>NC_064920.1:152813708-153438708 GCF_023897955.1 Schistocerca gregaria
GAATCACCATAAATTCTGATGCACGTGTGACGACACTGAAGAAACTTCAAGCTCGACTGAGTCGTGTTCGACCACATCGGCAAAAGCAGGATGTTTTGCTGTTCCACGACAATGCACGGCGACATGTCAGTCAAAAAACCATGGAAGCGATCACAAAACTCGGATGGACAACACTGAAACACCCGCCTTACAGTCCTGACCTGGCTCCATGTGACTATCATCTCTTTGGAAAACTGTAAGACTCTCTTCGTGGAACAAGGTTTGAACATGATGACTCCCTTGTGCACGCTGCCAAACAGTGGCTCCAACAGGTTGGTCCAGAATTTTACCGTGCTGGTATATAGGCGCTGGTTCCAAGATGGCGTAAGGCAGTTGAGAGTGATGGAAATTATGTGAAGAATGGAAAATATTGTTCCTAAAGGATGTATCTACACACTGTAAAACGTTCAAACATGTAGAATAAAAGATGGATTTAAAAAAAAATAGTGTGCATTTCTTTTGGAGTGACCCTTATATAAAGGGGGCAAGAGGCTAGGGGAAACCACTACTCTAGCTGGAGCGCATAGTATAAATATCCGTGGAGTGTACATTCTGACGCTCAGAACGGAAATTCTGTCGGCAACATCTCTTGCAGTTCAAGTCACGTGATTCTTGGACTGCATATTTTAGCCCGCATAGAGCTCTTAGCGTCTTTCGAGTGTTACTACTTCGCTGGTACAACAGATCACCGTCAAAAGTACTGTGAGACTTTGTACACGTGCACGACTCTTAAAAATTAGATACCAGCAACTGAAACTAGTTAAGGATGTGAAGAGCAAAGGTATCATGCTTTTTCGCCCATCATTGCTCATATTTCACTTTATTAACGCGTTTTTTGGTAATTGGATAGGAAGTTGTTGTGTTGGCAGAAGAGCCAACACAGTGTTACTAGTGGGGCCGAAATGCACGCGTTTTAGCTCACACAGGCTGGTTGAGGAGGGAAGGACTCTACTGACGTGAGGTCTGGAACATGACCAGGAATTATAATTCAGAAAGCGTACGTAATTAGTTTGATACTTAACTTTAATCCATTAATGATGAACGTCACTCTTGACGATACATGATTCACAATATTATCTGTTCAGAATAGTAACTGAATATGGCGCCTAGCTAGGTCGTAGCAAATGACGTAGCTGAAGGCTATGCTAAACTGTCGTCTCGGCAAATGAGAGCGTATGCAGACAGTGAACCATCGCCAGCAGAGTCGGCTGTACAACTGGGGCGAGTGCTAGGGAGTCTCTCTAGACTAGACCTGCCGTGTGGCGGCGCTCGGTCTGCAATCACTGATAGTGGCGACACGCGGGTCCGGCGTATACTACCGGACCGCGGCCGATTTAAAGGCTACCACCTAGCAAGTGTGGTGTCTATCCTGTGCAAGCTTCTTCATCTCCCAGTACCTACTGTATCCTACATCCTTCTGAATCTGCTTAGTGTATTCATCTCTTGGTCTCCCTCTACGATTTTTACTCTCCACGCTGCCCTCCAATACTAAATCGGTGATCCCTTGGTGCATCAGAACATGTCCTACCAACTGATACCTTCTTCTAGTCAAGGTATGCCACAAATTTCTCTTCTCCCTAAGTCTATTCAATAACTCCTCATTAGTTATGTGATCTACCCATCTAATCTTCAGCATTCTTCTGTAGCAACACATTTCGAAAGCTTCTATTCTCTTCTTGTCCAAACTGTTTATCGTCCACGTTTCACTTCCATACATGGCTGCACTCCATACAAATACTTTCAGAAACAACTTCCTGACATTTAAATCTATACTCTATGTTAACAAATTTCTCTTCTTCAGATACGCTTTCCTTTCCATTGCCAGTCTACATTTTATATCCTCTCTACTTCGACCATCATCAGTTATTTTGCTCCACAAATAGCAAAACTCGTTTATTACTTTAAGCGTCTCATTTCCTAATCTAATACCCTCAGCATCACACGATTTAATTCGACTACATTCCATTGTCTTTGTTTTGCTTTTGTTGATGTTCATCTTATATCTTCCTTTCAAGACACTGTCCATTCCGTTCAGCTGCTCTTCTAGGTCCTTTGCTGTCTCTGACATAATTACAATCTCATCGGCGCACCTCCAAGTTTTTATTTCTTCTCCATCGATTTTAATTCCTACTCCGAATTTTTCTTTTGTTTCCTTTACTGCTTGCTTAATATACACATTGAATAACATCGGGGAGAGGCTACAACCCTGTCTCACTCCCCTCCCAACCACTGCTTCCCTTTCGTGCCCCTCGACTCTTATAAATGCCATCTGGTTTCTGTACGAATTGTAAATAGACTTTCGCTCCCAGTACTTTATCCTGCCACATTCAGAATTTGAAAGAGAGTATTCCGGTCAACTTTGTCAAAAGCTTTGTAAGTCTACAAATGCTAGAAACGTAGGTTTGCCTTTCCTTGATGTATTTTCTAAGATAAGTCGTAGGGTCAATATTTCCTCACGTGTTCCAACATTTCGACGGAATCCAAACTGATCCTCCCCCAGGTCTGCATCTACCAGTTTTTCCATTCGTCTGTAAAGACTTCGCGTTAGTATTTTGCAGCCGTGGCTTATTAAACTGATATTTCGGTAATTTTCACATCTTTCAACACCTGCTTTCTTTGTGATTGGAATTATTGTGTTCTTCTTGAAGTCTGAGGGTATTTCGCCTGTCTCATACATCTTGCTCATTAGATGGTAGAGTTTCGTCAGGGCTGGCTCTGCCAGGGCTATCAGTAGTTGCTAATGGAATGTTGTCTACTCCTGGGGTCTTGTTTCGGCTTAGGTCTTTCAGTGCTCTGTCAAACTCTTCACGATCGTATTTCCCCAATACACAACACATAAAAAAATCAAAGCTTGAATTTTGGAGTTATAAGAGAAGTGATAGGCAACAACTTTCTTTATGTTTTCTGTTGTACTGATTCATAATGTCGAATCTGTTCTAATTAATTAGATTACAGTGGCACTGTATAGGAGACGGTCTCATGCAGAAATACTTCGATACTCATTCACACACAAGGATTTCAGAAGCTGCATACATTGGAAGAAGTAATCAGACTGTCATGTATACATTTTATCTGCATTTTTATCTACATCGTTATCTATATATGAACATATCACCAATATATGTACACTGAGTGGCAGCTCACTCAGACACACTTGCAAATTTATCTGTCACTTGTCTCGTAAACACTTTACCACGAATCGCAAAAATTATCTTTACAATACAAGACTTTATAACACTGTGTGTCGATATTTTTCAACACATAAAATGCCTCATGTCAATCATGTCAGTATGCCATTTTCAGTTATACATTTGATGTACATACCTTTGAAAAGTTATGGGTCCTTCTTTAACATACTTCTCTTTACATCTGTAGCAATGACAACACTGGACCCTAGCTGTCAAAAAACTGGAACATTCAGAAACGTATATAAAATCTAATTCTAATACTGTTTCTCCTTCTATCACGTCATCAGACAGGTCTTTCCCATCATAGAGGCCTTCAGTGCACTCTTTCCATCTATCCAAACTCTCCTCTGCATTTAACAGTGGAATTCCATTTGCACTCTTAATGTCGCCATCCTTGCTTTTAATTTCACCGAAGGTTGTTTTGACTTTTCTACACGCTGAGTCAGTACTTCCGACAATCATTTCTTTTTCGATTTCTTCACATTATACGTATCCATTTCGTCGAAACTTCCCCGGAGTTTCTGTTTATTTCATTCCTAAGCTAACTGTATTCCTGAAGTTCCCTGAACATTTCTATACTTCTTTCTTTCGTCGATCTTTTGAAGTATTTCTTCTGTTACACCTTGGGCATTAATAAACCTCTGCAGTGGTATTTACTTCTTTACTTTTAGATCACTGTTGCTTTCATGGCACTAAAAACTACATATTCAGCTGAAAACTCAAACACCTGTAGATCTGGCTTTTAGTGCCATGAAACCGATAGTGATCTAAAGATAAGGGATTAAATAGAGCTCATGATGAATACACGTAGCTGTGGCTGCCATACGTAAAGTATGCTTTCTGTTACACTTTGTGTCTTCGCACTTATCTTCCGTGTATCTACGTTTTTCTCTCCAACTTCTATGGATGCCCTTTTTAGAGATGTCCGTTCCTTTTCAACTGAATTACCTACTGAGCTATTCCTTACCGCAGTATCTATTCCACATCCCATTTCTTTGCACATAGCCCACTCTTCATCGCTACTAAATTGTGATGAGTCTATATTTGCTCCTGTGTACGCCTTGCCATCCAGTATCTGATTTCGGAATCTCTGCATGACGACGATGTAGTCTAACTGAAACTTTGCAATTTCTCCCTAAGCCAGATCGCTGGTCGACCATCAGCGATCGGCTTGTTATCTTTGGCGCGTCGCCGGGCATGAGCACCTTTGCATTTTGGGCGGGGACGGGCGGGACGGCGAGGGGCAGTCGGTTTTGGGGCGGCCGGTGACACTGGCGAAGTTGTGGCTCGGCCGTAAGCACACGTGTGATGGCTGTTACGCTGGGGCTGTTAGGTAACCGTGAAACTCCTGCGGCAGTTACTCGTTGGTTGCCTGGAAGGCATTTCATATAAACTGTGCCAAGCCTCGCAGTGAGAGGGGAGTCCGGAGTTGGTGTTGGCCTAGATGTTTGTACAAATTGAGGTGCCTGTGTGAGAAGCACGGCGTGGGCCTGTTGGTTGCTTCGTCCTTCTGGCAGCCACCTCAAGCGGATGTCCGGCCGGTATGTCTACAGTTTGCTGTGAGCATAGTGTGAACAAGTTCTCGTAGGATGTGCTCCCAGCCTGACTCTTAGCCTGTGTTATTTGTGGGTGCCGACCCCTTGTCTGTTATTGCTTCCGGGTGTCCTGTAAGATTTCACAGCAAAACTGTGTTTTTGTAGCATTCTGTGTTTCTGGATCGGCCTCCGCCTAGAAAGGGGAGAGATTTGTAATTCTTTAATGCTGTAATTAAAACATATAAAAAATTGTTCTTTCAGAATAAGCGCCTGTTTCTTTGGGACACTGAAGTTCAAACAGGAATGGCGTAATGTTAATGAGTATTTGTTAATCGTCAAATGGAGTGTATTTTATGTCTTGCTCTTTTCTGGGGCACGCAGTTGTGTTATTGAACTCATTTTGAAGTGTTGTGTCGGGTGAATGACTGCTCCCCACTTCAGTGTATTCTTTTGAGTAGTATTGTAAGGTTTTTTTTGGATATTTGTCAGTGGGATGTATTGATTCAATTTTGTTTTTATCTTTCTTTTGGATTACGGTGAATTGTTTAGTTTACCTGCTTATTGGCTTAATTCGCGTTTCACGCACTAAATCAGCTGATATTGAAATTGTTTTTTTATTCCTGTTTAATGTCAGACACATTCAAATGTAACTTTATTTACGTTACTTGAAATAAATGTGATGGACTGACCTTAATGAATTATGTGCAATCGAAGTAAGGGACCCAGTCCTTCATTAGTGCTTAACAGTGGCGTGTGGCTCGGGTTGTGAGCCCTGTGCTCGGACAACTCCCAGCCTTTTCTAAATACACCTCCTTCTTTGATAATGCTTGAACAGAACATTCGCTATTATTAGCTGAAATTTATTGCAGAACTCAATTAGTCTCTCAGCTCTCTCATTCCTAGGAACAAGCCCGTAGTCTGTCGTAACCCTATCTTCTACTCCTTCCCCTGCACCCCAGGCCAACCCCCATCGCTATTACATTTTCATCTCCCCCTACGTAGAGACCGAGCGAGGTGGCGCAGTGGTTAGCACACTGGACTCGCATTCGGGAGGACGACGGTTCAATCCCGTCTCCAGCCATCCTGATTTAGGTTTTCCGTGATTTCCCTAAATCGTTTCAGGCAAATTCCGGGACGGTTCCTTTGAAAGGGCACGGCCGATTTCCTTCCCAATCCTTCCCTAAGCCGAGCTTGCGCTCCGTCTCTAATGACCTCGTTGTCGACGGGACGTTAAACACTAACTACCACCACCACTATCTACGTACAGAATTATCCGTTCAATATCCTCATATACCTTCTTCGTCTCTTTATCTTCTGCTTGCGACGTCGGCATGTATGTCTTAACTATCGAACTATCGTTGCCAATGTTGGTTTTTCTGTCAGTTCTAATAAGAACAATCCTATCACTGAAATGCTCATAGTAACTCATTCTGTGCATACGTTCCAGTTGATAACGAGTCCTATTCACGTTATACCATTTTCTGCCGCTGTTGCCACTCTACCTACCTCTGACCAGAAATTCTTGTCTCCTTTCCACTTTACTTCATCGACCCCCACTATATGTAGGCTGAGCCTTAGCATTTTACTTTTAAGATATTCCAGCTTCCCTACCACATTCAAACTTCTGACATTCCTCGCCCCGACTCGTTGGACGTTATCGTTTCGTTCCTTATTCAGTCTTTTTCGCATGGTCGTCTCTCCCTTCGCAGTCCCCTCCTGGAGATCCGAATTTGGGACTATTTCGGGATCTTTTACCAATTGAGAGATCATCATGTCACTTTTCAGTTACAGGCCACATGTCCTGTGGATACACGTTATGTGGCTTTAATGCAATGGTTTCCATTGCCTTCTGCTTTCTCATGCCATTCATCATTGCTGACTGTTTCGCCTTTAGGAGCAGTTTCCCACCCCAAGGGCAAGACGGTGCCCTAAACCTCTGTCCGCTCCTCCGCCTTCTTTGACAAAGAACTTGACCGAATGAGGGTGACTTCTTATGCCGGAAGTCTTTGGCCAGGATTTATGATGATTTTTTATTCGAAAAATGGCAGAGGTTGAATCCAGGACGTTTTGATTGCTAATCAAAAAACGCTACCCTTGACCACGGGTACTACCTCTTTGTCTTAGAACTCCAGAAGGTGAAGTCGTCACTTGAGAGGGGCAGAGAGGGAGGACTGTATCCTAGAGCTGGTCACAGATTCCAGGACGCCGCGCTGTCTAGGGCGTCTTGTCACGGTTCGCAAGGCTTCCTCCTTCGCAGGTTTGAGTCCTCCCTCAGGCATGGGTGTGTGTGTGTTGTCCTTAGCGTAAGGTATTTTAAGTTACATTAAGTAGTGTGTAAGTTTTGGGACCGATGACCTCAGCAGTTTGGTTCCAAAGATCTTACCACAAATTAAATTTCCGCCACTATCATTGCATCTAAGATTTGGATGGATGGTAAGCATAAGTCGTGAGTCATGACGAAGGGTCCGTGAGGTTGTTTGTTTAGATTATTGCTTTTCTACGTTAATTCACATAGTGAGCTACTTTAACACAACATGTAGAAAGCCAAGGTTGCTGGTGGTTGCATGTACTTCTCTAACTTCTTTTCGCTACTTTTTCACTAATTCCACAATCATTCAGGGTTTACATGGATATAGCAGATTCTGCTATTTCATTTCCAATTCCACCAACCAATACCAATATCTTAGTGGGTTCCTTTCATAACTCATTTGACCGTTTGTGTGCTTTATTCTTAATTGTTTCACCCATTCAATTATTTCTATCAAGCTGGTGCTTCTGAGTAATAAACACGATGCAAGCTTTGGTTTCATTTCGTAGTTCGGTGAAACAGCCCTCCCATTATATATGTGCGAGCTGTGGTACCCACATCTCATGTTTAACTGGGTCATCGCTGTTTAAATTCAGCTGCTTATTAGTCTGTGTTACGCGACTTTTTTTCTTAATATTTCACAATATCTCATGGGGAGCTGTTTGTTCACTGCATAAGTCGCTGAGTGAAGCATTTCAGGGAGAGGCTAAACGCTCAACTGCACTTTCACTCATGAAATCGAAAAGGCAAGGCTTCTAAACAACAGAAAAGATACCGGGATCCTGCGAAGCAAAAAATTATGCAGTGGTATATGTATGGATGTGAAGGGTGGTTTTGCCACGACGGCAATATAAAATGCGTAAGCGTGAGCAACAGCTGCCTTAACAGAATACGCTGAGGTACGTCGAGGGATACCTTGGTTTCTACCGACGCGTCCCCATTAAGGGGAAACTACTGAGTAGTGCTGTCTGCTATAGTGGTGTACATGTGAGAAGGCAGGTACTTAATGCCTTCTGTTCAGAGGCGGACCGCGTCGCCAGTCAGCTGTACAAATGTGGTGTCACTTTTTTTGGGCATGTCCGAACGACTAGACTCCATTCTGATTTTGCAGCTACCGTGGATGAAAAATACAACGGAATTAATGCCATTAGCTGCCAGTTGGCCGTGATTTAAATCAATGGAGAAAGTAGAAAGTTCGTGGCGAATCAGGATTCGAACTCGGGTCTCCCTCTTACTGCGGCATCTGGATACAGTGCTCAATGTAACAGCACAGACTACGCCATCACACCTCCCATCAGACCTGAATTCTCAACTTACTCTCATACTACTAATGTGGGGTGCATCTGCACGGAAGTGATCATTGGCCATCCTCGCCTATAGTGCACAGCTCCATTTGAAGCATTTAAAAGAATTTTGATGACTGCAGGACGAAGTAATTTCCCGCCAATAATGCGTGATGATTTGGATTTTTCAGTTAAGTAGGGTACATTTTCAATGTGCGTAGGGCGTTCTAAGGAACTAATACCTGTTTTTTCAGAAATCTAAAGTTTGCTTTTAGTTGTCGATGAGGCTAAGCAAATTAAATGGGTTCGCTCATATGGTCTGGATGTTTTTCTCTTTATTTCATACTCTTCAAGCGATCACTGGCTACAACCGAAAACACATTGTGGTCTTCGTTGTTTAAAAGAATGCTGGTAAAGCTTAATGTCAGATAACTTACGCACTTTGGCTTTGCGTTTAGAACTAACGTTGCCGATGAGAACAGAGGAAAGGGACAAGAAGAATGTACTTTGATTAAATTGGAATCCTTTTCATTATTAGAGACACTCGGTGAATCGCTACCATGGAATTTCTTGTTACCACTGCCAATCTGCCACTTACCCACGGGAATGGCACTTCTTGCATCACTTTATTTTAAATCTGATTGATTGCTTCCACGGAACGCACACCAGCATTCAACTTCTAGCTGACTTACTCCCTGTGAATTGACTTTGGAAAGCTGGCTGAAATCAAGTTGGAGTGTCACAATGGCTGTGATTAACAATCTCTTATTGTTGTTAGCGTTGCAAAGAACTGACGGTCACATTGTCAAGCGGGATATGGTCATTAATTGTTGTTAAATGTTTGGTGAGTACCTAACACTGAGGATGATCGACGAAACCTTCTCACCTTTCCTGCTGACAGGATCTTATGGTCAGTCCTTGTGAAGTGACACAGCAAAGTAACGACGGGGGAACTTCACAACTTGGGTTCATGGAAATGAGAATCTGACCGGATGTCTTTTTATTAGTTAACATGAAATGCAAATGCATCACTGTAATCCCCCTCCCTCCATTATCACTGTTGCTCTCCCCCTCCTCCACAGAGGGGCGCGTCTCCCACTTCGTGGACGAATGATTAATAATGGACGTTCGGCCATAATGTGTCATAAACCGCAATGGAGCAACAACCCTGAATCAAGTGATCAACACATTCTCCAGAAAGTTTGTACAGCACCCCTTGAATCGCGACGAGAGAACGCCTGCCGTGAATTGACTGACATCCAAGATGCACAAAATCCACTTCTGTAAAATATCAACACGAATTACAAGACTAGGTGTTATCAATATGAATGTACCACAAAATGACAAAGTGTAAACATTCACATGTAGGGTCAACGCTTTGCCGACATAATGGACATAGAAGCCAACGTAAGGCGCGATGTGAACTGTATCCCAAAGAAAGGCTTTTCTAACAGTTTCAGATGATTGTAAGAGGGTTCTGAGCGTTGTAGTTATGAGTGAGGAAACTATGTAGACCTTCTGAAACATGTTACCGTTTGCCGTCCTTTCATTAATCCAGGCTGGAATATTCGGGCTGCCGGTATAGAGAACGTTTCAAGTATCTCTGCGACAAGATTTCTCATTTGTCAGAATCGAAACTAAAAGACGTAGTGTTTGTCGGATCTGGCATTCGAAAAATGATGTTAAACTCTCAACTCCGAATCAAACGTTGTGGTAAAAGATTGTGGGGCCTCACAAGGAAAATTCGCCATCGCATCCCTCTCGGAAGACGGCCCAGTGGACACCACGTCAAAAAATGTACACAGAATTAGGATGAAGAAGGTGTACTGAATTGTGAAAAAAGAAACAGAAAGCTCAAGATGTGCAACACCGTGCAAATCGGAAGAACAACGCGTCTCGGTGTTGGCCTACGAATCTTCCTCGTTCCACCTTTCTTCTTTCTTTAACTGTCATATTGTACATTGGTAATAGCATATGGGTCGCCTGGTAAGAATATATTATCGTGTGATGAATAGTGAGACCAGACGAGAAGCAGCAGAGATCTCTCACAGAAATGAAAACGACAAATGAACAAGTGTGAACTACACTACCGGCCATAAAAATTGCTACACCAAGAAGAAATGCAGATGATAAACGGGTATTCATTGGACAAATATACTAGAACTGATATGTGATTACATTTTCGCGCAATTTGGGTGCATAGATCCTGAGAAATCAGTACCCAGAACAACCACCTCTGGCCGTAATAATGGCCTTGATACGCCTGGGCATTGAGTCAAACAGAGCTTGGATGGCGTGTACAGGTACAGCTGCCCATGCAGCTTCAACACGGTACCAGAGTTCAAGAGTAGTGACTGGCGTACTGTGACGAGCCAGTTGCTCGGCCAGCATTG
The DNA here is from genome assembly GCF_023897955.1 of Schistocerca gregaria. NCBI lineage: Eukaryota > Metazoa > Arthropoda > Insecta > Orthoptera > Acrididae > Schistocerca > Schistocerca gregaria. Next base: position 152,824,455 of record NC_064920.1, read on the forward strand.
ACCAGACGTTTTCAATTGGTGAGAGATTTGGCCAGGGCAGCAGTCGAACATTTTCTGTATCCAGAAAGGCCCGTACAACACCTGCAACATGCGGTCGTGCATTATGCTGCTGAAATGTAGGGTTTGGCAATGATGGGTAGAGCCACGGATCGTAACAAATCTGAAATGTAATGTCCACTGTTCAAAGTGCCGTCAATGCGAAAAAGAGGTGACCGAGACGTGTAACCAAAGGCACCCCATAGCATCACGCTGGGTGATACGCCTGTATGGTGAAGACGAATAAACGCTTCCAACGGGCGTTCACCGCGATGTTGCCAAACATGGATGCGATCATCATGATGCTGTATACAGAACCTGGATCCATCCGAAAAAAAACACGTTTTGCCATTCGTGCACCCATGTTGGTCGTTCAGTACACCATCGCAGGCGCTACTGTCTATGATGAGTGTCAAGGGTCTCCGAGCTGATAGTCCATGCTCCGGCAAACGTCGTCGAACTGTTCGTGCAGATGGTTGTTGTCTTGGAAACGTCCCCATCTGTTGACTCAGAGATCAAGACGTGGCTGCGAGATCCGTTACAGCCATGCGAATAAGATGCCTGTCATCTCGACTGCTAGTGATACGAGGCCGTTGGGATCCAACACGGCGTTCCGTATTACCCTGCTGAATCCACCGATTCCATATTCTGCTAACAGTCATTGGATCTCGCCCAACGCGAGCAGCAATGTCGCGATAAGATAAACCGCAATCGCGATAGGCTACAATCCGACCTTTATCAAAGTCGGAAACGTGATAGTACGCATTTCTCCTGCTTAAACGAGGCATCACAACAACGTTTCACCAGGCAATGCCGGTCAGCTGCTGTTTGTGTATGAGAAATCGGTTGGAAACTTTCCAAGTGTCAGCACGTTGTAGGTGTCGCCACCGGCGCCAACCTTGTGTGAATGCTCTGAAAAGCTAATCATTTGCATATCACAGCATCTTCTTCCTGTCGGTTAAAATTCGTGTCTGTAGCGCGTCATCTTTGCGTTGTAGGAATTTTACTGGCCAGTAGTGTATGTTGTAACAAAGGAATTCCAAAACGGAACGCGAGAGTCGTAACATGTGATACTTGTGTAGGCACGTGCGTCTGGAGGTCCCTACCTCATATCTCGCTGTTGCAAACGGACGTTACACCACGACACACACACAATTTGGATACAACGAACAGACGCCTCAATGACAGGACGGACATTATGTAATTGTGTGGAAAAGAGACGGTGCACTTCGCAATCCAAAGCTGCGACCACATAACCACGACCTTCTGGCCGCGCGGTTTGAGGCGCCATGTCACGGATTGCGCGGCCCCTGTCGCCGGGAGTGCGAGTCCTTCATCGGACATTGGTGTTTGTGTTGTCCTTAGCGTATGTTAGTTTAAGTAGCGTGTAAGTCTAGGGACCGATGACCTCAGCAGTTTGGTTCCTGTGTGTCCCACGAACCTTCTCGCATACAGCAGCGACCGGCACGTTTTTCCAATCACTAAGTACGCAACGTCGCTCCAGCCTGGCACTTTGTCTGGTTCTTTCTATCCTTCTTCCTCTGTCTGAGCCTTGTCCCGCAGTTACCCAGGGTCGGCCATGGTTAATCGGATGTGGCATGGTAAGTTTAAGGGGTGGCCAGATTCCCTACCTGCCGCCAACCCCTACCCTCCCTGGGAAGGAATTAGTGTACCCCAGCTGTCTGTGTCTAATGTAAGCTATGGAATAGTGCGAATCTGTTTTACAAATGTCTGTGAGTCGTGTAACTGAGGCGGAACGTGGGGACCAGCCCGGTATTCACAGAGGGGGATGTGGAAAACTGCCTAAAAACCACATCCAGGCTGGCTGGCACACCGGCCCTACGGCGTTAATCCGCCGGGCGGATTCGATCCGGGGCCGGCGCTTTGTCTGGCTCTCCCATACGAGAAAGAAAAAGATGAGGCGAAATATTTGATCATGTGAACATCCGTAACTGCGGAATATATTTATAGAATAAATACGCGCTGTAGTTGCTAGTGATGCCCTGAATTTATTGCGCGAGCCGTTACGAAGCTTAAAGCTTCATTCTCAGGTGCCAAATGTTGGGCTGTGTTTGTTTGTCTACGCTTCCATTCGTGTGTTTGACGTGCTTGTGATCCCCAATGACTGCTCGGTCCGACCGTCACACATTTAAGTTTTCATAATTATTTGGTGGCACCTGAAGATAAAGCGCTGAGCTTCGAAACAGGTCGTGAAATAAATTTAGAGCATTACTTGCAACTCAAGCGGATTTTTATTCTATACCAAAGATGAGTGGCTCATTCCCGTTTTTTGACAATGTCTTGCAAACTGCTGTTACTAAGAACGTCGAGGTACTAAAGAAATTAAAGATACTCGTTAAACAACGGCACTTGCTTAATAGATATTGCTTTTTATTGAGAGCAATGCGTGGCGCCTCAGTAGGCGTAGCTGATGCCGAGCGCGTTGCTGTAGGTCATGTGGGCGACGGCGGGGGCGGCGGAGTAGGCGACGCCGAGCAGGGCGGCGCGGGAGTCGGCAGAGAGCACCGGCCCCAGGGAGTTGGCGGGCCCGGGGGCGGCGTAGGCGACGCGCACGCCGCCGGGGGTGGAGACGACGGCGGCCGAGCTGCCGGGCGCCGGCACCGCCACCACGGCGCCGGGGGCGGGGGCGGCGTGCAGCACGGGGGCGGCGTGCAGCACGGGGGCCGTCGCCACGAACGCCGCCAGCGACGGACCCAGGCACGCCACGGCCACCACCAGCAACACCTGCCACACAGCATGCAAGTACAGTCAGCCTCTGGTAGCTTGCTCGCATGGGGAGAACGATAGTGATGGGGGTTGTAGGTAAGATCCGTAGCGGAAATACCGAGCGATGGAGGGGAAGCGCTGCTCTACACTGAAGTCTACAGTCACACTTTTTGTAAATATTAAGAGGAGCCCATCGCCTCCACGTGAACGCTTGCATGTAGACCATTCGAAAACAGATACTGCCACCTCTGCTTTGGTTAGTATCTAAACAGAATTCCGCTGAAAATGCAACAAAACCAGAGGCTTGTTTTCGCCTCACTTCTTAATCATGTAACTTTCAGAGAAATGCATTGAGTCACGCATTTTGAGTTAAACCTACACTTCTCTTATGAAATTTTGCTTTTTTTTTCGCCAAAGCACAGCAGGGCTTACACAATGTTACCTCACTAAATGCTGTACAGACACAATTATGAGGGAATTCTGAAATAGTAGTTTACTGAGTTTATTAAGCGAGTAACTGAGGACAAGTAAGGTCATTACCTTACGAAAAAGCGTATCCTCTATACAAAGATACACGTGTAATGTTTTCACTTACGTTATTCCATGACCCACAAAAATTACATTCTTTCATTGAGAAAGTTATAAACAGTGGAATAACACGATACACACTGAAGAGCCAAAGACTGGTACACCTGCCTAATATTCTGTAGGGCTCCTGAGCACGCAGAATTGCCACAGCACGACGTGGCATGGACTCTACTAACGTCTGAGGTGGTGCTGGAGGGAATTAACACCACGATCCCTGCACGGCTGTACATAAATAAGAGTACCAGAGGGTGGAGGTCTCCTCTGAACAGCACGTTGCGAGGCAGCGCAGATATGCTCAATAATGTTTGTCTGGGGAGGCGGAAGTGTTAAAACTCAGAAGTGTATTCTTGGAGCCACTCTGTAACATTTTCGGACGTGTGGGGTGTCGCATTGTCCTACTAGAATTGCCCAAGTCCGTTCGACTGCAAATGGACATGAAAGATCAGAGAGGATGCTTACATACGTAATGATCTGTTAGTCGTATCTAAAAGTGTCATGGGTCCCATTTTCACAGGCTCCACACCAATACAGAGCCTCTACCAGCTTGAACAGTCCCTTGCTGACATGCAGGGTCCATGGATTCAGTAGGTCGTCTCCATACCATACACGTCCATCCGCTCGATACAGTTTGAAACGAGACTAATCCGATCAGGCAACATGTTTCCAATCGTCAACAGTCCATTGTCGGTTTTGACGGGCCCAGGCGAGACGTGAGGCTTTGTGTTGTGCAGTCATCAAGGGTACACGAATGAGCCTTCGGTTCCGATAGCCCACATCGATGATGTTTCGTTCAATGGTTAACACGCTGACGTTGGTGGCCCAGCATTGAAATCTGCAGCGATTTGAGGAAGAGTTGCACTTCTGTCAAGTTGAACGATTGTCTTCAATCGTCCTTGGTTCCGTTCTCCGACCGCAGCGATGTCGGAGATTTGATATTTTACCGGATTCTTGATATTCACAGTATACTCGTGGAATGGTCGTACGGGAAAATTCCCACTTCATCGCTACCTTGGAGATGCAGTGTCCCATTGCTCGTGCGCCGACTATAACACGACGTTCAAACTCACTTAAATCTTGATAACCTGCCATTGTAGCAGCAGTAACCCATCTAACAATTGCGTCAGACACTTGTTGTTTCATATAGACGTTGCCGACCGCAAAGCCGTATTCTGCTTGTTAACATAGTTCTTTATTTGAATACGCATTCCCATAGCAGTTTCTTTGGCACTTCAGTATAGTTAGTTGAATAACACGATGTGTAATGAACTTTTGGTATATTAACCATGTCTCCCCTTTGTGCGCTATCATTTGGCAAATTCTCGTTTCGCTATCTCCAACCGATTATGAAATGCGAGGAATATTGTGGATTTTCATTCTGGCTTATCGATCTCGCGCGAGATCACAAGTGGTTGCGCTACATCAGATGAGTTTTCTCGAGATTGCTGGCAGATAAAGATCTTCACCTGAGTCTAAAGAAAACTTCAGTATGTTAGCCACATTTCTTAGGCAGCAACACATTATGTAATATGCACCAAACAGAAAATTATAGCGCCCACTGCTTCTCGCTGCAAACTTTTTCGAATCCGGGCAGTGTCTTGCGTAAATGCAAATGTCACAATAACTATGGTTGTCAACGAAATATGGGCATGGTATTATGAAACTGACATATAAAATTATAAGTAGTGAAAAAATGATTTTTTTTTTTCCCAAATAGTTTCTATAAAATCGTTTGAGAAATAATGCGCCTCGCTTATGTCGTGTCCGCAGCTCGTGGTCGTGCGGAAGCGTTCTCGCTTCGAGCGCGCGGGTTCCCGGGTTCGATTCCGGGCGGGGTCAGGGATTTTCTCTGCCTCGTGATGACTGGGTGTTGTGTGATATCCTTAGGTTAGTTAGGTTTAAGTAGCTATAGGTTCTAGGAGACTGGTGACCATAGATGTTAAGTCCCATAGTGCTCAGAACCATTTGAACAATTTTTCTAACATTCCACTCTCGAACGGCACGCGGGAAAAACGAGCACTTAAGATTTTCTGTGAGAGCCCTAATTTCTCTTATTTTATCTTGAGGATCATTTCCACCTATGTAGGTGGGTGCCAACAGAATGTTTTCGCAATTGGAGGATAAAAGTGGTGATTGAAATTTCATGAAAAGATCCCATCGCAACGAAAACCGCCTTTGTTTTAATGATTGCCACTCCATTCAAGTATCATGTCTGTGACACTATCTCCCCTATTTCGCGATAATACAAAACGAGATGCCCTTCTTTGTACTTTTTCGATGTCATCCGTCAGTCCCATCTGATGCGGATCTCACACTGCACAGCAATACCGAAGAATAGGGCGGAAAAGCGTGGTGTGAGCAGTCTCTTTAGTAGACATGTTGCACCTTCTAAGTGTTCTGCCAACGATATTATCTACGTGATCTTTCTAATTTAGGTTATTCGTAACTGTAATCCCTAAGTATTTAGTTGAATTTAAAGCCTTCAGATTTGTGTGACTTATCGCGAAATCGGATTTTAGCTGATTTCTTTTAGTATTCATGTGAATAACTTCACACTTTTTTCTTATTCAGTGTCAATTGCCACTTTTCGCACCACACAGACATCTTATCTAAATCATTTTGCAAGTCGTTTTGATCATCTGATGACTGTACAGGACGGTAAATGACTGCATCATCTGCAAACAATCTTCAAACTGTTTCAGTAAAATGTTTTTTCTCCCGAAAGTTACCTCTGAGAACGTATAACATACTTCCATCTGGTGTTCTCATATTGCAAGACAGCACATTGCCGGACGGTGATGGAAACGCTTGGGAATTATTGATGGGAAATACTTTCCCACCCACCACACGGTCCTGATATGAGCCCACTAAGCTTTCACTCAGTTTCCCAAACTGAAGGAACAGTTCCACGGAAAATGTTTTGATACAACTGATCAAGCTTTCAGTAAGGTGATTCGAGTAATCAGACAACTCAACAATGGATGTGCCCTATCCCGAATACAGAAATTTCCAAAATTTTGGGTAGTCGTCTTAAGCAAGAACGCAGATTACATTCAAGGCCTGTAAAGCTGTTTTGTAAAATAAATTCCTTTTTTGGATTCTGTCTTACAGTGTACAGAGCTTTTGAAATGATACTCGTAATTAAAGTTTAGTTTCCAAACGCTGTAAAAAAACCGAACCTGTGCTCATAAATACGTCAAATTTGAAGGTAACGTTGTCGAAGAAGGAGGGAAACGTTATAGAAACGAAAATTTTACTAATAGATGGTTGCATAATACGCAAAATGAAAGACGTGGGGTACATGGCTATTCCTCAGTTTGCGTCTGAAATGCTCGGCATGATTGCCTCAATGCAGGACTGCGCGCTGTTGCAAAAGCTCCTTTACAAGTAACCTTTTACAAGAGCGGTGACGGTGCACCAATAACTCTGCAGACGTTCCACACAATCAGGGGAATGAAAAACGGCGTTAGTCCGATGCCTGATAAGGGACTGGAGGAAATAAATACTAAAATCGAGAAGACAGGTTCTTTGGAAGTGCAATGATCCAGATGGAGGAAACAACTGATCCGACGGCAGTACAAGATGTGGCCACAGCATTGCAGGAGGGGGTCGAGGAATCGAGTGTGGTGTCAGAACATGCAAACATGTCTGAGAATTCGGTGCACAAAATTCTACGAAACATTCTGCGTTGCTATGTATACAAAGCTACTCATATTCAGGGTATGTTTCATGCTAACCTACCAGTAAGAAAAACGTTTGCTCTAAAATTTCTTGCTCGCATGGAATTCGACGATGAATGAGTATGGAATATTCTGCTGACACGCGGAGCCCATTTCCATCTCCAAGGATATGTCAATACACCGAAATTTCAGAATATGGGCAACCGAAAATCCGCACACACCGGTACATCTTCGTTCTGTAAAGGTAACTGTCTGTTGCGGGCTGACGGCATCATTTATCATAGGGCCATATTCTTTTGAGGTGATGAGTCCTGCGAGTACCCGTCACAGGCAAACGCTAGGAGCGTCTTTTGCTCATCAACATCATTCTAGTCCTACAACAGCACGGATGTGTGGGTGGCATCATTTTATGTGCAAGACGGTGCCCCTCTATACATTGCACTGCCAGTGAAGCAGCTGCAGAGGAATTTTGGAAAGAATTTTCTCATGCTGAGAAACTAGAAGATTCGACCTGTTTTACTTGGTTAAAGTTTTCTAAAGCCAAGGTCGCACAAATATTTTTTATTCACAAACAACCGTTCCGACAGACACTGCTGACATCTTCAAGTCTTCAAAAAATTTGTTATGAAAGATGTTCTTTTGAGCTGGACATTTACATAAAAGGTAGCACGTAATAGAAAGGTCAGTCAATAACAAAAAAATTAAGCTTTTGCACATGGCCATTTGCATATCCGTGAGCACTACCTATATTGCTTCTTATGCGGTTTTCTATCTCAGAACAGTTAAAAACCGATTTTATTGCTGTTTATTATGCGGTTTCTTTTTGTGCGGTCGTTCGTCTTAGGACAATTAAAAACCGACTTTTCCCATCCCATGTCGTACGACCTTGTTGGATGGACTTTCCGAACTAACAGTGCCACCCAACTGTTGAGTGACAGATTTGTTCGGTCTTGGACATTAAACCAACCGTACCAATGTGCAACTCACACCGTAGCCATCGTGTTGCGGTTCATCTGTCATTTGTAGCGACGCCATTTACGCTATGACGCTTACAGCGCCATCTAGAGCGAAAATTTTAGTTAAATGTACTTCTTTCCATGACATTTTCCTGCTTCTCGTTAATATTCCGTTTAAATTTGGCGTGATTCTGAACAGCTATTCTTTTTTTATTGTGTTTTGAAACTGGAAATTCATTCATAATCACTTTGTACATTACCGAAGTTATTGCCTTGTTCAATTGACGAGCGCTGAGGATCATGTGGAACTCCTGCGTTGCTATTGTGGGCTACATGCTACGTTTCTTATTGCCTTATTCGACTCTACGATCTTAATGACCTTCTTTCTTCTTCCTCGGTGTTTCCCGCTACAAGGAAGCCGTTTTCGCCTCCAAAGGCCTCTTTTGCTCCAGTCATCGATCGGGTTCATCGGGTTTTAGATTTCTCTGTCTCGTTGCTTGCTGTTTACATTATTCTCCTCTTAGCGTTGGCCTTCTTGTCCTTCCTGGAGGCTCCTGGTTTAAAATCTTCTTTTGCCATCTATGGTTAGGCATTTTCTGTACATGTTCGTATTAATGAATCGCTCTATTCTCAATAGCTTTTATTATGGAGCACACTTCCCTCCATGCCTCTTCATTTCATATTCTGTCTTGCCTCGTTGACTGTGGACATCTAGTACAGCCCATTTCCACTATTCAAATTTTCTCTTTAACTTCCCATGTTTTGAGATCACATCTGAGCTCCTTACACGGGGGCTGGACAAAAATATGTAAACACAGAGAGAAATCAATGCTTGAACGTGAGTGCAAATGTTAGCCAAGCCAGCAGCTTGCAGCGTTGTATTCGATCACGAAAGGCGTCTCTGCAGTGTCCATAATAATTTGTACTAAAAAAAAAATCTTTATTCACAATACATTATAATTATACAAATGTAACCCACCACCTTAAAGAATAGTGAGTCCTAAGTGTTACAATGTTGTTATTTTCAGCTAATTACATTTTTACTTGTGAACTACAGGCAGTACATATTAATGAGCAAACTTAAGTTATATATTAAGCTGTACACACGTATTGCTAATCTCAACTGCCTGCAGCGTCACAGGTGTGTCAGTGTGGATATAAACCTACTGCAATGCCTTGCTCATCGAGCTAATCCCGATGAGAGTGCCCCAGACACAATGCAGGCCAACATTAATAAGCGCTGCAGGTTTCTATTCCGGTTTCTATTTCTAAATCCTACTAACTACTAACTAACCTACGTCAACTCCGGTGCATGTCGTTGTTGTGAAGTTAATGTACCCCACTTCGCCTAGCCCTGCACGTGGCGGATTCCAACTTACAAGTCGACCTGCCACGCTCAGGGGGTAAAGGATTGGGGTACTAGGACACGTTTGGTAGTTTGCTATTGATCACGAATGTCCCTCAAGTATGCTGTCAGAACTTCTCGTGATACCTCGTTAGCCAGATTATTCAAGGTTTGGAATGTCTCCTCGTGTCTCAGCAAGTCGTATCTTTCGTTGTTTGGTATTTGCTGACGTAATGTAGCTGCTGCATCATCGAAAAGGGGTACTCGTAAACCACATGGTCGGGAGTACCTCACACGCGGGCGTAGCCCTCTTCCCAAACCGGCATTGGTATGTCGGTCCCATGACCAATGAGAAAATGGATCACATCTCGGGTTGGCTCAAAATACCCCATACCTAGCCTTTCCTTATCATTTGGTAAGAGTTGGTAAGTTCTTCGTCCGTTTCCCATGATTCCTGCCATAGTTCTTCCCCGCTTTTCCTTATCTCACCATTGTCCCTAACCCGAACTCCCAAGTCTTGTATTTTCACATCATCAGCTTTCTTAGCCCAATACCCTGTGGCTTGTCCCCTGATTTCGATGTCCAGAGCCCCATTATCACTGGAGATGTCCTGTAAGCCCCCACAGACCTTAACAACATGTTTTCTGTAACTGTCTCTCGTGCCCAGAACAGTATTTTTTGCAGCTGTGAACGCAGTATGTCGAACCTAAGTGAACTCGAACGTTGGAAAGTTCTTGGCGGTCGTATGGTGGGTGCTTCGGTAACCAGGGTAGCTGAAGTGTTTGGTAATTCAAGAGGTACTGTAAAACGATTTGTAGTGCATACAGGGAAAGTGGAAAACCGTATCAGCGCGGACGAGAATGTCGGTCGAGTGATTGTGATGGACGGTCATCGAAGAGGATTGTGACAAAAAATAAGAGGACGACAGCTTGAAAACTCGCTGCAGAGGCGAATGACACAAACTCTGTCAACACCAAACAACACGAAGTGAGCTCCATAAGCAGGGAATTTCAGGGCGAGCAGGAACCCCAAAACCACACATCAGTGCTGCAAATGCCCGTAATAGGAAAACATGGTGACGAGGACATAATACCTGGAGCATGGAGAAATGGAAGAAAGTTATTTGATCAGATGAATCTTGTCACAGACTGTCTCCAACTACTGGTCGAATTTACATCCCAGAGTGGAACGTGTTGGGGGGTTCGGTTATGATTTGGGCAGCCATTTCGCGGTATTCCATGGTCCCCTTGGTTACTGTGTAAGGTCGCATTACTGCCATTATGTATTTTGGCTAATCAAATCCATCGCAAGGTATAATACTTGTTTCCCAATGCCAATACTATGTTCCAGAACGTTAGGACCTCTCTTCAAGAAGCTCGCGTCATTCATAACTGGTTTTGTGAGCACGGGATTAATTGTCACATCTCCCATGGCCACCATAGTTTCAGTATTATTGAGCCTTTGTGGTCTTCTTTGGAGCAAACGAAATGGTCATTAGAAAGAAGCACCAATATAGCTGCATATAATTACTCATATATATGCAGGACAGACTGGTTCGGCATTTATCGCTACTGTCAAGTACATCTAGACTGATGTGACGTCCATCTTACGTCGTTAGTGAACTGTCAGATAACTGTCACTGTTTTGATAAGGTGGTAAATGACTTAATTATATTGAAAATAAAAAGTTACTTATGGTTTGACAGTAGTTTCATAGTTCCATTCTTAAGACTCTGTACCCACCACCATCATTACCCTAACTTGCTACTATTTTGCAGGGAGAATGGTGTAAGATTCCCTTAAAAACCATACAGGACCTATATTTATCTACTCCGAGATGCCTGGAAGCTGTTTTAAGTGCTAATGGGTTTCCTAAACCGTATTAGGCACGATAATATATTTTTGATGTTTCTATGCAAGGTGTGTCAGAAGTGATGATCAATATTCAGGGTTATGAAGGAATGACCATTGCAAACAAAAAAAGTCAAGTAAACATGGGCTCTAAGACGCATACCTTAAGAGCTATGAGCAGTTGTTGATCTTAGATACTGTGGAACGAATCTCTGCTACTGCAAGCTCTCTGCTTCGCATATTTTGGTAAGAGGTAGTTTGGACCAAAACAAGATAAAAATGTCCACTAAACATGGCCTCTAAAATGGATACCTTAAGAGCTATGCGCACGTGTTCATCTTCTAATGAACAAGTGCTCATAACTTGTAAGGTACGCATTTTGGAGCCCATGTTTAATGGACGTGTTTTCCTTGTTTCGGTCCATACTAACACTTACCAAAATGTGCGAAGCATAGCTTGCAGTAGATTGCTCCTAGCTCTTTAGGTATGCGTTTTAGGGCCCATGTTTACTTCTTTTTTTTTTTCGAGCGGTCATACCCCTGAATAACGACAATTCCTCCTGGAACACCTTGTATTTTTGTTCAACCACTGTAGAATTATGTTCTATACAACACTGTGAAACATTTTTTTCTTAGTGTCCTACCGAATATTATTATTTCACATTATCCCATGCAAAACTTTAATAGCTCTGTTCCCGATTGCTATTCTGGAACCAATATTCTTATCACATGTTTCAAAGATAACTATTATTGTTCCGAAATATTTCTAGCTTCTGCAGGGTCTTATATCCTGTCCTCTTGATCTCTGTTTTAACCAAATCGTGTCCCATACACAGAGTGAAGAGTTCTGTCACCAGTTTTTATTCCCATGCCCGAACATTTCCTATACCACCCATTCAGCTCCTGTTCCACATAAATAGAATAATTGACATTCCACAACTTTGTTTTAGACCCGTGTCAACGAAAATACTTCGGGTAACTTTGTTGCCCATTTTAACCATTACTTTTGTGTTCCTGTACAGCTATTAGCAGGTTACTCCATTCTTATCACACGCTGTTCCTTCTCATTCCTTCTCGTAACATTCTAGGAACAATTTCATAAGCTTTCCTCAGGTCCACAAAGGCCATGGATACGCTTATTTTTGTTTTTCCAATAAACGTGTAATACAGTGAATATTTTCAAGCCAAGGTCGTCATTGCCTGTAACCAAGATGCTCTTCAATTAAAACCGTCACATTCTTTTCTACATTCAAAATATTGGATAAAAGCCTAGCTGTTGCTGGCTAACGTTTTCTTTCCCTCTACAGTTTGTGTATTCCCTGTTGTCACCTTTGTTTTATACTTCGAGAGGCTATATGATAGCTCCAATCTATAGGTGGATCTTCCCCACCTCTATTTTCCCAAAAACGTTCTGTAGATGTCTTATCATTACACTTCCTCCATACTTTACAAGCTATATTCCTAATTTCCTGGTCCTGGTGTTTTATGTACTTTTGGTTTCGACAGCTTGGCTCCCACGTCCTCCTCCGTTATTTCTAGATCGTTTTCTTCGAAGATTTTAACTTCTTATCCTCCTTTGTAGTACTCCCCATGGTCTGAGAGAGAATTTTTTTATAATGTTCTTATGCTAATTATTGTTGTGGAGTCTTCTATTCTTTTTACGTTAAATTTATTGTGGTGAATATTTTAGTAAAATATTATGAGGCCATATCTTGTAAGAAGGACTGTCTTAAACGTCACTTTCTCGTAATCTGAGAGTTCGTCCTTCGTTCTCATGACAGTTAATCTTACCATCATACGGTGACTGTTGGCGCAATCTGGTTGTCAATGTACTCTTACGTCTGTCGGTAGTACTTTCCTTTTCTATCACCAACATCAAATCCATAATCAATTTACGATTCTTCGTAGGCTCATCCGACGTGAGTTCATGTATATCTTCGTGGTGGAAGATGTTCCTCAGCTAAATTGATTAATCTCTTTCCGTTGTCGTTTTGCTATGCTTTTTCCAAAAGGACCTACAAAACCTTCTTCAGATGTTCCCACCTTGCTGTTTTAGCCACCAAAAAACTATCATTTCCTGTTCATTTAATACTCCCATTACACCTTAAAAATTATCAAAAAAAGATTACATTCTCTTCAGGGAAATGAATCATGTTCACCTGGAGGAAGATTGAGGACCTGAAAACGATTAATAATGTAACACTGTGTTAGTTAAACATAGATGGGGGGAAATGTCGGCAAGCTCAAAGTTAGAGGAAAAACCTCGGCATTCCTCTGAAACTACGGATAAATATGATTCGCTAGGTTTTAATGGAATTTCATACAGTCTCGTTCACAACAAGATTCGTGAGTCTTACAGACTCAGTCATGTCATTCAGTGGAGTTTATTCAAGACCCTTGATATTGCATTACACTTTGAAACGGACGAATAGAAACATTTGCATAAAAGAACCAACTTAATTGATGTTAACTTCCATCACCTCCTTCACTTCGAATGGCACGTTATTTCATGTATCACTAGCTAGCAAAATGTCGCCTTTAACAGTCGAGTGCTACATCATCTGTGAAGTGAAGACAACAGTGAGTATTTTTTTGAGAGACTTGGTTTTTATCACTACGACAGGTGCATTGTTGTCCTAAAACGTCGTGCTAATGTTGTTGCCATCTGATTGTATTATTGGAGAAACAATTCTATTTACGCAGAAAGATATATCAGTTACTTTTGTTCACTATAATATGTTTTTGGGAAGCCTGCAACTTTTGATTCATGACTTACATAATGAGAACCTGCACCACTTACGCATTTTTCGTGCTTAGCACAACAGGTTTCGAAATTAATTTTCATTTTCAAGTGCATTTGTTTACATAAATAGTTTGTGATGTTTGCATGTGTGACTTCCTGACTCTCTCGCACTGTAGTAGTCTTTTTCAGGCAATTAGGTATTGTGCCTCCTCCTTCATTACAGAGATTATCTCTCACACTCAAAGAACTACTTACACAATTTATTTTGGAGTCGATACATAATACAGAAATGGCGCAACAGTCATAATATCTCTGTAACATTTTCTTTCTGCAAAACTTAACACTAAGTGACTTCTACATGACTACTCTGCAATTCACATTTAAGTGCTTGGCAGAGAGTTCATCAAGCCACAATCATACTATCTCTCTACTATTCCACTCCCGAACAGCGAGCGGGAAAAACGAACACCTAAACCTTTCTGTTCGAGCTCTGATTTCTCTTATTTTATTTTGATGATCATTCCTACCTATGTAGGTTGGGCTCAACAAAATATTTTCGCATTCGGAAGAGAAAGTTGGTGACTGAAATTTCGTAAAAAGGTCTCGCCGCGACGAAAAACGTCTATGCTGTAATGACTTCCATCCCAACTCATGTATCATATCTGCCACACTCTCTCCCCTATAACGTGATAATACAAAACGAGCTGCCCTTTTTTGCACCCTTTCGATGTCCTCCGTCAATCCCACCTGGTAAGGATCCCACACCGCGCAGCAATATTCTAACAGAGGACGAATGAGTGTAGTGTAAGCTGTCTCTTTAGTGGACTTGTTGCATCTTCTAAGTGTCCTGCCAATGAAACGCAACCTTTGGCTCGCCTTACCCACAATATTATCTATGTGGTCCTTCCAACTGTAGTTGTTCGTAATTTTAACACCCAGGTACTTCGTTGAATTGACAGCCTTGAGAATTGTACTATTTATCCAGTAATCGAATTCTAACGGATTTCTTTTGGAACTCATGTGGATCATCTCACACTTTTCGTTATTTAGCGTCAACTGCCACCTGACACACCACACAGCAATCTTTTCTAAATCGCTTTGCAAATGATACTGCTCTTCGGATAACCTTACTAGACGGTAAATTACAGCATCATCTGCGAACAACCTAAGAGAAGTGCTCAGATTGTCACCCAGGTCATTTATATAGATCAGGAACAGTAGAGGTCCCAGGACGCTTCCCTGGGGAACACCTGATATCACTTTAGTTTTACTCGATGATTTGCCGTCAATTACTACGAACTGCGACCTTCCTGACAGGAAATCACGAATCCAGTCGCACAACTGAGACGATACCCCATAGCTCCGCAGCTTGATTAGAAGTCGCTTGTGAGGAACGGTGTCAAAAGCTTTCCGGAAATCTAGAAATACGGAATCAACTTGAGATCCCCTGTCGATAGCGGCCATTACTTCGTGCGAATAAAGAGCTAGCTGCGTTGCACAAGAACATGTGTGTGATATACTGTGTAATGGAGATGACACAGTACTTTATAACCTCATAAAGACATTTATAGTGTAAGACAGGCAGAAAAAAACACATGTAAACATAACAAAAAGTATCTATGTAGCAAAACGAGAAAACGGGAGCAAAATGTCGAAATGCGTTGTGTAATTCATGAAAAAATACATGACCGGTGCAGCTTTCCTACATTTAACTCAATATATATCACTCTCAAAAACTAAATCGATCCATTTAAGTACAAGAGAAGCCACACGCAAGCTCCCATGTCAAATGGTGTAGTTGACAAATTTCAATGTGGTTTTCAAGGTGCGGAGAGGTCGCAGGATTCATCTATACGGTGTTGCACAATTCCTATTACGCACTTTCTTAGGTTGTAGTGGGTTATTATAATTTAATGGACACATTTTATCAACGTTCGAAATATCACTCCCTTTTGCAATTGCTTGATGGAGAAAGATCGCATTTGATTTCTCGAAGGTAGTGTATTACACCTCATGAATAGATTATTGTCAAGAGTACATAATGTTTGGGACAATGGTATTAGTATGTACTCGACTTCTGTCAACCAGCTCACCCATAAGGTTTTGAAGAATATGTAGCAGTATTCGGTTCCTAGCGCGGTACCCGTTTTAAATTTCTGAGTGTACTGTCAGAAAAAATTAACTACGCCACAGTGATCGAAACATGGTTTCTCGCTGTTACAGGCTTAAAATTTTTCCGTAAAACGCACCATCAAGTGAAAATGCGTTCTTCTTCGATCTACTTTTGACGCGTGGAACAACAATAAAACTGTTGTTATGCTTGGATCCATAAAAAGCTTATGGTAACATTGACACACCCTCGACATAATGCCGAGTGACTAATGATATTTTCTCGATTATACCTTGCAGTATTATACCTTGCAATAGAGACCTGCCATCGACCTCAGCATTTGAACTAAATAAACCTTAAATTCTGTTTATATTTTTGTTCAACTAAATTTAAATAGAAAAACTAGCAAGTAAAAAGTTAAAGAGGCAGTGAACGCTGTTTCTAATTCGAATGGACGCCATTTCCATGAAATTTGCCAAGTTATCACCTTCGTGCACCGATTAACGTTATTAAGAGCTAGTAATAAAGCTTAAATTTTAAATCATTGAACAAGTAAAGCACAACATTGTAATCTTTAGTAGTCCACTTTGTTTTCCGCCCACGCTCCAACCGCAGAAAAATTTAAAACTTGAAACACATTAGAATATTTCGTGATGGAAAATATGTGTGCGAAAATTCCTTCCGATGTTTCAGTAGCAAGACCGAGATATAAATTACAGAGATTAAGGTGCTAAAGTTCAGCATGTGGACAGGTCAATCGTTGTGAGATCAGTATGATACAGAGGCCGTTACGATACTAGAAGGTGGAGTATTTTACATCAGAGTTAACAGAAACACACATACACAGACACGTGTTACACGCTACGATAGAGACACTTCTGGAATGGAATACAACTGCGTACAACGCGCGCATGGTTCATGACAGCGTCTTCTGTATTTTGATTCATCAAATTACAACCGCCGGCAGCGTAAAATGGGAGAGCGAATGCGGAGAGCTCCGAAAAGGCGAAACAGGTTTTGAGTACCGTGCTGAATAATTTACGGGAAAAATCTTATGACTGGAATTAACGTTGAACTGTTTTTGGCGGTCATGTCAACGTTGTACTTAGACTTTTTTCAGAGAACCTTTTGGACGCAGCTAAACAGGACAAACTAAGTGGCAAACAAGAAGTGTACGGCCATACCCTCTCTCTCTCTCTCTCTCTCTCTCTCTCTCTCTCTCACACACACACACACACACACACACACACACACACACACACACACACACAAAGGCGCGCGCTCGAAAGTGGTGATGAGGATCTATCAAGACTCAGCTTCATTAAAAAAAATTCTGATTTATTGTTCAGTCTCAGTTGCACATTTTTATTATACGATATATTACGATGACGAAGCAAAAGAAACAAGTTCCGTCAGCGACCCGTCTTAACTATTCAGAGCCTATTATCACAGTACTCTGATATGAGGCTGCTGACGCAGTTACTTAGTTTTACTTTGTTTTACATCGGAAGATGATCTAGAGTGATCGAAACTAGTCATGTAATTGAAAATGTGCTACTGTGATTGAACTATAAATGAGAATTCTTCTAAATATCAACACAGTTGGTGATTGTCTCGAGGCGAATATGTGACTGTTTTATATTACAATGTCTGGTGAGTTTTGTCTACTGTTTGCCGTTACCATATTCCATCACGTCTGTCGATGTACCTGGGTCCTGGCATACATATCAACAGCACATACTGCGCTGTGATAAGCAGTTGGCTACTCACAAAATTAGGTGACTATCCAACAGTGTTGTGATCATAACTACATATAATATCCAGAAACATTTTCATGTCCAGACGCGTAGATTAACATCTCACGGAAGTGTGCTGCTGTGCGGCAGTGAAACATGGCCACTCGCAAAAGCAGAAAACACAGAATAAGAGGCTTTGAGATGTGATGCTACCTCAGATTACTAATTGTTGCCTATTTAAGTAAGGTATCAAACGAAGGTTTGCTTCACAGACTGGACAAAGCGAAGCCGTGTCTTTGGAAGCTTATCCAATAGAGAACAGATAGGTGGGTCGGCCATCTGCTGAAGCCTGACAGTGCCATTAAAAGTATAATTGAAGGGACAATAGAGGGGAAGGAACACAAGAGGCAGACTCAAACTGGAATACAACTAGATCAGGGAGGATACCAGATGAGCCACCTGTACCGCCCTCCAGAGGAAGACCGAAAACCGTGGTGAGCTGCTGCCAACCAACCAGATGGCTGAAGATCTAAGAAGAAATTTTTAATAAACATATTTGGAACTGTGATAAAAAAATTTAATGTTTTCCTTTTTAAAAATCAGTCTTGATCACACCATGTGTGTTACAAGAACATAGGTGACCGTTTTCGGTCATTTCACATGGCCATCATGAGACCCATGGCATCCTCCGAAGATGGTATGTGGAGCACTGTTCTCAGCTGCTGTGATGTCAACTGGACCAACATCTGAGAAGAGTGCTCCACATACCATCTTAGGAGGATGCCATGAGTCTGACGATAGTCATTTGATATGATCGAAATCGATCACCTATGTTCTTGTAACATACATGGTGTGATCAAGACTGAATTTTAAAAAGTAAAATTTTAACAAGTTTTTAACAACTACATATCCGGCAAAAAATACTTTACATTCAGCGGTTGTACTGGAATAACTTTCTTTCATCGTCATATACACGGACAAAGTTCAAGACCATTCTGCGAAAGCTATAATCTAGAAAGAGCACCTCTGCAGTGTCATTGCCGTAGAAACCGTATCGAAATATGACACCTTCGTTTGAAAATATCAATGTAATGCGTGCCTGCACTAGTACATTTACCTCAAGCCCTTAAACGATTATGTGAGGACGCTACATGAAACAGTGTGACACACAATTGTACCATAGTCCTTTAGTGTCGCTTTACATAGAGCGCTTGATAGAGCCACTAAGTGTCTGTAAGGAAAGCAAGAATTCGTGTACCATTGTTAGTTTGCAGATCCCGAGCGATTGATCCAGGCGCCTCATCGAAAAGTGTTTCATTCCTCCACGCACAATGGCCCCTTTCCTCGCGGTTTGCGAGGGATATGTCACACGTGTATCTGTTGACGGTAGGTGTATCGTATAGTGTCGTAAAAAACCTGTAAATGGCGTGTGGCATTATTGGCTGGGTTGTCTCACAGGTTGTACTCAGTCACCTTTTTGCGCGCACTTTGACCCCATTCCTTGCAGGTATGTGAGTTGCTTATTATGTATATTCGTAGAGTGTAGGCGACCGTAATGGATGCATGTGTAGTGTAGCATTATGTTTTTGTTGCACGATTATTATGAAAGAAGTGCGAGTGAAAACCCTGTACCGGCACATAGCATACTCCTTTCGAATAGCACCAGGGAGGCAACAGAGCTTAATGTCACCATCTGACGGGCAGATCACCATCATCAGTGTTACATGCCCTCACTTCACGAGACACTTCGGAGAGATTCGGAATTTAATCCTGGCGCAAATACTGGTGATCAGGAGCTTTCCGCCACCATCACTTTTCCCCTTGCCCGCCAAACACAGGCGGCGAAAATTTCGCCCAGCACCAAGATTCGAACCTGCATGCATCCAAGCGGCGCACCACCGCATAAGTATGCGGTAGTGACGTCGGCTACGGAGGCTGGTTTCTGATTCCATGACAGTGTTATATGACAATGACAAAAGGGAAAGAGGTGAAACCCGCTTCTCATGAATAACATCAATGGAACCGCCCAGCTTAACACTCCCACCCGATGGACTGACACCACTGACAGTGTCAGGTGCGAAGTTTTTCTGCTGCGATATTTCGCTTATGAACGTCCCATCGCCTTCTTAAATT
Organism: Schistocerca gregaria; assembly: GCF_023897955.1. Lineage (NCBI taxonomy): Eukaryota > Metazoa > Arthropoda > Insecta > Orthoptera > Acrididae > Schistocerca > Schistocerca gregaria. The sequence continues at coordinate 152,844,355 of NC_064920.1, forward strand.
AGCATCTTACCGGAAGCATATGAACCGGATTCTGATAAAACGCCGGAAACTTCCGTGATCTACTTGTGGCCGACAACGGTGGAAATTTAATTCACAAATCGGCCTCGTACCTCTAGTATATTCTTTCAAGGCACTATCCTATATTCTTCGTGGTTGACGACCTCGGTGCTTCCACACTAGTATTAAACAGTTAAGCATGAGATGGCAGGAGACTACCTAAACAGGAAAGTTCACAGATGCTAAGGAAGATTACAAAACACATGGTATATGGCTTTGTCGAGTTCATCTAAGAAAGCGCGACCCACTGCTCTCAACAAGCTCCGGCATCCTACTTGGGGGTGGCTTTAAAGTGACGCCCGTAAAAAGGTTCAGGTCTCTACGCTTCCGTTTTGGAAACATACGATACCAAAAACCAAAACTAAAGACGCAAGATCCGTTTCAGACCACACAGTCTCGTTACAGCATTCGAAAATGAGGATATTTTAATTATACAAATTACGCACGCGATCTAAAGTTTTCGAAAAATCTGGCTGTTAATTCAATTATTTTGTCTATAGCATATTATTTGTTTCCACACATCTACTGTCTTGATCTGTATTGCGCTTGCAAGTGACATCATATATATTTTAAAAGTGCTTGTCACCAAAATGTAATGCGAAATTCACTTGTTGAGTACGGAGATTTATGATTAATCAGTCAATCTTGGCTTCAAAACACGTTGTTCGTAATAATTAAATGTTATTTAACATGGATTCCAATGTTCACATAGTATGTTATGTACCATATTAGCGAGTCAAAGAGATGGGTTGAAGTTTAAACGGCAGTTGTGCCTAATCCTTTAAGTTGTCTAAAAAGAGGATGGTAATAGCCTCCCTCCCCCTAAAAAAAATACAATTATGTCAAGTAGTTACTGTGAGTATACGGAAAATCAAGATTTAAGAAAAAAACTCGGAAGAACGGCTCGTGAAGTCATATGAAATGATAGCTTCTGAAGTTTCATTTCACGGTGGTGAGACCTGCGTTCCTAGGAAGGTCGAAACAAGAAGAGGGGAAGTGGAGCAGTTAAATGTTGAAATCTGGAGAATGCACAGACAATATAAGACACGAACTGGAAATGAAAGAACGACTCAAAGGATATCATAGGACAGCATATATGTCTGCAGCACTGGCCTAAAGCAAGAAGACGAAGTGAAAACCGATATGGACACGGACTGAATCTCAAGCAGAGATCTTGCCTAATCCCAGCGCACAGGATGAACATATGCTGCCACAGTGATTTTATTTTCTATCATGAAAGCAGCTTTAATTCGTATCGAAGGTTGTCAGATACGAAGTCTGTTAAGATTCAATGCGATTCGGATCTTGGCTTGCACATCAGATACCTGAAAAAGTGTCTGGATTATTCACAGGTCACTGGAAAGGACGGTCTAGAACAAAGGACAGTAGTGTTCATATATTCCTCTTAGGTGCATTGTTTTACTTTACTTATGTTAGAGGCATGAAAAAAAAGCCAAGTCTCCGGCAATAAAAGGAACTTTTCAATCTATTTATCCTGGCAAAACTGTGTACTTGAGTAGGATTCAAAATGGGGAAACTTGAGTTTCGCGGGAAACGCTCTTCGTTTAGAAGATGACAGAAAAGTATTGGCAGAAGCCTAACTGTGAGGAAAAGTTGTGAGTCGTACCTGGAAAGCTCCGCCTTAAGAGGATTGCCTCCGAAAGGCAAGGTATCGGGTTCGGGTCTCAGTCCAGTATGAAGTTCAAAATCTGCAGTACCAGAATTGGAATTCGAAACAGAAAACTGAGTCCACTACTGCTGACGTAGGCAGACAGAGGCAGAAAATAGTTCCATAGACGATTTTTATTTTTTCAAGGATAGTTGCAAGCGAGCTCAGAAAACTCTTCAATTAATATGCTGACGTTCAGACACGAAGACATTTGACGGTATTGGGGATTCCTGTCTGGAACTCACCTTCAGAGTCATGATTGTCGATGCCCCACTGCGAACAAGACGACTGTACGAAGGGGCGTTCCCGCGGCGTCTTTTTATACACGCCCCGGGGCTGGCGCCACGCCCCCCTCTCTCTCACGGCGACAATCGGAGGCGCGCCCTCTTGCGACACGGCTGCCACCTGTTGCTGTTGGCAGACGCTCCCAATTTTCGTGTCGCACGCCCCTAATGCAAAAACTCTTTTCAGCACTGCACGAGCAAGTGCTTCTTCCTGAAAAGAAACAACGTTTTGAGACAAATCACGGTAGTTTGGTAAAGAAACCACGAAAATATGTGTCACACAAGTTAAAAGAAATGACAAGAAAAAGATTGACACTCTAGTGTTATATTTTAACTAAATCCTTAGATTATCTTAGTCATTTGATAAACAAGTTCACTGAAATTCTTTGAAGTACAGTTGGGATAAATTTATGATTTTCTCTGAAAATTTCTGAACATTGACCGAAAAATAATCCAGGTTGGTCTACTATGTTCCTGGGTTTAGTCGTGCAGGTGTGGTATCAGTTTTAGCTCCTAATGCAGGTACTGCTCATGAGTGAAGAACGTCTGAAGCTCTTGTTAGTACTCGTACTTCTGTGCTTATGGGTAAAATTATCTTCGTCTAGTAGTCGGTATCCGTTATTTTCTGTATCTTGTTCTGGTGTTATGTAGGTGTCAAACTAAAGAGGCTACTATTAGTATAAAAGACCTTTCTTTCATCTGCAAAAGTTGCCTACGTTGTACCAAAGAGCAAGAAACCTCACACCAGAGTAGAAACTGCTTTCTACTATCTTATACCGTTCAAGGGTGACAACAAATTGCCTGCAGGAAAATAGCTACTGGAACACTAATAGCAGGAATAAACATGAACTGGGAAAACTGTGTAGATGTGTGGAGGTCGCAGTAGGGCTGGCTCTTACGCCGTATAGCAAGCTCCGATCCGTAAAGAGGCTCCTCGCGCTGTTTGGACACAGTTTTATTCACAGACACTTACTGCCATGGAGAAGCATGCACTCTGTACGTCATGAGATTCTTCAATCAAGCGTTGGGCACTGAAGTCGAGGCGTTTTCAACAGATGTGCGTTTATATGAGGACTAAGCACATTTTCCCAATTTTTTACCTTATCTGTCGCTGGATTTCACGTAAGAATGTCTTTAAAAGGGCGTATCGATATCGGAATATGATAGGGAATCGCTAATTTTGTTACGAGACACCCTCCGCTTTGCACTCAAAGGTGTATTGCGTAGTGTATACGCAGATTTAAATGTATTAGTCAATTAAAGATGCTCATATATGTCAGATCCAAAATGGCTCTAAGCACTTTGGAACTTAACATCTGAGGTCATCAGTGCCCTAGAACTTAGAACTACTTAAACCTAACTAACCCACGGACATCACAAACATCCACGGTGAGGCAGGATTCGCACCTGCGGCCGTAGCAGCAGCGCGGTTCCGGACTGAAGCGCCTAGAAGCGCTCGGCCACAACAGCCGCCTAGGGCGTATTAACTCAGGAATTAGGAATTTTCTCTTTTATCGAGGGAGATATTTAAGTTCCGAGAAGTTCAATTAGTCGGCCAGGTATGGTATCAGTTTTAGCTCCTAAGGCAGTTTGTATTTGAGCTAGTGTATCTTTATGACATGTTCGAGAAAATCATTTCGTTGAATGTATGTCTTCAAGGTAATGAAACCAAAATACTCCAACTGCCAGGAAAAATTTCAGCCTTCTGAAGGGAACTACTATTATGGAGGAAGGAACTGGACGATAAAGACATGTATTACGTTTTCCGCGCTAGAAGACAATGAGTTTCAGACAAGTCTTTGTGGATCGTCTACCTGACCTCAGTGATTACTTTCTGAAGAATTTTCCAGAGTAAATTAATTAATAAAACTGGTCCAAACATCCTTTCAGTCACAATTTCAACAACACTCACAGAGCAAGAACTAGTGCAGTTTCTTATTTTTCTTCGGGCTCCACAATGAGATCAAATTCCGTTTCCTATTCACTACTTAAGTTTTGGAGCTTGGTAAAGCAGCAGTATCCACACCTCAGTAACAAGTCCCAACGTCTTTTTATACCTGTGCAACATCCTACATATACGGGGTACCGTTTTCAATATTTGGAGTCATAAGCAAGAATTCGCTATTGTACCCGTGGTCTAGGGGTAGCGTCTTTGATTCATAATCAAAACGTCTTCGGTCCCGGGTTCGATCCCTCCTAATTGTGTGGGTTGTAACACTGTAGATTCTGGCGAGCACCGCCTCAGCTGCGGAGAGGCGGAACCGGTTTGGCACCTAGTGCGGCAGATGCTGGCTTATGTCTTGCGAGTTAGGCCGGAGCATATATCTGCACGCACGTTATTGTTTCCGGATGAGACATTTTACCCCAAGACTCGAACCAACTCCGTCACCTGCATACGTGGACATGCGGTCCATTACCTCTGTCGTGAGGGGCACAAGAATTTCCTTGACTTCTAAGAAAGACATCATGCTATTTCCGGGCATACCAGATATCGACAATGCTTCGCAAACTACCTATGGAGCGCCTTTCACAGCCCCCCGTGCAGCTGGAATGTTCCAGGCAGTGGCAGATGAGGTCAGAACAAACTGCAAACGAGCATATATTGAACAATCTTTATCAGTGGGCGAAGTAAATGGGAAGCCTAACTACGACGTGGTAGCTTTCTTTTTCATGTTATTTACGTTTAATATCTTCGATGGTGTCTACATTCTGTTTTAGTTTTCTAGGCTTGATTAACTATGGCTGTTCGCACATTGATATCTATGTAAATAAATAAAAAAAGATTAAAAAAAAGTGGGCAGGAGACCTGCGTTTAGAATCCTAATAAATACACAAGAACAAACTAAGAACAAAAAAAAAAATCCCCGCCACTGCCTTTATTTTGATAAATAATCAGCATTGGCGGCCGAAGACTTCCGGCATAAGAAGTCAGCCTCATTCTGCCAATGGCCTTGTCAAAGAGGGCGGAGGAGCGGATAGAGGTTCAGGGCACTCTCTTGTCCTAGGGGTGGGAAATTGCCCCTAAAGGCGGAAGAATCAGCAATGATCAACGACATGAGGATGCAGAAGGCAATGGAAACCACTGCATTAAAGACACGTAACGTGTATCCGCAGGACATGTGGCCTGTAGTTGAAGAAGTGTCATGATGATCTCTACATTGGCAAAAGATTCCAGAATAGTCCCCCATCCGGATCTCCGGGAGGGGACTGCCAAGGGGGAGGTTACCATGAGAAAAAGATTCAATAATCAACGAAAGGATAATGTTCTACGAGTCGGGGCGTGGAATATCAGAAGCTTGAACGTGGTAGGGAAGCTAGAAAATCTGAAAAGGGAAATGCAAATGCTCAATCTAGGTATAGTAGGGGTCAGTGAAGTGAAGTGGAAGGAAGACAAGGATTTCTGGTCAGATGAGTATCGGGTAATATCAACAGCAGCAGAAAATGGTATAACAGGTGTAGGATTCGTTATGAATAGGAAGGTAGGGCAGAGGGTGTGTTACTGTGAACAGTTCAGTGACCGGGTTGTTCTAATCAGAATCGACAGCAGACCAACACCGACAACGATAGTTCAGGTATACATGCCGACGTCGCACGCTGAAGATGAACACATAAAGTGAATGAGGATATTGAAAGGGTAATGCAGTATGTAAAGGGGGACGAAAATCTAATAGTCATGGGCGACTGGAATGCAGTTGTAGGGGAAGGAGTAGAAGAAAAGGTTACAGGACAATATGGGCTTGGGCCAAGGAATGAAAGAGGAGAAAGACGAACTGAGTTCTGTAACAAGTTTCAGCTAGTAATAGCGAATACCCTGTTCAAGAATCACAAGTGGAGGAGGTATACTTCGAAAAGCTCAGGAGATACGGGAAGATTTCAATTAGATTACATCATGGTCAGACAGAGATTCCGAAATCAGATACTGGATTGTAAGGCGTACTCAGGAGCAGATATAGACTCAGATCACAATATAGTAGTGATGAAGAGTAGGCTGAAGTTCAAGACATTAGTCAGGAAGAATCAATACGCAAAGAAGTGGGATACGGAAGTTCTAAGGAATGACGAGATACGTTTGAAGTTCTCTAACGCTATAGATACAGCAATAAGCAATAGCGCAGTAGGCAGCACAGTTGAAGAGGAATGGGTATCTCTAAAAAGGGCCATCACAGAAGTTGGGAAGGAAAACATAGGTACAAAGAAGGTAGCTGCGAAGAAACCATGGGTAACAAAAGAAATACTTCAGTTGATTGGTGAAAGGAGGAAGTACAAACATGTTCCGGGAAAATCAGGAATACAGAAATAAAAGTCGCTGAGGAATGAAATAAATAGGAAGTGCAGGGAAGCTAAAACGAAATGACTGCAGGAAAAATGTGAAGACATCGACAAAGATATGATTGTCGGAAGGACAGACTTAGCATACAGGAAAGTCGAAACAACCTTTGGTGACGATAAAAGCAACGGTGGTAACATTAAGAGTGCAATGGGAATTCCACTGTTAAATGCAGAGGAGAGAGCAGATAGGTGGAAAGAATACATTGAAAGCCTCTATGAGGGTGAAGATTTGTCTGATGTGATAGAATGAGAAACAGGAGTCGATTTAGAAGAGATTGGGGATCCAGTATTAGAATCGGAATTAAAAAGAGCTTTGGAGGACTTACGGTCAAATAAGGCAGAAAGGATAGATAACGTTGCATCAGAATTTCTAAAATCATTAGGGGAAGTGGCAACAAAACGACTATTCACGGTGGTGTGTAGAATATGAGTCTGGCGACATACCATCTGACTTTCGGAAAAGCATCATCCACGCAATTCCGAAGACGGCAAGAGCTGACAAGTGCGAGAATTATCGCGCAATCAGCTTAACAGCTCATGCATCGAATCTGCTTACAAGAATAATACACAGAAGAATGGAAAAGAAAATTGAGAATGCGCTAGGTGACGATCAGTTTGGCTTTAGAAAAAGTAAAGGCACGAGAGAGGCAATTCTGACGTTACGGCTAATAATGGAAGCAAGGCTGAAGAAAAATCAAGACACGTTCGTAGGATTTGTCGACCTGGAAAAAGAGTTCGACAATATAAAATGGTGCAAGCTGTTCAAGATTCTGAAAAAAGTAGGGGTAAGCTATAGGGAGAGACGGGTCATATACAATATGTACAACAACCAAGAGGGAATAATAAGAGTGGACAATGAAGAACGAAGTGCTCGTATTAAGAAGGGTGTAAGACAAGGCTGTAGCCTTTCGCCCCTGCTCTTCAATCTGTACATCGAGGAAGTAATGATGGGAATAAAAGAAAGGTTCAGGAGTGGAATTAAAATACAAGGTGAAAGGATATCAATGACACGATTCGCTGATGACATTGCTATCCTGAGTGAAAGTGAAGAAGAATTGAATGATCTTGCAGAACGAAATGAACAGTCTAATGAGTACACAATATGGTTTGAGAGTAAATCGGAGAAAGATGAAGGTAATGAGAAGTAGTAGAAATGAGAACAGAGAGGAAATTAACATCAGGATTGACGGTCACGAAGTCAATGAAGTTAAGGAATTCTGCTACCTAGGCAGTAAAATAACCAATGACGGGCGGAGCAAGGAGGACATCAAAAGCAGACTCGCTATGGCAAAAAAGGCATTTCTGGCCAAGAGAAGTCTACTAATATCAAATACCGGCCTTAATTTGAGGAAGAAATTTATGAGGATGTACGTCTGAAGTACAGCATTGTATGGTAGTGAAACATGGACTGTGGGAAAATCGGAACAGAAGAGAATCGAAGCATTTGAGATGTGGTGCTATAGACGAATGTTGAAAATTAGTTGGACTGATAAGGTAAGGAATGAGGAGGTTCTACGCAGAATCTGAGAGGAAAGGAATATGTGGAAAACACTGATAAGGAGAAGGGACAGGATGATAGGACATCTGCTAAGACATGAGGGAATGACTTCCATGGTACTAGAGGGAGCTGTAGAGGGCAGAAACTGTAGAGAAAGACAGAGATTGGAATACATCAAGCAAATAATTGAGGAAGAAGGTTGCAAGTGCTACTCTGAGATGAAGAGGTTAGCACAGGGGACTAATTCGTGGAGGGCCGCATCAAACCAGTCAGTAGACTGATGACCCCAAAAAAAAAAAAAAAAAAAAAAAACCAAGAATTGTAGATCATGAATGAATGTGGTGATCGACATGCAACTGTCCGTTTCCTGTCTTGTGCCGAGTTTTGAAAAAGTGTTAAAGAGAAAGTAAGCTCATCATTCCCATTGATTTCGTTGCAAGAATAAGATGTAAAAACATTAAAAGTTGATTAAAATGTTTTATGTCAACAGTCAACAAGGAAATAAGTTTTTTTAACTTAATCTTATTTACCCCACATTTTGAAATGGACAGCAGACGGTGTTCATTTTCAGTCAAGGGAGCCGTAGACCCAGTCAGTTTGAATTGCAATAATTTATGGCATTATACTCATACGTGCCCTTATTAAAAGTGTAGAATTCCAAACCCACAAATCACGTCGAGATACATAACGAACAAAAACTTTGCACAGTGTTTGCTCAGTTGCCTTCCAGCCGGCCGCGGTGGTCTAGCGGTTCTAGGCGCGCAGTCCGGAACCGCGCGACTGCTACGGTCGCAGGTTCAAATCCTGCCTCGGGCATGGATGTGTGTGATGTCCTTAGGTTAGTCAGGTTTAAGTAGTTCTAAGTTCTAGGGGACTAATGACCGCAGCAGTTGAGTCCCATAGTGCTCAGAGCCTTTTGAACCATTTTTTTTGACTGCCAAAATAAAAACAACACTAATGAGATGCAGTCTACCATTTCGCTATATGAGTGTTGCCATCTTCACTCTATGAAAAACAATACAGTTCCAGCTTGAAAAGTTACGCACGACATTTTCACGCAATTTGCGTGCATAGATCCTAAGAAACCAGTACCGAGAACAACCACCTCTGGCCGTAATAACGGCCTTGATACGCCTGGGCATTGAGTCAAACAGAGCTTGGATTCCGTGTACAGGTAAAGCTGCCCACGCAGCTTCAACACGATACCACAGTTCATCAAGAGTAGTGACTGACGTATTGTGACTAACCAGTTGCTCGGCGGCCATTCACCAGACGTTTTCAATTGGGGAGAGGTCTGGAGAATGTGCTGGGCAGGGCAGCAGTCGAACATTTTCTGTATCCAGAAAGGCCCGTTCAGAACCTGCAACATGCGGTCGTGCATTATCCTGCTGAAATGTAAGGTTTCGCAGGGATCGAATGAAGGGTAGAGCCACGTGTCGTAACACATCTGAAATGTATCGTCCACTGTTCAAAGTGCCGTCAATGCGAACAACAGGTGACCCAGACGTGTAAACAATGGCACACCATATAATCACGCAGGGTGATACGCCAGTATGACGATGACGAATACACGCTTCCAATGTGCGTTCGCCGCGATGTCGCCAAATACGGATGCGACCATCAAGATGCTGTAAAGAGAACCTGGATGCATCCGAAAAAATGACGTCATGTCATTCGTGCACCCAGGTTCGTCGTTGAGTAGACCGTCGCAGGCGCTTCTGTCTGTCATGCAGCGTCAAGGGTAACTGCAGTCATGGTCTCCGATCTAATAGTCCATGGTGCTGCAAACGTCATCGAACTGTTCGTGCAAATGGTTGTTTTCTTGCAAACGTCCCCATCTGTTGACTCAGGGATCGAGACGTGGCTGCACGATCCGTTACAGCCATGCTGATATGATGGCTGTCATCTCGACTGCTAGTGATCCGAGGCTCTTGGAATCCAGCACGGCGTTCCGTATTACCCTCCTGAATGCACCGATTCCACATTCTGCTAACAGTTGCTGGATCTCGACCAACGCGAGCAGCAATGTCGCGATACGATTAACCGCAATCGCGATAGGCTACAATCCGACCTTTATCAAAGTCGGAAACGTGATGGTACGCATTTCTGCTCCTTACACATCACAACAACGTTTCAGCAGGCAACGCCGGTCAACTGCTGTTTGTGTATGAGAAATCGGGTGGAAACTTTCCTCGTGGCAGCACGTTGTAGGTGTCGCCACCGGCGCCAACCTTGCGTGAATGCTCTGAAAAGCTAATCATTTGCATATCACAGCATCTTCTTCCTGTCGGTTAAATTTCGCGTCTATAGCACGTCATCTTCGTGGTGTAGCAATTTTAATGGCCAGTAATGTGCGTTGCCGAGACTGTCCCCGCAACCGTTGCTGCCCAAGAGTCCACCTTCTGGTGTGGCTGCTGTTTTTACTGTGACGTAACTCTCCTGGCGTCAAACAAGGTCTACGTCAGAATTACGCGTGTCTTGTGTATCAAAGTGTCATGTACCGGTTCGTCACAATTAAAGTGCAGCTACTAAAGGAGATCCAGTGTGGGTTGCAATTAATGCATGACAGCTAAACTTGATAGATATGCCAATACGCTAATGTAAAACCGAGTTACGCTGAATATTGTTAGTTGCAATTGTGGCACCAGGTGCAAACTGGTACTGTACACTATTTATAAGATTGTATGAAATCCCGCTGTCATTTGACAAGCCGTAACGTGAGCTAATAGAATGGCCATCGGGAAGAGAGACCGTGGGCTGTTAGTGAAGTTGTTTTACAGGACTGGCAGCAATTACAGTGCTACATCGAGAGAGTATCGCCGACTTAAACATCTGAGGAGAGGCCTGTGGTAATTAAATGGCTTAAATAAGATAACGAAATTTGAAAACACGGGATAGCTTGGCGTGGTACCTGCGAGAGGAAGGCATCTTATCCTTGTGGAAGTTATTGTCCACGTTGCTATTGCTGTTGCTGTGACTGACCTGCAGCACGTGCCCTGGGTAGCGCTAGTGCATGCACATGTGGCCAGACACTGTTCTGTGGAATAAGGACGCGGGTTTTACACTACAAGGTGTAGTGAATACAGAGAACAGCCGAATATGGGGTACTATTATACCACGTGTTGTGCACGAGAAACCACAGCACTCGCCGTATGTGACTGTGTAGTGTGGATTCACAAGCACCTTCGTTCTCCAGAATGAGATTTTCACTCTGCAGCGGAGTGTGCGATGATATGTAACTTCCTGGCAGATTAAAACAGTGTGCCGGTCTGAGACTCGAACTCTGGACTTTTGCCTTTCACGGGAAAGTGCTCTAGCAACTGAGATACCCAAGCGCGATTCACCTCTGCGAGGTTTGCAGAAGAAAAAAATTTTCAAATGTGTGTGAAATCTTATGGGATTTAACTGCGAAGGTCACCAGTCCCTAAGCTTACATACTACTTAACCTAAATTATCCTAAGGACAAACACACACACCCATGCCCGAGGGTGGACTCGAACGTCCGCCGGGATCAGCCGCACAGTCCATGACTGCAGCGCCTGAGACCACTCGGCTAATCCCGCGCAGTTTGCAGAAGAGCTCATGTGAAGTTTGGAAGGTAGGAGAAGAGGTACTGGCAGAATTGAAGCTGTGAGGACGGGTAGCTTGGGTAGCTCAGTTGGTAGAGCACTTGCCCGCGAAAGGCAAAGGTCCAGAGTTCGAATCTCGGTCCTGCACACAGTTTTAATCTGCCTGGAAGTTTCACCTTTATTCTCGGCCCGTTCTTCTTTGAAGAGAACACACCCAGAGGGCCTGTAAGGTGTACAATGACACAGATTTGAATGTCAGTATACAGAAACACGTGGCACTGATTGCACCGGAAATGATGAGAGCAACAGTTGCTCACGTCTTTTGAAACGTCCCCTTAGAACAATTATACATAACTGTGCTTAAACTGACACACAATATTTTTGGCGCAACGCAATCTGACTTTCAGCAATCCCTACAAAAGAATGGCCCTGTACCCTATACGTTTCACAGATCACTTACCTCACAAAAATCTTCGTTACTCGAACTACTGCAATACAGCGAGCGCCACTATTGCCAGCTAACTAAAAGATTCAAACTACGGAAGTCACTAACTACTGATAGGCACAGTTAGCAAATGAAAGATTTGAATAGAGAAGAAACAATGTATTTACCTTAATAGTCATAATATATATCAGTTCATGACACCAATTCTTACAAATTTCAAAACTCCGCCATCTCTCCACCCACGTCCACCACTGCAGGCGGCTCACCTCCAACTGCGCAACGCTACGCACTGTTCACATCGAGCTGCCGCTGCCCAACACTACAATGGCAGACAACAATGCAAACCAGCCACAGACTGCACACAGCACAGCCAGTGATTTTCATACAGAGCGCTACCTGGCGGCGGCGTTACCAATATAAGAACCTAAACAGCCTACTTACACTTTTCACGGTTGCAGGATCTCGTCGACATTTCTATTGCTCATACTGAACAAATTGTGTAAGCGGCGGTTATTAACAAAGTCAACAACATACCTTTCTCATTTGAATGAGCTTCTCTACACAGGTCCTGTTTCCACTCCATTGCATATGGAAACATTTCTATACGTCTTTCTCACATTCATAGCACTAGATTTGCACCTAGTGTTCAAAATTGTAACTATCTTTCTTTCCAGCGTAAATCGGTTACACATTGACGCATTTGAATATTTACCGAGTTTTGCTGCCATACGATAGTTACAGGCCACTCCGGACCTCTGTGAATATCCGCACTTTAATTATAACCACCCCGTACTTTTGAGCAATGCATATTGTCAATCGTATAGATAATTCGCGGCATTCAAATGACTCTGGGAGACACTCGACAAATTGCCGGTTTCTATCGGCTACAAGTCGTGCTCCTACTACATTGACTGAACCGAGCCACATACAAAAAAAGGTAAACCAGTAGCATAATGACTGAGATGCCCCGCTTTGCCCTCTGGACAGGACAGGTAGTTTAAATTGTGGAAAGGGGCCAAAGTAAGGAGCTGTCAGTTACACATAAACATACATCTTTATTATTTGATCAAACATTACAAGAGCCGAAAAAAAAAATTTTTTTTAACACACAGCTTTAATCTTTGGGACGTAATTGCCAGCTGAAAGCCATTTTAATTAAAAAACATAATCAGAAATTTAAAAGGCAAGCCTTATCTTATAAAAGTTCTTTATTTAGGCTGAAAGCCCAAAGAATCTGAGGTTTTCAAAGCAGACAATTTGAATTAAAAATAGGTTGAAAGCCTAACACTTAAAATTCCATAACATTAATTTTTTTTTAATACCAAACTCCTTACGTGAAACAGTTCCTTAAATTAGGCTGAAGGCCTTAAGAACAAAACAACTCAAACTCAAAATCAGCTGAAGGCCGAACACTTAAAATTCAACAACATTAAAATTTTTAAAATTCCAACTGCCTTACGTTAAAGAGCTCTTTGAACTAGGCTGCCGGTTCTAGGTGCGCAGTTCGGAACCGTGCGACTACTACGGTCGCAGGTTCGAATCCTGCCTCTGGCATGGATGTGTGTGATGTCCTTAGGTTAGTTAGGTTTAAGTAGTTCTAAGTTCTAGGGGACTAATGACCACAGATGTTGAGTCCCATAGTGCACAGAGCCATTTGAACCATTTTTGAACTAGGCTGAAGGCCTTAAGAGCAAAACAACTCAAAGTCAGCAACGGCTGAAGGCCGAACATTTAAAATTCAACAACATTAAAACCTTTAAAATGCCAAATGTCTTACGTGGGTTGAAAGCCCAAAGGATCTCACACCTTAAGGGTAAAACAACCTTTTTTTTTTTTTTTTTTTTTTTTTTTTTGAAAATCGGCTCGCTTAGGTGAGACAGGCAGTCGAGCCAGCCATTCACGATCCGACGTCAACCCAACCGAACGACAGTCAACGGAGCAAGCGACAGGATAACTTATCTTTCCTGTCCGGGACAGGTAAGCCACGGACCTCACCGACCACGCGTGGACGCCTTCAGGCCCCTGCCAAACTACGCTCCACGGAGATTTCCTCGCTTCTCCACGCCAACCGACCGACTGCCCAGGCCCGGAAACGGTGAAAGGACCAAATATACGTCGGCCGATGAGACGACCAACCGAACGACCAACCAACGGTCGTCCCACTCCAGTCTCCCTCCGTCGGACAGTCCATGTGTGTCGCCAGCGGTCGGCGAGCACTGGCTGACGGCGCCTCACCGGCGCTCTGTCCCCGACTTCACTGCTGGTCCGTCTCCAATTGACTGCCAGACACGCGACGACCCGGAAATACTATCGGTCGCTCCAGAGATGGTACGACAGTGCACTTATCGATACGCGCTGTTGCTATCGCTCACGGGCAAGCAAGGCAGGAAGTTAGTGACACCAGCAAATGGAATAAGGAAACGAGGCGGCAGTACCGTAATGGAAGATGACAAACAATAAATGGGAAAAACGCGAGCCTAAACAAAACAATGCTATAATAATGTATAACATGCAATTCCGGTTAATCAGTGGATTCCGAAACTGTAACTGGATTTCGTTCGTGTAAAGTACACTACTGGCCATTAAAATTGCTACACCAAGTACAAATCCAGATGATAAACGGGTATTCATTGGACAAATATATTATACTAGAACTGACAAGTGATTACATTTTCACGCAATTTCGGTGCATAGATCCTGAGAAATCAGTACCCGCAACAACCACCTCTGGCCGTAATAACGGCCTTGATTCGCCTGGGCATTGAGTCAAACAGAGCTTGGATGGCGTGTACAGGTACAGCTGCCCATGCAGCTTCTACACGATACCAGAGTTCATCAAGAGTAGTGACTGGCGTATTGTGACGGGCCAGTTGCTTGGCCACCATTGACCAGACGTTTTCAATTGGTGAGAGATCTGGAGAATGTGGTGGCCAGGGCAGCAATCGAACATTTTCTGTATCCAAAAAGCCCCGTGCACGACATGCAACATGCGGGTGTCCATTATCCTGCTGAAATGTAGGGTTTCGCAGGGATCGAATGAAGGATAGAGCCAAGGGTCGTAACACATCTGAAATGTAACGTCCACTGTTCAAAGTGCCGTCAATGCGAACAAGAGGAGACCGAGACGTGTAACCAATGGCACCCCATACCATCACGCCGGGTGATACGCAAGTATGGCGATGACGAATACATGCTTCCAATGTGCCTTCACCGTGATGTCGCCAAACACGGACGGGACCATCATGATGCTGTAAACAGAACCTGGATTCATCCGAAAAAATGACGTTTTGCCATTCGTGCACCCAGGTTAGTCGTTGAGTACACCATCGCACGCGCTCCTGTCTGTGATGCAGCGCCAAGGGTAACCGCAGCCATGATCTCCTAGCTGATAGTCAATGATGCTGTAAACGTCGTCGAAGTGTTCGTGCAGATGGTTGTTGTCTTTCAAACGTCCACATCTGTTGACTCGGGGATCTGGGTATGGCTACACGATCCGTTACAGCCACGCGGATGAGATGCCTGTCATCTCGACTGATAGTGGTACGAGGCCGTTGGGATCTAGCACGGCATTCCGTATTACCCTCCTCAACCCACCGATTCCACATTGGATCTCGACCAACGCGAGTAGCAATGACGCGATACCATAAACCGCAATCGCGATAGGCTACAATCCGACCTTTATTAAAGTCCGAAACGTGATGGTACGCATTTCTCGTCGTTACACGAGGCACCACAACAACGTTTCAGCAGGCAACGCCGGTCAACTGCTGTTTGTGTATGAGAAATCGGTTGGAAACTTTCCTCGTGGCAGCACTTTGTAGGTGTCGCCACTGGCGCCAACCTTGTGTGAATGCTCTGAAAAGCTAATCATTTGCATATCACAGCATTTTCTTCCTGTCGGTTAAATTTTGCGTCTGGAGCACGTCATCGTCGTGGTGTAGCAATTTTAATAGCCAGTAGTTTATTATAAGAGTCATCAATGTATCTTTATCGATGTTTCATTTAATTAGAGGAGAAGGCGTAAAAGCGGACACAGTTGTGAATACGGGCACCTTTCTGTAAAGGGGTGTGGGGATATGCTGCAGAATGGTGGCGAGGACTGTGAACGGTGGCACTTGCTGGTAAGATACCGGTGAGCAGTTGGAAACTTTCTTTAGAGAAGTGCTGACGCAGTGTTTGTTTTTGTGAGAAATGGTTTTTCTGCTAGACTGTAAACGTCTGTTATGTATGTGAATACAGTGACATCCGAAAGGTAGAATCCTAAGCTACTTTTAGAAATAAGTCACGAGTCACCAACGTCCTTAGGTTACGTGTGACAGAGGCCGTCTTGCTTAAGTAAGATCAGGGTAAATATCTACCCACACTTAAATAAAGCACTACTTCATGGGAATTTCAAATGCAGTTACCCTGTTCAATACCTCTCCTGTCCCCAACATTAAGAGAACGGCCACACGGACAAGGAAAGCTGCAAGCAACAGGTCATCTTTGGACGCCATATAAGGACGAGTTAAATAAATCGCTTGACAGAGTGCTATGAAGAGGAGGTCGTTGAGATTTTCAGAGGCTGGAGATTGGATAGTGGGTAGGACTGGGAGTACCAAGGGCCTTGAAGAAAAGAAAATTCCAACCATGAAACGATTCAATTCTTCATTACATTCCTGCGACCCTCTCCTTGTGGACAGCGATAAAGAACTGGATATGAAATAAAGCATACACGAGAGTAAAGCGATGCAACCCGCACCTCTTGTGACGAAAAATTTTCTCAAGATATTTTGGGAGAAGTGTAGGTTAAATGTGTCATGTGCAAAGTGTGGATACACTTAGATTGCGCTGGTGCTGAAGTTCGCGGTTTCTGGAAATAATTTTTGATGCGATGTTGATTTAAAACAAATAAACAAACTGGTCTTTGTAGACTAGCCAACTGCTTTGTGGTCTTTTATCCAGCTTTATTAAAACATTTTAAAAGATTGAGCAGCGATGCTGACGGTAGCAGCTAGCGTGGGCCAGTGTGTTGCTGTCACTGCTAGAGTTCTGGTTATTCTTGGTCTCTTACGGTCCCTGTTAGTACATATCAATAACAGGAATACCACACACGACTAGTATTTGACTGTTGTATCGAACGGGTACGTAACACTCGGTTTTCAAATTCATTTTGTGAGTGACAGGAAACGAACCAAAACTTTCTCTTGACGCTGGGCGTCGGATGAAAGACATGAAGAGCAATGTTACAACATTATTTTGGGCTGACTCCAGCTACAAACTGCAAAAAACGAAATTGCTAATATCTACCGAAACACCGCAGAAAATGCGTACTCCCCACACGAGCAAAAAATTAACAGCAAATCTCTATTCACAAGTCATACTTACATCTTAGAATGGAAAACATCTACCAGCACGTGTCGAAAATCAACAGCAGCAAGTTATGTCTCTCTCTCTGTCTTTCTTTCTCTTCCTTTGTCTTGAAAATTTCTTTCAAGTTGTTTGTTTTTTCAGTTCCCGTCACAGTACTCATTAACTATGGGTATGTAATTTTGCTGTTGTGTGTACCATCTCTTCTGTGTGTTTAAATCACGTTTTATTGACTGATTTACATAACTATGTTGTTGTTGTGCCTGATTTTCTGTTGCTCTATGGGGTACAGGTCTTTCTTCATAGATTAAGTCGATAGAATCAAGCACTGACACAAAATATTCAGTGTCGTCCTCTGTCATTGTGACAAATTTTTTCTCGAATGTGTGATGGTAATCGACTTTTCAAAATTTTTGAACGCGTCTACATGTTATACTGGGTTCGTCCAGTAGCATGTCTTGTTCAGGTATTTATCAAAGCATCCGCGTAGACTACCGTATTTGCTAATGAATGGTGCATGGTTGAAAACCTCGCGTCTTGAGTCTTTCTTGCACTACCTGAGAGCAGTATTTGTTCAGATTGAATGGAAGTGTTGCAAAGTTCGTCCCCTCAGTTGCCCATAAAAGCAGATCACCTTGTGTAAGTTCCACGACAAAACTGATTTTCTGTGCTTCCGTCCAATTGCGTGGAAATACACGACGAAAAGCACCGATAAATACTACGGGATTCATTCTTTTACCTTCGGTAGTGAATGTAGGAAACTGTCGGTGTCCAAGCAAACCTTCTTCTGCAAAAATAGTAGATAGACACATGGCCTTTTCGGTCGTATTTATGTTGTTATCATAGTTACCTGTAATTCCGGCTGGTAATTGTTCGTGTATTGGAGTTGTGGGTATGTTTACATTTTGCACTCTACAACTGTCACTGGTACCTGCTGTGGGACTCGTGAGAATTTTTGGATAAATACCAATAGGTTGTGGTTTGTCCACTGTAGCCTGTGTATTATTTACATGCATATTTCGAGATCCGGTAATATTTTCTTCTAAAATATTGCGGATCCTATCTTCCGCGACTCGTAGGTTAATGCTTACCTCGTTTACGATGTCATTTGCTTTCTTATGGAGAGCTTTTTCTACTACATCTGAGTATAACTTACAGTCGGTTACGAACTTCTCAGCGATGGTATTACCTGCTTCAACTTGACTAGCGGTATCACTCAGATTTTCATTGATCCTGTCTCTCGCCTTCTTGGCACATGCTGAGTCGACTTGTAATGTTGCTACCCTTACAATAAGCTCTTCTGCAGCTAGGCGTGCACTTTCACAATCTTTATTTCGTTTGTTGACGACAGTGGTTACCTTTTTTATTGCCGAAACCAACTAGTTTCGTGTGGCTTAGATGTTCGTGTTTGCGTCTATGATTTTCTTTATCTGTTGCTCTACTAGATCGTGATGGTTATTAAAAGAATCTACTTTCTGTTTTAACTCCGTAATGTTACTGTTCACTTCAGAAAGTACTTCATGCTTTACCTGTGTTTAACATCATTCAATTTTTCGTCGATTTCAGTGCTAAAAGTTTTGGCTAAGTCATCGAATTTCTGTGAGACCGTGTCTTGTAGATCCTTGAATACATGTTTTTGTTCATTGCATTTAGAGCTTGTCTCAGCGAATAAACTGCATCTTAATGAAATTAACACCGTTCCTCACTTGAAATAGTTGGTGCGACATGCTTATCACTGCAATACATCAGAGTGACTACCGAAGACTTAAACAACTTAGCAACAAGAGATACTACTCACTGCTTCCTTGCTCGCTAGTGTGCTAGGAAAGAGTAAAACTAAGCTGCCCCACCACTGGGGTCTATACAGAAGCCCGGATGAGCTCAGAGAGCGTAGGCGGTTTCTACGATGGTCACTCCAAAAGAAATGCACACTATTTTTGTAAAAATACGGTTTTCATTATGCATCTGTGAAAGTTTTACAGTGTGTAGATACATCCTTCCCGCTTAGTTCAACATGTTCCCCTGCGTGGCGCCGTCACAGCATGTCTTCAAGATGGCTGCTACACTTGACGTTCGTCAGAAGCAATGTGCTGTCATAGAATTACTGTGCTGTGAAAACGAGACAGTGGGAAACACCCAAAAGAGGTTGAAAAAGGTGTATGGAGATGCTGCTGTCGATCGCATTACAGTTAGTCGGTGGGCAAGCAGGTTACGTGATGAAAGCGGGCACGGCAATATTGAGGATTGTCCTCGCAGCGGCAGGCCTCGTACGGTACACACTCGAGACTATGTGCAGAGAGTTCACGAATTGGTGACTGCTGACAGACGCATCACAGTGAACCAACTGTCGCACTACGTTGGGATAGGGGAAGGAAGTGCTTGCAGAATACTGAAAATGTTGGCTTTAAAAAGGTTTGTGACAGGTGGATTCCCAGGATGTTGACAGTGGCTCACAAAGAAACAAGAAAAACGGTATGCACCGAACTTTTGGAACAGTACGAGAATGGTGGAGATGAATTTCTTGGAAGAATTGTGACATATGATGAAACATGGCTCCATAATTTTTCCACCAGAGACGAAGAGCCAATCAGTGGAGTGGCATCATGCAAATTCACCCAAGAAAAGAAAATTATTAAAAATCACACCTTCTGCTGGAAAAGTTATGGCCACAGTGTTTGTAGATTTCGAAGGACTCTTGCTTGTGGACATCACGCAAAGTGCAACCACCATAAATTCTGATGCATATGTGACGACACTGAAGAAACTTCTTGCTCGACTGAGTCGTGTTCGACCACATTGACGAAAACAGAATGTTTTCCTGTTACATGACAATACACAACCACATGTCAGTCAAAAAACAATGGAAGCGATCACAAAACTCGGATGGACAACACTGAAACACCCGCCTTACAGTCCTGACGTGGCTCCATGTGACTGTCATCTCTTTGGGAAAATGAAAGATTCTCTTCGTGGAACAAAGTTTGAAGATAACTCCCTTGTCCACGCTGCCAAACAGTGGCTCCAACAGGCTGGTCCAGAATTGTACCATGCGGGTATACAGGCGGTGGTTCCAAGATGGCGTAAGGCAGTTGAGAGGGATGGGAATTATGTGGAGAAATGAAAATATTGTTCCTAAAGGATGTATCTACACACTGTAAAACTTTCAAACATGTAGAATTAAAGATGGATTTTTTTTAAAAAAAGTAGTGTGCATTTCTTTTGGAGTGACCCTCGTATAATGAAGTAGAGCGTGAAAGAAGTTGCATAAAGATTCAGCCAGATTTTGATAAGTTTTCAAAGAGGTGCGAAGATTGGCAACTTGCTTTAAAAGTTCAGAAATGCAAAATTGTGCACTTCACAAAACGAGAAAACGTTGTATCGTATGTAATATCAATGACTGACCGATGTAACCGGCAAACTCATGTGAAATGGAATGATCAAAGAGCCTCAGTTGTGGGTAAAGCAGGTGGCTCACTTCAGTTTATTGGCAGAATACTGGGGAAGTACAGTCAGTCTACAAAGGATACTGCTTACAAATCAATCCGTGGGAGGGTGTCACAGACGTACTGAAGTAACTGAACCGGCAGACTCTTGAAGACAGACGTAAACTATCCCGAGAAAGTCTATTAAAAACGTTTCAAGAACCGGTTTCAAATGTTTGCTCTAGGAACGTACCACAGCCCCCTACGTATCGCTTTTACAGGGATCTTAATGACAATTATTAGAATAATTGCTGCTCGCACAGAGGCAATCAAACAACCATTTTTCCAGCACTTCATACGTGAATGGAATTGGAAGAAAACCTAATAACTGATACAGTGGGACATACCCTCTGCTATGCATTTCACGGTGTTTTGCGGACTATGATGTAGATGTAGATAATTTTCCAGGTACTTTTGGTCACAAAAATCCAGGCCTTGCAGTTACAGGTCCTTTTTCATACTCGTAAACTATATGAATTCCCACTAAGAATAACTGCTCCATTTGGTTGGGCCCCTTTCCCCCGCACCCTCTTCTCCTCCCCTCCCCCCGCGGGCGCTCTTGCACAGGCTGGAGTAATAGATATAGGAGCACTCAAGCGAAAGAAAATGTCTCGTGAGTGTGTTTTCAAACTTCAGTCTATGGTGTGACTTCCATTAATGCTCGTGACGCGGAATGTGGCTACCTTAAGATCGCCAGATGGCCAACAAACCGTTACAGCAAATCCTGGGAGTGGCACCATCTTCAAAATTTCATGTCGAAAGACTCGAAATTGTTGCCTGTAGCCTATAGTAGACACACGTGAGCAACACAAAAAAATCAGTGTTTGATTTGATTTAGACTATGAACTTAAGACCGTATTTCCGTTATTGTGAAATAGTTATGAATCCAATGAGCTTCTTTTAAATGCCACGCGGTGCTGAATTATACATTATGTGGAAGTGGGCTTCAGAGACCTGAGGCAGAAAATAGCAAAGAAGACGGAATTTATTCTTTCTCGCAGTTATTTTTGAACGTGGACTATTTATAGCGTCACAGTATGAACAGTTGGCGATTGATTATAGCCGTATATCTGAGTAATGCTTGGCAACGTAGGTTATAGAATATAATGTAAGGCAGATTAATGCTCTAAGAGAACTGTGAAAGAGTTCGAGGTAGGTGCTTCACAAATGAAATATATAAACATTGGGCGTCGCTTGATACATTCATATATTCCCAAGTTGTGACCAATCTTATGAAGCGGTAACCAAATCGAGTCAGTCGGGAAAATGTAACAGCGATTCACTTCTCTCGTTATCGTGTGCGCAGCTTGTGAAGCGGTTTGAACTGCAATTTTGTTTCTGACATTGGCGGTCAAACTGAAAATATTTTATTATCTGACGTCAAAGAAATACAGGGTGTTACAAAAAGGTTCGGCCAAACTTTCAGGAAACATTACTCACACACAAATAAAGAAAAGATGTGTGGACATGTCCGGAAACGCTTAATTTCCATGTTAGAGCTCATTTTACTTTCGTCAGTATGTACTGTACTTCCTCGATTCACCGCCAGTTGGCCAAATTGAAGGAAGGTAATGTTGACTTCGGTGCTTGTGTTGACATGCGACTCATTTCTCTACAGTACTAGCATCAAGCACATCAGTACGTAGCATCAACAGGTTAGTGTTCATCACGAACGTGGTTTTACAGTCAGTGCAATGTTTACAAATCCGGAGTTGGCAGATGCCCATTTGATGTATGGATTAGCACGGGGCAATAGCCGTGGCGCTGTACGTTTGTATCGAGACAGATTTCCAGAACGAAGGTGTCCCGACAGGAAGACGTTCGAAGCAATTGATCGGCGTCTTAGGGAGCACGGAACATTCCAACCTATGACTCGCGACTGGGGAAGACCTAGAACGACGAGGGCACCTGCAATGGACGAGGCAATTCTTCGTGCAGTTGACGATAACCCTAATGTCAGCGTCAGAGAAGTTGCTGCTGTACAAGGTAACGTTGACCACGTCACTGTATGGAGAGTGCTACGGGAGAACCAGTTGTTTCCGTACCATGTGCAGCGTGTGCAGGCACTATCAGCAGCTGATTGGCCTCCACGGTTACACTTCTGCGAATGGTTCATCCAACAATGTGTCAGTCCTCATTTCAGTGGCAAATTTCTCTTTACGGATGAGGCTTCATTCCAACGTGATCAAATTGTAAATTTTTACAATCAACATGTGTGAGCTGACGAGAATCCGCACGCAATTGTGCAATCACGTCATCAACACAGATTTTCTGTGAACGTTTGGGCAGGCATTGTTGGTGATGTCTTGATTAGGCCCCATGTTCGTCCACCTACGCTCAATGGAGCACTTTATTATGGTTTCATACGGGATACTCTACCTGTGCTGCTAGAACATGTGCCTTTACAAGTACGACACAACATGTGGTTTATGCGCGATGGAGCTCCTGCACATTTCACTCGAAGTGTTCGTACGCTTCTCAACAACAGATTCGGTGACCGATGGATTGGTAGACTCGGACCAATTTCATGGTCTCCACGCTCTCCTGACCCAACCCTCTTGACTTTCATTTGTGGGGGCATTTGAAAGCTCTTGCCTACGCAGCCCCGGTACCAAATGTAGAGACTCCTCCTGCTCGTATTGTGGGCGGCTGTGATACAATACGCCATTCACCAGGGCTGCTTCAGCGCATCTGGGATTCCATGCGACAGAGGGTGGATGCATGCATCCTCTCTAACGGAGGACATTTTGAACATTTCCTGTAACAAATTGTTTGAGTACACGCTGGTACATTCTGTTGCTATGTGTTTCCATTCCATGATTAATGTGATTTGAAGAGAAGTAATAAAATGAGCTCTAACATGGAAAGTAAGCGTTTCCGGACACATGTCCACATAACACATATTCTTTCTTTGTGTGTGAGGAATGTGTGGTGTCACCGCCAGACACCACACTTGCTAGGTGGTAGCCTCTAAATCGGCCGCCGTCCGTTAGTATACGTCGGACCCGCGTGTCGCCACTATCAATGATTGCAGACCGAGCGCCGCCATACGGCTGGTCTAGAGAGACTTCCTAGCACTCGCCCCAGTTGTACAGCCGACTTTGCTAGCGATGGTTCACTGACTTCTACGCTATCATTTGCCGAGGCGATAGTTAGCATAGCCCTTCAGCTACGTTATTTGCTACGACCTAGCAAGGCGCCATATTCAGTTACTATTGATACTGTGAATCATGTAATGTCAAGAGCGACGTTCGTCATTAATGGATTAAAGTTAAGTATTCCAGCAGCTACGTCCGTTTTTCTCAATTCTAATTCCCTTGTCATGTTCCAGACCTCAAAACAGCCTGCGTGTACTAAAACGCGTGCATTTCGGCGTCCTTTAGTAGCAGGGTTGGCTCTCCTGCCAATCACAACAGAATGTTTCCTGAAAGTTTGACCGTATCTTTTTGTAACACCCTGTATATTACACCTATTTCAGTTTATTTCTAAAAGCTCGAAAATGTGGATTTAAGAAGGGCAGTGCACAATCGGTAGTCTAGTAACCAAAAAAATGCCTCGCCACGAGCATGAATAGCTACCACGCTGTAGGCCACAATTTCGAATCTTTTGACACGAAATTTAGAAGATCGTGACATACTCAGAATTTGCTGTAGTGTTATGTCGACGATCTGACGGTCTTACGGTAGCCAAATTTCTGTCACGAGCATTTATGGGTGTCACATCACAGGCCGAAGTTTAAAAATACACTCATGAGAGATTTTGAATTTGCTGTAACATTTGGACGTTGATCAGACGATCGTCGTGCTTCAGGCAGCTCTTCGAAAACACACTAATTAGGAGTTTGCTGTGAGGATTCTGACGACGATCTGACGATTTTAAAGCAGCCCAATACCACAGCTCGAGTTATCTCTTCGACATCATTTCCCTCAGTCACGTTATACTCAACATCTCAATATAGTATATTTCATAAAGAGGTATGCAGCCCAGTCTGAAATTATCGGCCAAGCTATAGCACCATCTCTCACCGAGCCACGACTGCGACATTTGTGTTAGACAGAACTCTGCATAAAAGTTTATAGTTTGTTCAGTAACGGTAATAAATACTGATGACATTCCTGTGGATATGCATTGTCACAAATTTAAGTATTTTATCTTGTTGAAGTTGTAATGAAGTGATCTGATATTTTATATGTTGTTGTACTGTCACCTCCGCCCACTGCAAGATTAAAGCTAAGAACTCACCACTGTACCAAAGATATTGTTTCGTCCTGCACAACAGTGTTGTGATGTGGTGTGGTCTCATGACCTTCATTTCTTACATATTTCATCCTCACAATAGTATTATGCACATCAAGATGCTTCATTCGAATCCAAACTCGATAAGGCAGAGTATGAATTCAAGTAAGCGATATGCTAATCTAATAAGTAAATCGCAAATGCGCACTGAGGTTGAAGAAGTCGAGGCTGGCGTACACAACATGATGACCACAGGAATTTTCGTTCTAAAGAGGCAACCAGCCCGCTGGGAGGCCCGTCCCTTCAGAGGGGTGAGTCAACACCTAGACTAGGGGCAGAAAGGAGTCCCTACACACTCACAGAAAATGGCGACCCAGCCAGGACAGGTACAACTGTCAGGACAGGTACAACTGCCAGGACAGGTACAACTGCCAGGGCAGGTACAACTGCCAGGACAGGTACAACTGCCAGGACAGGTACAACTGCCAGGACAGGTACAACTGCCAGGACAGGTACAACTGCCAGGACAGGTACAACTGCCAGGACAGGTACAACTGCCAGGACAGGTACAACTGCCAGGACAGGTACAACTGCCAGGACAGGTACAACTGCCAGGACAGGTACAACTGCCAGGACAGGTACAACTGCCAGGACAGGTACAACTGCCAGGACAGGTACAACTGCCAGGACAGGTACAACTGCCAGGACAGGTACAACTGCCAGGACAGGTACAACTGCCAGGACAGGTACAACTGCCAGGACAGGTACAACTGCCAGGACAGGTACAACTGCCAGGACAGGTACAACTGCCAGGACAGGTACAACTGCCAGGACAGGTACAACTGCCAGGACAGGTACAACTGCCAGATTAATAAAAAAGAATAGTGTCAGTTAGGTATGGCTGGTCTCTATCATAGTTGGAAATTTTTTTTGTATTGTAAAGAAATATTTGCAAAGATTTTGGGTTTGAATAAATACAAGTAGCGAGGAAATTAGAATTGTAGGGACAATGTCTTGAGTTACTGTGTTGGAAAAATTTGGTTTTTTACGTTTTTTTTTTTTTTTTTTTTGAGTAGCTGCTATGCTGTAGGACTTTCAGGTGGTAGACACAGATGCAGGGAGACACAGAAACGCAAAGTGACGCAGTATCAAATGAGTTAGAATTAAGGAATAATATTTTTCTCCCATTGCAAGCACACAGGTGGAGATTGAAGACTGTAGCAGAGCAGACAGAACAGTCGAAAAGTCACGACGTTTTTGTTGTTGGTTCAACCAACCGGTAAGTTGTACAGATTTGTAGATAGGGTTGTGGTGTGTTGAACGAACTTCCGTGTTAACAAGAGCACAAGCCAAAAGGTTATGGGACGGACAGCAAGTAGACAATCAAGTAAAGAATCAATCAGACAGCAAATAAACGAGCTTGTTGAGAATAGGACAGACAGTGAACCTGAGAATAGGACAGACGGTGAATCTGAGAATAGGACAGACGGTGAGCTGCAGAATCAGCAGGCTCATTTAGATTGAATAGAATTGAGACAGATGAGACAGATGGGAATCGAAGGGACGAGAACATCGAATTTCCAGAATACGAAATTCCTTGTAGGGCTCATTCTGAGCCAGAAATAGACAGCCCGCACAGTAAATGGCAAAGATTAGCAGTGAAATGAGCTAAAAAACACGTTTGTTTGGAGCGTATCGCTGGCCGAGGTGGCCGTGCGGTTCTATGCGCTCTAGTCCGGAGCCGCGCTGCTGCTATGGTCGCAGGTTGGAATCCTGCCTCGGGCATGGGTGTGTGTGATGTCCTTAGGTTAGTTAGGTTTAAGTAGTTCTAAGTTCTAGGGGACTGATGACCACAGCAGTTAAGTCCCACAGTGCTCAGAGCCATTTTGAACACAGTTCAGCAGAAGGCAGTGTTACAGGACAGGATGCGACCATGAAGATGCTACAAAAAATGAACGATAGTATAACGAAACAGAATATACAGATAACGAAACAGAATCACGATATTAATAGACAGATGACGGATATTAATACACAGATAACGAAACAGAATACACAGATGACGAAACAGCATCAGCAATTGAAACAGGATAACCAGAACTTGAGACAAGAGATATAGACACAGATTCAACAGGTTAAAGTCCAGATGGAAGAAGGGATCGCTAGAATTGATAGATGACACAAATAAACAAAGACGCGAAAGATTCTAGAGAAAGAATTCAGGTACTAACACAAAGTCAGCAGCAATTACGCACTTAGGTGGACAATGTCCAATTGGACATCGTTTACGAAAAAACCACGCGAACAGCAATACAAATTTCGGAAGAGCAAGAAATTCAAAGCGAGGTCGCAGAAGTTGCACCGAAAAAATATGATCAGCGGATCAATAAGATAGAATTAAAAACAAAGATCTCTTTGAAAAGTTTCGAACAGAGTTGATACAAACTATTGAAGAAAAGATCGAGAACGATTCCACCTGTAGCGAAACAACTGATACGGCAAGCATTAATTCAGTACACGAACACGCGCCGTCTAAGAAAGTCCAAGTAGAATCAAGGCCAGACGTAACATTCGCGCAGAAATCGAAACAGAAAACCCCGACTAAAGTATTTCATGGCATACCACAGAGCCAGGCACAGTATCTAGAAAAACAAGACGCATACAGTGAGCCGATACCAACTGAAAGACAGACGACTGAAACAGGAGATCCAATGACACAATATAACAGTAGCATAGGTACCGCGAATGACTAGAGTAGAGACAAACGAACAACACTTTTGTTCACCAATCTTACGATAGGATGCAATTATGGGGCAGGAAACTGAGCATATGCAGACAGGCAATAGATTACCAGAGAGTGGGCAAGATGACACAGACAGTGGCAGATTGTGTCCATGAATCAGCCACAAACCGGATTTATGAGTAGATATGATACAGACAATTTCCTAACAGAAAATTTCAACATTTCAAGGAAGAAAGCGGTAGCTTGCATGCACGCACATTCATCGATCAGTTCCAAGTAGGCTTGCCAAACCATTGGAGTGTGGCTTACAAACTTGACTTCATTTGTGCACACATGTCAGGAACAATAGCGGAGGTGATTGCAAAAGATCGCTGCTACCTGTACGTCTTACCTATAGTTAAGAACATCATTTCTCGAAAGACATTGGTGTAAGGCGGCGCAAAACAAAATTAAATACGAGTTACTTCAGATAACGCCATATGATAACTCACGGGAGAAAAGCGTGCAAAAATTCTTTGACGCAATGGACAAAAAGAATCAATGCCTAGACAAACCATACAGTAACGGAGAGCTGATATGTCTACGTCGAATGAAGTTACCGGTAAAATATCAACAGGCGACAGTACGAAAAAATAAAAATACCGAAGAATTCAAATAGATCTTTAGGGAACCTGAATTAGTTTAAAGAAGACGAGGTGAAAGAAAAAAGAAAGGAGGGGACAGCAAAAGGAGAGGACTAGGAACGAATATTCCAATAATAATAATCGTTTCCTAATGCCAATAATTTCAGGCAATTTAGCAGATCAGGACAGTGGCATAATGAAGGTAATTGGCATAGAAACGAGAACCAGAATAATTGGTACCGAAATAGGAACGGTAATGGACACTCTTACAGTGTTGGATATGGGTTTAGGAATCAAAATGCCAATGGTCAAGGGTACTTTGAAAGAGTCACGATGTCAGAAACAGCAACTGGCGAGATCAGGGCGTGAATAGTTACAGAGGAAATTATGGTCCACAGAGACAAGAGTTCAAATGGTTCAAATGGCTCTGGGCACTATGGGACTCAACTGCTGTGGTCATTAGTCCCATTGAACTTAGAACTATTTAAACCTAACTAACCTAAGGACATCACACACATCCATGCCCGAGGCAGGATTCGAACTTGCGACCGTAGCAGTCGCACGGTTCCGGACTGCTCGCCTAGAACCGCGAGACCACCGCGGCCGGCAGAGACAAGAACAACACAGCAAATAAGTAGAAGTTAGTCCACTGAATACTGCAAAACGTAAAGATTGACATGAAAAATGCGGAAGAGGTTAGGCAAACTAACATCCACCCTATCTTATACTATCCAGTAAATAAAAGTTAAATTAATAGATCAACAGAACAACATAATTAAAAGAAAAAAGGGACACAAAACAGACTAACTATTTCTTGTAGTATTGAGTATCATCCAACATGCACACAAACAAAAAATGATACACAACCCATAAAACGATGAAGAAGTGGTACGACACAATTAGAACATATATATTTTTTTGCCACTATCAGAAAATTTTTGCATTATATAAAATCAGATTTTTTTAAAAATAACAATAACAAATATATGTAAAAAAATTGTAGATATTTCCACGTGTCTAAGGGACGTCGCCGCCACCAACATCAATCGCCATCTCCCTCAATACCAGATGCTTCGAGATAGCGATGGAGAGGGTACAGACATTTTGAGAAAGGACTTACGGCAATGACAACATGAAGACAAACGCCACACTGGAAATGCAGGTTGCAACCAGGTTAGACTTCAGAACAACTTGCAGCATGGACATGTCATATGCCACGATACTGCTACTTCATGGACAAGTGTTGGGAGAATCATGATACGACGAGACTACAAAGAAGGTACAAAAAATAAACTCATTAACGTATCTTTTGAAAGGCAGTCAGATCCTACAATTTCTATATCTCTCTTACATTAAAATTCACATATTCCTAGCCAAAGAAGAACAGAAGAACGCAAGAAAGAAGATGCAAGACAGCAAACTATGGAAGGTAGGAGACGAGGTACTGGCAGAAGTAAAGCTGTGAGGACGGGGCGTGAGTCGTGCTTCGGTAGCTCAGTTGGTAGAGCACTTGCCCACGAAAGGCAAAGGTCCCTAGTTCGAGTCTCGGTCCGGCACACAGTTTTAATCTGCCAGGAAGTTTCATGCCTCCGATAGACTGAAAAGGGCTGTTTATGGACGACATGACCCACCAACAACCCTGAGGCTGGCACTGAGCACTATGGGACTTAACTTTTAAGGTCATCAGTCCCTTAGAACGCAGAATTAATTAAACCTAACTAACCTAAGGACATCACACACATCCATGCCCGAGGCAGGATTCGAACCAGCGACCGTAGCGGTCACGCGGTTCCAGACTCAACCGCCTAGAACCGCTCGGCCACTCCGGCCGGCCGACTCCCTGTTGAGGAGTGGGACAATGTGGACCAACAGTGCCTTGATGGACTTGTGGGTAGTATGTGACGACGAATACAGGCATGCATCAATGCAAGAGGACGTGTACTGGGTATCATAGGTACTGATGTGTACAGCAGTCTGGACCACCACGTCGGAAGGTCTCACTGTACGGTGGTACAACATGCGACGTGTGGTTTTAATGAGCAATAAAAAGGGCGGAGATGATGTTTCTGTAGAGGTTCCGGATCTATCGGGACCGAGGTGATGCAAAACTTGTGTACCTGCCTGAAGTTTGTATGGGTTGCTGCTTTGTTTGGGCTCAGCAATTCCTTTCTTTCCCTTGTGTTGCAAGAGAAAGAGTAGTGTAGTTTTAACGACCCGTCGGCATTGAGGTCAGTAGAGACGGAGCACAAGCTCGGGTTAGGAAAGGAAGGAGAAGGAAAGTGGCCGTGCCCTTTCGAAGGAACCATCCCGGCATTTGCCTTAAGCGGTTTAGAGAAAACACGAAAAACCTAAATCTGGATGATGGGCGCAGGTTTGAAGTATTATCCTCCCGAATGAGAGTCCAGTGTGCTCACTACGGCCCCACCTCGTTTGGTCTTTTCCGTATGTTAGCATAAAGACACCATTTATCATCACAGGTAACGATACAGAATTGGAATGGTCGGTGTTGTTTACGAGCCAACTGATGACGTACAAGCACAGATGCACATATGGCCACCCCCCTGATTTTCGTGATTTTGGTTTTGAGGATGCTGTCCCTATACACCAGATTTTTCAACCTTCTACATCGCATGCAAATGCCACAAGGTCGTGAAACGATCAGAAGTCATCACATTCTCGAGTACACTGACGCGAATCTTATGGATTAACGCGTTTAAAAGATTTTCGTCAAACCCTGAGGGCCTTCCTGAACGTAGCGAGTCACTAATTGAGCCATGTTTGGCTCGTGTTCGTGCCATATCTCATTTGACATCCTGTTTTTACTGTACCACCACCTCGTTGTGTTAATTTCAGTCACTGGTGTCACTGAGTTGCCGCCTTGCCTGCCTGTGAGCGGCAGCAGCGGCGCTTATCGATATAGGCCCTGGCGTATTATCATTGCTGACTGTTATTAATTCCCAGTTATCGTGTTTTCGGAGTTAGTTCGGATCAGCCAGTGAGTTGGAAGGAGCTAGCAGAGCAGTTCGGACCTGGCAGTGTTTGACATAGGATGCAGCACAAGTTCAGTCGGGGCGCGGCTGAAGTGAGGTCCGGACAGCCATGAATCACCCAGACAGTTGCCGATACATATCAGATGAGTGCGGACCACCTTGGTTGGTTGGTTGGTTGGTTGGTTGGTTGGTTGGTTGGTTGGTTGGTCGTCTTGTCTGACGACGTGTGTGTTGGCTGGCGATCGCTTATGGGTTGCCTGTGTGTGCCGACTTGTGGTTCGTCCTTGTTACTGCACAATCTCTGACGTTAGTATTGTATAGACCTTCGTGTAGGTATTCGTGAAACTGTGTGTAGCTTGTGATGTCGACTGTTCAGTTATTTTAGTGTGTCTCTGTGCTGATGAGTGGAGTTTGTCAGTTGGCGATGAGCAGTGAGGAAATCTCTGCGGTGCGTGTTTTGGCCGGGCCCGCTGGCGGCCTCTACGCAATGTCAAAGTGTGTGGGGCTGTTCCAATTGCTATGAGGTCCATGGCTCAGCGAAAGTTGAGTTTGGATTTAATTTAGCAGCAAGTCAAGACTCTTCACATTGTGCCATTTGGTTCTCGTTGTTGGCTTTTGTGACATTCCCACGAACAGCAACGTGTGTGTTCGAGTTGGCGAAGGTTTAGCCACCGTCCAGTGGAGTCTAACTATATTTGGTTACTGCAATTGAAGTGTGCCAGTGAAATTTTCTGACTTGTGGCCGTTAACGTTCTGGTTACCTGCCCTGCCTGTTGACGTAAATTTACGCAGTGGTCTTTCCTCACCGTGTTGTCGCTGTCCAGCACGGTGTGTAGTTCGACAGCTTAATGTATGATTGGTTGTGGGTGTCCATGCCTTTTACGTTCGCATTGAACTCCAGGTTTTATGCTGGTAGAGTGGAGCGCAAGTTACCTTGTCGGTGGGTCTGTTGACTGTTGGTTGGGTTGTCGTCGGATCGAGAATGGTTGGGCAGACAGCCTGTCTCACCTAAGTGATCGTTCGTATTTCAAGTGCTGTCTTTTCTTATTTTCTGTTGTGTGTATTTGTATGGCTCATACCCAATGGTCTCGAATTAAAGTTGGATTGTTTTTAGTGGTGTTTTAAATCATGGGAACTTCAGCCACTTTAAAATTAAAATCCCTTGCTTGTAAAGTGTTAGATTGTTTGGGGCTTCAGCCTGATTAAAATATTGTTTAGAGATAGAGCCTTGGGCCTTCTGCCTACTAAAAATTTTGTCAGTTGTGTTTTGAGTCATGGGCCTTCAGCCGTTTTAAAATTAAAAGTTTCTTGGTTGTCAGATGTTAGATTATTTGGGCCTTGAGCCTGATTAATATTTTGTTTAATGATAAAGCCTCGAGCGTTCTGCCTAGTAAAAATTATTTTAGTTATGTTTTAAGTCAATGGGCCTTGAGCCGTTTTTAAATTAAGGACCTTTGTCTTTGGAGCATCAGACTATTTGTGGCCTTCAGCCTAACTGAAGATAAGGCCTTCTGCCTTTATTTTGTTGTTTAATTTTACCTTGATTCGTAAATCATATGCCTTCAGCCGTCTTTAAATTAAATTTTTTGCTTTTCAAGTGTTAGATTTTTTGGACTTCAGCCAAATTATAGAACTTACTTAGCATGAGGCCTTCTGCCTTCTAAATATTCTTTTTGGCTTCTGAATTTTGAGTTAATAGCTTTTAGCCGTTTCTTTTTTGTATTAAAGTGGTTGTACCCTTAAACCGTACGATGGTGTGGCGTATTCATCCGTTAACTAAGTTCAAGAATTTGTACTGTAATGTTTGGTCAAATAAATAAAGTTGTATGTATTCTAGTGTAACTGACAGCCACTCATGTTGTCCCCTTTCTACAGTTCCAACTACCTGTCTTATCCTGCGGGCTTAGCAGAGCGTTTCACTGATGTCAAGACGACCCTCCTTAAAACGAGAAAACCATTTTCTTCCCGTGCTCTGTCCAATTGCATTATTCCCATACTCTATACAAATGTTTCTGATTGCTGTTACTCTCTTACTGAACTCAAACAGAAGAATATGTCGGAAACATTCCAGTTTGTCCATTTGGCACTCCATTTCCTACAGTCCACAGCTCTACTCACTGTTTTAAAAAGACAAAATGACAACATGCTAACTAAAATAGCAATAGTGAACTACAAATAAAAATGACAATGGATAACTAAACCTGTAGTAATCGGAATACCAACAAGCAAAGCAAAAACGCTTCTAACTTACTCACCAAACTACTGCTTGCAAAATTATATCATTGTACTGGACATCATTCAAGTCATATGGCGTGGAAAACTGGCTTTTGCTTAAAACGGAGCTCTAACAACGCAGACTATACTCAAGCAGTGTTTGATAATGAGAACACTCAGCACTTCAAACGAACCTTAAATAAAACTTCAGATCATTCCTTATTTTTTTCTCACTTACGCTCTTAACGTCAAATCTTTAACACGTTAATTCATTTGTAGAGCAGTCAGAAGTGTGAAGCTGTTTTATACATGTGAGATCGTTCCTACCAAGAGTCGGGGTTTTACTGGTTGCATTATAAAATAAACCGAAACTAGTATATGAGTTTTGTTATTTGTGCAACAGAATATTGTGAGAAGTAATGAGGATCTGAGATGGAAACTGGCAATAAGAGGAAGAGGTTTCTCGAAAAAAGTGTTAAAATTGACTGCAAATTTAAGATGGAGAGGAATTCTTCCAGTGCAAGGCAACATTTTATAGTTTTGTTACTACCCACGTAATTATGTTTCAGTGGATTATGTACTATCGCAAGCGTCTTTTTTTTGTTTGTTTGTTTGTTTAGTTTCTTTCTAAAAATTATGGTTACATGTTAAGCTCTGTTCCTGGTAATACGACATTTTGACTCAAAAATATTTACATAAATAACGGAACTATAGAACGATGTCCTCTCCAGTTTTTCTTAGCAAGCACAGAAAATAAGATCAGCTACAATATCCAAAACATGATTAGAAATGGAAGTATGGAGTACTCTTTTAATACAGTAATGGTTTCGCGTATTGTCTGATCCGGAAGTGCTGTAGAAAAGAAGCGAATAGAAGCTTTTGAACGTGGTGTAGCATAGGATTACGAATACATACATCGAATAAGTACTGCAAAGGTACTGAAGCAAATTGTTTAAAAGAGAGATTTATGACGTAACTTGAGTAGATGAAAGGTTGGTTTGATTGGACACATCCGGACAAATTAAGCAACAAATTGAGTAATGAAACGAGGTTTGGGCGTGAAATTTGTAGAGGGAGTCTTAAGGGGGGTGGGAGGCTTGTTTGGGGGAGGAGAGCAAACAGCGAGGTCATCGGTCTCATCCGATTAGGGAAGGAAGTCGGCCGTGCCGTTTCAAGGGAACCATCCTGGCATTTGCCTGCAGTCTACATGTTATATTGGGTTCGTCCAGTAGCATGTCTTGTTCAGGTATTTATCAAAGTATCCGCGTAGACTACCGTATTTGCTAATGAACGGTGCATGGTTGAAAACCTCACGTCTGAGTCTTTCTTGCACTACCTGAGAGCAGTATTTGTTCAGATTGGATGGAAGTGTTGCAAAGTTCGTCCCCTCAGTTGCCCATAAAAGCAGATCACCTTGTGTACGTTCCACGACAAATCTGATTTTCTGTGCTTCCGTCCAGTTGCGTGGAAATACACTACGAAAAGCATTGATAAATACTACGGGATTCATTCTTTTACCTTCGGTAGTGAATGTAGGAAACTGTCGGTGTCCCAGCAAACCTTCGTCTACAAAAATAGTTGATAGACACATGGCCTTTTCGGTTGTATTTATGTTGTTATCGTAGTTACCTGTAATTCCGGCTGGTAATTGTTCGTGTATTGGAGTTGTCGGTATGTTTACATTTTGCACTCTACAACTGTCACTGGTACCTGCTGTGGGACTCGTGACAATTTTTGGATAAATACCAATAGGTTGTGGTTTGTCCACTGTAGCCTGTGTATTATTTACATGCATATTTCGAGATCCGGTAATATTTTCTTCTAAAATATTGCGGATCATATCTTCCGCGGCTCGTAGGTTAATGCTTACCTCGTTTACGATGTCATTTGCTTTCTTATGAAGAGCTTTTTCTACTACATCTGAGTATAACTTACAGTCGGTTACGAACTTCTCAGCGATGGTATTACCTGCTTCAACTTGACTAGCGATATCACTCAGATTTTCATTGATCCTGTGTCTCGCCTTCTTAGCACATGCTGAGTCGACTTGTAATGTTGCTACCCTTACAATAAGCTCTTCTGCAGCTAGGCGTGCACTTTCACAATCTTTATTTCGTTTGTTGACGACAGTGGTTACCTTTTTTATTGCCGAAACCAACTAGTTTCGTGTGGCTTAGATGTTCGTGTTTGCGTCTATGATTTTCTTTATCTGTTGCTCTACTAGATCGTGATGGTTATTAAAAGAATCTACTTTCTGTTTTAACTCCGTAATGTTACTGTTCACTTCAGAAAGTACTTCATGCTTTACCTGTGTTTAACATCATTCAATTTTTCGTCGATTTCAGTGCTAAAAGTTTTGGCTAAGTCATCGAATTTCTGAGAGACCGTGTCTTGTAAATCCTTGAATACATGTTTTTGTTCATTGCATTTAGAGCTTGTCTCAGCGAATAAACTGCATCTTAATGAAATTAACACCGTTCCTCACTTGAAATAGTTGGTGCGACATGCTTATCACTGCAATACATCAGAGTGACTACCGAAGACTTAAACAACTTAGCAACAAGAGATACTACCCAGAGCATCCTTGCTCGCTAGTGTGCTAGGAAAGAGTAAAACTAAGCTGCCCCACCACTGGGGTCTATACAGAAGCCCGGATGAGCTCAGAGAGCGTAGGCGGTTTCTACGATGGTCACTCCAAAAGAAATGCACACTATTTTTGTAAAAATACAGTTTTCATTATGCATCTGTGAAAGTTTTACAGTGTGTAGATACATCCTTCCTGCTTTTTTTCAACCTTAGTTCAACCTGCTCCCATGTGCCGCGCCGTCACAGCATGTCTTTAAGATGGTTGCTACACTTGACGTTCGTCAGAAGCAACGTGCTGTCATAGAATTCCTATGCTGTGAAAACGAGACAGTGGGAAACACCCAAAAGAGGTTGAAAAAGGTGTATGGAGATGCTGCTGTCGATCGCATTACAGTTAGTCGGTGGGCAAGCAGGTTACGTGATGAAAGCGGGCACGGCAATATTGAGGATTGTCCTCGCAGCGGCAGGCCTCGTACGGTACACACTCGAGACTATGTGCAGAGAGTTCACGAATTGGTGACTGCTGACAGACGCATCACAGTGAACCAACTGTCACACTACGTTGGGATAGGGGAAGGAAGTGTTTGCAGAATACTGAAAATGTTGGCTTTAAAAAGGTTTGTGACAGGTGGATTCCCAGGATGTTGACAGTGGCTCACAAAGAAACAAGAAAAACGGTATGCACCGAACTTTTGGAGCAGTACGAGAATGGTGGAGATGAATTTCTTGGAAGAATTGTGACATATGATGAAACATGGCTCCATAATTTTTCACCAGAGACGAAGAGCCAGTCAGTGGAGTGGCATCATGCAAATTCACCCAAGAAAAGAAAATTATTAAAAATCACACCTTCTGCTGGAAAAGTTATGGCCACAGTGTTTGTAGATTTCGAAGGACTCTTGCTTGTGGACATCACGCAAAGTGCAACCACCATAAATTCTGATGCATATGTGACGACACTGAAGAAACTTCATGCTAGACTGAGTCGTGTTCGACCACATTGACGAAAACAGAATGTTTTCCTGTTACATGACAATGCACAACCACATGTCAGTCAAAAAACCATGGAAGCGATCACAAAACTCGGATGGACAACACTGAAACACCCGCCTTACAGTCCTGACGTGGCTCCATGTGACTGTCATCTCTTTGGGAAAATGAAACATTCTCTTCGTGGAACAAAGTTTGAAGATAACTCCCTAGTCCACGCTGCCAAACAGTGGCGCCAACCGGCTGGGCCAGAATTTTACCATTCGGGTATACAGGCGGTGGTTCCAAGATGGCGTAAGGCAGTTGAGAGGGATGGAAATTATGTGGAGAAATGAAAATGTTGTCTCTAAAGGATATATCTACACACTGTAAAACTTTCAAACATGTAGAATTAAAGATGGATTTCTTTTAAAAAAAAAATAGTGTGCATTTCTTTTGGAGTGACCCTCGTATAATGAAGTAGAGCGTGAAAGAAGTTGCATAAAGGTTCAGCCAGATTTTGATAAGTTTTCAAAGAGGTGCAAAGATTGGCAACTTGCTTTAAAAGTTCAGAAATGCAAAATTGTGCACTTCACAAAACGAGAAAACGTTGTATCGTATGTAATATCAATGACTGACCGATGTAACCGGCCAACTCATGTGAAATGGAATGATCAAAGAGCCTCAGTTGTGGGTAAAGCAGGTGGCACACTTCAGTTTATTGGCAGAATACTGGGGAAGTGCAGTCAGTCTACAAAGGATACTGCTTACAAATCAATCCGTGGCAGGGTGTCACATACGTACTGAAGTAACTGAACCGGCAGACTCTTGAAGACAGACGTAAACTATCCCGAGAAAGTCTATTAAAAACGTTTCAAGAACCGGTTTCAAATGTTTGCTCTAGGAATGTACCACAGCCCCCTACGTATCGCTTTTATAGGGATCTTAATGACATTATTAGAATAATTGCTGCTCGCACAGAGGCAATCAACCAACCATTCTTCCAGCACTTCATACGTGAATGGAATTGGAAGAAAACCTAATAACTGATACAGTGGGACATACCCTCTGCTATGCATTTCACGGTGTTTTGCAGACTATGATGTAGATGTAGATAACTTTCCAGGCACTTTTGGTCACAAAAATCCAGGCCTTGCAGTTACAGGTCCTTTTTCATACCCGTAAACTATATGAATTGCCACTAAAAATAACTGCTCCATTTGGTTGGGCCCCTTTCCCCCGCACCCTCTTCTCCTCCCCTTCCCCCCGCGGGCGCTCTTGCACAGGCTGGAGTAATAGATATAGAAGCACTCAAGCGAAAGAAAATGTCTCGTGAGTGTATTTTCAAACTTCAGCCTATGGTGTGACTTCCACTAATGCTCGTGACGCGGAATGTGGCTACCTTAAGATCGCCAGATGGCCAACAAACCGTTACAGCAAATCCTGGGAGTGGCACCATCTTCAAAATTTCATGTCGAAAGACTCGAAATTGTTGCCTGTAGCCTATAGTAGACACACGTGAGCAACACAAAAAAATCAGTGTTTGATTTGATTTAGACTATGAACTTAAGACCGTATTTCCGTTATTGTGAAATAGTTATGAATCCAATGAGCTTCTTTTAAAGGCCACGCGGTGTTGAATTATACATTATGTGGAAGTGGGCTTCAGAGACCTGAGGCAGAAAATAGCAAAGAAGACGGAATTTATTCTTTCTCGCAGTTATTTTTGAACGTGGACTATTGATAACGTCACAGTATGAACAGTTGGCGATTGATTATAGCCGTATATCTGAGTAATGCTTGGCAACGTAGGTTATAGAATATAATGTAAGGCAGATTAATGCTCTAAGAGAACTGTAAAAGACTTCGAGGTAGGTGCATCACAAATGAAATATATAAACATTGGGCGTCGCTTGATACATTCATATATTCCCAAGTTGTGACCAATCTTATGAAGCGGTAACCAAATCGAGTCAGTCGGGAAAATGTAACAGCGATTCACTTCTCTCGTTATCGTGTGCGCAGCTTGTAAAGCGGTTTGAACTGCAATTTTATTTCTGACATTGGCGGTCAAACTGAAAATATTTTTTTTTATTATCTGACGTCAAAGAAATACAGGGTGTTACAAAAAGGTTCGGCCAAACTTTCAGGAAACATTACTCACACACAAATAAAGAAAAGATGTGTGGACATGTCCGGAAACGCTTAATTTCCATGTTAGAGCTCATTTTACTTTCGTCAGTATGTACTGTACTTCCTCGATTCACCGCCAGTTGGCCAAATTGAAGGAAGGTAATGTTGACTTCGGTGCTTGTGTTGACATGCGACTCATTTCTCTACAGTACTAGCATCAAGCACATCAGTACGTAGCATCAACAGGTTAGTGTTCATCACGAAGTGGTTTTACAGTCAGTGCAATGTTTACAAATCCGGAGTTGGCAGATGCCCATTTGATGTATGGATTAGCACGGGGCAATAGCCGTGGCGCTGTACGTTTGTATCGAGACAGATTTCCAGAACGAAGGTGTCCCGACAGGAAGACGTTCGAAGCAATTGATCGGCGTTTTAGGGAGCACGGAACATTCCAACCTATGACTCGCGACTGGGGAAGACCTAGAACGACGAGGGCACCTGCAATGGACGAGGCAATTCTTCGTGCAGTTGACGATAACCCTAATGTCAGCGTCAGAGAAGTTGCTGCTGTACAAGGTAACGTTGACCACGTCACTGTATGGAGAGTGCTACGGGAGAACCAGTTGTTTCCGTACCATGTGCAGCTTGTGCAGGCACTATCAGCAGCTGATTGGCCTCCACGGTTACACTTCTGCGAATGGTTCATCCAACAATGTGTCAGTCCTCATTTCAGTGGCAAATTTCTCTTTACGGATGAGGCTTCATTCCAACGTGTTCAAATTGTAAATTTTCACAATCAACATGTGTCAGCTGCCGAGAATCCGCACGCAATTGTGCAATCACGTCATAAACACAGATTTTCTGTGAACGTTTGGGCAGGCATTGTTGGTGATGTCTTGTTTAGGCCCCATGTTCGTCCACCTACGCTCAATGGAGCACTTTATTATGATTTCATACGGGATACTCTACCTGTGCTGCTAGAACATGTGCCTTTACAAGTACGACACAACATGTGGTTTATGCGCAATGGAGCTCCTGCACATTTCACTCGAAGTGTTCGTACGCTTCTCAACAACAGATTCGGTGACCGATGGATTGGTAGACTCGGACCAATTTCATGGTCTCCACGCTCTCCTGACCCAACCCTCTTGACTTTCATTTGTGGGGGCATTTGAAAGCTCTTGTCTACGCAGCCCCGGTACCAAATGTAGAGACTCCTCCTGCTCGTATTGTGGGCGGCTGTGATACAATACGCCATTCACCAGGGCTGCTTCAGCGCATCTGGGATTCCATGCGACGGAGGGTGGATGCATGCATCCTCGCTAACGGAGGACATTTTGAACATTTCCTGTAACAAAGTGTTTGAGTACACGCTGGTACATTCTGTTGCTATGTGTTTCCATTCTATGATTAATGTGATTTGAAGAGAAGTAATAAAATGAGCTCTAACATGGAAAGTAAGCGTTTCCGGACACATGTCCACATAACACATATTCTTTCTTTGTGTGTGAGGAATGTGTGGTGTCACCGCCAGACACCACACTTGCTAGGTGGTAGCCTCTAAATCGGCCGCCGTCCGTTAGTATACGTCGGACCCGCGTGTCGCCACTATCAATGATTGCAGACCGAGCGCCGCCATACGGCTGGTCTAGAGAGACTTCCTAGCACTCGCCCCAGTTGTACAGCCGACTTTGCTAGCGATGGTTCACTGACTTCTACGCTATCATTTGCCGAGGCGATAGTTAGCCCTTCAGCTACGTTATTTGCTACGACCTAGCAAGGCGCCATATTCAGTTACTATTGATACTGTGAATCATGTAATTTGAAGAGCGACGTTCGTCATTAATGGATTAAAGTTAAGTATTCCAGCAGCTACGTCCGTTTTTCTCAATTCTAATTCCCTTGTCATGTTCCAGACCTCAAAACAGCCTGCGTGTACTAAAACGCGTGCATTTCGGCGTCCTTTAGTAAAAGGTTGGCTCTCCTGCCAATCACAACGGAATGTTTTCTGAAAGTTTGACCGTATCTTTTTGTAACACCCTGTATATTACACCTATTTCAGTTTATTTCTAAAAGCTCGAAAATGTGGATTTAAGAAGGGCAGTGCACAATCTGTAGTCTAGTAACCAAAAAAATGCCTCGCCACGAGCATGAATAGCTACCACGCTGTAGGCCACAATTTCGAATCTTTTGACACGAAATTTAGAAGATCGTTACATACTCAGAATTTGCTGTAGTGTTATGTCGACGATCTGACGGTCTTACGGTAGCCAAATTTCTGTCACGAGCATTTATGGGTGTCACATCACAGGCCGAAGTTTAAAAATACACTCATGAGGGATTTTGAATTTGCTGTAACATTTGGACGTTGATCAGACGATCGTCGTGCTTCAGGCAGCTCTTCGAAAACACACTAATTAGGAGTTTGCTGTGAGGATTCTGACGACGATCTGACGATTTTAAAGCAGCCCAATACCACACCTCGAGTTATCTCTTCGACATCATTTCCCTCAGTCACGTTATACTCAACATCTCAATATAGTATATTTCATAAAGAGGTATGCAGCCCAGTCTGAAATTATCGGCCAAGCTATAGCACCATCTCTCACCGAGCCACGACTGCGACATTTGTGTTAGACAGAACTCTGCATAAAAGTTTATAGTTTGTTCAGTAACGGTAATAAATACTGATGACATTCCTGTGGATATGCATTGTCACAAATTTAAGTATTTTATCTTGCTGAAGTTGTAATGAAGTGATCTGATATTTTATATGTTGTACTGTCACCTCCGCCCACTGCAAGATTAAAGCTAAGAACTCACCACTGTACCAAAGATATTGTTTCGTCCTGCACAACTGTGTTGTGATGTGGTGTGGTCTCATGACCTTCATTTCTTACATATTTCATCCTCACAATAGTATTATGCACATTAAGATGCTTCATTCGAATCCAAACTCGATAAGGCAGAGTATGAATTCAAGTAAGCGATATGCTAATCTAATAAGTAAATCGCAAATGCGCACTGAGGTTGAAGAAGTCGAGGCTGGCGTACACAACATGATGACCACAGGAATTTTCGTTCTAAAGAGGCAACCAGCCCGCTGGGAGGCCCGTCCCTTCAGAGGGGTGAGTCAACACCTAGACTAGGGGCAGAAAGGAGCCCCTACACACTCACAGAAAATGGCGACCCAGTCAGGACAGGTACAACTGCCAGGACAGGTACAACTGCCAGGACAGGTACA
This sequence comes from Schistocerca gregaria, assembly GCF_023897955.1. Taxonomy (NCBI): domain Eukaryota; kingdom Metazoa; phylum Arthropoda; class Insecta; order Orthoptera; family Acrididae; genus Schistocerca; species Schistocerca gregaria. The sequence continues at coordinate 152,886,775 of NC_064920.1, forward strand.
ACTGCCAGGACAGGTACAGCTGCCAGGACAGGTACAACTGCCAGGACGGGTACAACTGCCAGGACGGGTACAACTGCCAGGACGGGTACAACTGCCAGGACGGGTACAACTGCCAGGACGGGTACAACTGCCAGGACGGGTACAACTGCCAGGACGGGTACAACTGCCAGGACGGGTACAACTGCCAGGACGGGTACAACTGCCAGGACGGGTACAACTGCCAGGACGGGTACAACTGCCAGGACGGGTACAACTGCCAGGACGGGTACAACTGCCAGGACGGGTACAACTGCCAGGACGGGTACAACTGCCAGGACGGGTACAACTGCCAGGACGGGTACAACTGCCAGGACGGGTACAACTGCCAGGACGGGTACAACTGCCAGGACGGGTACAACTGCCAGGACGGGTACAACTGCCAGGACGGGTACAACTGCCAGGACGGGTACAACTGCCAGGACGGGTACAACTGCCAGGACGGGTACAACTGCCAGGACGGGTACAACTGCCAGGACGGGTACAACTGCCAGGACGGGTACAACTGCCAGGACAGGTACAATAGGTAGATTAATAAAAAAGAGTAGTGTCAGTTAGGAATGGCTGGTCTCTATCATAGTTGGAAATTTTTTTCGTATTGTAAAGAAATATTTGCAAAGATTTTGGGTTTGAATAAATACAAGTAGCGAGGAAATTAGAATTGTAGGGACAATGTCTTGAGTTACTGTGTTGGAATATTTTGGTTTTTTACGTTTTTTTTTTGAGTAGCTGCTATGCTGTAGGAGTTTCAGGTGGTAGACACAGATGCAGGGAGACACAGAAACGCAAAGTGACGCAGAATCAAATGAGTTAGAATTAAGGAATAATATTTTTCTCCCATTGCAAGCACACAGGTGGAGATTGAAGACTGTAGCAGAGCAGACAGAACAGTCGAAAAGTCACGACGTTTTTGTTGTTGGTTCAACCAACTGGTAAGTTGTACAGATTTGTAGATAGGGTTGTGGTGTGTTGAACGAACTTCCGTGTTAACAAGAGCACAAGCCAAAAGGTTATGGGACGGACAGCAAGTAGACAATCAAGTAAAGAATCAATCAGACAGCAAATAAACGAGCTTGTTGAGAACAGGACAGACGGTGAACCTGAGAATAGGACAGACGGTGAATCTGAGAATAGGACAGACGGTGAGCTGCAGAATCAGCAGGCTCATTTAGATTGAATAGAATTGAGACAGATGAGACAGATGGGAATCGAAGGGACGAGAACATCGAATTTCCAGAATACGAAATTCCTTGTAGGGCTCATTCTGAGCCAGAAATAGACAGCCCACGCAGGAAATGGCAAAGATTAGCAGTGAAATGAGCTAAAAAACACGTTTGTTTGGAGCGTATCGCTGGCCGAGGTGGCCGTGCGGTTCTATGCGCTCTAGTTCGGAGCCGCGCTGCTGCTATGGTCGCAGGTTGGAATCCTGCCTCGGGCATGGGTGTGTGTGATGTCCTTAGGTTAGTTAGGTTTAAGTAGTTCTAAGTTCTAGGGGACTGATGACCACAGCAGTTAAGTCCCACAGTGCTCAGAGCCATTTTGAACACAGTTCAGCAGAAGGCAGTGTTACAGGACAGGATGCGACCATGGAGATGCTACAAAAAATGAACGATAGTATAACGAAACAGAATATACAGATAACGAAACAGAATCACGATATTAATAGACAAATGACGGATATTAATACACAGATAACGAAACAGAATACACAGATGACGAAACAGCATCAGCAATTGAAACAGGATAACCAGAACTTGAGACAAGAGATATAGACACAGATTCAACAGGTTAAAGTCCAGATGGAAGAAGGGATCGCTAGAATTGATAGATCACACAAATAAACAAAGACGCGAAAGAATCTAGAGAAAGAATTCAGGTACTAACACAAAGTCAGCAGCAATTAAGCACTTAGGTGGACAATGTCCAATTGGACATCGTTTACGAAAAAACCACGCGAACAGCAATACAAATTTCGGAAGAGCAAGCAATTCAAATCAAGGTCGCAGAAGTTGCACCGAAAAAATATGATCAAGGGATCAATAAGATAGAATTAAAAACAAAGATCTCTTTGAAAAGTTTCGAACAGAGTTGATACAAACTATTGAAGAAAAGATCGAGAACGATTCCACCTGTAGCGAAACAACTGATACGGCAAGCATTAATTCAGTACACGAACACGCGCCGTCTAAGAAAGTCCAAGTAGAACCAAGGCCAGACGTAACATTCGCGCAGAAATCGAAACAGAAAACCCCGACTAAAGTAATACATGGCATACCACAGAGCCAGGCACAGTATCTAGAAAAACAAGACACATACAGTCAGCCGATACCAACTGAAAGACAGACGACTGAAACAGGAGATCCAAAGACACAATATAACAGTAGCATAGGTACCGCGAATGACTAGAGTAGAGACAAATGAATAACACTTTTGTTCACCAATCTTACGATAGGATGCAATTATGGGGCAGGAAACTGAGCATATGCAGACAGGCAATAGATTACCAGAGAATGGGCAAGATGACACAGACAGTGGCAGATTGAGTCCATGAATCAGCCACAAACCGGATTTATGAGTAGATATGATGCAGACAATTTCCTAACAGAAAATTTCAACATTTCAAGGAAGCAGGCGGTAGCTTGCTTGCACGCACATTCATCGATCAGTTCCAAGTAGGCTTGCCAAACCATTGGAGTGTGGCTTACAAACTTGACTTCATTTGTGCACACATGTCAGGAACAATAGCGGAGGTGATTGCAAAAGATCGCTGCTACCTGTACGTCTTACCTATAGTTAAGAACATCATTTCTCGAAAGACATTGGTGTAAGGCGGCGCAAAATAAAATTAAATACGAGTTACTTCAGATAACGCCATATGATAACTCACGGGAGAAAAGCGTGCAAAAATTCTTTGACGCAATGGACAAAAAGAATCAATGCCTAGACAAACCATACAGTAACGGAGAGCTGATATGTCTACGTCGAATGAAGTTACCGGTAAAATATCAACAGGCGACAGTACGAAAAAATAAAAATACCGAAGAATTCAAATAGATCTTTAGGGAACCTGAATTAGTTTAAAGAAGACGAGGTGATAGAAAAAAGAAAGGAGGGGACAGCAAAAGGAGAGGACTAGGAACGAATATTCCAATAATAATAATCGTTTCCTAATGCCAATAATTTCAGGCAATTTAGCAGATCAGGACAGTGGCATAATGAAGGTAATTGGCATAGAAACGAGAACCAGAATAATTGGTACCGAAATAGGAACGGTAATGGACACTCTTACAGTGTTGGATATGGGTTTAGGAATCAAAATGCCAATGGTCAAGGGTACTTTGAAAGAGTCACGATGTCAGAAACAGCAACTGGCGAGATCAGGGCGTGAATAGTTACAGAGGAAATTATGGTCCACAGAGACAAGAGTTCAAATGGTTCAAATGGCTCTGAGCACTATGGAACTCAACTGCTGTGGTCATTAGTCCCCTTGAACTTAGAACTATTTAAACCTAACTAACCTAAGGACATCACACACATCCATGCCCGAGGCAGGATTCGAACCTGCGACCGTAGCAGTCGCACGGTTCCGGACTGCTCGCCTAGAACGGCGAGACCACCGCGGCCGGCAGAGACAAGAACAACACAGCAAATAAGTAGAAGTTAGTCCACTGAATACTGCAAAACGTAAAGATTGACATGAAAAATGCGGAATAGGTTAGGCAAACTAACATCCACCCTATCTTATACTATCCAGTAAATAAAAGTTAAATTAATAGATCAACAGAACAACATAATTAAAAGAAAAAAGGGACACAAAACAGATTATTTCTTGTAGTATTGAGTATCATCCAACATGCACACAAACAAAAAATGATACACAACCCATAAAACGATGAAGAAGTGGTACGACACAATTAGAACATATATATTTTTTTGCCACTATCAGAAAATTTTTGCATTATATAAAATCAGATTTTTTTAAAAATAACAATAACAAATATATGTAAAAAAATTGTAGATATTTCCACGTGTCTAAGGGACGTCGCCGCCACCAACATCAATCGCCATCTCCCTCAATACCAGATGCTTCGAGATAGCGATGGAGAGAGTACAGACATTTTGAGAAAGCACTTACGGCAATGACAACATGAAGACAAACGCCACACTGGAAATGCAGGTTGCAACCAGGTTAGACTTCGGAACAACAACTTGCAGCACGGACATGTCATATGCCACGGTACTGCTACTTCATGGACAAGTGTTGGGAGAATCATGATACGACGAGACTACAAAGAAGGTACAAGAAATAAACTCATTAACGTATCTTTTGAAAGGCAGTCAGATCCTACAATTTCTATATCTCTCTTACATTAAAATTCACATATTCCTAGCCAAAGAAGAACAGAAGAACGCAAGAAAGAAGATGCAAGACAGCAAAATATGGAAGGTAGGAGACGAGGTACTGGCAGAAGTAAAGCTGTGAGGACGGGGCGTGAATCGTGCTTGGATAGCTCAGTTGGTAGAGCACTTGCCCGCGAAAGGCAAAGGTCCCGAGTTCGAGTCTCGGTCCGGCACACAGTTTTAATCTGCCAGGAAGTTTCATGCCTGCGATAGACTGAAAAGGGCTGTTTATGGACGACATGACCCACCAACAACCCTGAGGCTGGCACTGAGCACTATGGGACTTAACTTTTGAGGTCATCAGTCCCTTAGAACGCAGAATTAATTAAACCTAACTAACCTAAGGATATCACACACATCCATGCCTGAGGCAGGATTCGAACCTGCGACCGTAGCGGTCACGCGGTTCAAGACTCAACCGCCTAGAACCGCTCGGCCACTCCGGCCGACCGACTCTGAGGGATCTACGCCGAATCCCTGTTGAGGAGTGGGACAATGTGGACCAACAGTGCCTTGATGGACTTGTGGGTAGTATGTGACGACGAATACAGGCATGCATCAATGCAAGAGGACGTGTACTGGGTATCATAGGTACTGATGTGTACAGCAATCTGGACCACCACGTCGGAAGGTCTCACTGTACTGTGGTACAACATGCGACGTGTGGTTTTAATGAGCAATAAAAAGGGCGGAGATGATGTTTCTGTAGAGGTTCCGGAACTCTCGGGACCGAGGTGATGCAAAACTTGTGTACCTGCCTGAAGATTGTATGGGTTGCTGCTTTGTTTGGGCTCAGCAATTCCTTTCTTTTCCTTGTATTGCAAGAGAAAGAGTAGTGTAGTTTTAACGACCCGTCGGCATTGAGGTCAGTAGAGACGGAGCACAAGCTCGGGTTAGGAAAGGATGGAGAAGGAAAGTGGCCGTGCCCTTTCGAAGCAACCATCCCGGCATTTGCCTTAAGCGGTTTAGGGAAAACACGAAAAACCTAAATCTGGATGACGGGCGCAGGTTTGAAGTATTGTCCTCCCGAGCGGGAGTCCAATGTGCTCACTACGGCCCCACCTCGTTTGGTCTTTTCCGTATGTTAGCATAAAGACACCATTTATTATCACAGGTAACGTTACAGAATTGGAATGGTCGGTGTTGTTTACGAGCCAATTGATGACGTGCAAGCACAGATGCACATATGGCCACCCCTCTGATTTTCGTGATTTTGGTTTTGAGTATGCTGGCCCTATACACCAGATTTTTCAACCTTCTACATCGCATGCAAATGCCACAAGGTCGTGAAACGATCAGAAGTCATCACATTCTCGAGTACACTGACGTGAATCTTATGGATTAACGCGTTTAAAAGATTTTCGTCAAACCCTGAGGGCCTTCCTGAACGTAGCGAGTCACTAATTGAGCCATGTTTGGCTCGTGTTCGTGCCATATCTCATTTGACATCCATTTTTTACTGTACTACCACCTCGTTGTGTTAATTTCAGTCACTGGTGTCACTGAGTTGCCGCCTTGCCTGCCTGTGAGCGGCAGCAGCGGCGCTTATCGATATAGGCCCTGGCGTATTATCATTGCTGACTGTTATTAATTCCCAGTTATCGTGTTTTCGGAGTTAGTTCGGATCAGCCAGTGAGTTGGAAGGAGCTAGCAGAGCAGTTCGGACCTGGCAGTGTTTGACATAAGATGCAGCACAAGTTCAGTTGGGGCGCGGCTGAAGTGAGGTCCGGACAGCCATGAATCACCCAGACAGTTGCCGATACATATCACTCGAGTGCGGACCACGCTGGTTGGTTGGTTGGTTGGTTGGTTGGTCGTCGGTCGACCGACTTGTCTGACAACGTGTGTGTTGGCTGGCGATCGCTTATGGGTTGCCTGTGTGTGCCGACTTGTGGTTCGTCCTTGTTACTGCACAATCTCTGACGTTAGTATTTTATAGACCTTCGTGTAAGTATTCGTGAAACTGTGTGTAGCTTGTGATGTCGACTGTTCAGTTATTTTAGTGCTGTCTCTGTGCTGATGAGTGGAGTTTGTCAGTTGGCGATGAGCAGTGAGGAAATCTCTGCGGTGCGTGTTTTGGCCGGGCCCGCTGGCGGCCTCTACGCAATGTCAAAGTGTGTGGGGCTGTTCCAATTGCTATGAGGTCCATGGCTCAGCGAAAGTTGAGTTTGGATTTAATTTAGCAGCAAGTCAAGACTCTTCACATTGTGCCATTTGGTTGTCGTTGTTGGCTTTTGTGACATTCCCACGAACAGCAACGTGTGTGTTCGAGTTGGCGAAGGTTTAGCCACCGTACAGTGGAGTCTAACTATATTTGGTTATCTGCAATTGAAGTGTGCCAGTGAAATTTTCTGACTTGTGGCCGTTAACGTTCTGGTTACCTGCCCTGCCTGTTGACGTAAATTTACGCAGTGGTCTTTCCTCACCGTGTTGTCGCTGTCCAGCACGGTGTGTAGTTCGACAGCTTAATGTATGATTGGTTGTGGGTGTCCATGCCTTTTACGTTCGCATTGAACTCCAGGTTTTATGCTGGTAGAGTGGAGCGCAAGTTACCTTGTCGGTGGGTCTGTTGACTGTTGGTTGGGTTGTCGTCGGATCGCGAATGGTTGGGCAGACAGCCTGTCTCACCTAAGTGATCGTTCGTATTTCAAGTGCTGTCTTTTCTTATTTTCTGTTGTGTGTATTTGTATGGCTCATACCCAATGATCTCGAATTAAAGTTGGATTGTTTTTAGTGGTGTTTTAAATCATGGGAACTTCAGCCACTTTAAAATTAAAATCCCTTGCTTGCAAAGTGTTAGATTGTTTGGGGCTTCAGCCTGATTAAAATATTGTTTAGAGATAGAGCCTTGGGCCTTCTGCCTACTAAAAATTTTGTCAGTTGTGTTTTGAGTCATGGGCCTTCAGCCGTTTTAAAATTAAAAGTTTCTTGGTTGTCAGATGTTAGATTATTTGGGCCTTGAGCCTGATTAATATTTTGTTTAATGATAAAGCCTCGAGCGTTCTGCCTAGTAAAAATTATTTTAGTTATGTTTTAAGTCAATGGGCCTTGAGCCGTTTTTAAATTAAGGACCTTTGTCTTTGGAGCATCAGACTATTTGTGGCCTTCAGCCTAACTGAAGATAAGGCCTTCTGCCTTTATTTGGTGTTTAATTTTACCTTGATTCGTAAATCATATGCCTTCAGCCGTCTTTAAATTAAATTTTTTGCTTTTCAAGTGTTAGATTTTTTGGACTTCAGCCAAATTATAGAACTTACTTAGCATGAGGCCTTCTGCCTTCTAAATATTCTTTTTGGCGTCTGAATTTTGAGTTAATAGCTTTTAGCCGTTTCTTTTTTGTATTAAAGTGGTTGTACCCTTAAACCGTACGATGGTGTGGCGTATTCATCCGTTAACTAAGTTCAAGAATTTGTACTGTAATGTTTGGTCAAATAAATAAAGTTGTATGTGTTCTAGTGTAACTGACAGCCACTCATGTTGTCCCGTTTCTACAGTTCCAACTACCTGTCCTATCCTGCGGGCTTAGCAGAGCGTTTCACTGATGTCAAGACGACCCTCCTTAAAACGAGAAAACCATTTTCTTCCCGTGCTCTGTCCAATTGCATTATTCCCATACTCTATACAAATGTTTCTGATTGCTGTTACTCTCTTACTGAACTCAAACAGAAGAATATGTCGGAAATATTCCGGTTTGTCCATTTGGCACTCCATTTCCTACAGTCCACAGCTCCACTCACTGTTTTAAAATGACAAAATGCTAACTAAAATAGCAATAGTGAACTACAAATAAAAATGACAATGGATAACTAAACCTGTAGTAATCGGAATACCAACAAGCAAAGCAAAAACGCTTCTAACTTACTCACCAAACTACTGCTTGCAAAATTATATCATTGTACTGCACATCATTCAAGTCATATGGCGTGGAAAACTAGCTTTTGCTTAAAACGGAGCTCTAACAACGCAGACTATACTCAAGCAGTGTTTGATAATGAGAACACTCAGCACTTCAAACGAACCTTAAATAAAACTTCAGATCATTCCTTATCTTTTTTTCACTTACGCTCTTAACGTCAAATCTTTAACACGTTAATTCATTTGTAGAGCAGTCAGAAGTGTGAAGCTGTTTTATACATGGGGGATCGTTCCTACCAAGAGTCGGGGTTTTACTGGTTGCATTATAAAATAAACCGAAACTAGTATATGAGTTTTGTTATTTGTGCAACAAAATATAGTGAGAAGTAATGAGGATCTGAGATGTAAACTGGGAATAAGAGGAAGAGGTTTCTCGAAAAATGTGTTAAAATTGACTGCAAATTTAAGATGGAGAGGAATTCTTCCAGTGCAAGGCACCATTTTATAGTTTTTTTACTACCCACGTAATTATGTTTCAGTGAGTTATGTACTATCGCCAGCGTGTTTCTTTTTCTTTTTTTTTGTTTGTTTAGTTTCTTTCTAAAAATTATGGTTACATGTTAAGCTCTGTTCCTGGTAATACGACATTTTGACTCAAAAATATTTACATAAATAACGGAACTATAGAACGATGTCCTCTCCAGTTTTTCTTAGCAAGCACAGAAAATAAATCAGCTACAATATCCAAAACATGATTAGAAATGGAAGTATGGAGTACTCTTTTAATACAGAATGGTTTCGCGTATTGTCTGATCCGGAAGTGCTGTAGACAAGAAGCGAATAGAAGCTTTTAAACGTGGTGTAGCATAGGATTACGAATGCATACATCGAATAAGTAGTGCAAAGGTACTGAAGCAAATTGTTTAAAAGAGAGATTTATGACGTAACTTGAGTAGATGAAAGGTTGGTTTGATTGGACACATCCGGACAAATTAAGCAACAAATTGAGTAATGAAACGAGGTTTGGGCGTGAAATTTGTAGAGGGAGTCTTAAGGGGGGTGGGAGGCTTGTTTGGGGGAGGAGACGAGACAGCGAGGTCATCGGTCTCATCCGATTAGGGAAGGAAGTCGGCCGTGCCGTTTCAAGGGAACCATCCTGGCATTTGCCTGGAGTGATTTAGGGAAATCACAGAAAACCTAAATCAGGATGGCCGGACGCGGGATTGAACCGTCAGCCTCCCGAATGCGAGTCCAGTGTGCTAGCCATTGCGCCACCTCGCTTGGTGGGGAGTCTTAAGGCTTGAGTAGGTAGGCAGATGCATATGGCTGCGTTAATGACTTTGTTGTTAAAACAATACTATCTCAGAAACTGACCAAGTAATGTGTTTACACTATGCGTTTTTAAGAAACAATGTTCTAAAAATGTAATAATTTCTTGTAAAACTCTTCGTTGGATGACTTTTTTTAATGATTTTCATAAGGGTCTAACTCAACAACGAAGTCACGGAACGCTTCGTTCAACTTTTAATGAACCTTTTCTTTTGGAAAAGACTGTTTGCAACTGTATTGAAGAATTTCACCTTGTTCGTGTTTCTGTCTGCGATGAAGATCGTGGAGGTCTACCGAAGTCTTTGGTTGTTCCGAAACACTTTGGTGATTTACACAGCATGGCTTAAGGGTATCGGCATGGGATTTCCAGTGAGAATAGGACTGTTCCGGTAGAAGTAAGTATTCCATACTTTTGTCTTGATACCAAGTACTTTTGGAATTGAATCACTTTTTCAACACTTACTCGTTACCGAAAGGAAACTACTTGTATCGAATCGTATTTAGGCGCTTATGCTAGTGAGTGAGTGAGTGAGTGAGTGAGTGAGTGATTGATTGCTTATGTCTGCTGTAAAGATGGAAACACACAACCAACGTGCAGCAGTGAACCAAATTTGACATGAATGATGAACATGGATAAAGAATTGTTCCCAGTGAATTCCGCACAGTTTCAGAAGTTTAAAAACAGGCTCGCGTTAATTGACACTGTGTATGGAATTGCTGAAACACTTTTACCTAGGGAATGCAAAATCCAGGTACCATATGATAATAAAAAAGACGTGGATACTTCATAACCATTCTTTAAATGGGGGTCACCAAGGTACGGCCCGCTGGCTGGATCCGGGCGGTCACGACATTTCATCTGACCTTCCGGCAGTGTATATTCTGTGTGTATTGAACCGAGGACCTAGAAATGGCGGAGAGGCTTTGTATCAGTGGTTCACAACCCTACAACACGCTACAGCAGTCCACCTTACCCCACCGCCGCACACCGTACCCAGGGTTATTGTGCAGTTCGGTCCCCAGTGACCAGACCACACCCTCCCCTCCCCCCTCCTCCCCACCTCCCGCGGGAACGTTTCATACCAGACGAGCGTAGCCCCAGATGTTTGCATGGTGTACACGTACATGCAGACAGTGTTTGCACAGCAATCGCCGGCATAGTGTAACTGAGGCGGAGTAAGGGGAACCAACCCACATTCGCCTTGGCAGATGGAAAACCTTCTTATCCGCCGACGGTACTTGAATTGAAACGCATGCCCTACTGATGATGTTACTGACTACGAGCAGCCGCTAAGCCTGACATTGGAAGCAACGCAGGAGACTTCATGAATAGTCAAGCATTCAAGCTCCCTTCAGAAATTTTCCAGCAACAACGGGGCCACCGGCCACAAGAACCTTCGTTACCACTGAACAAGTCAAGACATGCATAACTAAATATCATCATCGTTGGCCTCCTGATTTACGGATAACGATATCTTTGTACACAAGGATCTAAAGAACGCCATGTATCTCATGTTGCATACAAACTGTCAAATCGCTATTACAAACACCGCACAAAGGCCCTTATACCTAATAACACAGAATGAATATGCTTGAAGATACTTGTGAACGGTAAAACCCATTACGCTGTACTTGGAACACGTTGAATCAACCTACCTGCTTCAAGAGGACAATTTTTCGGGCCAGGTCTCCTCTCTTTGCCCAACGCGTACATTACACGGTGCAATTGCAACCGAGTTTACGCCGTCAACCGATCACCGTCAGATGCTCAGCACTTCCTCCGGGACAAGCTGCAGCACGTACTAGAGCTGGCAGAGTTGTGCGCGACAAGTACCCATTTTTTTTTATTTCCGCTGTTTCAAAGAGTTTTGCGCTACAATCACCGAAGAAGTCAACCTCGATTTTGGGGAAAAATTATTTATGAGTTGAATAAGAAATTTTTTGAGAGATTTTCAGATCTTGACATAAATGAGAACAACATTGTTCCGTTTATTTTCAAGCAAATGACTTACTGAAAGAGGAGCACGGAGAAGGAAAACTTTTTGAATTTTACAACTTCTTACCTGATGTTGAGTATCCAAATCTGAAGAAATCTAGAGTAAACATTTTCAAAAATGAAGTGTGTGAACTAAACACATCGAGCAATATTGATTGATGAACGCCTGTAAGCAATTTCCTTGATTGGATGCAACAGTACTAAATCGAACATTGGTGATATCTTGAAAGCAGAACTTCGGGTTTTTGCTGCTTAGTTTCTGAGATACGGGTATGTGTCTCTTTTAGTAAATATATTGGTTGTCTTTTGTGCATTGCACGTCACTCATCCGTGATTTCAAAGAATGGTGCACTTAGTTTTTCGTCTTTTTTCCTACAGTTTCAGTTCTGGCTTATAAGTGTTGTACAGAATTATCATCATTTTGTCTGTTATTCAGCCCACTGTGAAAAAAAAATGGTGATGTCTGCCTTAGATAATCGGAGAACAGTCAATACAACAATTTGTATCTCACAAGAGCAGAAAAACAACTAAATGCGTCGCTTCACTGTTCGTCGTGGCCCGTGCTGGCTGTGACGCTAAAGAAATTATAATATGGCCGTGAAAGACGTGGAATTTCCGTATCATGCCCATATTCGCCTAATTTACGTATTTCCTAAAGACACCTTGTTGTTTCTTGAGGTGAAAAACGTGCGTGGACCCGATATTCATCACATCAACGTACTGTTCGGTCTCTCCAGAACCATGTTTTTAAGGTACCAAAATGAGAACAGAAAAATGCTGTCAAAATTAGTTCGTATACATGGCAGAGTTTATAAAGTGTAAGGAATATTTCAGAAATAATAAAAATTTTGTGCAAAAAGATATTTCCTTTCACTGTTCTTGTATAAACTTAAAAAACACTCGTATGAAGATAGGGAAAGACTTACTGAAGAGACACTAAAGAAGAGAGGGGACGAAAATTAGTAGCTTCCTATATAATTAACATGTTCAGTGGCGTGAATATTCGGGAATGCTGAACAGTGGGATGCAACCCTGAGACTTTGACCAAAAACGTCACAATTTACCTCAAATGATGCATTGCGAATATTTAAAGCATACACGAATTATGAGAAACACACGATTGTAGCACAGAGAAAACAGATCGTGAAAATATATCAGGTACATCCATTATTCGAACGTAATGTTACGTATATCACTTTTTTCATAGTAGAAAAGCCTGGCTTCAGTTGTTCAATTGAACTATGTAGGTCAACCGTGGGATAAGATACTAACGCTAGCGAAAGCGAAAAAAAAGCGACGTACGTAAAATAGGCATAGAGTATCTCATCTGACATTTATTAAGATTTTAGGTATGTCGGTTTTTACACGTTCGCTAGTACGAATATAAAGTGAAATATAAGATACTAGTACTAACAAAGGCGAAAAAACCGACAAACTTAAAATCTGTATCCTACACTTTAGTTGACCTACATAGGTCAACTGAAGAATAGGATATTAGTCCTCGCGAAGGCGAAAAAAAGCGACAATCGAAAGTTTGTATTCTGTGCTTAAGCTGACTCATGTAGGTCAACTGAAGTATAGGATGGTTCAAATGGTTCAAATGGCTCTGAGCACTATGGGACTTAACATCTATGGTCATCAGTCCACTAGAACTTAGAACTACTTAAACCTAGTTTTAAAGTTCTGTGACATGTCAAATGTTTTTACAAAGGTTTTAGGGAGACGATTTTAATTTGCTCACTGTGTGACAAGCTAGCCCATATTTTATGTAAGTGGGCAGCCAATAACAATTTTCTGTGACATTCTTCTTGCTATGCTTCCCCTTTCCTTAGGTTTTACTTTCTTATGTAACATTTCCCTTCTTTTCCTGCTTTCTTTGAGTGTGTACTTCAGTTTTCTTAGGTCTGTCCACGTTCGTTCCTTTTAATGTGTGTCAGGGCGCTGATGACCTCGATGTTGAGCGCCCATAAGCCCCAACACACACACACACACACACACACACACACACACACACACACACACACACACACCCTAACTAACCTAAGGACAACACACAACACCCAGCCATCACGAGGCAGAGCAAATCCCTGACCCCGCTGGGAATCGAACCCGGTAAGAAGTATAGGTCATAACCTTCGTAGTTCAGCTGAGGTACAGGACGCCAGTGTTACGTTCGTCGCTTTTTTTTCTTTCAAATATACTAGTATCCTAATTTTCAGGTGACCTACACAGTAGAAGGTATGAATCAGTTACAAAGGAAACAGCAATTGGAACTATCAGAAAAAGTTATAATTCAAGACATGTACACAAATGATGTAACATTATGTAACACTTACTTTCGCCTACTTTGTCAATGTCAATTTGTAGTGTTGCTCATGTAGAGTGTTGCATCTATCTTGGAAATTCTTAAATTATGTATACATACAGTATTTCAGTTATGTGAATTTTTTGAACAATGCCGGCCGCTGTGGCCGAGCGGTTCTAGGCACTACAGTCTGAAACCGAGCGACCGCTACGGTCGTTGGTTCGAATCCTGCCTGGGGCATGGATGTGTGTGATGTCCTTAGGTTACTTAGGTTTAAGTAGTTCTAAGTTGTAGTGGACTGATGATCTCAGATGTTAAGTCCCATACTGCTTAGAGTCACTTTGAACCTTGTTTCATCCGACGAAACCGATTCCTTTAAGAACGGCCCAAAAATTGCAAAGATAGCCTTGACTGGCGACTCCATGGAGTACTGTGTGCACAACGAACATATATGTTAAATTAAAAGGCAGACTGACGCTTCTGCTACATCTTGTTATCACATCAATGCTCAGGGTTCTGAATTGCTTGAATCTTTTACGCTGAACTCTAGGAAAATTGCACAAGCCACGGCAGCTCATTCAGATTTGAACATTTTGCTAACCTACATTCGCACATCGCGATCTTGTTCCTTGCATAGCACGAATAACTCTGTAGTGAGCCGTTACTTTGTCCGCCGGCATACCCTCGCAGTATAGAAACGTGTGTCTTGTTCATAATGACAGTGGACAGTGACATGTGTTGATCCCTAAAGCTTTGCAAAAAGAAGTGTTGCAGTTACTGCAAGGGGGCTTAATTAAAAAGAAAAGACTAATATTGTTGAATAAATGCAATTATTTTACTAGCTGTGTGGCCCTGACTAGCACGCAATCTGAGTGCGTAAAATAAAAATAAGGCATGATAAGGAATTTCCATTAACACAATTGATTGATTAAGTCCCCTGCAACCATAAGACGGCCGTTGTGGTCGAGCGGTTCTAGGCGCTTCAGTCTGGAACCGCGCGACCGCTACGGTCGCGGGTTCGAATCCTGCCTGAGGCATGGATGTGTGTGACGTCCTTATCTTGGTTAGGTTTAAGTAGTTCTAAGTTCTAGGGGACTGATGACCTCAGATGTTAAGTCCCATACTGCTCAAAGCCATTTGGACTATAAAAGCTACGAAACAACAAAGCACAAGTGTAACTGTTCTGTGTGTGGTAGTGTGACTCAACGTACATTTATCTGGCTCGGTTGTTTCTCGATACGACAAAATATTTTAAACACCATTTACAATGAACTAACTGAAAAACCAGAAATACTATATTTGCACATAGAAACCAGAATTACAACAAGTCTAATAAATGAACACGAGCCAGATGCTTTGTTGACTGTGCCTGTGACCAAGAGGGATTGTTATTAAAGAAAACTGTAATACCTTTTTACCTCATTATATATTGACGAAAATATTCCATTACACCAGCATCATAAATCAAAAGCTCATCTCCTTTCTTAAATATAATCTGACAATTGCATCTTCTTCCATCTATACATTACACCAACCGAACAGTACAACATTTCAGTCAACACTCAGATCGTGTACTCTCTCGCCCAACAGAACAACGACTGCTCCCGAAATCCTCTGAAGTACTACTGCCCCAGTGGAGGTGGCGGAATAATAATCTTTGGCGCAATATCTGGCGCTGTGACTCAGTGTAGCCAGCTTTCATTAGTTCACCAAAGACGCGGGGGGATTGTTCGTACGATACAGCGTATCGACACTGTAGTGGGCAGTGTATGGACACCCAAATAGAACAGATGACGTCACGCAAGTGCGGAATATCAGTCCGCTGCGACTCAAAAATTCTATGCTTGATCTGAGCCGCAACCACCATGGCAACGTGTGCACATAGACATTACATCACATCAAATGAAACATTCTGTGAAAGAATGGCGTACAGCATCTAACTAGTGCACCGCTCTATCCCCAGTCAGTGAAGAGGAACGATTTGTCAGAACCTTCAAGCAGCAGATGGCCAAACTTCGCTCCGCTCACACCAGGGATCACGCATTGCAACTGTTTCTCGCCTCCTATCGTTCGCACCAACGAGATGGACCATCGCCGGCGGTATTGCTTCACGGGCGCCGCCATCGGACACTGCTCCACCTCCTCCATCTTCCTCAGCGTCAGGCGCCGAAGGAAGGCCGCAGGTATCGCTACGCGCCGCACGATATTCTCTTTTACAGAGTTTTTAGCGCCAGCAGACGGTGGGCGCGAGGCGAGATCGTCCGTCGACTTGGCGCTTGCATGTATCTTACTTCAAGTCCAGATGGCTCGCAGCGCCGACATCAAAATGAACTTCGCCTCTGTCGTTGCGCGATGATCTTTCAGTGTCTCTTCCACCAGATTCACGGGTCCAGAGGACAGCGCGGCCACAGCAGCCGCCAGAGGTCTCATCACGACACCACGGGACGACCCCGTGGAGGCGGAGCCTTCACCTCCTCTCGTCCTGCCGACGGTGCTGGACCCGCCCACACTGCAGCAGTCGCCGCCTCCATCTGGTTCATGGCATCAGGAGGTGGACGCGTACCTTTCTGGTCGTTTTCCGGGGGACGTTTCCGCCAGAGCGAAGGCCGGATGGCGGGGTACGGCCGGAAGCCTGACGTCCCCTGCAGCCACAGCGTCCGATCCAGCACCGCGCTCACGCTCCTGCCTCCCCCACCGTTGTCGCTCTCTCTACTTGACGTCGCGGCGAGGGGGAAAGGGGGGGGGGGTAGAGGGAAAGCGAGGAATTTTTCGATGTAACGACAAGCGACGGCACGAAGATGAAGAACGCAAGAGCAGAGAAGCCTTTGAGACGACGTCAGCCAATAGATTTCTGAAACTTCCTGGCAGATTAAAACCATGTGCCCGACCGAGACTCAAACTCGGGACCTTTGCCTTTCGCGGGCAAGTGGTTCACAGAAGAGCTTCTGTAAAGTTTGGAAGGTAGGAGACGGATACTGGCAGAAGTAAAGCTGTGAGTACCGGGCGTGAGTCGTGCTTCGGTAGCTCAGTTGGTAGAGCAATTGCCCGCGAAAGGCAAAGGTCCCGAGTTTGAGTCTCGGTCGGGCACACAGTTTTAATCTGCCAGGAAGTTTCATATCAGCGCACACTCCGCTGCAGAGTGAAAATCTCGTTCCGGAATAGATTTCTGACTAGGACCGAACCACGACAGGAGTTGCCTCTAGCCGAAGAGCATATAAGCGGCGCTCCTGCCAGCCTAGGCAGGACAGTAGAAGATGGACGTTAGTGGAGCTGTTATTTGTGAACCATATCCATTACTTGCATGGACATTGTAATAGCGAAAGACACTGATTATTTGCATGTCGCCCATCGCTTGCGACGCCATTCTAAACCGAAGTTAAGTATTGTCAATCTACCTTATTGTAATAAAAACCATTAATGTGATTTGCTTGAATCGTTATATAGCTATTCGAGAAAGCAGCACCCTTCAGGCACCCTATAAGAGACGAGTGGGCCTGCCCCACAGTTTCTGTGACAGCCACTTGCTTGTTTTGCCACTACACGTTTTGATGCTTCACACGATCATCTTCAGGTGTAAAATTGTTTATTTACATTACGTGCTGGTGAAGAGTGAGACGCGTGTTCACAGTCGCAGACCAATGGCACTGTTGGTTATTTTGCGTCTTTACCTAAAGATAAAAAATATTTATTTAGAAACGGCACATTAGAGGTTAAAAACACGGATTTCCGACAGTGAACTCTACTGGCAGGGACAAATGTAAAAGGTCTGGATTTGTTTGTTCGTAACTGCTTAATATGATGAAGATTGTACAGTGACACACACTATAGTAGTATCTACCCCCGAGTCTGAACCTAGACCTGAACAACCATCTCGGGATAAACGGAAAAATCACTGCTGTATTTGATGTTTTCTAAGTACTTTAATACTTCAAAAGATATTGTTCTACTTTAACATACATTTACCCCCCCCCCCCCCCCCCCTGTTAATACCACGCCCATTAGTCACACTCGAGGGAGACATTATACTGCTCACATTTATTTTATAACTACACGTTATCAGCTGCGGTATTCTTTGAACGTAACGTCTTCTGTCAAGTGCTGTTCCAGCAGCAACCACGTTCAGTCCTCGCTGACCTCAGATGGGAGCATTATACACTGACGCGCCAAAGAAACTGGTATAGCCATGCGTACTCAAGTGAAGCTTTTACATCTGTTACTGCTTCTACAGTGGCAGGTTATCAAGATTTAAGCGAGTTTCAACGTAGTATTATAATCGGCGCACGAGAGATGGGACACTGCATCTCCGAGGTAGTGATGAAGTGGGGATTTTCCCGCACGACCATGTCACTAGTGTACCGCAAATATCAGGAATCCGGTAAAACATGAAATCTCCGCCATCGCTCCGGCCGGTAAAAGATCCTGCAAGAATGGGACCAATGATGACTTAAAAGAATCATTCAAGCTGCAACCCTTCCGCATATTTCTGCAGATTTCAATGGTGGACCATCAACAAGTGTTAGCGTGCGAACCATTCAACGAAATATCATAGATATGGGCTTTCGGAGCCGAAGGCCCACTCGTGTACCCTTGATGCTTGCATGAAACAAAGCTTTACGCCTTGCCTGAGCCCCTCATCTCCGACATTGGACTGATGATAACTACTGCCTGGTCGGACGAGTCTCGTTTGGAATTGTATCGAAAGGATGGACGTGTACGGGTATGGAGAAAAGCTCATAAATCTATGGACCAAGCATGTGAGCAGGGACTGTTCATGTTGGTGGAGGCTCTTCAATTGTGTTTGGCGTTTGGAGCTGGAGCCCTGATATGTCTAGATACAACTCTGACAGGTGACACGTATGTAGGCATCCTGTGAGATCATCCGCATCCAGTCGTGTCCATTGTTCATTCCGACGAACTTGGGCAATTGCACAAGGACAATGCTACACCCACATGCCCAGAATTGTTACAGAGTGGCTGCAGAAACTCATTTTAGCTTAAACACTTCGGCTGGTCTGTAAACTCCACATACGTGAATATTACTGATCATAACTGGGATGCCTTGCAACGTGCTGTTCAGAAGATATGTCCAGCCCTGTACGATTCATGGTTTCAGTTCCCTCCAGCACTACTTCAGACATTAGCCAAGTCCATGCCACGTCGTGTTGCGGCACTTCTGCGTGCTCGCAAAGTACCTACATGACATTGAGAAAGTGTACCAATTTCTTTGGCTCTCCAGTGTAAATGCCACCGCATAACACACACACACTGTGTAATTAAAAATATCTGGACGTGCACAAGTAATGTGATATTACTGAGTAGCTGTCACGAGAGGTAGACCAGCCAGTACAAAAAGAGAGGCATGGCTTTAGGTTGTCAGTAGGGGAGCAATAACAGAATGGGTATGTCAGGCGAGCTCAGTGATTTACATGGACTAATCATTGGAGGTCACGTAAGCAACAGTTCCATTAGTGCAACCTCACTAATGCCTCCCTGGCTGATTGTTGATGATGCGATAGTGAAGTAGAAACTTGAAAGAACAACCACAGCTAAAGCGAGACTTTCGAACACTCCAGAAGATAGTTGTAAAAAAAAAAAAGAATCGCAAGAAATGAGCGAAAGGAATCGTCCGTGACTTCAAAAATGCTACATGCAGTCCAGATAAAACAGTGCGTAGAGACTTAACAATAATAGGTTACAATGGTCGTACAGTGCCTCATAAGTCACACATTTATTTTGTCAATACAAAGCTTCATGTAGTGTAAAGATGGATGCCAGTAGACAGTGGGTGTCTGGAAAACAGTATTTGGGGGGACGATTCACGCTATATACTTTTCAATCCGATGAAAGGGCTTAGGTTTAGCGAATACCTGGAGAAAGTTACCTACCGTGATGTGTAGTGTTAACAGTGAAATATGAAGGAAGTTGTGGCTCGAATGGCTCTAAGCACTATGGGACTCAACATCTGAGGTCATCAGTCCCGTAGGCTTAGAACTACGGCTTAGAGCTACCTAACTAACCTAAGAACATCACACACATCCATGCCCGAGGCAGGATTCGAACCTGCGACCGTAGCAGCAGCGCAGTTCCGGACTGAAGAGCCTAGAACCGCTCGGCCGCAGAGACCGGCTGAAGGAGGTTTGTTAAGGTATCGTGGTTAGCGTGTGGTTCCCTTTCCGCGCTGAAGAATGCGGACAGATTTGAACACGTTTTACAGTAGTCTGTACAACATACAGCCAAGAAACATTTCTGAGACGGTGATTATATCAGCATGTCAATTCATCGCGTCTTAAAGCAGCATCTGTGATGCAATGGTTTCTGGTCAATAACATTTCTGAAATGGACTGGCTTACCCAGAATCCCATCCTGAACCCAACAGAACAGCTTTTGGATGAGTTGGAACGTCGACCTCGCTCCAGACTCTAGGGTCCAAGAGCACTGCCTTCTCTGATTTCGGGTCTTAAGAATAAAGGGCTCCACATATCAATGTTCACTAATAAGTGTCCTGTTTCTTTTGATCAGATGGTGTACTCCTATCCGAGTTCGCAGCGTTGGCGAACGGTGCGTATGCACTGCCGTCGTATCAGTCTTCAGTCTGTGGTTTAAATACTGCAACAAACCAGTCTGTCCTCGTATCTTGGTTGGACATTTGTAATGTTGATTTTTGGAAAACAAACAGCGACTCTAGAAATCTTCATGTGAATTTAACTGTCTTTTAATACAACTCGTTGCCGCACTCACAATGCTATCGCTAGGATAGTCAGGTATCCCAATTTAAGCGGGTTTTTCCCGATTTTCCTATTGAAAACCCAGCTCGCAATTAACCCTTTTCGGGATACGTAAATATCCGCATTACACCAAAACGGACTTTATTTCGCCCCGGCAATCTGTTCATTATGCTAGTATTTAAATTAAATGGGTCAAATGGCTCTAAGCACAATGGGATTTAACATCTGAGGTCATCATTCCCGTAGACTTAGAACTACTTAAACGCAACTAACCTAAGGACATCACACACATCCATGCCCGAGGCAGGATTCGAACCTGCGACCGTAGCGATCGCGCTGTACCAGACTGTAGCGACTAGAACCGCTCGGCCACTCCGGCCGGCTTAGGAAGAAGATGCTGTGATATGCAAATGATTAGCTTTTCTGAGCATTCACACAAGGTTGGCGCCGGTGGCGACCCATACAACGTGCTGACATGAGGAACGTTTCCAACCGATTTCTCACACACAAACAGCAGTTGCCCAGCCTTTCCTGGTGAAACGTTGTTGTGATGCCTCGTGTAAGGAGGAGAAATGCGTACCATCACGTTTCCGACTTTGATAAACGTCGGATTGTAGCCTATCGCGATTGCGGTTTATGGTATCGCGACATTGCTGCTTGCGTTGGTCGAGTCCAATGACTGATAGCCGAATATTGAATCGGTGGGTTCAGGAGGGTAATACGGAACGCCGTGCTGGATCCCAAAGGCCTCGTCACTAGCAGTCGAGATGACAGGCATCTTATCCCCATGGCTATAACTGAGCGTGCAGCCACGTCTCGACCCCTGAGTCAACAGATGAGGAATTATGCAAGACAACAACCATCTGCACGAACAGTTCGACGACGTTTGTAGCAGCAAGGATGTCAGCTCGCAGACCATGGCTGTGGTTACCCTTGACGTTGCACCACAGACAGAAGCGCCTGCGATGGTGTACTCAACAACGAACCTGGGTGCGCGAATGGCAAAATGAATCCAGGTTCTGTTTACAGCATCATGATGGTCGCCTCCGTGTTTGACGACATCGTAGTGAAGGCACATTGGAAGTGTGTATTCGTCATCGCCGTACTGGCGTATCACCCGGCGTGATGGTATGGGGTGCCATTTGTTACACGTCTCGCTCACCTCTTGCTCCCCTTGACGGCACTTTGAACAGTGGACGTTACATTTCAGATGTGTTACGACCCGAGGCTCTACCCTTCATTGGATCCCTGCAAATCCTTACATTTCAGCAGGATCATGAACGGCCGTGTGTCGCAGGACCTGTACGGGTCTTTCTGGATACAGAAAATTTTCGACTGCTGCACTGCCCAGCACGTTCTCCAGATCTCTCACCAATTGAAAACGTCTGGTCAATGGTGGCCGAACAACTGTCTCGTCACTATACACCAGTCACTACTCTTGATGAACTGTGGTATCGTGCTGAAGCTTCATGGGCAATGTCACGATACCGCAATCGCGGTACCTGTACACGCCATGGGCAGCTGCATGGGCAGCTGTACCTGTACACGCCATCCAAGCTCTGTTTGAGTCGATGCCCAGGCGTATCAAGGCCGTTATTACGGCCAGAGGTGGTTGTTCTGGGTACTGATTTCTCAGGATCTATACACCCAAATTGTTTGAAAATGTAATCACATGTCAGTGCTAGTATATTTGTCCAATGAATACCCGTTTGTCATCTACATTTCTACTTGGTGTAGCAATTTTAATGGCCAGTAGCGTAAAACGTTGCTCATTTAAGAGGATTGCCCAGAAAGTAATACACCGCATTTTTTTCAACAATTCTTTATTGAACATAATGAGAATTACACACACGAAAGAATAGTGTATTATCTACACACCATACTTTGCCACGGAATCTCCATCCCTTTTCATGGTCTTGCTCAAGCGCAAAACAAGGGCGTGTATGCCCTGTCGGTACCAGTCCTCGTTCTGATGACGGAGCCAGTGCTACACTGTCTCAAACACGTCCTCGTCGTTCTCAGAATGTCTTCCACGAATGACATCCCTTAATGGCCCAAACAAGTGGTAGCTCGCTGCAACAAGTCAAGTGTGACAGCCGTCGATGGTCTCCCCGATCGCTGCAAATCGTGTAACTCCGCCGAACCATCTTCTGATGACTTCACCCTTCGTGCCCAGCGGCTAACTGTATTTTTGTCGCCAACAGATGCTCCATAGACTTTGGACAACCGTTTGTGAATACTCCCCTCACTTTCTTTGTCTGCAGTGAGAAATTCAATGACGGCGCGTTGATTCTAACGTGCATCACCTATAGACGCCATTTTCAAACTGTCCTACAGCTACGGCATCTGTCAGAGGTGACAGAAACTGAGCTCGCTCACTCAGATAACTTCAAATAATACGTACGTAACGTTTAGCCACCGTTTCCAAGTACGCGTACACCATAGTTATTGTACCACGTAAACATTCGCGGCAACACTCGTCTGGTATGAGACGTTCCCAGGGGGCTCCGCTGGGGGCCGAACCGCACAGTAACCCTGGGTTCGGTGTGGGGCAGCGGTGGGGTGGGTTGACTGCTGTGGCCTGTAGTGGAGTTGTGAACCACTGAGGGCTACGGTGGGACGAAGCCTCTCCACCGTTTCTAGGTCCCCAGTTTAATATATAAATACATATATACAACGGTTTGCATTCATAAGATTGATTTCAGTTGAGAAAAAAATGCGGTGCAATACAATCTGTGAAACCCTCGTAATCTCAAGCTGCTAGAATTTGACTGCACTCACTGCTTTCTTGGACAGTAAAGTAACAAGAAATTTTTTAACTTTGTTTAAGTTCAAAAGGGTTATTGTTAATCCTTTGAAATTCTGAGTGTGAAACAAACGTGTTGTGCCTTTTAATGCTGAATGATGTGTTAAATTACCCGAGGTCCAGTCCTTTCTCAACAGCATTTGTTGGCACCGACTTAGGCGCAGTTACTAGTTCCAGTAACAAATAAAGAACTGTATTAAGCAATCGACATGACTTTATTAATAAAATCCACAATAATCAGGTAACTTAGAGAGGAAATTTATTTACGTTATTAATTTGCTTGTCAGTAGCCACATTTGCAGTTGAATTACTGAATTAATGGTGAATGTAAACTATTCATTTATGAGCCTGCAGTTCCATCGTTGTCTCCGTTGAGAAGAAAGAATGGTCGTACAGGGGAAGTTAAAAAGAGAAGTATCAGCAAATTCAAACTTGTCGATATATTGTTATCCGTGCTCTAACAGTTTGACTGAAAATAATTAACCAGTACAGTAAATTCATAGGGTATGATTGACTGCAGTCACCCAAGAAAGATGTTTAGCCACCTGTTCGCAAATTATTTCAATTGGACGCCACTCCAGCGACTTGGACGCTCATAACCTATCCCACTAACATTAACGGTGGAAGGGGAACTACAGTTTAGTCCCGTTTGACTGTTGGCACTTCAAAGTACCACTTCTTCTGATCCTTGTTCACCGATCGCACATACAATTTCCACATCCTTTCAAGTGCATGTTTATCTTGAGTTGGAAACACTTCACCGCCTCCTAGATTTCATTTAGTATTCAAAATGTATAACTATAATCTTTGGTGACAACTGAAGATTTACTTTGGAGAGACGGTATTTGTTTTGTTTGCTGTCCTACAATAGGTAGTTTTTTTTGTTATCGTACATATGATAAAGATTACGCCGTATTTCATCTCTTTTGTTAAATATGTAGTTTTTATTTACAAAATAAATTAAAAACCATACAGTACTTTAGAGTACAGTCTGGCTGCGTGTGCATTTTTCGGGTACTGCTACACATGTGTAGTCTATCGACTTCTTTGACGTTTTCCAATCTGTTTACAAACTTTCACGTTCAAGTTCCATAATGGCCAGCCTCCTTTCTGTATTAGTATGTTCCTCATTATTGTAAATATTGCTTCACAGTGAATTATTACATTTTGTACGTCGAAAATGCTAACCGATGATGAAATTGTTGCAGCTCCGCTAGTAGATTTTCCAGATGATGTTACGGATATAGAGGGTGACTAAAACGATGCTACTGAAGCAACTGATGCTAATAATTCCGCTGCTTTAGATTTTAACGCGGTTTTTGAAACAGTTTTAAGTTTTTATACATTTTTAAAGAGGTTTGATAGAAGGTGCATCGGCGGAGCTAAAAATTGGTTTACCTGAAACTGTAGAGGAATGCGTAAAAAAAAGAGATAAACTGTTGCTTACATGAAAACACTCGCAAAAGTAGAAACGTGCCTGAAAGCGAAATTGACGGTAGGAGGTACAAATGATTCAGTCATGCTCTTCAGAGGCAGAAATTCAGTGAAATAAGACAACCCAATGACGCCTGCCTAACGCGTTTACAAACTGTGTTGTATTGACTACCAGAAAGGCTACTTTCCTGCCTCTGACATTTATCGTGGGAGAAATAAAGCTCTGAAGATGGAATTTGAAAATTACGCTTAGGAGAAAGAGTAATTTCAGATTTATCGAGATTCATCGAAGATGTTTGGGGCAAAAACAAGATACTGGACTTTGATAACTGTTTTACTTTGCCCTGCCTGAAAGTCTAAACGTAGAGGAAAAGTAGGTTGTGGCGTAATGAGAACAAACCTATATTTTCCGTAACGCGTTTTATCTTTCTGTGGAAATGAAAGGAGGTGACTTTCACTATAAGGTGATATCATGTTGAATCAGGCTATTCTTGTGCTAAGACAACAAAACTGCGTATCTGGTTTCCGATCACCACGGAGTGTAATGTTTGTGTCCAGATAGCAGAGGGAGGGCTCTGAAATCAACATTCTTCTGTAGTCAAGGACCACAGTTGCATTATGGGAAGTGTGAACCGTGCCGACAGCCTTAGGTCTACTTGTGGGCTGGGAAGGAAATCCAAAATGTATTTGTTCGTCCCAAAGGATGTAAAAATAGGAAATAAAGAAGTCGTCACTTTCGCAGGTAACAGGGGAAGGTAAGTGGTATGTTGTAAAAGAAAGCTTCTTTGTATACTAAATTCAGACTAGACGACTTTTTTTTTTTTTACAATGTCCACAGGAAAACAGCGAGCGATAGAACAGTCTAGATGACATGCAAGTTGTATGTATTTCATTTGGTGACCGGTTTCGGTCTTATAACAGGACATCATCAGACCAAATTTTTACTCTTTTATATGAATGCGTGGTGCAGTCGCCTCTGTGGGCTATGAATCCACAATCATGTTCGATCACCTGCGGAAATCTTTAAGCAGCGAGCATGGAGGAAGGGTAGATGATGCTACCTGGGAGTGTTGGTCGGCCAAGGGGCCTTCCGAGACACACACTGCGTCTAGCTGGCGCAGTGCCGTTCGAGTCCCGGTGTGGCACTCGTCGCCGTTGTTTCGCGTAAAGTCCCGAGAGAGCTGATATCATTAGTTCCTTCCATTTCCTTTCCTTTCCACCCCTCCTCTTAAATTTACATAACTTTTTTTTTTTTTACTGCTTGGTGTCAGCAGGAGCTAGTGGCGTGGAACTCGCCGTTCTGGAGCTGTGTGTAGTCAAAATCAGAATGTTTATTTCAAGGAGGTATTTTTCCTAATGTTCAGTGACTTTGGCCTTGGTACAATTGAAACCGTTCTTTAGAGAGTGGTTGTATAGAAACGAATATTGGAGTAAATTCTGTGCCAAAGAACGGTTGCAGTGTTTAGTAGTAATAGCTAGTTAAAATTTTACAAAGAGTAGATATTCTAAATAGAGTAATATAGTATCCAATGGGAATCCAAGGAAGACGTAACAGAGCTGCGTCTTGTTTGAACCTAACATATAAACCAATGCGCAGCATTGTTAGGTCTCTTGAGTTTTTGTTTTCAGCGCTGGCGTTCTTACAACTGGAGTGGTGGAGAATCGATTATTTTGGGATAAATTCAGAGAGGGAGTCAATTAGAAGTGATTGGGTGTACGAACATTGATATTTAGATGGTTCAAATGGCTCTGAGCACTATGGGACTCAACGTCTGAGGTCATTAGACCCCTAGAACTTAGAATTAGTTAAACCTAACTAACCTAAGGACATCACACACTTCCACGCCCAAGGCAGGGTTCGAACCTGCTACCGAAGCGGTCTCGCGGTTCCAGACTGCAGCGCCTAGAACCGCACCGCCACTTCGGCCGGCCATTGATATTCAAGTGTATGGTGATTGTAAGTGTTAAACGAAACGCTACGATCGTATACTTACGATTGTCAAGAGATTTATTGACTATACGGAGGCTTTTAATTTGAATTAAGGCTTTATTCGTTGTATGCGAATTATTAAAGAGTATTAGGACCGAACATAGTTTGGACCTTATCTTTGCCGCTCGTTGTCAAGGTGATTCCGCTAATAAACGAGAAGTGAAAAATGGTATTCGTTAAAAGACTAAACTTGCGCTGAACAGACATTGAAAGGATCCGAAGCCATAATTAATATCGTGTCTTGATAATTGAGAAGCTTAGACAATGTAGGGCCCAGAGAAATATTTATAATTTATCGGACACTAATGGCAAAGTACAGTTTAATGGGAAATCATATCTTTGGTGATAGGTACGCGAAGGAATGTGATATTGACTGACTGTTATCATACCGAAACAATAAACACTAGGATAAACACTCATTTCATTGATCTCCCAGTGCTATCTCTCATTAATTGTGTCAATAAAACAGAAACACATGAGACATTCCCAGTATTTACTAAATTACATAATCAGCTAGTACATTGAAAATAAGATCTGTGAACGTTCTACGGTTATTGAAGGAGGCTGATAAACCTTTTACAGACATATTTAACAGGATTCAACGAATGCATACAGACTGTTGAAGTAACTAAATCAAACTACTCAGGGAAGCAAATTAGTAAAAATAGACTAGAACTCAACTGTAATCTTACTCCAGAGTAATAAGATATCAAAACTGTCTTTGGATCCATCATGGTTGAAAGTGTATGAATTATCTCTGGAAAAACGCGATCAGTTTTCAGCTGCTAGTTCACACGACTAGATTCCCAACGTGATTCAGAGATGTTTCACGCCCGACCCACAAAGCAGGGAATGGTTCTTAACTAGCCGGAAGAATGTATACACAAATTTCTGAGATCAGCTCCGCTACCGTAAGGGGGGGGGGGGGGGGACGTCGAAGCGATATCAGTGCATTCGCGACGGCGGTGGGTGCGCGGGCATACACTGTAAAACGTTTTGATTCTTTACTTACGAAAAGTAACCATCTTCATGAAAGGGTCATCATCATTTAAGACTGATTATGCCTTTCAGCGTTCAGTCTGGAGCATAGCCCCCCTTATAAAATTCCTCCATGATCACCTATTCAATGCTAACATTGGTGCCTCTTCTGATGTTAAGCCTATCACTTCAAAATCATTCTTAACCGAATCCAGGTACCTTCTCTTTGGTCTACCCCGACTCCTCCTACCCTCTACTGCTGAACCCATGAGTCTCTTGGGTACCGTGTTTCTCCCATGCGTGTAACACGACCCCTCCATCTAAGCCTGTTCGCCCTGACTGCTACATCTATAGAGTTCATTCCAAGTTTTTCTTTAATTTCCTAATTGTGCACGCCCTCCTGCCATTGTTCCCATCTACTAGTACCTGCAATCATCCTAGCTACTTTCATATCCGTAACCTCAACCTTATGGATAAGGTAACCTGAATCCACCCAGCTTTCGCTCCCATACAACAAAGTTGGTCGAAAGATTGAACGGTGCACAGATAACTTAGACTTGGTACTGACTTCTTTCTTTCAGAAGAGAGTAGATCGTAGCTGAGCGCTCACTGCATTAGCTTTGCTACACCTCGCTTCCAGTTCTTTCACTATGTTGCCATCCTGTGAGAATATGCATCCTAAGTACTTGAAACCGTCCACCTGTTCGAACTTTTTTCCTCCTATTTGGCAATCAATCCGTTTGTATTTCTTCCCCACGGAGATTACTTTTGTTTTGGAGATGATAATCTTCATACCATAGTCCTTACATTTCTGATTAGCTCTGAAATATTACTTTGCAAACATTCAATCGAATCTCCCATCACAACTGCTTATTTTGTGTTCACATATCTTAACCTCACCCAGTCAGTCTATTGTTTTCAAGATATGATCCATAAATAATATGAACAACAGTGGAGACAGGTTGCAGCCTTGTCTTACCCCTGAAACTACTCTGAGCCATGAACTCAATTTACCGTCAAGTCTAACTGCTGCCTGACTATCCATGTAAAGACCTTTAATTGCTTGCAAAAGTTTGCCTCCTATTCCATAATTTCGTAGGACAGATAATAACTTCCTCCTAGGAACCCGGTCATATGCCTTTCCTAGATCTATAAAGCATAGATACAATTCCCTGTTCCATTCATAACACTTCTCCATTATTTGCCATAAGCAAAAGATCTGGTCCTGACAACCTCTAAGAGGCCTAAACCCACACTGATTTTCATCCAGTTGCTCCCTTTCTCGTGAAACGGTAAAGCAAATAAAATTAGAATTAAAAAACCACTGTTGTTTTGTTACTATTTACTGCTGTGATCCATAAAAAATGGCTCTGAGCACAATGTGACTTAACATATGAGATCATGAGTCCGCCGCGCCGGATTAGCCGACGGGTCTGGGGCGCTGCATTCATGGACTGTGCGGCTGGCCCCGGCAGAGTTTCGAGTCCTCCCTCGGGCATGGGTGTGTGTACTTGTCTTTAGGATAATTTAAGTAGTGTGTAAGCTTTGAGACTGATGACCTTAGCAGTTAAGTCCCACCGGCTGGTGTAACCGAGCGGTTCTAGGCGCTTCAGTTTGGACCAGCGCTGCTGCGACGGTCGCAGGTTCGAATCCTGCCTCGGGCATAGATGTGGGTGATGTCCTTAGTTAGGTTTAACTAAGTCTAGGGGACTGATGACCTCAGATGTTAAGTCCCATAGTTCTCAGAAGCATTTTAACCATTTTTTGAGTTAAGTCCCATGAGATTTCACACACATTTGAACATTTTTGTCATCAGTCCCGTAGAACTTAGAACTACTTAAACCTAACTAACCTAAGCAGATTACAAACATCCATGCCCGAGGCAGGACTGGAACCTGTGACCGCAGCCGTCGCTCGGTTCCAGACTGAAGCGCCTAGAACCGCTCGGCCACTGCGGCTGGCGATCCATAAAAAATGAAAATCTGTGAGTTTTCATAATTCAGGTAAGAAAGGAGTAACATGAAATGCGAACCACCAGTCGTTCCTAGCACATCTTCACATCACTGACAGTTGAAGGGTAGCATAAAAGGAGACTGAAAGACTGTGATATCTGACACGGATTCGATGCGATCCTGAGATCTTACCGTCTCTAGGCTCTCATTTTACCGCTAGACTACGAAGCTCGCCCAGAAACAACAGCAATTCAATGGTAGTTGTCAATAAGCACACACAGAAGGAAGAAACCTTATAGCTTTCGGAGTTATCCTCTAACGAACTGTCTGGTGTAAAACACAGACACTCTGACACACACACACACACACACACACACACACACACACACACACACACACACAGGCGCGAGACCGCAATCTAGCCGGCTCCGTGTGTGTGTGTGTGTGTGTGTGTTTAGCACGCCAGAGGATAACTCCGAAGCTAGGAAGGTTCCTTTCGTCTGTGTGGGGCTGTCGAAACTCAACGCTTCTGCTTTCCGTTGAATGGCCCCCTTTAATCCAACAATTGTAATGTAAACGACACTTGTATGAAGACGTGTTAATACCAGCTGTCAGCTTGGAAAAATAGATTGCAGTTTAGAAGTGTCAGGTTCGTAGAAAACCCCAACTGTGTCCAGAAAAAAACCTGGCGACCCTGGTTTTAAGTAGCGGGCTACCTGGTGCGGTCGCCACGCAACCGGCGGGCCGGTACAACACGGCAGGTGGCGGCTAATAACCGCCTGTCCGAAAACGGCGGTCCTGTCCTGGCGGCGCTATTGAAATGCGACGGGCGGGGGAGCGGCGCGGGGCGACGGGCGGCTCCGCGGATCTTGTCCGGCTGGGCGTCGACGGCGACTGCGGCGGCGGGTATAAAGCGGCGCGCCGACGCTGGCCGGGCACACAGCACTCCAGCTCTCCAGAGGACCCGTGCCCGCAGCCACCACTCTCCACCGCCATGTACAAAGTGAGTAGTGCCCGATCCTGGGAGTCTCACAGCGTCGCGTCGCATCACGCCTCTACGTTTCGGTCACTTGTTTCTTTACTATGGGACCTGCAGCACGTACTATGTCACCGTAGGATATTATGCAGAGAATTATGACACTATGCTGCTTGATATTTTATTTCGGCCTTATTGCCTTGATGAGAACATCTGCCGACAATAGCGCTGATTTATGTATTACATAATACGTAATTTATAGATCTAGAAAAGGCGTATGACCTGGTTCCTAGGAGGCAGTTATTGTCTGTTCTACGAGATTATGGAATAGGAGACAAACTTTTGAAAGCAACTAAAGGTCTTTACATAAAGGTCTTCCTGCCAGGAAGGTCGCAGTTCGTAGAAATAGACGGTAAATCACCGAGTAAAATTGAAGTGATATCAGGTGTTCCTCTGGGAAGCGTCCTGGGACCTCTGCTGTTCCTGATCTGTATAAATGACCTGGGTGACAATCTGAGCAGTTCTCTTAGGTTGTTCGCAGATGATGCTGTAATTTACCGTCTAGTAAGGTCATCCACAGACCAGTATCAGTTGCAAAGCGCTTTAGAAAAGATTGCTGTATGGTGTGGCAGGTGGCGGTTGACGCTAAGTACCGAAAAGTGTGAGGTGATCCACAAGAGTTCCAAAAGAAATCCGTTGGAATTCGATTACTCGATAAATAGTACAATTCTCAAGGCTGTCAATTCAACTAAGTACCTGGATGTTAAAGTTACGAACAACTTCGGTTGGAAAGACCACATAGATAATATTTTGGGGAAGGCGAGCCAAAGGTTGAGTTTCATTGGCAGGACGCTTAGAAGATGCAACAAGTCCACTAAAGAGACAGCTTACACTGCACTCGTTCGTCCGCTGTTAGAATATTGCTGCGCGGTGTAGGATCCTTACCAGGTGGGATTGACGGAAGACATCGAAAGGGTGCCAAAAAGGGCAGCTCGTTATGCATATCACGTAATAGGGGAGAGAGTGTGGCAGATATGATACACGAGTTGGGATGGAAGTCATTAAAGCAAAAACGTTTTTCGTCGCGGCGAGATCTATTTACGAAATTTCACTCACCAACTTTCTCTTCCGAATGCGAAAATATTTTGTCGAGCCCAACCTACACAGGTAGGAATGATCATCAAAATAAAATAAGAGAAATCAGAGCTGGAACAGAAAGGTTTAGGTGTTCGTTTTTCCCGCACGCCGTTCGGGAGTGGAACTTTAGAGAGATAGTATGATTGTGGTTCGATGAACCCTCTGCCAAGCACTTAAATGTGAATTGCAGAGTAGTCATGTAGATGTAGATGTAGATAGTCAGGCAGCAGTTAGAGTTGACGGTAAATTAAGTTCATGGTTCAGAGTAGTTTCAGTGGTAAGACAAGGCTGCAACCTGTCTCCACTGTCAAAATAACGAAATACGCACTATAAATACGTATTATAATATATCTGCAACATCGTATCATCGAACCGCTTTCAA
Organism: Schistocerca gregaria; assembly: GCF_023897955.1. Taxonomy (NCBI): domain Eukaryota; kingdom Metazoa; phylum Arthropoda; class Insecta; order Orthoptera; family Acrididae; genus Schistocerca; species Schistocerca gregaria. Next base: position 152,919,077 of record NC_064920.1, read on the forward strand.
ACGCTACTGAAAAAGAAAAGTGTTACATCCAACAACTACGTACAGCAGTGACTGTTTATTCAAAGTTGGTAAATGTCCGTTTACAAGATCAGAATGGTCCGCAGCTCGTGGTCGTGCGGTAGCGTTCTCGCTTCCCGCGCCCGGGTTCTCGGGTTCGATACCTGGCGGGGTCAGAGATTTTCTCTGCCTCGTGATGACTGGGTGTTGTGTGCTGTCCTTATGTTAGTTAGGTTTAACTATTTCTAAGTTCAAGGGACTGATGACCATAGATGTTAAGTCCCTTAGTGCTCAGAGCCATTTGAACCATTTTGAACATCGGGATGTGAGTACAATATCCAATGTAAAAAAACTTTTATAAGTTATATATTATGTAAAATATAACTAAATGCTATTGTTTGCAGATGTACTGATTAAAAAAAAATAAATCCGAAAGCCGAAATAAGCTTATATACAAAAATAAAATATCAAACAGCATACTGTTCACTAATTCTATGTTTCGGTCACCGTTGCGGGTGGCTATCATAAAGTTAATAACGCAAAGATCCACGCAGTAACTTTGCTGAAGGTTGCTTATAATACTGACCGAAATGTAGGAATATTTTGTCGAGACTAGTAATTCGAGGAAACGTTTTTATGGCTTCATCTTCCTTTGACGATGAAGAAATCAGGGCCGGACCACCAACTCAGATTTGACAAGGGGGCATTAAATCGCCAACCCTATTCAATCGATTTAGAGAACTCACAGAAAGGCGAAATCTGGACGGCTCGTGACAATGGCTGTGAAAGAGCGTGATAACACACACCTACCACGTATATAGTAGCCGTCACTGCGTGGGTGTTATTGGCTCATCTACCTCGTATACTCTAGCCACTGGATAATAGCTAGCGGATGGTACCTCATAGCACTCCCTCTTCAGGCCACAAGTGGCCCATTGGGGCCATCCGATTGCCGTGTAATACTCAGCTGATGATGCGAATAGGAGGGGCGTGTGGTCAGCACATCGATCTTCCGGTCGTTATGATGGTTTTCTGTGACCGGAGACGCTACTGTTCGGTCGAGTAGCTCCTCAATTGGCATCACGAGGCTGAGTGCACCGCGAAAAATGGCAACAGCTCCTGGCGGCCCCGATGGTCACCCATCTAGTGCCAGCCACACCCGACAGCGCTTAACTGCGGTGATCTGACGGTAACCGGTGTATCCACTGCGGCAAGGCCGTTGCCTGTATCTCATAGGAATGTCATCTATTTTCTGTCCTATTTCGTTGGCGTATGGAAGAAGACAAAAATTGCAGTCTGTATGTTCTGTACAACCTAATTTGTTTCTTCTTACTCTCGCGGAATTTAAGCTTGGTATTCGACAGACAACCTTCTTCGAATGCAAGGAAGTTTCCTAAAATTACCCAACAGGTTTCGGGAGAACTATGTCGCCTTTCTTCCAGTAATTCCCATTTACATTCTCTGAGCATTTCGCTTACACCTTCGTATGGCCCATACAGACATCTTACAATACTTGCAGCGTGCCTCCCAATACGTTACATGTCTATTGTCAGAATACAGAACACTGGAACCGTTCTCTAGAACTGCTCTCACCGATGTCTTGAGCGTGATTTCCTTTACAGATGCAGCGCAGTTTCTCGGTAACCACCTTCCAATAAATCTAAGTCTTCCATTCCCCTTTATCAACACAGACTTTACGCGATCTTTCAGATCAGTTCTCAGTATTGCCTCTAAAATACGATGTGACTTGCTACCGACTTTCAGCAATAATCCTCTAGTCTAAATATACCGTTGAAAAAAAAAAAAAAATACACACACTTATGGCATTACTAGTCGGGGGGGGGGGGGGGGGGGGGGAATGTTGGAGGGAGGGGGAACGATCGTGTGGCGTTACTTGTTGGGAGACCCCGCTTGGGCCTGTTCTACCACTTAGGGCAAGTCTTTCTATTTGACGTCACTTCGGTGACTTGCGGGTCGATGATGATGAAATGATTGTGACAACAACAGAACGCTCAGTCTCTGAGAGGTGAATATCACCATCCTCGCCGGAAATCGAACCCGGTACTGCAAGGATCTGGAGACAGCAACGCTACCAATGGACGGCGACCCTGTGGATTTTAGTGCTGCTGATCCTATTTGATAAATCGTTTGTGTGTACTGGGAGGGTCCTATTACTATTCCTTGGAGCAAACTAAACGTCAATTTCGTTCTTTTTAGGTGGCTCGTTTGAACTTGGAATATGCTCTCTGCTAGAGAGACACATCAGCGATATTGGCCTGTAATTCTCTGCGTCCGTACTTTTTGGAACATTAGGAATAGTCCAGAATGAGATTTTCACTCTGCAGCGGAGTGTGCGCTGATAAGAAACTTCCTGGCAGATTAAAACTGTGTGCCCGACCAAGACTCGAACTCGGGACCTTTGCCTTTCGCGGGCAAGTGCTCTACCAACTCACGCCCGGTACTCACAGCTTTACATCTGCCAGTATCTCATCTCCTACCTTCCAAACTTTACAGAAGATCTCCTGCGTACCTTGCAGAACTAACACTCCTGAAAGAAAGGATACTGCGGAGACATGGCTTAGCCACAGCCTGCGGGATGTTTCCAGAATGAGATTTTCACTCTGCAGCGGAGTGTGCGCTGATATGAAACATGCCCTCGAGAGGCAAAGGTCCCGAGTTCGAGTTTCGGTCGGGCACACAGTTTTAATCTGCGAGGAAGTTTCAATAGCAATAGTCAGTTGACATATGTAACGCCATGGTTTCCATCTTTCTTTTTTTTGCTTTTTTAAGAGGACTTTTGTCCTTTGACGGCAACTACGCCACCAGTCCTTGAATCAGTATTCTACTCGCGTCAGGTTTCTGATGAATCTCAGAATAACTGAGGGGCTTGTTCAACAGCAAATAATTTTCCTTGCTGTGTTCACCTTCTCCCTCCCTCCCCTCACACCCTCCATTCCGCAGAACACTGTGTACACCTTTCTTTCCTCCAGTGCTGAGACTTATAAACATCAAGGCGTCTCTCTTTGTGGTAATCAAATTAAATCGCGTTTACTTGTGTCTTTGCCAAGCAGGATGCAGCGATTCACTTTTTCCTGTGTTAGTCATCTCGGAACCTTTCGATCTTTCATACTCTTCCTGAAGCTTCCAGGCGACTCTTCATGTTTACTTGATACAAAGTATTTTCAGTCGCTCACATATTTTCAAAAACATTTTGGGAAAAGTAGCGATCAGTTTCACAATTGTACTGGTGGCCGGTTTAACTCCAGAGGCGGACCATCTTCCATCTTCAGACTGTACTCCAAAGGTGATTTGTGGAGACGAATCCACGAAACAGGAACTAAGGAAGTCTCCAGATGCTGTCAGCCGCCAATTGTCAGTTGATAGCATCTAGAAACTTCTGTGAAAAGGAGGGTTATTCGAGAATTTGGAATTCTAGGTAAACCTAACAATTATTCTGGTGGGTTTGCTTATTCATTCGTGACTTATAATCTGTGTATTATTTTCGATTAGATGAATACTGGATTCATTTCAAGTCCTGTCTACAGTGCCTGGATGAAATTTCCGCATTGTGTGATGAATGACAGCTCTCTTTAAATGTGAATAAAATTAGTATAATGCCTCTAGCGAGAAAGAACACTACAGTTTCCGAGTAAGAGATTAATAGTGAATATCTTGAGAGTGTCACATTGTGTCAATATTTAGAGAAACATTATTCGAGGAAGACTGTGCGACGATTCTAGTGAGGCCATATTTTATCTCGCTTAGGTATTATGAGAATAAGATAAGAGACAGATTAGGGCACGTGCAGTGGGGTACTGACATTGTTCAACTCGTGACTTGACTAGGATAGGGATTCGCTAATTTTGTTACGAGGCACCCTCCGCCTAGCACTATACAGTGTACCGTGTAGTTTATAAGCAGATTTAAATGTGCTACAGTCAATTAAAGGTGTTTACACACGCCAGACCGCTTGCATCGACATGAATGTGTACAACATTCGCATTCCCAGCTTTCTCATACTCGCCTTAACGTTAGAAAAACATCACGATTACGAAAGCTAGTACCGTATCTTGAGGTGTTCGTAGAAATGATCACATATAAATAGACGGAAGAAGGTATATTTGTCAACTGTTTCTCGTGCTATTCAAGAACTTACAGATTTGTCGCTTGTTCTGAGGTTGTTCTTCTCTCACTCATAAACTTCCACAGACCTCTACGTCTTATCTTTTGCATCGATATAAACAGATGCTGACAAGCTTAACATGTATTATTCAGTACAGCAAGATATCAGAACAATTTGTGGCGTCTCACATTTTGCCACGTAACAGAAAACAATGCTATTTATAAACAAGAGTACACATTGTTATCTGAAATAGTACATCAAATATGCACTGCATCTGAAGAGAATCTACGATGTCTCAAAAAGGGGAAATACTCGTAAAATCAACGAGTAGCAATCTCTCTCTGAAATGAAGTATCATCTTCAACGATGTCACCGATATTACTCTTTGCAGGGGGAATTGCCGAAACTGACTGGATTATCGAGCTACAGTTCCTTTACCTGATTCCTATACTGAGAAGAAATTTTTCATTACATCTTACTACAGCCCTTAACTTAGAGTATGTTTCATCTCATGGGCGTATTTCGCAATCAGATTAGAATCCTGTACAATTAGTTCAGTAGTAGAGGTCTTATCCTTTTATAGTGGTTCACGTCATATCTTGAGTAAACACAATTGCAGTAGAAGATGTACTGTGGTTAGTATTGTACACATAATTAGTAATTTGCAGAAAATGCAAGTTACCTTTTGAGAAATTATCAAATAACTTTGGTAAGTTGGGTATACCAAGTTATCCTTTTCACTCTGATCTCACTAGGAATAAAAAAAAAATCAGCATACGTAGTCTGAGATTCAGATAGCCACAATAAAATGTTAAGGTACCGAAATATGAGTACAGACTTTTCTCCATATTCTCTATTAGGCTTGTAGTGGAAATTACTGTTTCCTCTCAGATTTGGTTATCAAGGAACAGCACAAGCAGTACCAAATATGACGTGGACCCATATTCATTAATTGATCTTTTAGATACTGAGAGTTTACATAATTATGTCCGACATGATATTAAAACCCTTTTGCCCTGTGTCATATTACCAACAGCACTGTCCCTTTTACAGTTCCTGGTTCTCGCCACCGTCCTGGCTGTCGCCAACGCCGGCTACCTGGGAGGCTACGCCGCCCCCGCTGTGGCCTACGGCGCCGCCCCCGCCGTTGCCTACGGCGCCCCCGCCTACGCCGCCTACGGCGCCCACGCCGTCGCCCCGGCGGCCATCACCTCCCAGCACTCCAACATCCTGAGGAGCTACGGCAACCTGGGACAGGTGTCCACCTACTCCAAGACCATCGACACGCCCTACTCCAGCGTCACCAAGTCTGACGTGCGCGTCAGCAACGACGCCGTCGCCCACGTGGCCGCCCCTGCTGTGTCCTACGCCGCCCCTGCCTACGCACGCGCCTACGCCGCCCCCGCCGCCTACGCCGCCCCTGCCTACGCGCGCGCCTACGCCGCCCCCGCTGCCTACGCCGCTCCCGCCGTCGCCGCCCACGGTCTGCTGGGAGTGGCCTACTCCGCCGCCCCCGCCGTCGCCCACCTGTCCTACAGCGCCCCTGCTCTGTCTTACGCCTGGTAGACAGCCTGTCACCATACTACCATCTCATCTCTGACTGTATTTATTCCGTGCTTCATGTAAATAAATCTTTCGAATCGTAACACTCTGGCTCATATTTATTATCTCCTTCCATAGACTCCACATAACGCACCACTGGGGAAAACAAACAATATACCTACAGGGCGGGCCAGAAGTCAAGATCGTAAAGGTTTAATGTTATTGTATTGAAATATTGTATTGTGAGGTCAATTGAGGAACTGCTTGACTGAGAAGCAGCGGTTCCGGTCCCGAAAACTGAGAATAGCTGGGAGAGTGGTGTGCTAATAACCACTTGCCTCCCATATCCAATAACCACTTGCCTCCCATATCCGTATCCAGTGACGCCTTTCTGCTGCGGATGATACGGCGGCCGGTCGGTACCGTTGGGCTTTCCGAGGCCTATTCAGACGGAGTTTAGTTTTAGTTTTGTATTGAAACAAGAAGCAACATGAAAAGAACATGAAATGTTTCTCTAGTTGGAGTGGCACTAAAAAAGTAAAGCAACACATTTTATTTCTGAAAGCAGGATTGATTTATTTAGGATTCCAATACACTTATTCTCCACTCTTTCGGGTACAAAATCACACTTTTCAACAATCTCCGCTCAGTACAACAGTATTACTCCAACTTACTGTGAGGGTCTGTTTGCACACTTGGTACCACTGTACTGATCGATTTCGGGGGAAACGTCTTGGTGGAACAATGAAGTCCCCATCAACCACGTACTGTTTCCAGCGGAGTGAATCTTTCTGTGGGACAAACAGATGGAAGTCTGAAGGTGCGATTTCGGGGCTGTAGGGTGGATGAAAAATAGTTCAGTGAAGTTTTGTGAGCTTTTCTCGGGTGCGCAGACATCGATTTGTGCAGCTAAGTGTCTGATTGTGAGCCGTCGATCACTTCGAATGACTGTGTCCGCACGTTCCAACAGTGCAGGAGTCACAGCCGAGTGATGGCAGCCGGCACGTCGGATATCGGATAGGATTGTGCGACCTCGTACGATGACGGCAGACGCCTCTTCCAACGACCCACCGTGCTTTTGTTTACTGACAGATCTTCGCAGACATTCTGCAGGCGCCCATGAACAACTGCGACGCTCTGGTTTTTCGGCAAAAGAAATGACAGTTTTCTGTTTTGAACGGTCCGCAGCTCGTGGTCGTGCAGTAGCGTTCTCGCTTCCCATGCCCCGGTTCCCGGGTTCGTTTCCCGGCGGGGTCAGGGATTTTCTCTGCCTCGTGATGGCTGGGTGTTGTGTGATGTCCTTAGGTTAGTTAGGTTTGAACCATTTGTTTTGAACGCACCTGCGTTGCCATTTTGAAGGTTACGTATAGCGTCGCCACCTATCGGGATTTTGTAGAGCCATAGGGGCCAAAGCGGGAATATTACACGATCTCCCCACAACAATTTCCGCATTTTCCAACCGAAATTGCTCGAGAAAAAAAATTGTTGCATTACCTCTTAAACGCCACTCGTAAGTAGCAGAAAGAGGTGCATGCAAGAATGTTCTTACGTACTTCTTACATATTTCAAACTCTCTCTGTGTGCTGATATCCATTGTCGGTGCAGAGGTGGATTTGCTGTCACGTGCGTCTGCTTGCCCCTCGTAGCATTTGTGGAGTGATATTCTCATTTCGGCGAGATACAAACATTCCGAGATCTGGAACTAAGATACGCTAATGTTGAAAAAGCTGCAATTACTTTCTCGCACGTATCACGTCACATATTCATATCATGCTGATGTAGTTCATTGATGCTGCTTGGTGGAAACGAACGGCATCCAGCGACGTATGGAGATTCTGGGAATCTTCATCTCCATCAGTCACTTTATTAGTGGGCTGCTTCTGTGTTGGCAGCGCTGTATAGCGCTTTACGTTGGATCTCTGACTGCGCTTTCTTTGTAAGAGACTCTGTGGCTGGTTGGAATCGTTGTTGGATGTTACTCGCCAGCAGTGATGGAAGTACTGTTGGGCACTTAGAGGCGAACAGCTAGCGGTGATGGATGTTAGATGAGAGAAGATAGCACTGATGGAGGGTAGAGGTCTGAAGTGTGAGCGTAGGCTAACGATCTGGAAGTACCCAACTTGGAGATTGAAATTGATTCATGATTATATAACTTTGTACTGGATGTCAATGACGATTTATATTCGTGTTTGAACTGGATGTCACATTATCAAGGTAAAAAATACATTATTTGGTTTACAACAAACTCTTTCCTTTGCTAACCACATGCCTATTAGTAGTTAGTGGCTTTAGTAGAATCTTTTATTTAGCTGGCAGTATTGACGTGCGCTGTACTGCAGCACTTCGCGTAATGAAGATTTTTGAGAGGTAATTGCTTAATAAAATGTATAGGTTACTGTCAGGATTGCTTCTCATTCAGGGCCATTCTTTTGGTTTAACTTGGTTGGACTTGGGCAATTCCAGCAGGACAAGGCGACACCCTACCCGTCCAGGATTACTACAGCGTGGTTCCAGGAACAGTCTTCTGAGTTCACACAATTCCTCTGGCCACCAAACTCCCCAGACATGAACATTATTGAGCATATCAGGGATGCCCTGCAACGTGCAGTTCAGAAGAGATCTCCACCACCTCGTACACTTACCGATTTATGGACAGCCCTGCAGGATTCACGACATCAGTTCCCTCCAGCAGTACTTCAGACATTATTCGAGTCCACGTCAGTTCGTGTTGCGGATATTCTCCGTGCTCGCGGGGGCCATGCACGACGTTAGGCAGGTGTACCAGTTTCTTTGGCTCTTCAGCGTACTACGAAAACTAGCAACGTTAAAAAACAGATCTAAATGGATGATATAATGATAAAAAATTGTAATGCTCATCTTTTTTAGTGAATGTATCTATGCCTCCAAAGGCAATGATGTACAGGTCAAGGCTTATCGGCTATTAGTGAACATTTATTCACGTTTTCATATTTCCTTTCTTTTTCCCATGCAGCTAAGGCAAAATGCATCAGTTTTCGATACATCACTAAAGAGAGTCTTCTTTCAAGTATACACGCATTTTATACTGATCACTGTCATCAGTCAAGAAATCTGTAAAGCATTCCGAATGTATTTTCAGTGAAAATAACAGTTTCCAAAACATGAAGTCGTAGGTGGCGCGTATTCTGTCTGTAGAAAAAACACTACTTTACTATTCGCGTCCAGACGAAGACTGTCTTATAGGAGCCTGAGACAAAGAGTAATTACTTTCCAGCACATATGAAATGATATATTACAGCGTGAAGCTGTAGATTGTTACAAAACCGGAAACTGGCGAAATTAACATTTGTACATAGTTTTCTGCATAGACGAGTGAACAGTTACAAAATTTACATTAACAAAATTTATAAAAATAAAATTCATCATATTATTAGACGTAATTCTGAAAGGAAGCTTTGTAGAAACTGCGGATTGTGACACATCGCCAAAATAGTAAAGATTATATATTTTCTTTTCTATGACTGTTTTTTTTATGAAAAACTGAGTTTGCTTTCAAAAAATTATTACTGTTCTCGATTTAACGAATAAGAAAATGTGATGAAAAATTTCGTAACCAAGGTATTGTAAAGTGCGAAATTTATGCCATTTATGTCCAAATAAAAAACTGGAATGTATAGCATATTTAAAGTCTTTTAAAATTAGAAATAAAAATTGTTAATTAGTATTAGAGAGAAATTAATAAAAGTGTGAAATTTAAACAAATATATCCAGTAAATACACCGATTCCATATGCTGATCTCTTGTACTTCAGGCTTGTAATTTTAGGTGAAACGCAGGAAAGAGAATGGAGTCCCCAATTCTGTTAAACATGCTTAGTAGCAAAATCTAGTCAAAGATCCCCGTCATTTTTCTTTATGAGGTCGGGTACTATCTCTACCACTCATTTCCAGCATTTCCGCATCATTCAAAATCTCACCTAATGTGTCATCACTTCAAGAATAATAACTCGTTATTCCGGGCAGTCACTCAGCTCCTGACGATGGTGAAGCTTTTCGAAACGTCAAGTTCGTGCTGGTAGATGATGCAGTTTAAACATACAGAAAATTTTAAACCTGTATGTCGTCGCGAAACACTCCGTTAAATAACCATATTTCTGTCAAGTTGAAATAATTCTACTTCCCTTATTACGCAGTGGTACTTATGGCAGTACATATGTTTAAATCACATGTGACACAATACGTAAATAAGAGCTGTGGTATACGTTTCAGTAAGACATTGATGACACATCTTCCTTCGAATGTAAAACGTTCTACGCAGTAAAACGATTACCATTCATCTATCTTATTGGTTCCTTTTTATCGTTGAAAAACATACCATTTTCAGTCTCAACACGAACTGAGCTACAAAAGTCAGTAGCAGTGTTAGCTGGGAAACAGGGCGGTTTATTGGATAGGTTTCCTTCTTTTACCCAAGTTAGTAACTTTCCTTCGCAAAGTGTCAAAGTTGTATATTAAGAATACGTATTGAGACTACATGAGAGTGAAATGTGTGAAATTTTAGCGCCGTTTCTGTGTTAGTGACGGAGGTGTAACCACGTAGCCTAGCCCTGCCTATTAGAACCGAGGGGGCCACAGACCTTACCCGACGCGGGCGCTAATTTTAGTCTACATCTCTTCACACTTCCAGTGAAATAAAGGCCGTGAAAATGTGTTCCACCACTTGCATTTGGACCAGGCACGTCCAAGTCGAGCGTCAACCCAGCTGTCTGCGTTCATCAGTTTCAGATGAAAAAACTGCGATAGTTATTATTCAAAAATACACGAAAGTGACCTCAAGGATAGTTTTAATGTCACGTCAGATAAAACTGCAAAAGTGCCATTAGTAACGGCTTTTGGAGATGGTACATTGTCGGAAAATAAACTCAACACCCTAACGGACAGTGGAAAGTGAGGTGCAGATACTTCATTATTGTAGGAGTGTATATCACAAATTATGACCAAATAAGAAACATGTGCCCAAACAGTCGCATCAGTACACCGTACATCCTCTCTGGCGGCAACGCAGGCAGGAAACGCCGCAAGCAGCCGATTATAAAGGCGCATCCTGCGATAGACTGTCCCAAGCACCTTTTGTTGCAATTCGGCAGTGCTTCTCGTAGGTCCTGGAGAACGAGCACATGTGCCTCTGACGAGGCAACCACCGACACTACGGAACCGCCAATCATGGCTACTCTGGTGTCGTCAAGGATGTGACTGGAGAGTGGAAAGGTATTCTGGTATCTCCAGTGATGAGAGTAGGTACTGCCTGTATGCGAGTCGTGGACGTGCTCGTGTACGGTGGATACCTGGCGAGGTGACTTTCCCGAGTGCATTCGTCCACGAGTTACTGACCCCACACAAGGGTTCTGTTACAACAACATGTGCCGCTTCATCATGTCCCACACATGTTCAATTGAAGAGAGGTCTTGCAGCGAACACAAAGTGCGTAGTGAGGCGTGACAGGTTTGCGGGAGGGCTTACATGACTTACATTGTATATATTATTATTAGTACAGTACCACATACCTGAATGTAGCTTAACATTTATAATCCATTTGGATATAACGATACATGAGGCAGACCAGCTGATATAAAATCATTGCCACGAAAAATAAAAATAAAAACATCTGCTCTCATGGTGATTCTTTCCCATCAGATATGTAAAACCGAAGTCACAATATAAAACTATTTGGTACATGACCGCTGCTCGACTAACAACGGTCGGCATCACACTGCCCTATTCCGCGCAGATTTACCTGCTGCGATTCTAGTGGTTCACAACCGGCCACTAGATAGTGCTGTCCAAGCAGTGCACACACAGTTCCAAGGTATAACCACTCATTACTACTACAGTACAACTTTACTATCAGTGCTAATCAAATACCCATACAAAGGACACTTTCGCATACACTTACTGTACATACTATACACACTATAAAGTCCGTCAATTACAGAGTAAAAACATCTGAAGCAAAGGCATTATCCATATTAGCGCCATACAAAACTACATATTATAATTTACCCTTATTCGTACATGGAAGTCAGGAATTTACACACAGTAAGCTGTTCATAACACGACTTAGATACAATGTGACGAGTGATAAAATCCTATATTCTGGGCTTTACCTGCCTGGGCACTACGGTCTTAGGTATTGTAAACGCAAAAAAAGTACTAATGTGCTATAAAAGGCTCTCACCATCAATACACCCATTACAAACGTAGTAAGAACCGACTATGAAAACGTGCATAGGCACATGAAATTAAGGAAGGCCAAGCCAGAAACAAACCGAGGGAGCACGGGAACAGGGGAAGCTACATGCGTTCGCACTGGCATTCATCTCACCGAATGCGGGCCAATGCGAAACATATTACTACGATACCAAGAAAACCCCATTCTGGTCGGCCATACACAAATATATCTGTAGCATGTAGAAACGTGACGGCGACACATTTGGCGGGCAGCGGTACTCATCAAGCAAAGATATACTGGCAAGGCTGACCAACTGCATCCGACCTCATAACAAGCATTTAGTATAAAATGGCAGGCTATTCCCTCCAAAAAAGAAACGTGACCAATAAATGGCATTAGCAGTACTCTATAGGTGGTGCAGTGTTACGTGGGTTTTTTTTTTTTTTTTGCTTAATTACAGACTTACTATTTTATCAGTTGCTGAGCGATGTATCATTTTTCGTTCTGACGCCGCAAGTCTTCCTTTCCTATATCTTCACTACTTTTTATCTGTATAAATGATGAACTATAGGTTTTGCCGTTTTTTAATAACTGTGGAAGTATTACAGGCATCGGGTCCCACCTAATGTGTCACCCGCCTATGCGTTTTACATGAACATTTCAAGACTCGATCGATCTGTTTACAAAGAGAAAGCAGAATATCTCTTCCTTTGACGATGTCCAACAACGACCTAGGAAGCTGGACGCCCTCGCGTCCCAGGCTCTTCCGTGGCTCGCGGTAGTTTGCAGCATCGGTTTTATTCCTTGCCCACTTGCCGCTACGTCGAACTTCCGTGGTGATCGTTACGCAACGTCTTCCACGTTATTAGCAACATAAATAAACTTTCTTCCCACAGTATTACTGAAAACCCAAAAACAAACTTAAAGAACATAATAATAATAAATGTTCTTACAATTATTCATATAAGTCTTGGTCGGTTTAATGAGGGGTGGGACAGACCTAAGCCTTGTGACACCACAGTGGCTTTCCGAGCATAACAGATACACAACATCCATCATAGTGAGTGAATAGGTCGCACAGGCTGTCAAGAGCACCGCATCAAATATGTCAAAGAAATTATGGTCCACCGATTCTAATTGGTCGTTCAACAATTTGCTTGGAAACCTCGTTCTGTTTTGTAAATTTCGAGTTTCCCAAAACGTTGAGTTTCCTTCCTTTCACACCTTTTTGCATATCAGTAATTTTATGGTTCAACTCTTCACTTGTGTCAATACTGCGAGGTCGTCCACAACTCGGTGTACAGGTGTGGGTATGTCCCACCGACCATGGTTGAAAACAGCAACACACCACCGATGTACTGGACCCAACATGTGCAACAGTCCGCCTGTATGGCCCAACATTTTTCTACAGGCCCACAATGTGACCCACTTCACATGTTCAGCAGAAGCTTGTACTCGTCAGTGGGGCACGGTTACGCCGTAGAACGAATGCTGAGTGAACACGGTTCACAGCACAGCCACGCCTACAGAGTCAAGGTAGAGAGTACACAGACTGGTCTCCTGAGCTCCATCTGAACAGCCTGTGAGGTGACTGTGACAAACGGACCACTAACATTACAACCCCATACATGCGCATATTATACCCTGAACACAGTCCGTGAGGATGTTGCATTTTTTCCGACAGGAAAATAAATGACCAGTTACTGTTTCACTTTCTTTGGAAATAGAAGCGCTTAGCGAGAGTTATGTTTAATCTTCTGGTACTCAACACGCTATACGAATTCCTCTTTTGGTGCTTCCAGAAAGATTACATATTTGTATTGTTGAGCAGAAAACAGTAATCTTTTCATTAGTGGCACAGACTCACTCTTACGCAGGTCTGCAGCTTTTCATGGGAAAGAGAAACTGATGATGAGAAGTACCTACACAACCAGCTCATCACGTGAATTCGATAACCAATATTGGATAGTGTTGTGATTCATGGAAGGAAAGTAAGTAACTGGTTCTGGATATCCATTCCACTGCCTTTCCACTTCTGGACATGATGTCTTAATATCGGAAGTAATTGCCATTTATATCCTCACTAAGAATGTCATGAGTAGTTTTTCATTGTTTACTCTAGTAATCAGCCAGGCAATTGTATCTAGTTAGATCCTTGTTAAGTTTTTCTTAACTCTTATTAGCCTACTCTTTTTGGTATTTAATTGCTTTGTTGCTTTAGTAAACCTGCATGTGTGTGTGTATGTGTACGTTTGTCCTTCAGGAACTGCATCTGTAAACGATTTAGATCTAATAAACTGTTTAACAGTCAGAAAACACTCACGTCATGACAATTCACTTTGACAACTACGCACCCTATAATCAGATATACTCGTAAAATTTCATCACAATAATTAAGTCTGTGTACGTTATGTACAAACCACTTGTTCTGCGACGCTTCGTTGAAGTTGTTACGTTTTTTGCCCTTACAAATACATACTGTTTGATGCTGTTATTCCAGTGTATAGAATCTTTGGTTTGTGGTTTAAAAGTAATATTGGGTATAGCGTCCCTTCCACGTCGAGGTCATTAGAGACAGAGTACAAGCTGGGATTGTGTCAAGGATGTGGAAGGAAATCGGCAGTGCCCTTTCAAAGGAACCATACCGACATTTGCCTGGAGTGGTTTAGGGAAATCACGGAAAACCTACATCTGTACGCACGGCGGCTGGTTTTAATCGTAGTCCTCCCGAATGCATGTGCTAACCATTGAGGCACCTCACTCAATTGGTTTGTGGTTTGTTTTCATAAAAAGAAAATAGTACTTTTCAAATGGTTTATTTACATGCAGCGCAAAATAAATACAGTCAGAGATGAGATGGTGCTATGATGATGGGCTGTCTACCAGGCGTAAGACAGAGCAGGGGCGCTGTAGGACAGGTGGGCGACGGCGGGGGCAGCGGAGTAGGCCACTCCCAGCAGACCGTGGGCGGCGACGGCGGGGGCGGCGTAGGCGGCGGCGGGCGCGTAGGCGGCGCGGGCGTAGCCGTAGGCGGGGGCGGCGTAGGCGGCACGGGCGTAGCCGTAGGCGGGGGCGGCCAGGGCGTCGTTGCTGACGCGCACGTCAGACTTGGTGACGCTGGAGTAGGGGGTGTCGATGGTCTTGGAGTAGGTGGACACCTGTCCCAGGTTGCCGTAGCTCCTCAGGATGTTGGAGTGCTGCGAGGTGATGGCCGCGGGGGCGACGGCGTGGGCGCCGTAGGCGGCGTAGGCGGGGGCGCCGTAGGCGACGGCGGGGGCGGCGTAGCCTCCCAGGTAGCCGGCGTTGGCGACGGCCAGGACGGTGGCGAGAACCAAGAACTGTAAGTAAAAGGGACGGGGTTCTTGGTAAAGTGGTACGAGGAAAAATCTTCAGACTGTTCAATAACAATTAGTTACAAAACTAATAAGACCCAAAATTTTAATGGCAGGAAGTGAGCATTCTAGACATCGTTTCATAGTTTAGAATTGATTAGAGGACAGTAGTCGTAAATAAGAGAGAGGAAATGCTCCTATGAGTATGTGGCAGTAAATATCTCTCGAACTCCTTACCATGTTTACTCTAAAGGGAGACTTGGCTGCCCAAGCTCTGCCCAGTTGTAGATTAAAAATCTTTTTCAGCCAAATACCAGCAAAGCTGGTGAGGTAGAGGGAGGGGTTTGCAGTTAAAGCATTTGCCTTAGAACCAATGGGAATTTCCCGAAACTTTGATCAGAACCGTGGACCGTAGATAAGTTGCTGGAAATATTTTTTACTTCAATTCTGGGAGAATATCTTCCACGTGAAAAATGCACTTTTATAAGTAAATGTATTTGTTTGTGAATGCAGAGACTTTATTCTGTACACACAGTTGCTGTCTTGTTTGGAGTGAAATGGAATGATCATATGGCGTTACTGACAGTTTCAGGTTGTTCGGCCGCCTGTTTCAAATCTTTCTATTTAACTATTGGTGACTTGCAAATGACGCTACTTATGAGTAATTGCACCTGAGTGACTGACGTACATTATGTTTTGTAGGAGGAGTTGAACTGAATACAAGGCTGAACTCATATTCAAGCACGAGCATACTTCAAACTCCGGCCCAGTCATCCAGGTTTATCAGTCACTGTAAATCCCTTAACCTCCTGATACTTTATTTTTCCATTTTCCCTAACACTCTACTTCTAAAACCTTCATCGCTAGTGACATCTAAAACTCTGTTCCTATATTTGTTTTCAAATTATAAAACGAAGTGGACCTGATATATAAAAAAATTATCACTGTTCTACTGTGGTTAGTTAAACGGACCGTCTGGAACATTATAATATTAGAAGCGACATTTATTCATCAACGCAGCTTCGCTATGGAAAAAAGTAGAAAGGAAGCTGATCTGTATCGTATAGGAACGAATGCTTTCACACCGCAGAAGGTACTTGCTGTCAATATATTACTGACGGAAAAGTCGATTAGTAGTGAAGATTGCAGCGGTGTGCTTTAGGCTAGGTCCTATGATGTATCTCGATGATGTATCTTACGTTTTAACTACCTCCAGCCTATGAACCAGTGTCATGAATCACTGATATGGAATCTAAACGAACGTTAAGCTCACTCTTTTTCGCACTTCAGGATATTCTATTTCATTTGTGAGATTGTTCAAGTGATTTTACAAAATGAGAAGAAATGAACAACAGAGTGAGCTTAGAACTATGTAACAATGTTGTCACTCTCTGCTTGTAAACTCTTCATAAGTAATAGTCATACAGCTACTTTGTTCCTGTTTTAGACAAAGACAACATATTTTCCCAGAAGTCACCTAAGCGTAGAGCAGGTATTCTTCCGCAGTTACAGCAAAGTGATTTTCCAGCTTTGATTCAGATATGGCTATCAGGAACATCAAACTACGTCGCAAAATTGTTCATTACTGCTTTCACCAAACGTTAGCACTTGATATAGCTTCAGCAGTTGAATGTCATTTGCTGCGAGAATAGTTCCGCAAATGGGTATACAGAAGGTGTAGGAATGAGGGGGTAATAAGAAGAACGGAAGAGAAATAGGAGACTATGTAAAATTACCATACTAAGGTAGGAAATTCTTCTTCCTTCGCTCCTACAGAACGTTATGAATTGTTTTGTACTGAATCCGACAATTTAGTAATATTTTTATGTAGACTCGTCTTTTCCCATAAAACGGTATGGTTTTTAAGAAGGAAGAAGAGTATGTAGAAGCGCTTAAGATGAGCACCACAGTGTTGTCTTGTGGGTGTATCGAGTAATGTATGTCAATGAAACCTACGGTGATACTCTCGAATCTTAACTCCACCTGCACACTCCATATATCGTCTTATAGATGGGAGTTTCATCCCTTAAAAAAGGAAAAAATAAAGAAACGATCCCATGATAGTTCGTGCTGGACTGAGAATCATCTTGAAATATTCCCCGCCTAATAGAATGAAAAACTCATAACGAGCCGCCCCAAGGCTACGTTCTGTCTCTACTATCCTCCTTGACAAACAGCAGGGGAAATGTGCTCTAAAATAGACGCTGCTATAATGATCTAGTCTCAGTAGCAGAACAATGAATAATAATCGTATCAGAGATGAACAAGCTTTCACAGTGATTCAAAAACAATCCGAGTAGTCACAACGTGGATAAATCCCTACTGTAGCGAGATGAACGTTGTATAAGTTCCTCGGAAGTTCTGTGGCAATGTGATCTGAGCAGAAGACGGATCATAGTTGGATGAAGTTCTTATTACCAATACAAAACGAACGAACTTTTTGATTCTGTAGCTCGTTGGTTTAGTGGGTAAGCATTAGACTCAAATCTAGTGCTCCTGAGTTAGATACCCTCTCGAAATTGCGATCTTTGCTGATTCTTTCCGCTTCAACCACCTGTGGCAATGATTAGTTCATACGAGAAAAGCCGTTAGCAACATAGTTCCGAGTCTGCCTGTATGCCTGTAATTGGCATGTCCGTTTGGAGGACTGAGGAAGGGAACTCCTTGCCTAGTACAGCGCAGTGATGTTCAAAACAACTAACTTACTTGCCGCATAAGTTTGAACAAAATTGGTTTGTGAAGTGACTTCAGTGTATTCAAGCTGTACCTGACACATAGATTGTGAGCGGAGGACGGATAAAGGCCCTTAGCCATCGTCTATGCCAGCTAAGGAAATTGTGTGTGTCTACAGAGCGAGGGAGAATCGTAAATATTTTCAGTACTGACGGACATTTCATGTCAATGAAGCTGCATCATTGTATAAGATATTCCAGCGTTTCCGCCATCCTCGCAAATGGCCTTCATCATGGGGGACGATATATAAAGGATCACTCTGATGATGACCACGTGAAGTAGGGTCCAAAACGTCGGGACAATTTACACTGGTGCTTCGTGACACTGCCAGCGCGTGTACTGCCGAGGGCGCGTAGTACTCACTTTGTACATGGTGGCGTCGGCGGAGCGCTGCGTTGCAGGTCTGGTGTGATGGAGAGCTGGTGGGCTGTGTGTGCCTGGAAGGCGGCCGGCCGCCGTTTTATAGGCGCTGTGCCGGCGGCCGGACAACGTTCACGCCCCCCGCACCGCGGCGGAGGCGAGCAGCCGGTGGCTGGCGCATTTCCATAGCGCGGCCAGCAGGGACCTCTGTTTTCGCAACAGCGCGGGCCCACTTTTTTTTTCTTTTTTCACTGATGTTTTAATATCGTTCGATGATCTGATAACGCACGTATATTCTAATACTTTTTTGACTGTCGTAGAATTGCAAGTTTAGCAGCTAGTTGGTTACTCAAAGACATTTGTTGCTGTTCGTGTAGTTATGGAACTGTTATTGATTTGTTCGTAATCTATATGGAAAAACTACCCAATAAAGTAAACTAAAAGGACACGAACATGAAATTAGCCTTCGTAAACAATTAATTTTAGCACAAAACTAACTTCAGGTAAAGCCATACTCCCGAAACTCTTAGATCCTGGAATTTAGGAAATTAACTGAAATAACTGCACACAGTTTTGATCTGCCAGGAAGTTTCATATCAGCGCACATTCCGCTGCAGAGTGAAAATCTCATTCTGGAAACATCCCCCAGGCTGTGGCTAAGCCATATCTTCGCAATATCCTTTCTTTCAGGAGTGCTAGTCCTGTAAGGTTCGCAGGAGAGCTTCTGTAAAGTTTGGAAGGTAGGAGACGAGGTACTGGCAGAAATAAAGCTCTGAGTACGGGGCGTGAGTCGCGCTTGGGTAGGTCAGTTGGTGGAGCACTTTCCCCCGAAAGGCATAGGTCTCGAGTTCGAGTCTCAGTCGGGCACACAGTTTTAATCTGCCAGGAAGTTTCATATCAGCGCACACTCCGCTGCAGGGTGAAAATCACATTCTGGAACTGCACAAAACTTTGTGTAGGACATACGGGACGAAATTTGATCGTTAGATTCAGAGAACACAAGAGAGAAACAGATAACAACCAAGACAACATTTTTGACAAGCCTCAAAGATGTAAAATACGAATTCGACAAAACTGAAAACCCCCTACAAATTCTCCACAAAATACCAAAAGTGAAATCACGAATACCTTGCAGGAATGTGAAATATACATAGACACTAAGGGTTATCTCCTAGCTACACTAAATGCACAAAACGATATCAAGCACACACATTTTATTGAAATTTTATGTATGGATAACGAATAACCAAAACACCAAAGATAAAAAATACATCAATAACAGTTCCATAGATACACGACCTCAAATGGTTCAAATGGCTCTGAGCACTATGGGACTTAACATCCATGGTCATCAGTCCCCTAGAATTGAGAACTACTTAAACCTAACTAACCTAAGGACGTCACACACGCCCATGCCCGAGGCAGGATTCGAACCTGAGACCGTAGCGATCACGCGGTTTCAGACTGAAGCGCCTAGAACGATACACGAGCTGCAACAACATAAATATCTCTGAGTAGACACCTAGCTTTCAAACTCGAATTTTTACGCCTGTCAAAATAACAAAATACGTATTATAATATCTACATCTACGTCCATACACCGCAAGCCACCCGACGGTGTGTGGCGGAGGGTACCTTGGATACCTCTATCGGTTCTCCCGTCCATTCCAGTCTCGTATTGTTCGTGGAAAGAAAGACTGTTGGTATGGCTCTGTGTGGGCTCTAATCTCTCTGATTTTATCCTCATGCTCTCTTCGCGAGATACGTCGGAGGGAGCAATATACTGCTTGACTCCATGGTGAAGGTATGGTCTCGAAACTTCAACAGAAGCCCATACCAAACTACTGAGCGTCTTTCTTGCAGAGTCTTCTACTGGAGTTTATCTATCATCTCTGTAACGCTTTCGCGATTACTAAAGGATCCTATAACGAAGCGCGCTGCTCTGCATTGGATCTTCTCTATCTCTTCTATCAACCCTATCTGGTACGAATCCCACACCGGCAAGCAGTAGTCAAGCAGTGGGCGAACAAGTGTACTGTAACCTACTTCCCGTGTTTTCGGACTACATTTCCTTATGATTCTTTCAATGAATCTCAGTCTGTCATCTGCTTTACCGACGATTAATTTTATATGATCATATCATTTTAAATCACTCCTAATGCCTAATCCCAATTAATTTATGGAATTAACTGCTTCCAGTTGCGGAACTGCTATATTGTAGCTTAATGGATAAGGATCTTTCTTTCTATGTTTTTGGAGCACATTACACTTGCCTACATTGGGATTCAATTGACATTCCCTGCACCATGCGACAATTCGTTGCAGATCCTCCTGCATTGCAGTATAATTTTCCATTGTTACAACCTCTCGATAGACTACAGCATCATCCGAAAGAAGCCTCATTGTATTTGATATTAGCCACAAGGTCATTTATATATATAGTGAATAGTAACGGCCGTCCGCATCTCGTGTTCGTGCGGTAGCGTTCTCGCTTTCCATGCCCGAGTTCCCGGGTTCGATTCCCTGCGGCGTCAGGGATTTTCTCTGCCTCGTGATGGCTGGGTGTTGTGTGATGTCCTTAGGTTAGTTAAGTTTAAGTCGTTCTAAGTTCTAGAGGACTAATGACCATAGATGTTAAGTCCCATAGTGCTCAGAGTCATTAGTAACGATCCTACGACACTCCCCTGCAGCACACCTGAAATCACTCTTACTTCGGAAGACTTCTCTCCATTGAGAATGTCGTGCTGCGTTTTATTATCTATGAACTCTTCAATCCAATCACACAATTGGTCTGATAGTCCATATGCTGTTACTTTGTTCATTAAGCGACTGTGGGGAATTGTATCAAAGGCCTTGCGGAAGTCAAGAAACACATCTGTGAACTCATGTCTGTGGCCCTCTGAGTCTCGTGGACGAATAGCGCGAGTTGGGGTTTCACACGATCGTATTTTTCTAGAGACCTACAGTACACCGCTGCAAGAAGGGGGGCAAGTTCCTTGGCGTACTCTGTGTAAAATCGAACTGGTATCGCATCAGGTCCAGCGACCTTTCCTCTTTTGACCGAAATTAATTGTTTTTCTATACCTCTGTCATCTATATCGATATATACTATTTTGTCATCTGTGCGACAGTCTACAGATGAAACTACAGTGTAGTCTTCCTCTGTGGAACAGCTTTGGAAAAAGACATTTAGTATTTCGGCCTTTAGTCTCTCATCCTCTGTTTCAATAACATTTTGGTCACAGAGTGTCTGGAAATTTTGTTTTGATCCACCTACCGTTTTGACATAAGACCAAACTTTATCAGGATTTTCTGCCAAGTCAGTGTATAGAACTTTACTTTCGAATTCGTTCAACACCTTTCGCATAGCCCTCCTTACACTACATTTCGCTTCGTAAAATTTTTGTTTGTCTATAAGCCTATGGCTGTGTTTATGTTTGCTGCGAAGTTCCTTCTGCAACTGTAGATGTGATGTACATGCACAGCCAAACAAATGATTACTATTTCAGAAAAATTGAATGATTTATCCAAGAGAATTTTCACAAGTTGAGCAAGACCATAACCTGTTGTCTATATCTGGCTCTTATGGAACCTGTTATTCGGCTTGGCATTGGTTGAGGGATAGCGAGGCAATTTCTGTGCGACTGGTGCGTTAGATTATCGAAATCCCGAGCTGGTTGCAATGTCCGACCCATAATGCTCCAAACGTTCTCAACTACGTGGAGGTCCGGCGACCTTGCTTGTCTTTCGTGGCAGGCACGGTAGAAGTAGTAGAATAGTGGCTGTATGCGGATGAGCATTATCTTGCTGAAATGTAAGTCCAGGATGACTTGCCATGAAGAGCAACAAGACATGTCGCTAAATTTCGTTGCTCACCACTGTGCTGTAAACGTGCAATGGACGAGAACCAAAGGGGTCCTCCTTTGATAAATATCACCAGCACTCCTGGTTACAGGACCGCATGTAGGGCGTGGTATCCCACTGCTATCCATGGCGTCTCCAGACACATCTTCGGCTTGGAATCTGACTGGAGTAGTCTTTAGTGAGCAATCACTCTTCGAATTCTGCATCGATGATGAGCGACGACGTGTCTGGAGATGTCCCGGTCAGCGGTGGAATATCAGCTTGACCATCACCGGTCAAGCGGACAGACAGGCAGGAGTGACGGACTGGGGTGCCACTACTTTTCATAACAGGACCACTTTGGTTGTCATCCACGGTATCATTGCAGCAAAGCGGTATGTTGACGGTATTCTATGCTTTGTTTTGTTCCCCTTGATTGCAACCTATACTGGGTTTAGATGCCTGCCCTCACACTGCGAGAGTTTCTACTGCTTCTCTTCGTGCTTGCCGAACACTACCTTGGCCGCAGGATCTCTCCCCAGTTGAGAACGTTTGGCCCATTCATCAGCAGCACCCTCCAACCATATCCTGATTTTGACTATCTAACGCTCCAGTTGGACAGAATTTCGCACGATATCCTTCAGGAGGACATCCAGCAACCCTATCAATTAATACCGAGTAACTGTCGCATAAGGGATAGAGGTGGATCAACGTATTACTGAGAATCTTACTCTATTGGCCATTCAAATTGCTACACCAAGAAGAAATGCAGATGATAAACGGGTATTCATTGGACAAATATATATATACTAGAACTGACATGTCCTTACATTTTCACGCAATTTAGGTGCATAGATCCTGAGAAATCAGTACCCAAAACAACCACCTCTAGCGTAACAACGGCCTTGATACGCCTGGGCATTGAGTCAAACAGAGTACAGGTACAGCAGCCAATGCAGCTTCAACCCGATACCACAGTTCATCAAGAGTAGTAACTGGTTTATTGTGACGAGCCAGCTGCTCGGCCACCATTGACCAGACGTTTTCAATTGGTGAGAGATGTGGAGAAAGTGCTAGCCAGAGCAGCAGTCGAACATTTTCTGTACCCAGAAAAGCCCGTACATTGCCTGCAACATGCGGTCGTGCATTATCCTGCTGAAATGTAGGGCTTCGCAGGGATAGAATGAAGGGTAGAACCACTGGTCGTAATACATCTGAAATGTAACGTCCACTGTTCAAAGTGCCGTCATTTCGAACGAGGGGTGACCGAGAAGTGTAACCAATGGCACCCCATATCATCACGCCGGGTGATACGCCAGTATGGCGTTGACGAATACACGCTTCCAACGTGCGTACACCGCGATGTCGCCAAACACGGATGCGAACATCATGATGCTGTAAACAGAACCTGGATTCATCCGAAAAATGACGTTTTGCCATTCGTGCACACAGGTTCGTCGTTGAGTACACCATCACAGGCGCTCCTGTCTGTGATGCAGTGTCAAGGGTAACCGCAGCCATGGTCTCCGAGCTGATAGTCCATGCTGCTGCAAACGTCGTCGAACTGTTCGTGCAGATAGTTTTTGTCTTGCAGACGTCCCCATCTGTTGACTCAGGGATCGAGACGTGGCTGCACGATCCGTTACAGCCATGCGGATAAGATGCCTGTCATCTCGACTGCTAGTGATACGATCCAGTACGGCGTTCCGTATTACCCTCCTGAACACACCGATTCCATATTCTGCTAACAGTCATTGGATTTCGACCAAAGCGAGCAGCAATGTCGCGATACGATAAACTGCAATCGCGATAGGCTAAAATCTGACCTTTATGAAAGTCGGAAACGTTATGTTACGCATTTCTCCTCCTTACACGAGGCATCACAAGAACGTTTCACCAGGCAACGCCGGTCATCTGCTAATTGTGTATGAGAAATCGATTGAAAACTTTCCTCGTGTCAGCACATTGTAGGTGTCGCCACCGGTGCCAAATTTGTGTGAATGCTCTGAAAAGCTCATCATTTGCATATCACATCATCTTGTTCCTGTCGGTTAAATTTCGCGTCTGTAGGACATCATCTTGGTGGTGTAGCAATTTTAATGGCCAGTAGTGTAATTTCTGAAGCTATTTCTCTTGAATAAATCATCCAATTTTCCTGAAACTGTAATAATTTCTTCGTCTGTACATGTACACCACATCTTCCGATGCCTGTCCCTTAAGGATAATTCCTTCACGGTGTCTCTTTTCTTTTTAGCTGAGAGTGTAATATAAACACGCTGCCGCAACTGCATCATTCTTGTAACGTGTACTATAGTTTGTCTATAATGCACCCAGAATGACAGTTGTAGGGCTGTGTTCATCTTATCGCAGGTTACATACTTCCAACAAGGGTATCTGTATAGTATATCTGTGATGTTTGACGCAGATGTACTAGAAGTTTCTAAAGTTAGTGAACTGTCATTTGAGCCCAATGAGTTAATGGGCAAAATTTGTGGATGAAAATAGAAATTTACTGACAGTGCATTGAAGAGGAATTCTACTTCCAAAAAGAAAGAAAGGCTGCGTTTAAATAGTGTATTGACAGCACAAAAATATTTCGTGATGAGCAAATGTTCCATTTAGCAGTAGATTACCTTGCTTTGAGAGCACTCATGTAAATGGGGAAAATTACGCAGGGCAGACAAATGTTGCCGTGCCCGAGCTGCACTGAACATAAATGCGTTTCTAGAGCAGAAATATAAACAAACTAAAGGACATAACGTTACATCTGAAGCTATGAAGATCTCATTTGATGCTCCACATTAGTGGATCGAGTGACGGGGCGAACGACGTGTTTCGGGATGTCTCCACTTCGTATCCAAGTCCAACGACACAGAGATTCAGCGTACCCGTGTTTTCACTTAATCGTATACAGCAAATGGCGGAATAGATCCTTTGTGAAGGACACAGCCGATTCATTTCCCGTCCTTCCCTAATCTGAAGATGTCCTCCAGCTCTAACGACATCATCGTCGACGGGAAGTTAAGGTGTACTCGTACGTTCCCTTTAGTAAAGTTGGAAATTCAGGTGTACACTAGAAAATTTAACACAGAGAGTAGTTACAGTCTCAGTGGTAACAAGAGCGTTCACACACAATTAAAATTAAAAACTCGATTTGCAGACATATGGTGATGCTCGGGGCGATTTATGTTCTCCGTCCATTCTACTTCTAAACCAGGCGACAAAGATGGGGTGGAATAGAAGGTTCTAACACTGTTGCTACCTATGTTCGTTTAAAAGTTATTGTTATGAGATTTGGTGACAATTGCATTTTTTCAGCAATTCACAAAGGTATGTAAATGCGTACTTATACACATTGAAGCGCCAATGTAACTAGTATAGGCATGCATATTCAAATGCAGTGATATGTAAAGAGGCAGAAAACGGATCAGGGGTCAGCAATGCCTATATAAGACAACAAGTATCTGGCGCAGTTATTAGATCGGTTACTGCTGCTACAGGGGTAGGTTATCAAGATTTAAGTGAGTTTGACGTAGTGTTCTATTCGGCGCGCGAGCGATGGGACACAGCATCTCCGAAGTAGGGATGAAGAGGATTTTCCCGTGCGACCATTTCACAAGTGTTCCGTGAATATCAGGAATCAGGTGAAACATCAAATCATCGACATAGCTGCGGCCGGAAAAAGATCCTGCAAGAAAGGGACCAACAACGACAGAATTCTGCAGATTTCAAAGCTGGGCCACCAACAAGTGTCAGCGTGCGAACCATTCAACGAAATGTCACAAGATATGGCCTTTCGGAGCGGAAGGCAGACTCGTATACCCTTGATGACTAAACGACACAAAGCTTTACGCCTCGCCCGGGCCCGTCAACACCATGGGACTCTTAATGACTGGAAACATCTTGCCTTGTCGGACGAGTCTCGTATGAAATTGTACCGAGCGGATGGACGTGTACGAGTATGGAGACGACCTCATGAATCCATGGACCCTGCATGTCAGAGGAGCACTGTTCAAGCTCTAGGAGGCTTTGTAATAGTCTGGAGTCTGCGCACTTGGAGTGATGTGGGACCCCCGATACGTCTAGATAGGACTCTGACAGTTGATACGTACGTAAGCATCCTGTCTGATGAGCTGGATCCATTCATGTCCATTGTGCATCCCGATGGGCAATACGAGCAGGACGATGCGACACCTCACCCCACCAGAATTGCTACAGAGTGGCTCCAGGAACAGTTTTCTGAGTTTAAACACTTCCACTGGCCACCAAACACCTCACACATGAACATTATTGAGGATATCAGGGAAGCCTTGTAAAGTACTGTTCAGAAAAGATCTTCACCACATTGTACGCTTACGGATTTATGAACAGCCCCGCAGGATTCATGGTATCAGTTCCTTCCAGCACTACTTCAGACATTATTAAAGTCTATGTCAGTTCGTGCTCGCGGGGGCCATCACGATATTAGGCAGGTGTACCAGTTTCTTTGCCTCTTCAGCGTAGTACTAGAACCAGATATGTTAAAAAACCTAAATTGGATGATATAATGCGATAAAAATTTAATACTCATCTTATTTCGTGAGTGTATTTATGCCTCCAAAGGGAATGATGTACAGATCGAGGCAGTCGATCATTAGTGGAGATACATTCCCATTCTCATATTTCCTTTCTTTTTCCCATGCAGCTAAGGCAAAATGCATCAGTTTTCGATACATGACGAAAGAGAGTCTTCTTTCAAGTATACACGGATTTTATACTGATCACTCAAGAAATTTGTAAAGCACTCCGAATGCATTTTCAGTGCAAATAACAGTTTCCAAAACATGAAGTTGTACTTGGCACGCATTCTGTCTGCAGAAATTACTACTTCGCTTCCAGACGAAGACTGTCTTATACGAGCCTGAGAAAAAGAGTAATTACTTCTGGCACATATGTCATAAGGTATATTAAAGAGTGAAGTTGTAGTTTATTCCAAAACCGGCAACTGGTGACATTAGCATTTACACATAGTTTTCTGCATAGACGAGTAAACTGTTACAAACAAAGTACACCTCTTGACATTAATAAAATTTATAAAAATAAAATTCATCCTATTCTTAGACATAGATCTGAAATGAAGTTTTGTAGAAATTGCGGATTGTAACACATCGCCAAAATAGTAAAGATTATATATTTCCTTTCATGTGACTTTTTTTTATGAAAAATTGAGTTTGCTTTCGAAAAATTATTACTGTTGTTGATTTAATGAAAGAGAAAATTTAATGAAAAATTTCGTAACCAAGGTATTGTAAAGTGTGAAATTTATGCCATTTATGGCCAAGTAAAAAATGTTCTTAAGTATTAGAGAAAAATTAAGAAAATGTGAAATTTAAACAAATATATCCAGTGAATATACCGATTGCGTATTCTCACCTCTTGTACTTCAGGCTTGTAATTTTAGGTGAAACGCCAATTCCGTTAAACATGCTTAATAGCATAATCTCGTCAAAGATCCCCGTCATTTTTCTTTATAAGGTCGGGTACTATCTCTACCGTTAATTTGCAGCATTTCCGCATCATTCAGAATCT
This sequence comes from Schistocerca gregaria, assembly GCF_023897955.1. Lineage (NCBI taxonomy): Eukaryota > Metazoa > Arthropoda > Insecta > Orthoptera > Acrididae > Schistocerca > Schistocerca gregaria. The sequence continues at coordinate 152,946,782 of NC_064920.1, forward strand.
CACCTAATGTGTGTGTCGTCACTTCACTAAGAATAACTCGTTATTCCGGGCAGTGACTCAGCGCCTGACGATGGTGAAACTTTTCGAAACCTCACGTTCCTGCAGGTAAGTGATGTACACTCCTGGAAATTGAAATAAGAACACCGTAAATTCATTTTCCCAGGAAGGGGAATCTTTATTGACACATTCGTGGGGTCAGATACATCACATGATCACACTGACAGAACCACAGGCACATAGACACAGGCAACAGAGCATGCACAATGTCGGCACTAGTACAGTGTATATCCACCTTTCGCAGCAATGCAGGCTGCTATTCTCCCATGGAGACGATCGTAGAGATGCTGGATGTAGTCCTGTGGAACGGCTTGCCATGCCATTTCCACCTGGCGCCTCAGTTGGGCCAGCGTTCGTGCTGGACGTGCAGACTGCGTGAGACGACGCTTCATCCAATCCCAAACATGCTCAATGGGGGACAGATCCGGAGATCTTGCTGGCCAGGGTAGTTGACTTACACCTTCTAGAGCACGTTGGGTGGCACAGGATACATGCGGACGTGCATTGTCCTGTTGGAACAGAAAGTTCCCTAGCCGGTCTAGGAATGGTAGAACGATGGGTTCGATGGCGGTTTGGATGTACCGTGCACTATTCAGTGTCCCCTCGACGATCACCAGAGGTGTACGGCCAGTGTAGGAGATCGCTCCCCACACCATGATGCCGGGTGTTGGCCCTGTGTGCCTCGGTCGGATGCAGTCCTGATTGTGGCGCTCACCTGCACGGCGCCAAACACGCATACGACCATCATTGGCACCAAGGCAGAAGCGACTCTCATCGCTGAAGACGACACGTCTCCATTCGTCCCTCCATTCACGCCTGTCGCGACACCACTGGAGGCGGGGTGCACGATGTTGGGACGTGAGCGGAAGACGGCCTAACGGTGTGCGGGACCGTAGTCCAGCTTCATGGAGACGGTTGCGAATGGTCCTCGCCGATACCCCAGAGCAACAGTGTCCCTAATTTGCTGGGAAGTGGCGGTGCGGTCCCCTACGGCACTGCGTAGGATCCTACGATCTTGGCGTGCATCCGTGCGTCGCTGCGGTCCGGTCCCAGGTCGACGGGCACGTGCACCTTCTGCCGACCACTGGCGACATCATCGATGTACTGTGGAGACCTCACGCCCCACGTGTTGAGCAATTCGGCGGTACGTCCACCCGGCCTCCCGCATGCCTACTATACGCCCTCGCTCAAAGTCCGTCAACTGCACATACGGTTCACGTCCACGCTGTCGCGGCATGCTACCAGTGTTAAAGACTGCGATGGAGCTCCGTATGCCACGGCAAACTGGCTGACACTGACGGCGGCGGTGCACAAATGCTGCGCAGCTAGCGCCATTCGACGGCCAACACCGCGGTTCCTGGTGTGTCCGCTGTGCCGTGCGTGTGATCATTGCTTGTACAGCCCTCTCGCAGTGTCCGGAGCAAGTATGGTGGGTCTGACACACAGGTGTCAATGTGTTCTTTTTTCCATTTCCAGGAGTGTAGTTTAAAGATAAATAAAATTTTAAACGTGCATGTCGTCGTTAAAAAAACTCCGTTAAAAACGTATTTGTGTCAACTAACATTTAACTTAAGTTGAAATAATTTACTTCCCTTAATACGCATTGGTACGTAATGCCAGGACTTATGTTTATATCACATGTGACACAATACGTAAATACGAGCTGCGCTATACGTTTCAGTAAGACTTCGATGACACATCTTCCTTCGAATGTAAAACGTTCGATGCGGTAAAACGATTATCATTCATCTGTGTTATTGGTTCCTTGTTATCGTTGAAAAACATATTATTATCAGTCTCATTACGAACTAAGCTACAGAAGTCAGCAGCAGTAAAGGCCAATGTTAGCTGGGTACAGGCGCGCACTTCCACGGCTTGTTCAATAGGTTTCCTTCTTTTACCTAACTTGGTCACTTTCCTTCGCGAAGTGTGAAAGTTGTATATTAAGAATACGTGTTGAGACTACATGATAGTGAAATGTGTGAAACTTTAGTGCCTTATTTAGTGACGGAAGTGTGACAGCGTAGCCTAGCCCTGCCTGTTATAACCAAGGGGCCACAGAGGTTACCCGACGAATTTTACTCTATAACATCTCTTCACATTTCCGTTCAAATACAGGCCCTGAAAATGTATTCCACCACTTCCATTCGGACCAGGCACGCCCAAGTCGAGCGTCAGCCCAGCTTCAGATGAAAAAACTGTGATAGTTATTATTTGAAAAGCGATCTAAAACTGAGTCGTTGACTTCAAGGATTATTTTAATGACAGGTAAGGTAACACTGCGAAGGTTCCATTAAAAACCACTTCCGGAGATTATACGCTGTCGGAATATAAACTCAACACCCTCACGGACAAGGTCACTTTATTGGAGCCCATTGTGGGTCCTGTGTGTCGTCGCCGAATGCACTCTGGAACAGACAGCTCGCCAGGCATACTGAAACGTCCCATTACAAAAATTATACATGACTGTACTTAAACTGACACACTATATTTTTAATAATCCCTACAAAAGAATAGCCCTGACTAACATTAACCTATACCTTTCACAAATCACTTACCTCACAAAAATCTTCGTTACTCGAGCTACTGCAATACAGCGAGCGCCAATACTGCCAGCCAAATAAAAGTTTGAAACTGCGGAAGACACTAACTACTGATAGGCATAGTTAGCAAATGAAAGATTTTAATAGAGAACAAACAATGTATTTACCTTACTAGTGTTCAAAAGTCATAATATATATAGCAGTTTATGACATCTAGTCTTACAATTTTCAAAACTCCGCCATTTCTCTCCCCACATCCACCACTGCTGGCGGCTCACCTCCAACTGCGTAACGTTACTCGCTGTTAACATCCAGCTGCCGCTGCCCAACACTACAATGGCAGAGAACAATGCAAACCAGCCACAGACTGCACACAGCACAGCCAGTGATTTTCATACAGAGCGCTACGTGGCGGCGGCGTTACCAATATAAGAACATAAACAACCTACTTACAGAGCCCCCATGCTCCACACTAAATTTTACAAATTGTTTTGGGCAATGGCCAATAATGATATGATAAAATTTTTCACAATTACAATAACAAATAAATCAAATGCACACAGTTATTGATACAATGTTGGTCAAAAGCAAAAATTTTCTCACAGTCACATAAAGACAGTCCTGATCATTCATCACAGTAAAATTGCAGTGTTTTTTTTTTCTCAAAGTCTGAGCAATAAAAGAGAATGCATACAGAAGTAGTGGATTTCTATGCAGTCTTGAAGAAGCAGTGTTGTCCTTCCAACGGAAAGACAGTGTTGACTCTTGACATGCAGACAGGTAATGGGCCACAACAGAGCAAACCCACAGCATAGTCAGTCGAAGTTGAAGAATATTGGTAGGTATGTCATCACAGAGCAGATCTACTGCAGTCCTTGTAGAATTAATGGTATTGGTGAGTCATCAAAGATGCAGACCCACTGTAGTCCTTGTAGAGATGGCCAGCAGCTAAGTGTTGCGACTGTGCAGGTGCACAATCACCATCGAAGAATCTTGTGGAGAATATAGCAAGTCCATAAACCACCACTTGTGCACTCACAAAGCTTTTTTTTAATTATCCTTAGAACCAGCAATGCTGTTATCCAGTCCCTTGCTGAATTATTAACACACGTGCAAACACTATCAGTCTGTACTTCTCACATATTGTCCGTATACTATACCAACAGAAACGTGTGCAGTGAAATGTAACTTAAAAGTTACTTAATTTGATGAACTGGTGTCAATTTTATAACAAAGGTACAAAATACATTATTAAAGAACATAACAATACAGATAACACTAGTGGTAATACAGGCTTTACAAAAGAATTGAACTAACACATACATCAGTGTTACAGGAATTATGACATAAGTAAATACATGAAAGATCAGAATAGCTTTTGAAACATCAACTTTACACATGAGCATTAAAACAAAACAGAATAAATAATGTCTAAACATCTTTACAAAGTAAATAACATATTATCAGAAAAATTCTACAACATAACTCTCATCAGAAAACACATAAAGATAGGAAGAACACAAATTCACATAGTGTAATAACACAAAAATACAGGACAAGGTTTGTTTTCAGTGTGACATTTGGTACTGCAGTCCAACCCAAAACTTCATTCCATAGATCTTTTGTCTTATTTCAACATTTGTTTTCACCAAAAGAAAATCCTATCCAAGCATTCTTTCTGTATTTATATGTTCACATATTTCTTACCTCATCATTTATTTTCCAGTATTTTACTTCATCATTTATTTACAAGAAAATCGTACCTATACCTGCTTTCTGTACTTTTTTCGTAGAACTTCTCAATGCATTTCTTCTAATTCATCGCAAATCATTCTCTTATATAGTCTACTCCCTCTTAAGCTAACTTAAATCTGCTGAGCTCAGATGCTAAACTAAGGGACGAGGCAATGCAGCAGCACTAAACAATTAATACAAACAGCAATGAAAGAAATGGAAATTGTCAAAGCAAGCAGCAGCAAATGCAGTAAGATATCTAAACATGACAAAGCTCAAGCAGAAAAATATTAGAGTAAAAATGGCCATGTTTCATACCTATGTCACATCTTACACACTAGGGTGATGCATCACAAGAACTTACACTAACAGATAAGTTACCAATTCTTAAAAAAAATATTCATGCAATTCCTGTAAAGGGAAATGTCTATTTATGTGCCCTCGTTTTCTTGGAAGTAGATCATAAATTTATTGTTGACTGGATCTGTAGGCATAAAATATTTATATTAGTACATCTATAAAATTTTATTTTAACCAGTGCTGCAGTGCAACTAGAAACTAGATATTAAACAAAATGAGCAGTCTCTCAACAGCAAAGACAATAGATGTACTATGTTTCTTATCATTTCATTAGGCCTTTTAGTAAATATCATAACTTAAGAACTCTACAGTGTAATCATGTTTTCAAGTTTGAGCGTGTCGTATTTGCGATGCTTTCTACAAAGAAATGGCAATAGCGAGGATAATGGTCTCTTTTTTTTCTCCACCTGTGCCTCTGAAAGACATACACTAATGGCTTTTTTCCAGGCAACTGATCGCAGCTGGGTGCCCGCGACGCATTACGTGAAGGTGGTCACTTAACTTTTTCACCGAAATATTTACGACAGCACTTTACACTACAGTGACAGTCTCATATAAAAATTTCACAGGTCGATAATTTGCTTTACAAATGTGTAGAAACAAAATCCTATAAATATAACAGTGTCCAAAAAATTTTCGGCTGCGTTGTGATACATTTACGCATATACATACATTTCATAAATCTTAAAGTACGATTCTTGGTTTCCAACAACCTTTTTCACAAACCAGAGTCGCTAACCACTACTCATTATTCCTTACCTTATTACACATATACATATTCGTCGACACTTCTTCAATATTTCATCATAAGAAATACGTAGCATAATCAAATCCCTCATATACGGTAGCAACAGCTTATTGATCATAGACATACCTCAACAGCATAATACACATCTGCGACGTAATAATAACATCAGAACACCTCAGTCAATTCTCAAAAACGTTGTAGCTTCCTCCAATAATTTCAAAACCAAAAAACAATTGTCTGCTCATTTCAATAGTGTCATCTACCTCAAACGTACTTTAAAAATCATGATATAATACCAAATACATCATTCAAAGCTCTCGTAGTATCACAATGGTTCCAAAAAAAATATGAACAGTTCACAAAGTACAGACAAAATACAATTTCATAAGTGTGAAATAACCAACTGTGTAATTGCGTAAACATCTGTCACTGATGTAATAAAATAAATATTTGTCTCTCTCAGTTAAATGAGAAGATAGCTGTGTATTTGTGTGTTAGAGAAATATGGTACTGATGTGCAAAGTTGTATAAGCAAATACCATATTATCTAGGCCTCCTTGTGCTTGCCAGACACATGGTACACAAAGTAAGCGTGTACCCCCTGAGGATTAATGTAATTATACCCTCAGGTGTTACAGATTACAGCAATGGAATGAAATTATCACAAAAAACTTTCTTTGTAATTAAAAAATCTCGAAAAATAAATGGTTTAAGTACAAAATTAATCACTCAAATGCGTGTCCTGTAGCGCTAAATGTGCGTCTTGCTGTAAGATAATCTCTATGGAAGTGTCGTAGTTACCGTCCTCCGAAAGCTAAGTTCTGCAGAAGTCAATGTACTTACCTCGTGATAAACAAAAGTGAAATGCTTTGCATATAGATAACTTAGTTATTATGCTTATTGCCGTGATGAAGAAAGTGCTGTGCTGTAACGTATTGTTGTGCTACAGAAAAGGCTGTCTCATTGTAGCTATACCACAAAAGGTACTACTAAAACATGTTTTACTTTCCAGAATAATACAGAAAAACTGTGCAGATATAAAACAGATACACCGCAAAAGCAACATTGTAAATTGTCACTCATTAGTAGCGTCGTGATAAAATCGTGTAGTTGTCACTTAAACTAACCACTGTGTCATCTGGCATCTCACAGAAAGTACTTTAAATCCAGAATGTATCTTCAAGTAAACCAAAATGTTGCATTAAAATCTCATTAGCAGTACCAATATATGTCCTAAGTATGTAAGACTCATAGTCATTACGTAATCGTGCAACTAACAAGCAAGAATGTACATACACAGTAACGCTGTGTTCTCTGTTCACTATAACAATGCATTTGTAATTACTCGTCTAAGTAAGTTCCCTAGGTTCTTGACTGGATAGTTAACTTTAAAACATAGTTGCATGTTAACAGTTTCTCAGAGTGGCAAATTGTTCTAGTAGCGTGAAGTGAGAAATTTTATGGCAAAGACAAAGTTAAAAAGCAGATTATCTTTCAATAAACGGTTTTACATGTGAAATGTGGTGCAATCCTTTACTCTTCCTAGTACGCAGAGTTTCAACTTCAACGCAATTATCATGTGGTATACGTCGGTAAAGAATACTGGAATGTTTCTCAAGGTTAGCGCCTATGTTATTTTTCTCTGAGCCACCCGGCGCAAGTGGCTGCCTGCGGTGCCAGTCATTGTCTGTCTCTTTGTTGGCGCGCGTCGTTATTGGGATTAGGAGACCTAACTTCTACAAATTCACCTTGTCGAGAATGCCCTGCTCTGTTTGAATCTCGCCAGTTCTGATGCAATTCAGGTCTGTCGTTACGATTATATCGACTGTCGTCATGTAGGTAGTTCCTGTAGTTTCTTTCTTGTCGGTCACGTGGTGGAGAATTTCTCCCTGAATAGTAACCGCGCCCTGGACCGTTGCGTCTGCAGTTATTCCGTCTCCCTTGATAATTATTTTGGTTCCCATATTGTCTGTTTCTGTGATTGTCTCTGTGATAGTCACTACTGCGGAGTGGTGATCTTTCCCTGTAATTATTACTACTCTTCCAACGGTTATCATATGGGTGGTGTCTGTTTTGGTCACGATTTGTGTTGTGAGAATAGCCTTGTCGTGTCCAATTATTATTTCTTTCTTCGCGGAATTGCGACGGATGTGACCTGTAATTGTTGTGCTCCTGTCTTCGCGTTCCGCGATTGTCAGTGTCAACTCCGAATTCTTGTAATAGTCCCTGAAAAGCTTCAATGTCGTATGTCGTAAATGTTCAGGCAGTTTGATTAAGCAAATGCGGCTGAGTTCTGAGGGGCTGTAAGGGTTTGAAAGATACTGATTCTTATGAACATGTCTTCAAAATATTTCATAAGACTGAAAAATTCAGACTGTTAGAATCGTTTCATCATTATGATGCTATGTTTTACTCGGTCTTGTGTAGCTTGAGACCAATATGCTGAGAGGAAGGCATGATAAAACTCTCCTTCACTGTGACAATCGTGAATGACCGATCGCATTCTTACAGCTGGTTCATTCTCTAAGTAGCCACACATAAATTCTAACCTGTGCTCCAAAGACCAGTTGGGAGGAAAACAATGAGAGAATTGATGAAGCCATGCTTGTGGACGAATGTCGTTGTCAGAATTCTTAAATGTTTTGAATTTACGTGTAGTAATGAACAGCTTATAGTCAAAATCATCGTGACGGCTAGCCGCACGTCGCTCATTGTTACTTCGTTTCGGCGGTTCCATCTCAAAATCCAATGCTCCTTGCCAATTTCTTTCATAATTTCCGAAGTGTCCTGTGTTATTATTTTGTGGTTGTTCTGTATTTCTATGTCCCTCTTCACGTACTGGAGCGCGAGTGTCCTCAAAAAATATGTAATTCTTGTATTACTTTTGCCAACTGATCTTGTACTTCCCGGATTTCTCTTTTGTACTGTGTATTGATTTGATTTTGATTTTGTTTGAATTTTCTAATTTGTTCATACTCTTCAGTGTCTGTGAAGGCTACAGGTCTTGTGTTATTCAGATCATCATCTACCTTTGTAGATAAGTTAGTGAACTGATCTGAAAGTTCGGCTACTTTATCCGATAGTGAAATGGCTCTGAGCACTATGGGATTTAACATCTATGGTCATCAGATGTACGTAGAACGTAGTAGAACGTAGAACTACTTAAACCTAACTAACCTAAGGACAGCACACAAGACTCAGCCATCCGATAGTGAAATTATTTCCTCTAATTTTTTTTCTGAACCAAGTTTCAGAGTGTCCATTTGTGTTGAAATCGTATCTACTGTGTCCTTTAAGTTTTCCTGAATTTTTGCAAGTCGCGTAACCGAATCGGTAGATGCAACTGAGTCAATTTTAGCTTGCAAGGTGTCGTGATTTTCATGAACAATAGTTTGCAGTTCTTTTATAGCTACTTCGTGATTCTGTAACTCATTTTCATGACCCGAAAAAATAGATTGTAAATGCTCACAAATTTGTGTTTTTACGTCATTACAGACCTTTTGACACTTCGATTCAATGTTATGTAACTCAGTAGTTAAATTTTCACGTGTTTGTTCAAGTGTGATGTCTAACTTCCGAAGATTTTGTTCCATTGTGTCTAACTTTTGAAGATTTTGTCCCATTTGTTTCTGATTTTGTTCAAGCGTTGTGTCTAACTTTTGTAGCCTTTGTCCCATTTGTTGCATTAACTGTAATAACAGTGCACTGGTGTCTGAAACATGTTCCTCAGTGATATTCGGCAGTGCATTTGAACGGGCAATATTCGCATTCTGAAAAGCAGAAAATGTGTCTTGATTTATTTGAGAAAACGGTGAGGACGCAAAACCTGAATCTACAGTATTTGCAAGATTGTGTCCTGTCATTTCGGAATCCTGAGGCGAGCTGTTGCCGACCGATAGATCGATAATGCTTCCCTGTTCACTGATTGTTCCACTGCCTACACCATTATTTGCAGCCCACTCCATTTCCCTAAGCACAATTACCAAATTACTACTTTGAACATTAGTTAATTCATTTCATGGTGGCACTAACACACTGCTTTCGTCTTCACTGTCATTTCTCAGTTTACTTTGGAGCCTAGTATTACGTTTCTCACACGCCATTATTGTCACAATATTTCACACGATAACACAGAAAAGCACAATTTGAAGAGCCAGAATAAGAGAACACATTAACATAGCACTGGAAATAATATCAAGTTAATTGCAAGCGCAGCTGCGAAATACTTGGTGCAAATCTACATGATGTCACAACTGATTTACTGTACAGCAATGGAAGACTACAACTACAAAGGAGATTCTACCTACAATTTCGTGCTAACAATAAACAAAAGCTACACTAATTACACAAACTACAAGAAAAAATCAGAAGATTCCAGTGAGGTATCCTCGGCTAAGGGTCGACATATGAGACGTTCACTTACAAAAATTATACATGACTGTGCTTAAACTGCATCACAATATTTTTTAGCGCAACGCGATCTGACTTTCAATAATCCCTACAAAAGAATGGCCCTGGCTAACATTAACCTATACCTTTCACAAATCACTTACCTCACAAAAATCTTCGTTACTTGAGCTACTGCAATACAGCGAGCGCCAATACTGCCAGCTATATAAAAGATTCAAACTATGGAAGGCACTAACTACTGATAGGCATAGTTAGCAAATGAAAGATTTTAATAGATAACAAACAATGTATTTACCTTACTAGTGTTCAAAAATCATAATATATATATATATAGCAGTTTATGACATCCAGTCTTACAACTTTCAAAACTCCGCCATTTCTTTCCCCACAACTGCGCAACGCTACGCGCTGTTAACTTTCAGCTGCTGCTGCCCAACACTACAATAGCAGACAACAATGCAAACCAGCCACAGACTGCACACAGCACAGCCAGTGATCTTCATACAGAGCGCAACTTGGCGGCGGCGTTACCAATATAAGAACCTAAACAGCCTACTTACAATACGTCCATCACTCCCACATCGACAGTACCTATCCACATCACGGAAGACAACAGATTACCTTTACACTCTCAAGTCAACTATTTCATGACGCCAGAGTGGCCATAATTGGCCGTTTTGTAGCGTCGGTCATAGCCTGGCCAGGGGCATATGCGCTCATAACTCTGAGGCAAGAAAATGGTTCCGCCGGCCGCGGTGGTCTCGCGGTTCTAGGCGCGCAGTCCGGAACCGTTCGACTGCTACGGTCGCAGGTTCGAATCCTGCCTCGGGCATGGATGTGTGTGATGTTCCTAGGTTAGTTAGGTTTAAGTAGTTCTAAGTTCTAGGGGACTAATGACCACAGCAGTTGAGTCCCATAGTGCTCAGAGCCATTTGAACCATTTTGAAAATGGTTCCCAGTGGTACCTGATGCCACAGCAGGTCTAACATGTGCCTGGAGTTCGTCCCTGGGTGATGTTTAGTCGGTCACCGCAGCTCGTATAATGTGTCGATCTTCACATGTTTCAATACTCCGAGGACAAAATGTTTCAAATGGCTCTGAGCACTATGGGACTTAACATCTGTGGTCATCGGTCCCCTAGAACTTAGAACTACTTAAACCTAACTAACCTAAGGACATCACACACATCCATGCCCGAGGGAGCATTCGAACCTGTGACCGACTCCGAGGACATCCACAAGCCAGTGTACAGGTGTGTGAATGTCCCACAGGCCACTGTTGAAAGCAACCACCCACCAAAGATGTGCTGGGCCCCAAGATGTTCAACAATCCGTCGATATGGCCAACCATTTTCCTACAGGGTTCAGTAGGAGCATGTACTCGTCGATGGCGCACGGTTATACTGTAGAACGAATGCTGAGTGAACACAGTTCACAGCACAGCCACGCCTACAGAGTCAAGGTAGCGAGTACACAGACAGAACTCCTGAGCTCCATCTGAACAGCCTGCGAGGTGACTGTGACAAACGGACCACTAAGATTACAACCCCATTTATGCGCATATTATACCCTTGGGCCGCTGAACACAGGCCGTGAGGATGCTGCATTTTTTTCTGGCAGGCTGCTGACCCTGGCAATGACACGAAGTGTAAATAACCAGATACTGTTTCACTTTCTTCGGAAATAAAAACGCTTAGCGAGAGTTAGGTTCAATGTTCTAGTGATCAACAAGTTACACCAATTCCTCTTTTGCTGTTTCCATAAAGATTACATATTTGTACTGTTGATCAGAAAACAGCAATTGTTTTGTTAATGGCACAGACACACTGTTAAGCATTTGTCAGCAGCTTTTCATGGGAAAGAGAAACTGATGATGAGAAGTGCCTATACAACCAGCTCATCACAAGAATTCCACAACAAAATTAGATAGTGTTGCGATTCATTGAACGAAAGTAAGCAACTCGTTGCAGATATCCATCCCACCACATTTCCAGTTCTTCACATGATGTCTTAATCACAGAGGTAATCGTCGTTTATATCCTCACTAGTAATGTCATGAGTAGTTTATCATTTTTTACTCTAGTTATCAGCCAGAGAGTTATATCTGGTTGGAACTTAGTTAATTTTTTTCTTAGTCCTCATTACTCTCTTTAGTATTTAATTGCTTTGTTACTTTAGTAAACCTGCAATAGTGTGTCTGAGTATGTGTACGTTTGTCCTTTAGGAACTGCTTTTCTAAACGTTTTAGATGTAATTAACTGTTTAACACATTCAGTAAACACTCATCACATGACACTTCACTTTCACGACTAGACATCCTATCATCAGATAGACTCGAAAATTTCATGATATAAGTTATCTCTATGTACTTTCTGTACGTTTTTTGTCCTTAAAAATACATACTGTTTGATACTATTATTCCACAGTCTATAAAATCTTTGGTTTCTGGTTTAAAAGAAGGAAGAACGAGTGGGTGTAGAGGACCATCCACACTGAGGTTATTAGAGACGCAGGACAAGCTGGGATTGTGTTAAGGATGGGGAAGGAAATCGGCCGTGCCCTTTCAAAGGAAGCACCCCAGCATTTGCTTGGAGCGGTTTAGGGAAATCGCTAGAACCTAAATCTGTAAGCACGGACGCTGGTTTGAATCGAAGTCCTCCAGAATGCATGTGCTAACCATTGCGGCACTTCATTCGATTGGTTTGCGATTTGTTTTAATAAAAAGAAAATATTACTTTTAAAATGGTTTATTTACATGCAGCGCAAAATAAATACAGTCAGAGATGAGATGGTGCTATGATGATGGGCTGTCTACCAGGCGTAAGACAGGGCAGGGGCGCTGTAGGACAGGTGGGCGACGGCGGGGGCGGCGGAGTAGGCCACTCCCAGCAGACCGTGGGCGGCGACGGCGGGGGCGGCGTAGGCGGCGGCGGGCGCGTAGGCGGCGCGGGCGTAGCCGTAGGCGGGGGCGGCGTAGGCGGCACGGGCGTAGCCGTAGGCGGGGGCGGCCAGGGCGTCGTTGCTGACGCGCACGTCAGACTTGGTGACGCTGGAGTAGGGGGTGTCGATGGTCTTGGAGTAGGTGGACACCTGTCCCAGGTTGCCGTAGCTCCTCAGGATGTTGGAGTGCTGGGAGGTGATGGCCGCGGGGGCGACGGCGTGGGCGCCGTAGGCGGCGTAGGCGGGGGCGCCGTAGGCCACGGCGGGGGCGGCGTAGCCTCCCAGGTAGCCGGCGTTGGCGACGGCCAGGACGGTGGCGAGAACCAAGAACTGTAAGTAAAAGGGACGGGGTTCTTGGTAAAGTGGTACGAGGAAAAATCTTCAGACTGTTCAATAACAATTAGTTACGAAACTAATAAGACCGAAAACGTTAATGGCAAGATATGAGCATTGTTTATTGTAGACAACGTGTCATAGTTTAGAATTGATTAGAGGACAGTCGTCGTAAATAAGAGAGAGAAAATGGTCCTATGAGTGTGTGGCAGTAAAAGTCTCTTGAATTCCTTACCATATTTGCCCCAAAGGGAGACTGGCCTGTCTAAGTTCTGACCAGTTAAAGATTCAGAATCTTTTTCAGCCAAATACTTCCAAAGCAGGTGGGGTAGACGGAGGGGGTTTGCAGTTAAAGTATTTCCCTTAGAACCAAGAGGAACCTCCCGAAACCTTTATCAGAACCGTGGATGGTTGATAAGTTGCTGGAAACATTTTTAGTTCAACTTTGGGACAGAATCTCCCACGAAAAAAATGTACTTGTATGTGTAAATGTATTTGTTTGTGTATCGATTTTATTCTGTACACACACGAAGCTGATGACCTGTTTGGCGTGAAATGAAATGATCATATGACATCAGTGACAATCTGAGGTTGTTCGGACGCCTGTTGCATGTCTTTCTATTTAACCCCACATTGGTGACTTGAAAATGACACTACTTATCTGTAATTGCACCTGAGTCAATGATGTACATTCTGTTTTTGTAGGAGGAGTTGCAGTGAATACAAGACTGGACTCATATTCAAGCAGGGGCATACTTCAAATTCCAGCGCAAGTCATCCAGTTATCAGTCACCCTAAATCTCTTAACCTCCTAATACTTTATTTTTCCATTTTACCTGTTTCTAAAACCTTCGTCTTTAGTGGCATCTAAAGCTCTGTTCCTATAATTGTTTTCAAATTAGAAGATACCGAAGTGGAGCTGATAGTTAGAAACAAATGATCACTGTTCTAGAATGGTTAGTTAAACGGAAAACCTACACTTCCTACGAAGGTCTGGAAACTTATAATATTAGGAGCGACATTTATTCATGAACACAGCTTCGCTACGGAAAAAATAAAAATGAAGCTGAGCTATATCGTATAGGAAAGAATGCTTTCACACCACAGAAGGTACTTGGTGGCGATTAGTAGAGAAGACCGCAGCGGTGTGCTTTAGTCTATGTCCTGTGATGTATCTTGATGATGTATCTTACGTTTTAACTACCTCCAGCCTGTGAATCAGTGCCATGAATCACGCATATGGAATGTAACCGAACGTTAAGCTCACTGCCAGGGCATTTACAAAATGAGGAGAAACGAACAACAGAGTGAGCTTGGAACTATGTAACAATGTAGTCACTCACTGCTTGTAAACTCTTCATAGGTAATAGTCGTAAAGCTACTTTGTTCCTTTTTTAGACAAAGACAACATATTTTTCCAGTAGTCCCTAAGTGTGGTGCACGTATTCTTCCGAAATTACAGCAAGGTGATTTTTCAGCTTTGGTTCAGATATGGCTCTGATTAACATCTAACTACATGGCAAAATTTGTCATTACTGTTCTCACTAAATATTAACACTCGATATAGCTTCAACAGTAGTATGTCTTTTGCTGTGAGAATGGTTCCACAGTTGGGTATGCAGAAGGTGTAGGAATGAGCGGGTAATAAGAAGAAAGAAAGAAAATTAGCAGACTATGAAAAATTACCATACTAAGGTAGGAAATCCTTCTTCCTTCGTTCCTACAGAACGTTATGAATTATTTTTTACTGAATCAGAAAATTTAGTAATATTTTATATAAACTCATCTTTTCCCATAAAACTGTATGGTTTTTAAGAAAGAGGAAGTGGCTGTAGAAGTCCTTAAGATGAGCACGACAATATTGTCTTGTGGGTGTATCGAGTAATGTATGTCAGTAAAACCACTCTGATATTCTCGAATGATGTTAACTCCACCTGCACACTCCATAAATCGTTTTATGGATGGGAGTCTCGTTCCTTAAAACAGGATAAAATAAAGAAACGATCCCATGATAGTTCTGGCTGGACTGACAATTATATCGAAATATTCCCCGCCTAATATAATGAAAAAGTCACAACGAGGCGCTCCAAGGCTACGTTCTCTCTCTACTTTCCTCCTTGACAATGTGCCTGGGAAATGTGCTCTAAAATAGACCCTGCTAAAATGACCTAGTATCAGTGACAGAACAATGAATCATAGTCTTAGCAGAGGTGAACAATTTTTCACAGTGATTCAAAAACAATCCGGGTACCACAACGTGAATAAATCCCTACTGTAGCGAGATGAATGTTGTATAAGTTCCTCAGACGTTCTATGACAGTGTGATCTGAGCAGAAGATCGATCTCAGTTGGCTGACGTTCTTATTACCAGTACACAATGAACGAACTTTTTGATTCTGTAGCTCGTTGGTTTAGTGGGTAAGCATTAGACTACAAATCTAGAGCTGCTGCATTAGATACCCTCTCGGAACTGCGATTTTTGGCTGATTCTTTCCACTTCATCCACATGTGGCAATGATTAGTTCATACGAGAAAAGCCGTTAGCAACATAGTTCCGAGTCTGCCTGTAATTGGCTTGTCCGTTTGGAGGACTGAGGAAGGGAACTGCAATTTGCCTAGTACAGCGCTGTGATGTTCAAAACAACCTAAATCAAATGGCTCTGACCACTATGGGACTTAACTTCTGAGGTCATCAGTCTCCTAGAACTTAGAACTACTTAAACCTAACTAACCTAAGGACACCACACACATCCATGCCCAAGGCAGGGTTCGAACGTGCCATCGCAGCCGTCTCGCGGTTCCAGACCGTAGCGCCTAGAACCGAACTAACTTAGTTGCTGCATAAATTTGAACAAAATTGTCTTTGGGTTCCGAAGTGACTGCATTGTATTCAAGCTGTAGCTGACATATAGGAGTGTGAGCGAAGGACGGATAAAGGTCCATAGTCATCGTCTACGCCAGCTAAGGAAATTGTGTGTGTGTACAGAGCGAGGAAGATTCGTAAATACTTTCAGTACTGACGGACATTTCATGGCACTGAAGCAGCATCACAGTATAAGATATTCCAACGTTTCAGCCATTCTCGCAAATGGCTTTCATCATGGGGACGATGTATAAGATGTATAAAGCATCAACCTGATGATGACCACGTGAAGTAGGGTCCGAAACGCCGGAACAATTTACACTACTGCTTCGTCACACTGCCAGCGTGTGTACTGCCGAGGGCGTGTGGTACTCACTTTGTACATGGTGGCGTCGGCGGAGCGCTGCGTTGCTGGTCTGGTGTGATGGAGAGCTGGTGGGCTGTGTGTGCCTGGAAGGCGGCCGGCCGCCGTTTTATAGGCGCTGCGCCGGCGACCGGACAACGTTCACGCCCCCCGCACCGCGGCGGAGGCGAGCAGCCGGTGGCTGGCGCATTTCCATAGCGCGGCCAGCAGGGACCTCTGTTTTCGCAATCGTGCGGGCGCACTTCTTTTCTTTTTTTACTTTTTTCACCGATATTTTAATATAGTTCCATGATCTGATAACGCACACATATTCTATTTTTTTTTTTTTTTTTTTTTGTTATTGAGAGTCTTAGAAACTAAAGTTTACCTGCTAGTTGTTTACTCATTGATATACTTTTGCGGGACGTGTATTTATGGAACTGTCATTGATTTGTTCGTAATCTATATGGAAAAACTAACCGATGAAGTAAACGCCCTACTAAAACGTGAAATTAGCCTTCATAAACAACAAGTATTAGCACAAAAGTCAGTTCAGCAAAAGCCATACTCCCGAAACACTTAGCACCTGGAATTTAGAAAATTAACTGCAATAACTGCACAAAATTTTATGTAGGACTGATGGGACGAAATTTGACCGTAAGATTCAGAGAACACAAGAGAGAAACAGATAACAACCAACCCACCATTTTTGACACACCTCAAAAATGAAAAATACGAAGTTGACAAAATTCAAAACGCGCTACAAATCCTACACAAAATACCAAAAGTCCAACCACGAATACCTCGGAAGAATGTGAAATATACATACACACTAAGGGCTATCCCCTAGCTACACTAAATGAAAAGACCGATTTCAAGCACACACATTTTATTGAAATTTTGTGTGGGGATAAAGGATAACAAAAATACCAAAGATAACAAATACATCAATAACAGTTCCATAGATACACGACCCACAACAACATAAATATACATAAATATCTTTGAGTAAACACCTAGCTTTCAACCTCGAATTTTTACGCCTGTCAAAATAACAAAATAGATATTATAATATCTACATCTACATCTACATCCATACTCCAGAAGCCACCCGACACTGAGTGGCGGCGGGTACCTTAAGTAACTCTTTCGGTTCTCCCTTCTATTCCAGTCTCGCATTGTTCGTGGAAAGAAAGACTGTCGGTATGACTCTGTGTGGGCTATAATCTCTCTGTTTTTATCCTCATGGTCTCTTCGCGAGATATACGTAGGAGGGAGCAATACAGGGTGAGTCACCTAACGTTACCGCTGGATATATTTCGTAAACCACATCAAATACTGACGAATCGATTCCACAGACCGAACGTGAGGAGAGGGGTTAGTGTAATTGGTTAATACAAACCATAAAAAAATGCACGGCAGTATGTTTTTTAATACAAACCTACGTTTTTTTAAATGGAACCTTGTTAGTTTTGTTAGCACATCTGAACATATAAACAAATAAGTAATCAATGCCGTTTGTTGCACTGTAAAATGTTAATTACATCCGGAGATATTGTAACCTGAAGTTGACGCTTGAGTACCACTCCTCCGCTGTTCGATCGTGTGTATCGGAGAGCACCGAATTACGTAGGGATCCCAAAGGAACGGTGATGGACCTTAGGTACAGAAGAGACTGGAACAGCACTTTACGTCCACATGCTAACACCTTTTTATTGGTCTTTTTCACTGACGCACATGTACATTACCATGAGGGGTGAGGTACACGTACACACGTAGTTTCCGTTTTCAATTACGGAGTGAAATAGAGTGTGTCCCGACATGTCAGGCCAATAGATGTTCAATGTGGTGGCCATCATTTGCTGCACACAACTGCAATCTCTGGCGTAATGAATGTCATACACGCCGCAGTACATCCGGTGTAATGTAGCCGCAGACTGCCACAATACGTTGTTTCATATCCTCCGGGGTTGTAGGAACATCACGGTACACATTCTCCTTTAGCGTACCACAAGTCCAGAGGTGTAAGATCAGGAGAACGGGCTGACCAATTTATGCGTCCTCCACATCCTATGAAACGCCTGTCGAACGTGTACCTCACCACTCATGGTAATGTACATGTGCGTCAGTGAAAAAGACCAATAAAAAGGTGTTAGCATGTGGACATAATGTGCAGGTCCATCACCATTCCCTTTGGATCCCTACGTAATTCGGTGCTCTCCGATACACACGATCGAACAGCGGAGGAGTGGTACTCAAGCGTCAACTTCAGGTTACAATATCTCCGGATGTAATTAACATTTTACAATGCAACAAACGGCACTGATTAAGTATTTGTTTATATGTTCAGATGTGCTAACAAAACTAACAAGGTTCAATTAAAAAAAACGTAGGTTTGTGTTAAAAAACATACTTCCGTGCATTTTTTATGGTTTGTATTAACCAATTACACTAGCCCCTCTCCTCACGTTCGGTCTGTGGAATCGATTCGTCAGTATTTGATGTGGTTTACGAAATATATCCAGCGGTAACGTTAGGTGACTCACCCTGTATACTGCTTGACTCCTCCGTGAAGGTATACTATCGAAACTTCAACAAAAGCCCGCACCGAGCTAATGAGCGTCCCTCTTGCACAGTCTTCCACTGGAGTTTACCTAAGTTTGGAAGGTAGGGGACGAGGTACTCCCAGAAGTAGAGCTGTGAGGATGGGGCGTGAGTCGTGATTGGGTAGCTCAGTTGGCAGAGCACTTGCCCGCGAAAGGCAAAGCTCCCGCGTTCGAGTCTCGGTCCGCCACACAGTTTTAATCTGCTAGGAAGTTTCTTTACCTATCATCTCCGTAACGCTTTCGCGATTACTAAATGATCCTGTAATGAAGCGCGCTGCTTTCAGTTGGATCTTCTCTCTCTCTTCTATCAACCCTATCTGGTACGGATCCCACACCGATGAGTAGTATTCAAGCAGTGGGCGAACAGGTGTACAGTAACCTACTTCCTTTGTATTAGGACTGCATTACCTTAGGATTCTTCCAATGAATCTGAGTCTGGCATCTGCTTTTATGGAATTAACTGCTTCCAGTTGCTGGCCTGCTAGATTGTAGCTAAATGATAAAGGATCTTTCATTCTATGCAGTTGCAGCACATTACACTTGTGTACATTTAGATTCAGTTGGCATTCCCTGCACCATGCGTCTATACGTTGCAGATTCTCCTGCATTTTAGTACAATTTCCCATTGTTACAACCTCTCGATATACTCCAACATCAACCGCAAAAAGCCTCAGTGAACTTCTGATGTGATCCGCAAGGTCATTTATATATATTGTGAATAGCAACGGTCCTACAACACTGCGGTATACCTGAATCACTCTTACTTCGGAAGTCTTCTCTCCACTGAGAATGACATGCTGCGTTCTGTTATCTAGGAACTCTTCAACCCAATCTCACAGTTGGTCTGATATGCTCTTACTTTTGTTGATTAAGCGACTGTGGGGAACTGTATCAAACGCCTTGGGGAAGTCAAGGAACACGGCATCTACCTGGGAACCCGCGACTATTGCCCTCTGACTCCCGTGGACGAATAGCGCGAGCTGGGTTTCACACGATCGTCTTTTTCGAAACACATGCCAATTCCTACAGAGTAATTTCTAGTCTCCAGAAAAGTCATTATACTCAAACATAACACGCACATCTGTTCGACGTCCACTCTTGAAAACAGTGATGACCTGTGCCGTTTTCCAATCTTTTGGAACGAACGTTCTTATAGAGACCTACGGTACACCGGTGAAAGAAGGGGGGCAAGTTCCTTCTCGTACTCTGTGTAAAATCGAACTGGTATCCCATCAGGTCCAGCGACCTTTTCTCTTTTGGCCGATATTAATTGTTCTCTATACCTCTATTTTGATATATACTATATTGCCATCTGTGCGACTATCTAGAGATGGAAGTACAGTACAGTCTTCCTCTGTGAAACACCTTTGGAAAAAGACATTTAGTATTTCTGCCTTTAGTCTTTCATCCTCTGTTTCAGTACCACAGAGTGTCTGGACTTTTTGTTTTGATCCACCTACCGTTTTGATACAAGACCAAAATTTATTAGGATTTTCTGCCAAGTCAGTACATAGAACCTTACTTTCGAATTCGTTGAACGAATCTCTCGTAGCCCTCCTCATACTACATTTCGCCTCGTGTATAGCTTTGTTTGTCTGTAAGGCTTTGACTATGTTTATGTTTGATGTGAAGTTCCTTTTTCATCGGTAGATGTGATGTAATGCAGTAAATGAAGCATGCAAAAAAGGAATACAAACGTCTCAAAAATGAGATCGACAGGAAGTCCAAAAGGGCTAAGCTGGGACGGCTAGAGGACAAACTTAAGGATGTAGAGGCTTTTCTCACTAGGGGTAAGATAGATACTGTCTACAGTAAAATTAAAGAGACCTTCGGGGAAAAGAGAACCACTTGTATGAATATCAAGGGCTCAGAGGGAAACCCAGTTCTATGCAAACAATGGAAAGCAGAAAGGTGGAAGGAGTATATAGAGGGTCTATACAAGGGCGATGTACTTGAGGACAATATTGTGGAAATGGAAGACGATGTAGATGAAGATAAAATGGGTGATATGATACTGCGTGAAGAGTTTGACAGAGCACTGAAAGACCTGAGTCGAAACAAGGCCCCGGGAGTAGACAGCATTCCATTAGAACTACTGTGGCCTTGGGAGAGCCAGTCCTGCCAAAACTCTACCATCTGGTGAGCAAGATGTATGAGAGGCGAAATTCCCTCAGACTTCAAGAAGAATATAATAATTCCAATCCCAAAGAAAATAAGTGTTGACAGATATGAAAATTACCGAACTATCAGTTTAATAAGTCACAGCTGCAAAATACTAACGCGGATTCTTTACAGACGAATGGAAAAACTAGTAGAAGCTGACCTCGGGGAAGATCAGTTTGGATTCCGTAGAAATATTGGAACACGTGAGGCAATACTGACCCTACGACTTATCTTAGAAGCTAGATTAAGGAAAGGCAAGCCTACGTTTCTAGCATTTGTAGACTTATAGAAAGTTTTTGACAATGTTGACTGGAATTCTCTCTTTAAAATACTGAAGGTGTCACGGGTAAAATATAGGGAGCGGAAGGCTATTTAAAATTTGTTTAGAAACCAAGTGGCAGTTATAGGAGTTGAGGGGCGTGGAAGGGATGCAGTGGTTGGCAAGGGAGTGAGACAGGGTTGTAGCCTCTCCCGGATGTTATTCAATTTGTATATTGAGCAAGCAGTGAAGGAAACAAAAGAAAAATTCGGAGTAGGTATTAAAATCCATGGAGAAGAAATAAAAACTTTGATGTTTGCCGATTACATTGTAATTCTGTCAGAGACATCAAAGGACTTGGAAGAGCAGTTGAATGGAATGGACAGTATCTTGAAAGGAGGATATAACTTGAACATCAACAAAAGCAAAACGAGGATAATGGAATGTAGTCGAATTAAGTCGGGTGACGCTGAGGGTATTAGATTAGGAAATGAGACACTTAAAGTAGCAAAGGAGTTTTACTATTTGGGGAGCAAAATAACTGATGATCTTCGAAGTAGAGAGGATATAAGATGTAGACTGGCAATGGAAAGGAAAGCGTTTCTGAAGAATAGAAATTTGTTAACATCGAGTATAGATTTAAGCGTCAGGAAGTCGTTTCTGAAAGTAATTGTATGGAGTGTAGCCATGTATGGAAGTGAAACATGGACGATAAATAGTTTAGACAAGAAGAGAATAGAAGCTTTCGAAATGTGGTGCTGCAGAAGAATGCTGAAGATTAGGTGGGTAGATCACATAACTAATGAGGAGGTATTGAATAGGATTGGGGAGCAGAGGAGTTTGTGGCACAACTTGACTAGAAGAAGGGATCGGTTGGTAGGACATATTCTGAGATATCAAGGGATCACCAATTTAGTATTGGAGGGCAGCGTGGAGGGTAAAAATCGTAGAGGGAGACCAAGAGATAAATACACCAAGCAGATTCAGAAGGATGTAGGTTGCAGTAGGTACTGGGAGATGAAGAAGCTTGCACAGAATAGAGTAGCATGGAGAGCTGCATCAAACCAGTCTCCGGACTGAAGACCACAACAACAGATGTGATGTACATACATAGCCAAATAAATTATTACAATTTCAGGAAAATTGGATCATTTATCCAAGAGAATTTTCACAAATTGAGCAAGGCAATAACGTGTTGTACATATTTGGCTCTTATGGAACCTGTTATTCGGCTTGGAATTGGTTGAGGCATAGCGAGGCAATATCTATATGACTGGTGCGATAGATCATCGAAATCCCGAGCTGGTTGAAAAGGCCCGACCCGTAATGCTCTAAACGTTCTCAATTACGGGGAGATCAGGCGACCATGCTAGTCTTAGGTGCTTGGCAATCACGGAAGAAGTAGTTGAATTATGACCGTATGTGGGCGAGCATTAGCTTGCTGAGACGTAAGTCCAGGATGACTTGCCATGAATGGCAACGAGACGTGGCGTTGAATTTCGTTGACTTACCGCTGTGCTGTAAAGGTGCAGATGAGAGCCAAAGGGCCCCATGGTGGGCGACAATCAGGTTGGTATGCCACTGCTGCCTGTGGCCTCTCCAGACACATCTTCGGATTGAAATCTACTGAAGTAGTCTTCAGTGACGAATTAAGCTTCGATTTCAGCTCCGAAGATCAGCAAAGACGTGTCTGGAGATGCCCCGATCAGCGGTGGAATATCAGCGTGAATGTCACGGGTCACGCGGACAGACCAGCGAGAGGGACGGGCTGTGGTGCCATCACCATCATAACATGACTACTTTGGTTGTCATCCGCGCAACCATTGCAGCAAAGCTGTATGTTGACGGTATTTTATGCTCTGTTTTGTTCCCCTTGATAGCAAGCTATCCTGGACTTACATTTCAGCAAGATAATGCCCGCCCGCACACTGCGGGAGTTTCTACTGCATCTCTTAGTGCTTGCCAAACACTATCTTGGCCGCAGGATCTCTCCCCAACTGAGAACGATTGGCCCATTTACAGCAGCGCCCTCCAACCATCTCCTGATTTTGACTATCTAACGCTCCATTTGGACAGAATTTGCCACGATATCCCTCAAGAGGACATCTAGCAACTCTATCAATTAATGCCAAGTCGAGTAACTGTCGCATAAGGTCCAGGGTGGACCATCGCCTTACTGAGCTTCTTAATTTCTGAAGCTCTTTCTCTTGAATAAATCATCCAATTTTCCTGAAACTGTAATAATTTGTTTGTCTGTACACGTACACCACATCGTCCTGCCCTTTCGGATAATTCTTTCGTGGCGTATCTTTTTTTTAAGCTGAGAGTGTAATATAAACACGCTGCCGCAACTAGATCATTCTTGTAATGTGTACTACAGTTTGTCTATAATGCAGTGAAATGGATCTGTTTTACTTCTGAGCAACCAGAATGACAGTTGTAGGGCTGTGTTCATCTTATCGCAGGTTGCATACTTCCAACAAGGGTAGCTATATAGTATGTCTGTGACGTTCGACACAGATCTACCAGGAGTTTCTAAAGTTAGTGAATTGTCCTTTGATCCCAGTGAGTTAATGGGCAAAATTTGTGGATGAAAATAGAAATTTACTGACAGTGCATTGAAGAGGAATTCTACTTCCAAAAAGAAAGAAAGGCTGCGTTTAAAGAGTGTATTGACAGCACAAAAATTTTCGTGATGAGCAAATGTTCCATTTAGCAGTAGATTACCTTGCTTTGAGAGCACTCATGTAAATGGGGAAAATTACGCAGGGCAGACAAATGTTGCCGTGCCCGAGCTGCACTGTACATAAATGCGTTTCTAGAGCAGAAACATAAACAAACTAAAGGACATAACGTTACATCTGAAGCTATGAAGATCAAATTTGATGCTCCACATTAGTGGATCGAGTGACAGGATGCACGACGTGTTTCGGGATGTCTCCGCTTCGTATCCAAGTCCAACGACACAGAGATTCAGCGTACCCGTGTTTTCACTAAATCGTATACAGCAAATGGCGGAATAGATCCTTTGTGAAGGACACAGTCGATTCATTTCCCGTCCTTCCCAAATCTGAAGCTGTCCTCCAGCTCTAACGACATCAAAAATGGTTCAAATGGCTCTGAGCACTATGGGACTCAACTGCTGTGGTCATTAGTCCCCTAGAACTTAGAACTACTTAAACCTAACTAACCTAAGGACATCACACACATCCATGCCCGAGGCAGGATTCGAACCTGCGACCGTAGCAGTCGCACTGTTCCGGACTGCGGGCCTAGAACCGCGAGACCACCGCGGCCGGCGAATGTGAATGTATCTTCACTAATGACCGATAAGCCTGGACCTGTACATCAATCCCTTTGGAGGCATAAATGCATTCACGAAATAAGATGAGTGTTGAAACTTCCTGGCAGATTAAAACTGTGTGCCGGACCGAGACGCGAACTCGGGACCTTTGCCTCTCGCCGGCAAGTGCCCTACCACTCAGCTACCCAAGCACGAAAGGTAGGAGATGAGGTACTGGCAGAAGTAGAGTTGTGAGGACGGGACGTGAGTCCTGCTTGGGTAACTTAGTGGTAGAGCACATGCCCTTGAAAGGTAAAAGTCCCGAGTTCGAGTCTCGGTCCGGCACACAACTTTAATCTGCTAGGAAGTTTCATATCAGCGCACACTCCGCTGCAGAGTGAAAATCTCATTCTGGAAAGATGAGTATTACAGTTTTTTCTCTTTATACCATCCATTTAGATCTGTTTTTTTAACATTGCTGGTTCTCGTAGTACGCTGAAAAGCCAAAGAAACTGGTACACCTGCCCAGTGTTGTATATGGCACCCGTGAGCACGGAGAATTGTCACAACACGAATTGACATAGACTCGAATAATGTCGCAAGTAGTGCTGGAGGGAACAGATACCATGAATCCTGCAGGGCTGTCTATAAATATGTAAGCATACGAGGTGGTGGAGATCTCTTCTGACCAGCACGTTGCAAGGCATCCCCGATATGCTCAATAATGTTCATGTCTGGGGAGTTTGGTGGCCAGAGGAAGTGTTTAAACTGAAAAGACTGTTCCTGGAGCCACTCTGTAGCAATTCTGGACGGTTTTGGTGTCGAATAGTCCTGCTGGAATTGCACAAGTCGGTCGGAATGCGCAATGGACATGAATGGACCCAGTTAATCGGACAGGATGCTCTCGTACACATCAATTAACGGAGTCGTATCTAGACGTATCAAGGGTCCCATATCACTCCAACTGCACACGTCCCACACCACTACACAGCATTCCAGAGCATGAAGAGTGCCCTTCTGACATGCAAGGTCCATGGATTCATGAGGTTGTCTCCTTAGCCGTACACGTCCATCCGCTCGATATAATTTGAAACGAGTCTCGTCCGACCAGGCAACATGTTTCAAATGAAAATGCATTCGGAATGGACTCTCTTATTTCAGGCTTATAATTTTAGCTGAAACACAGGAAAGAGAATGGAGTCGCCAGTTCTGTTAAACATGATTAGTAGCAAAATGTCGTCAAAGATCCCCGTCATTTTTCTTTATAAGGTCGGATACTATCTCTACCGGCCATTTCCAGCATTTCCGCATCATTCAAAATCTCACTTAATGTGTCGTCACTTCACTAAGAATAACTCGTTATTCCGGGCAGGCACGCAGCTCCTGACGGTGGTGAAGATTTTCGAAACGTCAAGTTCCTGCTGGTAGATGATGCAGTTTAAACATCAAGAAATTTTTAAACTTGCATGTAGCCGCGTAAGACTCCTTTAAATAACAATATTTCTCTCAACGAACATTTAACTTAAGTTGAAATCATTCTACTTCCCTTATTACGCAATGGCACTCATGTCAGTACTTAAGTTTAAATCACATGTGACACAATACGTAAATAAGAGCTGTTGTATACATTTCAGTAAGACGTCGACGATTTATCTTCCTTTTCTAATGTAAAACGTTCTATGCAATAAAACGGTTATCATTCATCAATGTTATTGGTTCCGTGTTATCGTTGAAAAACATATCAGTCTCCTTGCGAACTGAGCTACAGAAAACAGTAGCAGTAAAGGCCAATGTTAGGTAGGAAGCAGCGTGGAGTACTTTCACGACTTATTGGATAGGTTTCCTTCTTTTACACAAGTTTGTAACTTTACTTCGCAAAGTGTGAAAGCTGCATATTAAGAATACGTGTTGAGACTACATCAGAGTGAAATGTGTGAAATTTTAGTGCCTTTTTTAGTCATGGAGGTGTGACCGCGGAGCCTAGCCCTGCCTGTTAGCACCAAGGTGAGATGTGTTTAGTTAGGGAAAACCTACCATCACTCCCACATCGATAGTACCTATTCTCGTCACGGAAGACAACAGAGTACCTTTCCACTCTCCAGTCAATTATATCATGACACCACACTATCCACATTTGGCGGTTTTATGGGTTCGGCCATAGTCTGGCCAGAGGCATATGTGCTCATAACCCTGCTGCAAGAAAATAGTTTCCAATGGTAACTGATGCCACAGCAGGTCTAACATGTGCCTGGATTTCGTTCCTGGGTGATGTTCGGTCGGTCACCGCTGCTCACACAATATGTCGATCTTCACATGTGTCAACACTCCGAGGATGTCCACAACCCGGTGTACAGGTGTGGGAATGTTCCACAGACACCACCAATGTACTGGGCCCAACATTTGCAACAGTCCGTCGATATGGCCATCTATTTTCCTACAGGCCCACAATGCGACTCACTTCAGATGTTCAGCGGGAACATGTACACGTCGGTGGGACATGGTTATGCCGTAGAACGAATGCTGAGTGAACACGGCTCACAGCACAGTCGCAGATACAGAGTCAAGGTAGAGAGTACACAGACTGGTCTCCTGAGCTCCATCTGACAGCCGATGAGGTGACTGTGACAAACAGACCACGAACATTACAACCCCATATATGCGCATATTATACCATTGGGCCGCTGAACACAGTCCGTGAGGATGCTGCATTTTTCTCCGGCAGGCTGCTGACCCTGGCAATGACACGAAGTGTAAATAATCACTTACTGTTACACTTTCCTCGGAAATAAAAGTGCTTAGCGAGAGTTACGTTCAATGTTCTAGTGATAAACAAGTTACAGCAATTCCTCTTTTGCTGTTTCCATAAAGATTACATATTTGTACTGTTGATCAGAAAACAGCAATTGTTTCGTTAATGGCACAGACACACTGTTACGCAATTGCCAGAAGCTTTTCATGGGAAAGAGAAACTGATGATGAGAAGAACCTATATAACCAGCTCATCACGTGAATTTGATAACAAAAATTAGGTAGCGTTGCGATTCATGGAACGAAAGTAAGCAACTCGTTGCAGATATCCATTCCACCACATTTCCAGTTCTTGACATGATGTCTTTATCTCAGAGGTAATTGTCGTTTATATCCTCACTAGTTATGTCCTGAGTAGTTTATCATTGTTTACTCTAGTAATCACCCAGACAATTGTATCTGGTTAGATTTAATTAATTTTTTTCGTAATCCTCATCACTGTTTGCTTTGTTGTTTTAGTAAACCTCCAAAAGAGTGCCTGAGTATTTTTACGTTTGTCCTTTAGGAACTGCCTTCCTAAATTATTTAGATGTAATTAACTGTTTAACACATTCAGAAAACAATCATATCATGACACTTCGCTTTGACAACTAGACACCCTTTAGTCAGATAGACTCAAAATTTCATCGTATTAATTACCTCAGTGTACGTTCTGTACAAACCACTTGTTTGGCGACGCTTCATTGATGTTGCTACGTTTTTTGTCCTTACAAATACATACTGTTTGATGCTATTATTCCACAGCGTATAGAATCTTCGGTTAGTGGTTTAAAAGAAGGAAGGAAGATTGGGTGTAGCGCACCATCCACACCGAGGTCATTAGAAACGCAGCACAAGCTGGAATTGTGTTAAGAATGGGGAAGGAAATCGGCCGTGCTCTTTCAAAGGAACCACCCCAGCATTTGCCTGGAGCGGTTTAGGGAAATCACGAAAGCCTAAATCTCTAAGCATGGACGCTGGTTTCAATCGTCGCCCTCACGAATGCATGTGCTAACCATTGCCACACCTCACTCGATTGGTTTGTGATTTGTTTTAATAAAAAGAGAATATTACTTTTCAAATGGTTTATTTACATGCAGCGCAAAATAAATACAGTCAGAGATGAGATGGTGCTATGATGATGGGCTGTCTACCAGGCGTAAGACAGAGCAGGGGCGCTGTAGGACAGATGGGCGACGGCGGGGGCGGCGGAGTAGGCCACTCCCAGCAGACCGTGGGCGGCGACGGCGGGGGCGGCGTAGGCGGCGGCGGGCGCGTAGGCGGCGCGGGCGTAGCCGTAGGCGGGGGCGGCGTAGGCGGCACGGGCGTAGCCGTAGGCGGGGGCGGCCAGGGCGTCGTTGCTGACGCGCACGTCAGACTTGGTGACGCTGGAGTAGGGGGTGTCGATGGTCTTGGAGTAGGTGGACACCTGTCCCAGGTTGCCGTAGCTCCTCAGGATGTTGGAGTGCTGGGAGGTGATGGCCGCGGGGGCGACGGCGTGGGCGCCGTAGGCGGCGTAGGCGGGGGCGCCGTAGGCCACGGCGGGGGCGGCGTAGCCTCCCAGGTAGCCGGCGTTGGCGACGGCCAGGACGGTGGCGAGAACGAGGAACTGTAAACAAAAGGGACGGGGTTCTTGGTAAAGTGGTACGAGGAAAAATCTTCAGTCTATTCAATAAGAAATAGTTACAAAACTAATAAGACCCAAAATTTTAATGGCAGGAAGTGAGCATTCTAGACATCGTTTCATAGTTTAGAATTGATTAGCGGACAGTCGTAGTAAATAAGAGAGAGGAAATGCTCCTATGAGTATGTGGTAGTAAATATCTCTCGAACTCCTTACAATGTTTACCCTAAAGGGAGACTTGGCTGCCCAAATTCTGCCCATTTGTAGATTCAGAACCTTCTTCAGCCAAATGCCAGTAAAGCTGGTGAGGTAGAGGGAGGGGGTTTGCAGTTAAAGTATATCCCTTAGAACCAAGGGGAAATAAAATGTTCATATGGCATCACTGACAATCTGAGGTTGTTCGGCCGCCTGTTGCAAGTCTTTGTATTTGACCCCACATTGGCGACTTGCAAACGACACTACTTATCTGTATTTGACTGAAGTACATTATGTTCTCATAGGAGGAGTTGAACTGAATACAAGACTGGAGTCATTCAGGGGCATACTTCAAATTCCAGCCCTGTCATCCAGGTTTGTCAGTCACCATAAATCTCTTAACCTCCTAATACTTTATTATTCCATTTTCCCTAACACTCTGTTTCTGTAACCTTCCTTAGTGACATCTAAATCTCAGTTCCTATATGTGTTTTCAAATTAGAAATCGAAGTGGAGCGGATATTTAGAAATAAATTATCACTGATCTATTGTTGTTAGTTAAATCGACAATCTATACTTTCTATGAACGTCTGGCACATTATAATGTTAGGAGCGGCATTTATTCATGAACACCGCTTGGCTATGGAAAAAAAAGTAAAAATGAAGCTGAGCTCTATCGTTTAGGAAAGAATGCTTTCACACCGCAGAAGGTACTTGCTGTCAATATTTTACTGGCTGAAAATTGGATTCATAGTGAAGACTGCAGCGGTGTATTCTAGGCTATGTCATGTACGTCATGATGTATCTTCCGTTTCAACTACCTCCAGCCTGTGAACAAGTGCCATGCATCACTGATATGGAATCTTAACGAACGTTAAGCTGACAGCTTTTCGCACATCAGGAAGATTCTATTTCACTTGTGAGATGGTTCAAGTGCATTTATAAAATGAGGAGAAATGAACAACAGAGTGAGCTTGAAATTATGTAAGAATGTTGTCACTCTCTGCATGTAAACTCTTCATAGGCAATAGTCTTACAGCTACTTTGTTCCTTTTTTTAGACAAAGACAACATATTTTCCCAGTAGTCACCTAAAGTGTAGTGCAGGTTCAAATGGTTCAAATGGCTCTGAGCACTATGGGACTTAACATCTGAGATCATCAGTCCCCTAGAACTTAGAACTACTTAAACCTAACTAACCTAAGGATATCACACACATGCATGCCCGAGGCAGGATTCGCACCTGCGACCTTAGCAGTCGCGCAGTTGCGGACTGAAGCGCCTAGAACCACTCGGCCACAACTGCCGGCGAGTGCAGGTATTCTTCCGCAATTACAGCAAGGTGATTTTCCAGCTTTGGTTCAGATATGACCCTCTGGAACACCAAACTACATTGCGAAAGTTTTCATTACTGTTTTCACCAAACATATAGCTTCAGGAGTAGAATGTCTTTTACTGCGAGAATAGGTACGCAGTTGGGTAGGCAGGCGTAGTAATGAGGGGGTAATACGAAGAATGGAAGAAAATTAGCAGACAATGAACTAAAGTAACGAAGAAGGTATGAAATTCTTCTTCCTTCGTTCCTACAGACGGTTATAAATTTTTTGTACTGAATCTGAAAATTTAGTAATATTTTATGTAGAATCGTCAATTCCCATAAAAACTGATGGATTGTGAGAAAAAGGAAGAGGCTGTAGAATCCCTTAAGATGAGCACCAAATCTTTCCATGTTGTCTGGTGAGTATATCGAGTGATATATCTCCGTAAAACCCACTGTGATACTCTCGAATGTTGTTAACTCCACCTGCACACTCCATATATCGATTTATGGATGGGAGAGTCTCATCTCATAATCAAAGGAGAAAATAAAGACACGATCCCTTGATAGTTCGTGCTGGACTGACAATCACCTCGAAATATTCACCACCGAATATAATGAAAAACATACCAAGCCGCTATGTTCTGCCTCTACTTCCCTTCTTGAGGAAGAGCAAGGGAAATGTGCTCTAAAGTAGACCCTGCTAAAATGATCTAGTGTCAGTGCTAAAACAATGAACTATGGTCTTAGCAGAGGCGACAATGCGGGTATCCACAACGTGAATAAATCCCTACTGTAGCGAGATGAATGTTGTATAAGATCCTCGGACGTTCTGTGGCACTGTGATGTGAGCAGAAGATGAATCTCAGTTGATTGACGTTCCTATTACCAAACAAAATGAACGAATGTTATGATTCTGTAGCTCGTTGGTTTAGTAGGTAAGCATTAGTTTACGAATCTAGTTCTCCTGCGTTAGAGACCCTCTGGGAACTGCGATCTTTGCTGATTCTTTCCGCTTCACCCACCTGTGGCAATGATTAGTTCATATGAGAAATGCCGTTATCAACATAGTTCCGAGTGTGCCTGTAATTGGCTTGACCGTTTGGAGGCCTGAGGAAAGGAACTGCACCTTGGCTAGTACAGCGCTGTGATGTTCAAAACAACTAACTTAGTTGTCGCATAAGTTTGAACAAAATTGTTTTTGGTTTGCGAATGGACTGCATGGTACTCAAGCTGTACCTGAAACATAATATTGTGAGCGGAGGACGGATAAAGGGCCTCAGTCATCGTCGACGCCAGCTAAGGAAATTGTGTGTGTGTGTACAGAGCGAGGGAGATTCGTAAATATTTTCAGTACTGACGGACATTTCATGGCAATGAAGCTGAATCACAGGATAAGATATTTCAACGTTTCAGCCATTCTCGCAAATGGCCTTCGTCATGGGGACGACATATAAAGCATCATCCTGATGATGGCCACGTGAAGTAGGGTCCGAAACGCCGGAACAGTTTACACTAGTGCTTCGTCACACTGCCAGCGCGTGTACTGCCGAGGGCGTGTGGTACTCACTTTGTACATGGTGGCGTCGGCGGAGCGCTGCGTTGCTGGTCTGGTGTGATGGAGAGCTGGTGGGCTGTGTGTGCCTGGAAGGCGGCCGGCCGCCGTTTTATAGGCGCTGCGCCGGTGGCCGGACAACGTTCACGCCCCCCGCACCGCAGCGGCGGCGAGCAGCCGGTGGCTGGCGCATTTCCATAGCGCGGCCAGCGGGGACCTCTGTTTTCGCAACAGCGCGGGCGCGCGCATTGTCTCAGGGGACAGACCGGGAGGTGCGCGCATTCCGAGCAACTTGTCTGCAGGTGCAACCTTGTCAAGAGCGAGGCTCAAACTTCCCGCCCAACTCGGGCAGAATTAGCTCTTTGTGCAGAATGGTCTCGGCATCTGCATCT
Organism: Schistocerca gregaria; assembly: GCF_023897955.1. Lineage (NCBI taxonomy): Eukaryota > Metazoa > Arthropoda > Insecta > Orthoptera > Acrididae > Schistocerca > Schistocerca gregaria. Next base: position 152,979,293 of record NC_064920.1, read on the forward strand.
ACAGGATGTTTCACAATTCATGTTACACACTTCTAGAGGATGTAGAGGGGACTTGGTCGATGAAAATTTCTTAGGAACCCATGTCCGGAAACGTCATCCTACGGCTTCACAGAGCGTCTAAGCTAGAGGTACCGGCGCCTGTGAATGTATGTACATACAAGGTGATTTCGTGATGTTGTTACAAACTTTCATTGATGATGGAGAAGGTTAAATACCGGATGATCAAAAAGTCAGTATAAATTTGAAAACTTAATAAACCACGGAAGAATGTAGATAGGGAGGTAAAAATTGACACTCATGCTTGGAATGACATGGGGTTTTATTAGAACCATCCCATATTGCTAGACGCGTGAAAGATCTCTTGCGCGCGTCGTTTGGTGATGATCGTGTGCTCAGCCGCCACTTTCGTCATGCTTGGCCGCCCAGGTCCCCAGACCTCAGTCCGTGCGATTATTGGCTTTGGGGTCACCTGAAGTCGCAAGTGTATCGTGATCGACCGGCATCTCTAGGGATGCTGAAAGACAACATCCGACGCCAATGTCTCACCATAACTCCGGACATGCTTTACAGTGCTATTCACAACATCATTCCTCGACTACAGCTATTGTTGAGGAATGATGGTGGACATATTGAGTCTTACTTTGTTATGCTATTCTGATCAGATGAAACGCCATCTGTCGGATATTTTTTGAACATTTGTATTTTTATGGTTCTAACAAAACCCCATGTCATTCCAAGCATGTGTGTCAATTTGTACCTCTCTCTCTGCAGTATTCCGTGATATATTCAGTTTTCAAATTTATACTGGCTTTTTGATCACCCAGTATAGCAATTTGAGCTAAGGTTCCCTGTGTCCGAAAGTCATGAGCCAAAACCATTCTGATACCTCTGACAGTGGAATACATGTACCAGATTGTGGGGCAGGCAACTTTAAGAGGTATTAGTATGGACCAGGAGGTGAAAAAATGTTTAGTGGACATCGGCTCTAAAATGCATACTAGAGGAGCTATGAATAGTCGTTCATATTCGCTAGCGTGAACATTTCTTGTATTGAACAGTGCTTATCGCCCTTAAGGTATGCAATTTAGAGCCCGTGTACTAGACATTTTTTCTTGTTTTGGTCCATACTACCGCCTCTGAAAGTTGCCTATCCCACAACCTTAGCAACAACACTACTGGTGTGGTAGCGTTCTCGCTTCCTACGTCCGGGTTAAGGTTCGATTCCATACGGGGTCAGGGATTTTCTCTGCCTCGTGATGACTGGGTGTTGTGTGATGTCCTTAGGTTAGTTAGGTTTCAGTATTTCTAAGTTCTAGGGGACTGATGACCATAGATGTTAAGTCCCATAGTGCTCAGAGCCATTTTGAACTGGTACATGTATTCCATTGTAAGAGGCATCAGAATGGTTTTTTTTATGACTTTCAACTTTTTCATTTCCGGCACAGGGATCGTTAGGTAAAGTTGATACATTTAGCCTCCTGCATCATCCTTGAAAGTTTGCAACATCACCACGGAATTACCCTGTATATTCATACATTAACAGGCGCTGGCGCCTGCAACTTTGACGTTCTGTAGCGCAGTCTAATGATGTTTCTGGACATGGCGGCCTATGTAAAGCTTGATGGACCCTCTACAACCTCTAGATGTGCATAACATGGTCAAATACGCTTTATACCGACATATACACCTACACCTAGGGATGGCGGTTATTACGTACTGTTCAAAATGGCTCTAAGCATTATGAGACTTAACTGCTGAGGTCATTAGTCCCCAGAACGTAGAACTACTTAAACCTAACTAACCTAAGGACGTCACATACATCCATGCCCGAGGCAGGATTCGAACCTGCGACCGTAGCAGTCGCGCGGTTCCAGACTGTAGCGCCTAGAACCGCTCGGCCACCCCGGCCGGCGGCTATCACTGTAACAACCGGTTTTCTGTTATATCCTTTTTTCAGCGTCATTTTCGCCGCTTAAAATAACCGGTTTTCGAAATAACAGATTTAAGGTTTTTTTTGCTCCTGTTATTTCCTGTAATAAACGTAGAAATCGAACAAAGACTGAAGAATTCTCACTCCCTGTGTTTGAAGATACACAGAATCAAAACATTAAATTAAATAGTCAAAAGAAAACTTAGTCTGTTCGCTGCTTTTCTCGAAAAGTGACAAGTGGCTGAATACTACAAAAAGTCACCAGTATTTTCCTATTGAATCTAATTTTTGGAATCTATCCTAAAAAACCACGTTGTAATCGAGAATGGTTATTTTGAATAGTCAGTGTTAAAAGGTCAAAACTCATGTTGGGAAGCTCTGTTTTTCGTGTTAATTTGTCCAAGGGCTACAAGCGGATAAAGGAATATCATGTAGATACAGACAACAAGTCAGATACTTTCTATTTTTATTGGAAACTATGAGTTTTCTACTTATATGATGACACAATTTTGTTGTGACTCCTCCCGTTCTTAATTTTTTAAAGCAAATGGAGCTATATTTCACTAGTACTGCGCCAGAATGTTCCGAGACTGATTTTATTCGTGACGTACAGGCGACGTCATCGCAGTAAGCACAGTCGCAACTAAAAGTAATAACTGTGAACACCATTCGAGCATTCACTTTTAAAACGGAATATTAGTTTTGACGTCCCAGCGACAGCGATATCATTAGAGACGGTGCACAAAACCTGATTAGGGAAGGAAATCTGCCGTGCCCTTTTATAGGAACCATCCTGGCATTTGCCTTAAGCGGAGAGTCCACCCAAAAATTTTATTTTTCTTCTACTTTCCAGATGTCAACCGAATTTTAAAATCATATCTGTTACGTAAAGGTGTAGTAATGCGCAACCTTTGAGGTCCAGAACTTCACTGGTTTCTGAGTTAGGAACTTTTAATATGTTGTGTAACGGTGTTTTTCAAAACCAACTTTCGGTGCTGATACCTCAATTTTCGCATTCCAGATTTTACAAGACATTCTTCAATACTTCCATGCATTCATTTTATGAGAAATGTTATTAATTTACTTTCAATAGCTTTTTCTAAACTTCAAACTTAAATTTTCTTAATCGGTACATAAGTGTGATAATAAAATAGACAATTTACATTTTTATAATGTTAATGTAGATTCAAATGCTCTTAAAACTATCTCCTGCAAGAATTTCATTGAAATTGGTTAATTTTCGAGCCAAAAAAGTTGGCACTGGACTTAGAAAAACAATACCTTTTTGGCGGCAGTGGTGGGGTGAGGTTCGCAGGAGAGCTTCTGTAAAGTTTGGATGGTAGGAGACCAGGTACTGGCAGAAGTAAAGCTCTGAGGACTACGCCTGGGTCGTGCTTGGGTAGCTCAGTTGGTAGAGGATTTGCCCGCGAAAGGCAAAGGTCCCGAGGTCGAGTCTCGGTCAGACACACGGTTTTAATCTGCCAGGAAATTTTATATTTAAGTTCTTACTGTTTTTTAAACTATGTTTTTACGTATCCTATTTTGGTCCATGTAGAATATTAGACACCACATCTCTGACTCTGCACACGTCCCTGTACTACCAAGCAGCCTCAGTTGTTCGTACTGCTGCAGGACGCACAGTGTGCTAACGACCAGACTACATCACTGGACATAAGGGTTCATTACAATTTTGTGATGGTCCTATACTACGTGAAGATGCCAAACATAGCAATAAATTCTAGTTGCCTCTATTATTAATGTCAAAGAGAGACTTTTGTTGTTTAACAGATGCTTCTCATGTAATGTGAGTCACCGCTACAACTCACACTGAGGTAACAAAAGTCATGGGATACATCCTAATGTCGTGTCGGACCACCTTTTTCCCGGCGTAGTGCAACAACTCAACTTGGCACCAAAGTCCCCTGCAGAAATATTGAGCCATGCTGCCTTTATACTGTACATAATACTAAAGTGGTTCCGGCGTAGGATTCTGTGCACGAACTCACCTCTCGAATACGTCCCATGAATGTCCGATGGTATGTTTGTCGGGCGATCTATGTGGCCAGATCATTCGCTCAAATTGTCGAGAATGTTTTTCAAACCATTCGCGAACAGTTTAGTTATCTATAAAAATCCCATCGTTGTTTGGGAACAAGAAGTCCATAAATGGCTGCCGATTTTTTCCAGGTAGCCAATGATCAGCATTGTAGAGCCACCACTGACTTTCACAGTGCCTTGTTGACAACTTGTGCCAATGATTTCACGAGGTCTGCACCACACTCGAACCTTACCATCAGCTATTACCAACTGAAATCGGTATTCGTCTGACCAGGACAAGTTCTTCAGTCGCCCGTCGTCCAACCGACATCGTCACCAGCCCAGGAGAGGCGCTGCACGCGATGTCGTGCTGTTCACAGAGGCAGTAGCGTCGGTCGTCTGCCACCGCAGTCCATTAGTGCCAAATTTTGCCGTACTGTCCTAAGGGATACGTTCGTCATTTGCCCTACACTGATTTCTGGGGTTCTTTCACGCAGTGTTGCTTGTCTGTTAGCACTGACAGGTCTAAGCAAACACCAACGCGCTGCTCTCGGTCGTTATGTGAAGGTCGTCGGCCACTGCGTTGTCCATGGTGAGTGGTAATGCCTGAAGTCTGGTAGTCTCTGCCCAGTCTCGTCACTGTGAATCTCGGAATACTGAATTCCCTGATGATTTCCGAAATGGAATGTCCCAAACTTCTTGCTCCAACTACCATTCGGCGTTCAAAGTGTGTAAATTCCCATCTTGCGGCCGTAATCACGTCGGTAACCTTTTCATAGGATTCACCTGAATACAATTGACAGCTCCGTGAATGTCCTGCCCCTTTTATACCTTGGGTATGCGATACTACTGCCATCTATGAATGTGCATATCGCTATCCCAGAAGTTTTGTGACCTCAATGTATAATAGTGTTAACTTATCGTAATGCTCTCAATCATTAATATGGACATTCCTCTTTACATCAGCCTGAAGACGATCACAACGATCGAAAGCGGTCGATTAATAAAACAAATACTTGCGATCTTAGACTGTTTCGGCTGGCCGCTGTGGCCGAGCGGTTCTAGGCGCTTCTGTCCGGACATGGATGTGTGTGATGTCCTTAGGTCAGTTAGGTTTCAGTAGTTCTAAGTCTAGGGGATTGATGACGTCAGATGTTAAGTCCCATAGTGCTTACAGCCATTTGAACCATTTTTTTACGCTGTTTCGGTTTCTAAATATTGTCTTCATTGGATCGCTGTTATCTTCAAGATGACCATGTCACCTCTCATCAATTACAACCATGTCTGAGGCAACATTGACGTATAAAAAGTTATTTATCTACGGATAATCCTCGATTTACTTCGATAACGACCAGTTATTCTATATAAAACTGAAAGAACAAGCAAATTATAAGAAATACGTAAATTTCGTAGCTGTCACCTCTGGATAATTCATGAAGGAGCATAGACAATGCATATTAGATTATATGAAACTGTTGAGGCAAGATAAAGTTGAAGCATTAAGTACATAATCTGCGTCTCAGATCGAATTTTAGACTGTGCTAAATCCACAAAAATGCTGCTACTAACTTCAGTTCGGATTTTTTAAAAACTAAATCAGTACATACAGCTTAATTATTCATGTTCTGTGAAAAGACAGCAATGAATTCTACTGTTGTCATGAAGAGTTTCAACAACTACTTTCCTATAGGAAATAGGAATGCCAAACGTATTTATAAAATGATCATTACATACACATAGAGATGTTAATGTAAAGTAACCAACAAAGTAACCTGATATTTGGTCTAGATTCAAATAATTATTAGTGACCTTCGTAAAGAAGTCCACATATAAAAATTGTATTGGGGCTGGAAGGACGATCCATGTTTGGCACTGAAAATCTGGTAATGGTCTTGCTTGTCAGATGTGTTATGAGAAATACGTATTTGTTTGTTGTGGTTTTGCGTCGAAGAATATTGCAATTTTAGCAACAAAGCACAGCACGATAAGCGTCTCACCTCTTTGATAAGTAACATAAAAATATGGCTGCTGTCGTGGAAGGTCCATTTTGAGAATTAGGTCATATTGTACTAGATTCGGCCTTACTAACTCTCATACATGCTTGAAACGCAGGGGTTGGACAAAGGCATGCAAGCACCGCGAGAAATGCATTCTTGGACACACAATATGTGATTCAGAAGTTTCAAAACTGATTCATTTCTGAGTTGGGGATCGCGTGCGGACGGACTCCACCGGGTGGGGGGTCTCAGGGAACGAACTGACGCTGAGGCAGTTGCCTCGGGAACCGTGGAGAGTACGCATCAGTTGCAGCGTGAGTGCGTGTCATTGATCTCGGTCGAAAAGTGGGATAGGCGAGAATGGAGCGTTTGCGTGCGACTGAACAAAACCGCCACGGAGACTCTCGGTATGATTCAAGATGCCTTTAAGGAAGAAGCCATATCCCGAGAAACCTAGTGCACCTATCCACGGACCTGGAATCGATATGACTTCACATCGCTATCGATACTTTCCAGCCCCTCACTGACTTTCTTTGTGCACGCTCACATTGTAAAAGGTTGTTATTTAGGCTTTAAACTGGTGGTCATATTAATATGACTGGACGGTGTATGCGTCCAAAGTCCCTTGTTAGTTCGATTCTAATGGATCCCATACACATGACCAGTGCTGTCGTAAAACTACGTTCTAATAAGTCTCTTTTCAGTACAGTCTGAAGATTCTCCGTCCTCAACCACGGATTTGAATCGCACCATTTCTCTTTTCTCCACACGCTATTACTTGCAGCTATTTGTTCAGCATAACTAACTTCAGTTGTGGTTCATTAATAGCGTGTTAATGGGCTGTTAATATTTCAGTTCATAGCTCATCGTTTCTCTACATTAAAAACTAGTTGCTTGTCTTTATACGTTGTGGTAAGACCTGACTGGACGGTACTACTGTTCTCGGTGAATAATACTTTTCTCTCTAAATAATCGAATCAGGTTCTTGAAGTTAAGATATGCTATGTTGTAATCATATACAACGTGAACAGTACTGGCTCTGTTACATTATCTTGGATCACACCAGTAACTACTTGTATGCCTATGTGTTAAGTGTATTCATCTCTACTGACAAGTGACAAGCACGTGCTGCTGTCTGTTTCTGAAGAAGTTTGTGTATATAACGGTAATGAGAATATATAGAATAATCTTTAAAGTTTCGATCGACTTTGTTCCATCATTTTATACTTTTATGAAATGATGCATTGTTTGTGGGACGTATTCGAATCTCTGTCTTTACCTACTAGAGTTCTTACCCTCTATAGCTCTCTCTAGTACCATGGAAGTTATTTTCTGATATCTTACCACTAGTTCTGTCATCCTGTCCCTTCTTCTTCACAATATTCCTTTCAGCTCCGATTTTTCCACAGTCCATGATTCTCTATAGCACAATGCTGTGCTCCAAACGTACATTATCAGAAATTTCTTCCTTGAATTAAGGCCTGCCTTGCTACTAATAACCTTCCCTTGTCCAGAGATGCCCTCTTCACCTGTGCTAGTCTGCTTTTTATGTCCTCCTTGCTACGTTCGTCATGAATTAATTTAGGCTCAAAGGTATCAGAATTCCTTAACTTCGTCTATTTCGTAATCGCCAATTTTGATGTTAAGCTTCTCGTAATTCTCTTTGCTGCTGCTTCTCATTAGTTTCGTCTTTCTGGGGTTTACTCTCAATCCTTATTCTGTAGCCACTAGATAGTTCGTTCCACTCAATAGATTCTGTAATTCTTCCTCATCTCCATTTAGAATAACAATGTCATCAATGAGTCTTATAACTGATATTCTTTCAGTCAGAATTTTAATTACACTCTTGAGCCTTACTTTTATTTCCCTCGTTGCTTCATCGACGTGTAGACTGAGCAGTAGGGACGAAAGACTGCATCCCTAATTTTTGGTCTTTCAGTCTTATTGTCCGCTCTTCGTTCTTGTACATATGGTATCTTATTCATCGTTTCCCATAGCTCACGCCTATTTTTCTCAGAGTTTCCAATATATTGCACAATTATACAGTGTCAAATGCTTATTCTAGATCGACATTCCAGTCTGACTTCATTCTTAACGCTTTCTTAAACTGTATTACGGAATCTTAGAAACGAATCTCATCGACCAATTGCCCATAGCAGTTATTTCTTTCACGCATTTATCAGCCATTTCATTCCTGTGGTGGCCGGAGTGGCCAGTTACCCATTAAATTAATTTTATTTTTCCACTTCAGCAAGTACCCGACGTGATGCATCATCTGATATACTGGGGATTATCATGACGTTGGCCGTTGGCCGGCTCCATAGTGCATCTGTAGCGTTATCGTCTATCACGCAAGGTGGTGGGGGGGGGGGGGGGGGGAGGGGGGGCGGTTCAAATGGTTCACATGGCTCTGAGTACAATGGGACTTAACATCTGACGTCATCAGTCCCCTAGAACTTACAACTACTTAAATGTAACTAACCTAAGGACTTCACACTCATCCATGCCCGAGGCAGGATTCGAACCTGCGACCGTAGCGGTCGCACAATGTCGGCACTAGTACAGTGTATATCCACCTTTCGCAGCAATGCAGGCTGCTATTCTCCCATGGAGACGATCGTAGAGATGCTGGATGTAGTCCTGTGGAACGGCTTGCCATGCCATTTCCACCTGGCGCCTCAGTTGGACCAGCGCTCGTGCTGGACGTGCACACCGCGTGAGACGACGCTTCATCCAGTCCCAAACATGCTCAATGGGGGACAGATCCGGAGATCTTGCTGGCCAGGGTAGTTGACTTGCACCTTCTAGAGCACGTTGGGTGGCATGGGATACATGCGGACGTGCATTGTCCTGTTGGAACAGCAAGTTCCCTTGCCGGTCTAGGAATGGTAGAACGATGGGTTCGATGACGGTTTGGATGTTCCGTGCACTATTCAGTGTCCCCTCGACGATCACCAGAGGTGTACGGCCAGTATAGGAGATCGCTCCCCACACCATGATGCCGGGTGTTGGCCCTGTGTGCCTCGGTCGTATGCAGTCCTGATTGTGGCGCTCACCTGCACGGCGCCAAACACGCATACGACCATCATTGGCACCAAGGCAGAAGCGATTCTCATCGCTGAAGACGACACGTCTCCATTCGTCCCTCCATTCACGCCTGTCGCGACATCACTGGAGGCGGGGTGCACGATGTTGGGGCGTGAGCGGAAGACGGCCTAACGGTGTGCGGGACCGTAGCCCAGCTTCATGGAGACGGTTGCGAATGGTCCTCGCCGATACCCCAGGAGCAACAGTGTCCCTAATTTGCTGGGAAGTGGCGGTGCGGTCCCCTACGGCACTGCGTAGGATCCTACGGTGTTGGCGTGCATCCGTGCGTCGCTGCGGTCCGGTCCCAGGTCGACGGGCACGTGCACCTTCCGCCGACCACTGGCGACAACATCGATGTACTGTGGAGACCTCACGCCCCACGTGTTGAGCAATTCGGCGGTACGTCCACCCGGCCTCCCGCATGCCCACTATACGCCCTCGCTCAAAGTCCGTCAACTGCACATACGGTTCACGTCCACGCTGTCGCGGCATGCTACCAGTGTTAAAGACTGCGATGGAGCTCCGTATGCCACGGCAAACTGGCTGACACTGACGGCGGCGGTGCACAAATGCTGCGCAGCTAGCGCCATTCGACGGCCAACACCGCGGTTCCTGGTGTGTCCGCTGTGCCGTGCGTGTGATCATTGCTTGTACAGCCCTCACGCAGTGTCCGGAGCAAGAATGGTGGGTCTGACACACCGGTGTCAATGTGTTCTTTTTTCCATTTCCAGGAGTGTATTATTTGAACTGCAGCTGTCCCTATCAGGTACGGTTACACTCAGGTACGGTAACACTGCATCAGTAAGATCCCTTACTGTATCGTGGGGTCAAAGTGGTATCCATTTATTTTGAGCCATAAAATTCCTGGCAGATTAAAATTATGTGATGGACCGAGACTAAAACTCTGGATTGTTTTGAAGATGACTATCGCGTGCAAGTGATCTACCGACTGAGCTACCTTCGTCTCTACCCTCCAATCCTCTCAGAAGCTCTTGTGCGAACCTTGCAGAACTAACATCCCTAGAAGAAAGGCTACTGCGGAGACATGGCTTAGACACTGCCTGGGGGACGTTTCCAGAATGAGATTTTTATTCTGCAGCCGAGTGCGCGCTGATATGAAACTTGTTAGTAGATTAAAACTGTGTCCCGAATCGAGACTCGAACTCTGGATTGTTTTGAAGATTTTTCAGTCCCGAGATATTCAAAGCCGAATAGGGAAACCGGTTTGTTCAAAAAAGGGTTCAAACGGCTCTAAGCACTACGGGACTTAACATCTCAAGTCATCAGCACCCTAGACTTAGAACTACTTAAACCTAACTAACCTAAGGACATCACACAACGAGGTGGGATTCGAACCTGCGACCGTAACAGCAGCGCGGTTCCAGACTGAAGCGCCTAGAACCGCTGGGCCACAACGGTCGCCCCGTTTTGTTAATCCAGTGTCCGCTAGCATAGTATTCTTAAGTATTTACCTCCACGTTTGATGCTGCAAATTAGCAGTGTTTCATTATGGACTATTTAGATATGATCTATCGATTGAGTCCAGCGCCTCAATCGATAGTCCGTGTTAATCTCATTCCACATAGACTTGAACTTAACGGTTCGTATTGTATTTTCACAGAAAATAATTACTTAGCCAATACACTACTGCCTAAAAGAAACAAAACGTTTCCGCAGCCCAGTTAAGTTTTGCTGTTCACTAAGTTTATCTGTACAGAAAGCAACCATCGAGAGAAGTCTTACGAAGTAAGAGTGATTTCAGGTGTGCCACAGGGAAGTCTCGTAGGACCGTTGCTATTCACAATATACATAAATGACCTTGTGGGTAACATCGGAAGTTCACTGAGGCTTTTTGGGGATGATGCTGTGGTATATCCAGAGGTTGTAACAATGGAAAATTGTACTGAAATGCAGGAGGATCTGCAACGAATTGACGCATGGTGCAGGGAATGGCAATTGAATCGCAATGCAGACAAGTGTAATGTACTGCGAATACATAGAAAGAAAGATCCTTTATCATTTAGCTACAATATAGCAGGTCAGAAACTGGAAGCAGTTAATTCCATAAATTTTCTGGGAGTAGGCATTAGGAGTGATTTAAAATGCAGTGACCATATAAAACTAATCGCCCGTAAAGCAGATGGCAGACTGAGATTCATTGGAAGAATACTAAGGAAATGCAGTCCGAAAACAAAGGAAGTGGGTTACAGTATACTTGTTCGCCCACTGCTTGACTACTGTTCACCGGTGTGGTATCCACACCAGATGGGGTTGATAGAAGAGATAGGGAAGATCCAACGGAGAGCAGCGCACTTCGTTACAGGATCATTTCGTAACCGCGAAAGCGTTACGGGGATGATAGGTGAACTCCAGTGGAAGACTGTGGAAGAGAGACGCTCAGTAGCTCGTTACGGGCTTCTGTTGAAGTTTCGAGGACATACCTTCACCGAGGAGTCAAGCAGTATATTGTTCGCTACTACGTATATCTCGCGAAGAGACCATGAGGATAAAATTAGAGAGATTAGAGCCCACACAGAGGCATACCGACGATCTTTCTTTCCACGAAGAATACGAGACTGGAATAGAAGGTAGAACCGACAGAGGTACTCAAAGTACCCTCCGTCAGGTGGTTTGCGGGGTATGAGTGTAGATGTAGATGTAGAGCTGGAGAAGAATGAAGTAATTCAACGACGTGCAATAAAAATACATGCATTCTTCTGGCCAACTCTCTCAGCTGAGAAAGTGTGTTAACTTAAGAATTTAGTAGCTGCTGCAAACAACAGCTGTGGTAGTTGAACATATTAACACGTCGTGGGTGAATGTATTGTATCGGAACTGCTCGACCTGGCCTCATTATGTCTGGAAACAGTGAAGCCAGGAACAGGTTTCAGAAAGCCCAGTCGAGAGCGCCGCTTCACACGCCGATGGCAGGAGCCTTATATATATAACAGCTATTCAGTTCTGAATGACTCATAAACAGTGATCCAAGACGCTAGAAGTCACTGAAGAGAAATATATTAGATCACTACTGTAAGGTTTCATGAATCGTTTCAAATCCTTATCGCTGGATAGCTCGTTTCGTTCCTTCACACAGTAATTGAATTGTCATAAACTTATGTCATTCTGTGAGCTTAACATAATGATGTCTCTCATAAAGCAGTATCGCAGAAATACCGCTGCAGTCCAGCAAAAAAAAAAAAAAAAAAAAAAAAAAAAAAAAAAAAAAAAAAAATGAAAAAGATAATCCGTTCCTCGTTTGAATACGCTTATCAAGCAAACTCCGATTAATTTAGGATGTAAGCGGATTATCGTGTTAGATCGATTCGGGGGAGGCAATTCTCATTTATTCTTTCAGACAGCATTCCGAATTCAGGAGCAGAAATGCGATGGTATGTTGTATCTTTTCCGTTTCCAAATATTCCCGCTAGACATAATCAGCACTATGAAATATTTTTTCAGCAAGAGTACACAATAAACAGTACCGATACTGGAAGATGCATGTTCACTCGGCACTCTCATTTCTTCTCATTACATTTTGTTTGCAGTAGATCGCGATATTTATCTTTGCAATACTGTACTCGAATCTGTTATAATTAGTTTCGATTAATCGATAAAAACACTGTTACAACGTCTCTGCTGGTCAGTGACGCTATTTCACGTCTTTGGGGAGTTAGTTTGCTTTTGACCAAAGGGGATCGTTCGCTGATTGTTATCCATGTGGTTCCGCTTGTTTGGAACAGTACTCGCCGTTACTACATTGCACTTGAGTCTGTGCGCTGTTCCAGGTCGGTTGGAAGCTTGTTGGTGGCGTTGTGTATGGAGAGAAGATCATTTCTGTCTGGTGGAGGTTCATGCTGTTGTGGAGATTCTACAGCGAATAAAAAATCGCGTGAGAACGTTTCAGTTTAATTGTTGTGGTGACGCGTGGTTATTGCGAAGAAGTCAGAGTGGCATTGCTAGGTTGCAACTACTCTACAAGTAGGAATCGAGCCGTGTGCTTATGCAAAGTAAAATGCAAACTCAGACTTCATCGTACTGTGAATTCAAAGATATTACCCTTGCCTAATCTACAAAATAGGTTCCACTTAATTAAGAACTGAGAGGAGAAAACGATGTTTTTTTCACTAGGAGCAGGCATTGTCTGCAATGGGAGTGGCTGTTAAAACTAAGTTTTCGGAAACATCCAGAAGTCTCACTTTGTATTTTTTATTGACCGGTTGCGCTCTTCAAATGAACAAGAGCGTCACCAGAATATACGGTGTAAAATGGGCTGACATCAATAAAGATTGCCTTTACAGTTGGCTGACAGCTCTAATGATTAATTTGGCTGTACTACAATACTTAAACTTACGTTTAAGGTTCACTAGTAAATGGTATCTATGGCGTTGTCATTGTCAATGTCATCATTTACTGCTGTACTTGATACATACTTCAAACGTAAGTTTAAGAATTGTAGTACGGCCAAATTAATCTTTAGAGCCGTCAGCAAACTTTAAATGTAATATTTAATGCAGTCAGCCAACTTTTTTAAACTGTATGTACTGATGATGCTCTTCTTCGTATAAATAGCGAAATCTGTCAATAAAAAATACAAAGTGAGACTTGTGACTGTTTTCGAAAACTTTGATCTTTCTTTTGCTTGTCATAAATCTGAAAGGTGTATGGGGTGTCACCGCCAGACACCACACTTCCTAGGTGGTAGCCTTTAAATCGGCCGCGGTCCGGTAATAAACGTCGGACCCGCGTGTCGCCACTATCAGTGATTGCAGACCGAGCGCCGCCACACGGCAGGTCTAGAGAGACTTCTTAGCACTCACCCCAGTTGTACACCCGACTTTGCTAGCGATGGTTCACTGTCTGCTTACGTTCTCATTTGCCGAGACGATAGTTTAGCACAGCCTTCAGCTACGTCATTTGCTACGACCTAGCAAGGCGCCATATTCAGTTACTATTGATACTGTGAATCATGTACCGTCAAGAGCGACGTTCATCATTAATGGATTAAAGTTAAATATTCCACCAGCTACGTCCGTTTTTCTGAAGTCTAATTTCCTTGTCATGTTCCAGACCTCACGCCAGCCTGCGTGAGCTAAAACGCATGCCTTTCGGCCTCCTCTACTAACACGGTGTTGGCTCTCCTGCCAACCACAACAGTGTACTTGTAGGTTTGAGTATTTATGCAGGGCTATAAAGTGATTTTCTTGTATACAGTGACAATATAATACCATCTTTCGCATTTTCAATTAAATGTACGCTATCACTCTTTGTATTTATTCACTAGAACCACGTTGCATGGGCGCCACCTTATTGAGACCTGTAGTATGGTTTACGTTACACCAGCAACCAACGTTCATCGCCAATCGATCACTGAACTCCGATCTCACAAGATACAGGTCATAAGGGACTCTTTCTTATGTCAATTTCAAGGTGCTGATAAAATTAGGTCCAAGGGGAGGGGGGGAGGTGCTTTGCTGATTGCTGTTGGTCAAGCATTGTGCTACATAGTTTCGCTCGTTATGATGGTATTAAGTAAGACTGCAAGCCAGGACGTGGATGCTCACTCAAATAATTTAATTGTTTTTTTACAAAAGTGAGGAGACGCTGTCATTTCACAACTGGACGGAATAAGCAGAAAGGCAATCCCTTTTCAGTTTGTGATAAGTAAATAAAAACACCTACAGCTGTCCTTATGATTTGATTTTATTTTGTCGCTACCATTTTCAACGCTTCAGTGCGTCATCTTCATGCCTGTATGCATAAACATTGAATGTAGCATTATCAACTTATCAATCAAGCTACATTGAAACAGATTAAAACACAGTGAGAAACAATGTAAACACTCTACTAATGAATTTACACCGAACATTTGACAGAAAGAAAAGATATATCAATTGTCACATATCTAAAATATACCATCACTAATTTCCACTCAATACACTGTAAAATTATGCTATCTATTAAACATTTCTTTAGCTACTATTCATGATTTTTATTGGACAGTCGGACACATTATCTGCAAAACCCTGAAAAAACTTGCTGTAAGACAAAAATAACTGTAAAAGGTGATGAATGGAAGACTCAAAAATGGTTCAAATGGCTCTGAGCACTATGGGACTTAACATCTATGGTCATCAGTCCCCTAGAACTTAGAACTACTTAAACCTAACTAACCGAAGGACATCACACAACACCCAGCCATCACGAGGAAGAGAAAATCCCTGACCCCGCCTGGAATCGAACCCGGGAACCCGGGCGTGGAAGCGAGAACGCTACCGCACGACCACGAGATACGGGCTGAATGGAAGGAATCAATACCTCACAAACAAGTAAAAAGAAGGAACATGACCTATGTTTCGTGTCAACGAATAAAATCCTTAGTTGTACACAGGTGAGTGGCGTACACTATGCCATATCTATAATTTGAACATCCATGACATGGTATAAACCGAATGTAGGGCCCAAATATACAGGGTGTTACAAAAAGGTACGGCCAAACTTTCAGGAAACATTCCTCACACACAAATAAAGAAAAGATGTTATGTGGACATATGTCCGGAAACGCTTAATTTCCAAGATAGAGCTCATTTTAGTTTCGTCAGTATGTACTGTACTTCCTCGATTCACCGCCAGTTGGCCCAACTGAAGGAAGGTAATGTCGACTTCGGTGCTTGTGTTGACATGCGAGTCAGTACTCTACAGTACTAGCATCACGCACATCAGTACGTAGCATCAACAGGTTAGTGTTCATCACGAACGTGGTTTTGCAGTCAGTGCAATGTTAACAAACGCGGAGTTGGCAGATGCCCATTTGATGTATGGATTAGCACGGGGCAATAGCCGTAACGATGTACATTTGTATCGAGACAGATTTCCAGAACGAAGGTGTCCCGACAGGGAGACGTTCGAAGTAATTGATCGGCGTCTTATGGGGCACGGAACATTCCAGCCTATGACTCGCGACTGGGGAAGACCTAGAACGACGAGCACACCTGCAATGGACGAGGCAATTCTTCGTGCTGTTGACGATAAACCGAAAGTCAGCGTCAGAGAAATTGCTGCTGCACAAGGTAACGTTGACCACGTCACTGTATGGAGAGTGCTACGGGAGAACCAGTTGTTTCCGTACCATGTACAGCGTGTGCAGGCACTATCAGCAGCTGATTGGCCTTCACGGTTACGCTTCTGCGAATGGTTCATCCAACAATGTGTCAATCCTCATTTCAGTGCAAATGTTCTCTTTACGGATGAGGTTTCATTCCAACGTGATCAAATGGTAAATTTTCACAATCAACATGTGTGGACTGACGAGAATCCGCACGCAATTGTGCTGTAACGTCATTAACACAGATTTTCTGTGAACGTTTGGGCAGGCATTGTTGGTGATGTCTTGATTGGGCCCCATGTTTTTCCACCTACGCTCAATGGAGCACGTTATCATGATTTCATACGGGATACTCTACCTGTTCTGCTAGAACATGTGCCTTTACAAGTAGGACACAACATGTGGTTCATGCACGATGGAGCTCCTGCACATTTCAGTCGAAGTGTTCGTACGCTTCTCAACAACAGATTCGGTGACGGATGGATTGGTAGAGGCGTACCAACTCCATGGCCTCCACGCTCGTCTGACCTCAACCCTCTTGACTTTCATTTATGGGGTACTTGAAATTGAAAGCTCTTGTCTACGCAACCCCGGTACCAAATGTAGAGACTCTTCGTGCTCGTATTGTGGACGGCTGTGATACAATACGCCATTCTCCAGGGCTGCATCAGTACATCAGGGATTCCGTGCGACGGAGGGTGGATGCATGTATCCTCGCTAACGGGGGACATTTTGAGCATTTCCTGTAACAACGTGTTTGAACTCACGCTGGTACTTTCTGTTGCTGTGTGTTTCCATTCCATGATTAATGTGATTTGAAGAGAAGCAATAAAATGAGCTCTAACATGGGAAGTAAGCGTTTCCGGACACATGTCCACATAACATATTTTCTTTCTTTGTGTGTGAGGAATGTTTCCTGAAAGTTTGGCCGTACGTTTTTGTAACACCCTGTACAGAACGTATGAAATACGGCCGCAAGGAAACTGTTCATGATGCAAACACTCATATGCGAATGCATCATATATCTTGTACTGCCATGAAACAATCACACACAGGGATACTAAGTAGCCCACAGGGATGCACTGTATCATGAAGGATGACACTTCTCAGGTATTGTTGAAAGGAAAGTGCGAGTATTAGTTGAGGACCAATTGGATGAAAATCAGTGTGGGTTTAGGCCTCTTAGAGGTTGTCAGGACCAGATCTTTTGCTTATGGCAAATAATGGAGAAGTGTTATGAATGAAACAGGGAATTGTATCTGTGCTTTATAGATCTAGAAAAGGCATATGACCGGGTTCCTAGGTTGAAGTTATTGTCTGTACTACGAGATTATGGAATAGGAGGCAAACTTTTGCAAGCAATTAAAGGTCTTTACATGGATAGTCAGGCAGCAGTCAGAGTTGACGGTAAATTGAGTTCATGGTTCAGAGTAGTTTCAGGGTTAAGACAAAGCTGCAACCTGTCTCCATTGTTGTTCATATTATATATGTATCATATGTTGAAAACAATAGACTGTCTGGGTGAGGTTAAGATAGGTGAACACAAAATAAGAAATCTTGCATATGTGGATGACTTAGTTGTGATGGCAGATTCGATTGAAAGTTTGCAAAGTAATATGTCAGAGCTAGATCAGAAATGTAAGGACTGTGCTATGAAGATTAGCATCTCCAAAACGAAAGTAATGTCAGTGGAAAAGAGATATAAACGGATTGAGTGCCAAATAGGAGGAACAAAGTTAGAGTACTTAGGATGCATATTCTCACAGGACGGCAACATAGAGAAAGAACTGGAAGCGAGGTGTAGCAAAGCTAATGCAGTGAGTGCTCAGCTACGATCTACTCTCTTCTGCAAGAGCGAAAGCTGGGTGGATACAGGTTACCTTATCAATAAGGTTGAGGTTACTGATATGAAAGTAGCTAGGATGATTGCAGGTACTAGTAGATGGGAACAATGGTAGGAGGGTGTCCACAATGAGGAAATCAAAGAAAAACTGGGAATGAACTCTATAGATGTAGCAGTCAGGGCGAATAGGCTTAGATGGTGGGGTCATGTTACACACATGGGAGAAGCAAGGTTAACCAAGAGACTCATGGGTTCAGCAGTAGAGGGTAGGAGGAGTCGGGGCAGACCAAGGAGAAGGTACCTGGATTCGGTTGGGAATGATTTTGAAGTAATAGGCTTAACATCAGAAGAGGCACCAACGTTAGCACGGAATAGGGGATCATGGAGGAATTTTATAAGGGGGACTATGCTCCACGCTGAACGCTGAAAGGCATAATCAGTCTTAAATGATATATATTTTAAAAAACAGAAATCTTACTGAGTAGCACACCTCTCAAAAAGTACTCTTGTGTGTTAAACCTAAGTGATAACAAGGAACTAATCGAAGTATTAAATATATGGTCACGGATAAATGCATTGTAACTAGTCCACACTTAGGTCTTCCGATGACCTTAAAACCAAAAGCCATTACATGCCAGCAATTAGAAAATTTCCAGTCATTGAAATCGTGTCAGTGTCAAGCCCTATTATTAATTGACCAGTGAGGTGTCCACTCATCATGCTCAAACGCTGCTGCTGCCGGGGAAAATTGGTGCCGCTACAGCAGTGTCAAAATACCTCGCGGGCGGCCCGTTAAGTGGCGAACCGTTTACAGCGGGTGGGGCGGAACCTGATTTTCAGGTTATGCTTCAGTGAACGTGCCCAACTGCGGTGCCACGAAAAGAGAGTAATGTATTTTGTGAACAAGAGTTCTGTTCGATACATTGCACGCCTGTTATATCGTACGGATCCGTAGTGTCAAGGACAGTAGCTACCACAGGTTATGCAAACACGTCCTATCTCTGCGTTAGTGTATGACTGAGAGCGTATCTGCATACGTTTTCTGAACACTGGCTCTATAGTCATTTTTTCCGTTTTCCGTCTTTCCTTTAGTTGCTTTAAATTCTTGAAGGAGTGTACCGTCTGCGCAACCAACTGAAGGCAGTTTGTTGCCATAGGCGTTTCGCTTAATTTATTTGGGAAGCATCATCAGCGGCCTGTAATACATGTTGCCTATTTTAGATACAATAAACGTATTATGTGGTAGATATAATATGCTGCTATATTACGTTTTGTCGTGTCTTTCTCTTGTTTTTCAGGTTAAAATCAACTTTTGTAGCACAAAGTTCGTAATGTGTGGTGTTACTCACGTGTGTGGTCCTGGAGATGTATTCGTTAGTTTCCATACTCCAGCTGGCCCATTTCTTGCGTCCTTTCACCCACATTTGTCACTTCGCACATATCACTTGCACTTTCCATTTTGTGATCAACATATGGGAGTTTTTGGTGCGTAGTATTGCCAACTGTTGTTTGTCTTTCTTTTTTTTGTGTTGTGGAAAATTTGTGGTAAGGTCTTATGGTACCAAACTGCTGATATAGTCGGTCCCTAAGCCTATACACTACTTAATCTAACTTAAACTAACTTACGCTATGGACAACACACACACCCATGCCCGAGGGAGGACTTGAACCTCCGACGGGGGAAGCCGCATGGACCGTGACAAGGCGCCCTTGACCGCGCGGCCAACCCGCGCAGCGTTTGTGTTGTGGTTTAGCATTTTTTTCATTTGTTGTGTGTTTGTGTATTGGGGGGGGGGGGGGACGTCGGGAGAGAGAAGGGGGAGAAGGAGATCCATTGCCAGCCCGAGTGGCCGTGTGGTTCTAGGCGCTACAGTCTGGATCCGGGTGACCGCTACGGTCGTAAGTTCTAGGCGACTCATGCCCTCAGAAGTTAAGTCGCATAGTGCTCAGAGGCATTTGAACCATTTTTGAAGGAGATTGAAAGGTGGCTACACTGAGTCACAGCGCCAGAGATTGCGCCAAAGAGTATTATTCCTCCGCCTCCACTGGCGCAGTAGTTGTTCAGTGAATGTCGAGGGCAGTGGTAGTTCAGAGGTTGTCGTGGACAGTGCTGGTTGAGAGGATGTCGAGAGCAGTACTAGTTGAGAGCATATCGTGTGCAGTTGTTCTGTTGGTCGAGACAGCAGATGCTGTTCGGTTGGTGTAATGCATAGATGGAATATGTTGCAATAATCACAGTGTATTTTTCAATATATATGAGGGTAACAAGAAAATTTTTTATATCAAATTTCCTAAATAACAATGCCTGTTGGTCCCAGGTTCAGTCAACAAAGCATCTGGCTCGTGTTCATGTATTAGATTTGAAATTCTGGTTTGTATGTGCAATTATAGTATTTCTGGTTTTTCAATTAGTTCATTGTAAATAGTGTTTAAAATATCTAGTCGTATTGAGGAAGAACCGTGCCAGATAGGTGTACGTTGAATCACACTTCCACACACAGAACAGTTACACTTGTGCTTTGTAGTTTCGTAGCTTTTATAGTTGCAGGGAACTGAATTAATCAATTGTGTTAACGGAAATTTCCCTTCATTCTTTACTGTCATTTTATGCAATCAGATTGCGTACTAAAACTAGTCAGGCCCAACCGGTTACGAGACTTCGTAACCGGACACACAGTGACTGAAATTATTTGCATTTTAATAATTAAGCCCCCATGCACGTGACGACCGCTGCTTCGGATCGTCCCTTGGAATTCTTTTGATAGTAAAAATAGCAGACTGTAGTATTCTTGTAACAATTTGTAGTTTAGTAATTGTTCTCTATATTGCTCGTGTAGATTTGGTAATTGAACATTTGTAGCTGTCTTGTCAGTCTTCTAATGGTATTTTTGCAGAATTTAATTTTTAGTGTCTCGTATACGGGACTGACAATTTTGTACAATGATGAAGATTTCAATTGTTCGTTAATCGTGTCTGTCGGGAAGCATTTCGTGTGAATGGTATTGTTGGTGATAAAGTGTTATATTGTGTGTTATTTTCGTATAGTGACGAGTATTGTATGTTTTGTAAATGATTACGCGATCAAGGAAATGGCAAAAATGATGGATAGTCAGAATGACGAAATTGTTAACATGGCGAACTCTCCAAAACAGGAGAATAGTAGGATGAATAATGAAGTAGAAAACAATTTAATAAGCCGAGAAAATAGTCCGGAACCAGTTCAAAATTTTTGACAATCAGAAAATTTTCAGAATACGAGATTAACGACAGAAGATTCTGGAATAGTATCGTACACAGATAGCTTTACAGCTATGACGAAGGAAGTTAGTTTTACGGGAAATGTTAGGGGCGAAAAGAATTTCGAACCAGTTAATATGGAGCAGTTGATGAGTGCACATATTAAATTTGAGATCACAATTAGGATCTGAATTAAAAACAGTGGCAACACGGTTAGAAACTGATATGGGAACAATGGAAACACGGTTAGACTCACGAATAGGGACATGTTTTAAAAACATGAAAGATGAATTAAAGAAAGAAATTAGAGAAGAAGTACAACCGATTTTGAATGCTGACAATAATAGATTAATTTCAATAGAAATTAGACGAAAGGAACAGGATAGAGAACAGGAAGAAAGAGATCGCGCGACAGTACAAAAATTTTCAGAGTTAAATCTTCAACGTGTACACGATTAAGGATGAAATATTTGAAGGAATCGAGGAATCCGTACCAAATGACAGAATAAATAACCTAACACAACAGTATGAACAGTTAACTACTAAATGTATCAATACTGAAACTTGAGTCGCAACACTTACGGAAGACGTAAATAAACAGAAAGAACAAATAGGTGACTTATCGGAAAGAGTTGAGGAGATTTCAGATAAATTGACAAGTCTTAGTTTAAATGGAGACAGAGATACAGATGATACAGCTCCACTGCCATTTGCACAAACCGAAGAGTACCAGAACATAAATAAAGATGTTGAAAATTAGGGAAAATTTAATGAACGCGTTAAAAGGGAATTTGAGGCGTTACGAAAGCAAGCTAAACAAATTGAAAGCGAAATCGCAGGAAAATACAGTAGAAGAAATTTAGAATCACATATAGCAGCGGGTTTTGAAGAAAATAATTTAATTAATTTAAGATCTTTCGCAATTCTAAGAATGACATACATACATGTTCATGCTTTGATCAATTTATGTACGCACTTTCACCAAATTGGCCACTAAGTCACAAACTGGAATTTATGTGCGGCTATTTAAGTCCTCAGGGGATTCGCTACACTAAGTGAATATGTGCCGTAGCGTGCACAGGGCCCCGAGCTGTAGTGGTGCTATTTCCCTTTCAGTTTTCTGCACCGCTGCCTACTCTTTTACTATTCTTTTTATCTATCAAAACAACTCTTCAACTATCAATCTATATAGAGAGTCTGTAAAAATAACCGGATATGACTATTTTACCCAAAAGTGATTTCGGAAATTATCGTTCGGACTTACTGTATCTTCAGCACCATTCATTCGTAGTTTAAATTTTACCTGTTTATCTTCGTGACAATTACTTCATATGTTGACGATATTCTTATTGCTAAACGTTCATGGAGTGAGCATAACAAAATTTTAGATTCATTACTACGTATTTTTGTAAGAGCTGGCATTACAGTGAACTTGGAGAAATCTGAATTTGGTCGTTCTCAGGGAAATTTCTTGGTCGTATTATTTCTACAGAAGGTATTCTTCCTGATCCAGAGAAACTAGACGCTATTCGTAATTATGCTGTTCCTAATACAAAACGTGATGTTCGTAGCTTCCTTGGTGTCTGTAATTTTCTTAGACGGTTTGTTAGATTGGATAATTTGGCCACATCTCGTTTATGTGAACTATCTGGAAAGAATTCTAATTGGTGTTGGGATGAGGAAACTCAATCAGAATTTGAAGAACTTCGTGATGCTTTAGTTGCTGCTCCACTTCTTTCACATCCGGATTTATCTAAAGGTTTTTGTTTGGCGACGGACTCATCATACAAAGGCCTAGGTGCACACTTATTTCAAGACATAGAAAAAAACGTCGTTGTACTACAGAAAACTATTGCATTTCTTCGTGTTCACTCTAAATCAAAAAAGATTTATTCAATTACGAAACTTGAAGCCTTGGCTGTTGTTTGGGCTTTTACAAAATTTCGCATCTTTTTGTATGGCAGACATACTAAGGTTTACACCGATCATCGAGCTCTGGAATTTCTTATGTCAACAAAATTAACTCATGGAAGATTGTCACGATGGGCGCTGTATCTACAGGAATATGATTTTAGTATTGTTTGCATATAGGGTTCTTCAAATATTATTGCTGATGCTTTATCACGTGCACCTATGGGTTTGAAACAAAGTGCTGAGGAGGACTGCAAAGAAAACAACTATTGTTTGATATATATTTAAGCCCCCTATGAACCATGGACCTTGCCGTTGGTGGGGAGGCTTGCGTGCCTCAGCGATACAGATGGCCGTACCGTAGGTGCAACCACAACGGAGGGGTATCTGTTGAGAGGCCAGACAAACATGTGGTTCCTGAAGAGGGCCAGCAGCCTTTTCAGTAGTTGCAGGGGCAACAGTCTGGATGATTGACTGATCTGACCTTGCAACATTAACCAAAACGGCCTTGCTGTGCTGGTACTGCGAACGGCTGAAAGCAACCGTAAACTACAGCCGTAATTTTTCCCGAGGACATGCAGCTTTACTGTATGATTAAATGATGATGGCGTCCTCTTGGGTAAAATATTCCGGAGGTAAAATAGTCCGCCATTCGGATCTCCGGGCGGGGACTAGTCAGGAGGACGTCGTTATCAGGAGAAACAAAACTGGCGTTCTACGGATCGGAGCGTGGACTGACAGATCCCTTAATCGGGCAGGTAGGTTAGAAAATTTAAAAAGGGAAATGGATAGGTTAAAGTTAGATATAGTGGGAATTAGTGAAGTTCGGTGGCAGGAGGAACAAGACTTCTGGCCAGGTGACTACAGGGTTATAAACACAAAATCAAATAGGGGTAATGCAGGAGTACGTTTAATAATGAATAAAAAAATAGGAGTGCGGGTAAGCTACTACAAACAGCATAGTGAACGCATTATTGTGGCCAAGATAGACACAAAGCCCATGCCTACTACAGTAGTACAAGTTTATATGCCAACTAGCTCTGCAGATGATGAAGAAATTGATGAAATGTATGATGAGATAAAAGAAATTATTCAGGTAGTGAAGGGAGACGAAAATTTAATAGTCATGGGTGACTGGAATTCGTCAGTACGAAAAGGGAGAGAAGGAAACATAGTAGGTGATTATGGATTGGGGCTAAGAAATGAAAGAGGAAGCCGTCTGGTAGAATTTTGCACAGAGCATAACTTAATCATAGCTAACACTTGGTTCAAGAATCATAAAAGAAGGTTGTATACATGGAAGAATCCTAGAGATACTAAAAGTATCAGATAGATTATATAATGGTAAGACAGAGATTTAGGAATCAGGTTTTAAATTGTAGGACATTTCCAGGGTCAGATGTGGACTCTGACCAGAGGTTGTACAGAGTTTGAAGGAGAGAATAAGGGAACAATTGACAGGAATGGGGGAAGGAAACACAGTAGAAGAAGAATGGGTAGCTCTGATGGATGAAGTAGTGAAGGCAACAGAGGATAAAGTAAGTAAAAAGACGAGGGCTGCTAGAAATCCTTGGGTAACAGAAGAAATATTGAATTTAATAGATGAAAGGAGAAAATATAAAAATGCAGTAAATGAAGCAGGCAAGAAGGAATACAAAAATTAGATCGACAGAAAGTGCAAAATGGCTAAGCTGGGATGGCTAGAGGACAAATGTAAGGATGTAGAAGCTTATCTCACTAGGGATAAGATAGATACTGCCTACAGCAAAATTAAAGAGACCTTTGGAGAGAAGAGAACCACGTGTATGAATATCAAGAGATCAGATGGCAACCCAGTTCTAAGCAAAGAAGGGAAGGCAGAAAGGTGGAAGGAGTATATAGAAGGTTTATACACGGGCGATGTACTTGAGGACAATATTATGGAAATGGAAGAGGATGTAGATGAAGACGAAATGGGATATAAGATACTGTGTGAAGCGTTTGACAGAGCACTGAAAGACCTGAGTCGAAACAAGGCGCCTGGAGTAGACAACATTCCATTAGAACTACTGATGGCCTTGGGAGAGCCAGTCATGACAAAACTCTACCAGCTGGTAAGCAAGATGTATGAGATAGGCGAAATACTCTCAGACGTCAATATAATAATTCCAATCCCAAAGAAAGCAGGTATTGACAGATGTGAAAATTACCGAACCATCAGTTTAATAAGCCACAGCTCCAAAATACTAACACTAATTCTTTACAGACGAATGGAAAAACTAGTAGAAATATCGAAACACGTGAGGCAATACTGATCTTACGACTTATCTTAGAAGAAAGATTAAGAAAAGGTAAACCTACGTTTCTAGCATTTGTAGACTTAGAGAAAGCTTTTGACAATGTTGACTGGAATACTCTCTTTCAAATTCTGAAGGTGGCAGGGGTAAAATACAGGGAGCGAAAGGCTATTTACAATTTGTACAGAAACCAGATGGCAGTTATAAGAGTCGAGGGGCATGAAAGGGAAGCAGTGGTTGGGAAAGGAGTGAGACAGGGTTGTAGCCTCTCCCCGATGTTATTCAATCTGTATATTGAGCAAGCAGTAAAGGAAACAAAAGAAAAATTTGGAGTAGGTATTAAAATTCATGGAGAAGAAGTAAAAACTTTGAGGTTCGCCGATGACATTGTAATTCTGTCAGAGACGGCAAAGGACTCGGAAGAGCAGTTGAACGGAATGGACAGTGTCTTGAAAGGAGGATATAAGATGAACATCAACAAAAGCAAAACAAGGATAATGGAATGTAGTCAAATTAAATCGGGTGATGCTGAGGGAATTAGATTAGGAAATGAGACTACTTAAAAAAATTAAGTTAAGTGAAAAATTTGAATTTGGCGCCATTCCTCAAACCTTCTTCTGCAATCCACTGCAGTAGTAACTTTCTGTGTCAACAGGTGGCAGCACAGCAGAAGTTTGTAAGATGGCCGACATCGATGTTCGTTTGAGACAGCGTTGTGTGATTGAATTCTTGAATGCAGAAGGTGAAACGCCCATACGCATTCATGAAAGACTGAAGAAGGTGTATGGTGTTGTGACAGTGGATGTCAGCACTGTTAGACGATGGGTTCGTCGTTGTAAGGAAGCTGAAGGGCAAACACCGTTGACTGACGAAAAGCGGAGCGGCAGGCCGGTGAGTGCAGTGACTCCACACAACATTCAGCAAGTTGATGACATCATTCGTGGTGACCGTCGGGTGACTGCAGATGAAGTGTGTCGCATTATTTCTCTTAGTAAAGGCAGTGTGATCACGATTATTAAACAATTGGGGTACTCAAAAGTTTGTGCACGGTGGGTTCCAAGAATGTTAACCGATCAGAATAAAGAGGCAAGGAAAACAATAGCCTCCCAACACTTGCAGCGCTTCCGTTTGGAGGGAGATGAGTTTCTGAAAAAAATTGTGACTGGGGACGAAACATGGGTGCATTTTTTTGAACCCGAATCAAAGAGGCAGTCAATGGAGTGGCGTCACGCAAGCTCGCCGAGGAAGAAAAAATTCAAAACTGTGCGATCGGCAGGGAAAGTTATGGCAACAGTTTTCTGGGATACAGAGGGTGTGATTCTGGTTGATTTTTTGGAGCAGGGATGCACAATAAATTTTGTTCAATACGTCACAACCCTCAAAAAACTTAAAGCACGTCTTCAGCGAGTTCGCCCAACAAAATCAATGGCAGATGTTCTTCTTTTGCATGACAATGCAAGACCACACACCAGTCGTCACACCTCTGACGAGATTGTCAAAATTGGATGGGAAGTTTTGCCTCATCCCCCATACAGCCCTGACGAGGCACCATCAGACTTCCATCTGTTCGGGCCACTAAAAGAAGCTCATAGTGGGATTCATTTTGAAGATGAGGAGGCCGTCAAAACATCCGTGCGTCAATGGCTTAGGAAGCAGAGCTGTGATTTTTACCGTGCTGGGATACATGCCCTTGTTCAAAGATGGACCAAAACTGTAGAGATGGGCGGAGATAACATTGAAAAATGACAAAATGATCATCAATGTTGTGGTTTTCAACCTATGTAATTGCATTTAAATTTCCTGACAATTAAACGTAGAAAAAAAAAATAGGAGGCATTACTTTTTGACTGACGCTCGTAGTAAAGAAGTTTTGCTATTTAGGAAGTAAAATAAATGATGATGGTCGAAGTAGAGAGGATATAAAATGTAGACTGGCAATGGCCAGGAAAGCGTTTCTGAAGAAGAGAAATTTGTTAACATCGAATATAGATTTATGTATCAGGAAGTCGTTTCTAAAAGTATTTGTTTGGAGTGTAGCCATGTATGGAAGTGAAACATGGACGATAACTAGTTTGGACAAGAAGAGAATAGAAGCTTTCGAAATGTGGTGCTACAGAAGAATGCTGAAGATACGGTGAATAGATCATGTAACTAATGTGGAGGTATTGAATAGGATTGGGGAGAAGAGAAGTTTGAGGCACAACTTGACTAGAAAAGGGATCGGTTTGTAGGACATGTTTTGCGGCATCAAGGGATCACAAATTTAGCATTGGAGGGCAGCGTGGAGGGTAAAAATCGTAGAGGGAGACCAAGAGATGAATACACTAAGCAGATTCAGAAGGATGTAGGTTGCAGTAGATACTGGGAGATGAAGAAGCTTGCACAGGATGGAGAAGCATGGAGAGCTGCATCAAACCAGTCTCAGGACTAAAGACAACAACAACAACAACAACAACATATATTTAAGGTGTTGCGTTTTGTCCACGCTTCAGGACATCGCTAAGGAGCAAAACAAGGATCCAATCTGGAAGGACATTAAGGAGAAGTGGAGGAGAAAGGAAAGTGTAGCGATTAGACAGTATTATTTAGTTCGCAATGATGTTCTTTTTAAACGAAAATCGGTCGACAACTCTGTTTGGTTAGTTTGCATTCCTGATGAGTGGGTTAAGAAATTGATTTGGTATACACATTTCAGTTATGCACACTTTGGTCCCAGAAAATGCTTTTATAAATTACGAGAAAATTGCTACTTCAGTAATATGAAAAACGTATTCGATTTGTTCTTGCCAAATGCAAATTATGTTAAAAGACTAAGCCGCCAACTATTTCCCACAGGGCACCTTTGTTTCCTGTCATTCCAGCGAAATTAAAGGAGATGGCTGTAGTCTATTTGTTCGGTCCAGTGGTTCGTCCTACTAATAGTTTTACGTACATTTTGGGTAGCAGTGGAAATGACATCAAAATATGTGTGTTTTACACCTTTACGCAAAGCAACAGCTCATTCAGTATCTAATGCTTTCATCAAACATGTTGTTAAAGAAGTGGGTCATGTTGATAAAGTTATATCAGATAATGCATCACAGTTTCGCTCTAAAATTTAGCTTCGTACTCTACGGCGTCGTAAGATTAAGCCAATTTTCATTTCACTTTTTCACCCTCAATTTAACGCTTCAGAGAGATGGTTGAAGGAAATCAATAAATTATGTCTACTTTATTGTCATCAGAATCACAGAACGTGGGATCAGTATCTTCATATTTTTCAAAACATTCTGAATGAACTCCCTATTGATTCAACTTCTTTACCGCCTATATTGATATTAAAAAATAAAGCTCCGACAAATCGCATTTCTGAAATAGTTCCTTTTCCGCCTACACGGAAACTGCGGCATTCTGAAGTTGTCAACCTGGATCTACAAAATATTGCATCTGCAGCTGCTAGAAGAGAGAAATCAGCTAAACGTCCTGGTCGTTTAAAAACCTTGTCAGCTGGTCAAAAGGTGTTGATTAAGTCTCATCGTTTGTCTCACAAAGGAAAAGGCTTGTGTCGCAAATTTTTTCTGCTTTATAACGGTCCATATAGCGTTCGCAAAATTATTCACGATAACACCGTCGAAGTAGAAACTCTTAAATCACGGCGCTCTAAGGGAATACATCATATATCGAACGTTAAAATTTTCGTGGAATGACATACTTTTGAGAAATTAACAGTTATGCGTAAACATGCAGAGAATATAAGGATACCGCTCCGTGTTCTGGCGGCGGCACATACTCAAAGGAACAGTCAAGTCTGCGCGCCGCACAACGCAGTCGCTGACCGCAAACAATTACTTCCCACGTCACGCGTACCTACAGCTGATCGAGCACTTAGTGCGAGTGCACTTACAGCCGTCAACAAATACACAGTCTAATTTCGCTGATTAAACTCAGTGAAAAGCAATAATGACTTAGTAAATTATGTTATTAACATTCAGTTTTTTTTCAGGATACAGTTATATAAAATATTTAAGAAATTCAGGTAAATTCTGTGTGTGTGCGACGTTACGAGGACTTGCTATCGAGAAAATTTCAAGAAGAATGTAATTTCGAAGAACAAAGTAATAAACTAAAAAGGTAACTATTAATTGAGCTTATTTTTCAGGTAACATATTTCCACTTAGGTACATACTTTAGACGTAATTTGCTGCACGCGATTACGTGAGTTATACTGTGTGTTCACTGATTTTGACAATGATTGATTATTGAACAGGGTTGTTACTTGTGTATATTATGCATCGCTTGGCTGCTCTGCTTTTTCACTGATGTCATTTTTTTTATTATGTGCCTGCTGTGCGTATTTATTTAAATTATAATTGTCACCTGATTAGTTGTGCTGATATGATTATGTATGTATGTTATACTTTGTGATTTATCTGATTGCGCCTTCATGTTTACTTATTAAGATTACAAATGAACATTTATTTGCCTATGCTGAAATGATGCTAATGACCTGTTTATTATGTAAGATATATATATTTGCTGCTTTGCGTATGGATTGCTTATTTACACATTTCTGTTTTGTTGTCACATGGAGTTTAGGTCACACTATGGTATTAATTATAGATTGTTCGCTTGGCAGAGCCTCGTTATAGGGATTGTGCTACATCCACTTGTTGACATTCTGTTCTCTACATCTACATCTACATGACTACTCTGCAATTCACATTTAAGTGCTTGGCAGAGGGTTCATCGAACCACAATCATACTATCTCTCTACTATTCCACTCCCGAACAGCGAGCGGGAAAAACGAACACCTAAACCTTTCTGTTCGAGCTCTGATTTCTCTTATTTTGTTTTGATGATCATTCCTACCTATGTAGGTTCGCATTCGGAAGAGAAAGTTGGTGACTGAAATTTCGTAAAAAGGTCTCGCCGCGACGAAAAACGTCTA
Source organism: Schistocerca gregaria (assembly GCF_023897955.1). Taxonomy (NCBI): domain Eukaryota; kingdom Metazoa; phylum Arthropoda; class Insecta; order Orthoptera; family Acrididae; genus Schistocerca; species Schistocerca gregaria. The sequence goes on from NC_064920.1 coordinate 153,009,641, forward strand.
TGCTGTAATGACTTCCATCCCAACTCGTGTATCATATCTGCCACACTCTCTCCCCTATAACGTGATAATACAAAACGAGCTGCCCTTTTTTGCACCTTTTCGATGTGCTCCGTCAATCCCACCTGGTAAGGATCCCACACCGCGCAGCAATATTCTAACAGAGGACGAACGAGTGTAGTGTAAGCTGTCTCTTTAGTGGACTTGCATCTTCTAAGTGTCCTGCCAATGAAACGCAACCTTTGGCTCGCCTTCCCGACAATATTATCTATGTGGTCCTTCCAACTGAAGTTGTTCGTAATTTTAACACCCAGGTACTTAGTTGAATTGACAGCCTTGAGAATTGTACTATTTATCGAGTAATCGAATTCCAACGGATTTCTTTTGGAACTCATGTGGATCATATCAACTGCCACCTGACAAACCATACAGCAATCTTTTCTAAATCGCTTTGCAACTGATACTGGTCTTCGGATGACCTTACTAGACGGTAAATCACAGCATCATCTGCGAACAGTCTAAGAGAACTGCTCAGATTGTCACCCAGGTCATTTATATAGATCAGGAACAGTAGAGGTCCCAGGACGCTTCCCTGGGGAGCACCTGATATCACTTCAGTTTTACTCGATGATTTGCCGTCGATTACTACGAACTGCGACCTTCCTGACAGTAAATCACGAATCCAGTCGCACAACTGAGACGATACCCCATAGCTCCGCAGCTTGATTAGAAGTCGCTTGTGAGGAACGGTGTCAAAAGCTTTCCGGAAATCTAGAAATACGGAATCAACTTGAGATCCCCTGTCGATAGCGGCCATTACTTCGTGCGAATAAAGAGCTAGCTGCGTTGCACAAGAGCGATGTTTTCTGAAGCCATGCTGATTACGTGTCAATAGATCGTTCCCTTCGAGGTGATTCATAATGTTTGAATACAGTATATGCTCCAAAACCCTACTGCAAACCGACGTCAATGATATAGGTCTATAGTTAAATGGATTACTCCTACTACCCTTCTTGAACACTGGTGCGACCTGCGCAATTTTCCAATCTATAGGTTCAGATCTATCGGTGAGCGAGCGGTTGTATATGAGTGCTAAGTAGGGAGCTATAGTATCAGTGTAATCTGAAAGGAACCTAATCGGTATACAATCTGGACCTGAAGACTTGCCTGTATCAAGCGATTTGAGTTACTTCGCAACCCCTAAGGTATCTACTTCTAAGAGACTCATGCTAGCAGATGTTCGTGTTTCAAATTCTAGAATATTCCATTCGTCTTCCCTGGTGAAGAAATTTCGGAAAACTGCGTTCAATAACTCCGCTTTAGCGGCACAGTCGTCGATAACAGTATCATTGGCACTGCGCAGCGAAGGTATTGACTGCGTCTTGCCGCTTGTGTACTTTACATACGACCAGAATTTCTTCGGATTTTCTACCAAATTTCGAGACAATATTTCGTTGTGGAACCTATTAAAGGCATCTCGCATCGAAGTACGTGCCAAATTTCGCGCGTCTGTAAATTTTAGCCCATCTTCGGGATTTCGCGTTCTTCTGAACTTCGCATGCTTTTTCCGTTGCCTCTGCAACAGCGTTCGGACCTTTTTTGTGTATCACGGGGGATCCGTTCCATCTCTTACCAATTTATGAGGTATGAATATCTCAATTGCTGTTGCTACTATATCTTTGAATTTGAGCCACATCTCGTCTACATTCGCATAGAGTGGTATATTTACTCGCTATTGCATGTTTTGCTTACGCTCAATGCTTTATATTTTGAGATAAGAAAATGAACTGCTATAATTCTACGAACGACATTGGTAGAAGAAACTTCATCGAAGTCAAACGAGCTCGAGGTTTTATGGAAGCTGTGCAAATTTAAACTAATAGCTAGTGAAATGAAATACCAACCTTGGTTTAGACCATTGACAGTTATTACACTGCACTCTTCGTGAGCAATTGAAACAGCAAGTGACACTTGACACAAGAAGTACTCCACATGTTTACTTCTGTTTTGCCATGATTCTTGAAGTGGTGTACACACTGTGAAATATTACGATCATTCACACTCCGTACTCGTACCTGCTTACTGAATGTTATTCAAACTAAAGGCTGTTAGAGGTCATGTATGCATTTCTTTTATTTAATGATGGACAAGGTAACCAACATGTATTTTATAATTCATAACAAATAGAAGATTTGGGTCAGGTGGATTACACAGAGGTTGTGTGTGGACATTGTGTCTTCGGATTGTATGGGATGATGAATTGAAGTTTGCACTAGGATTTTATCTGTACTTGTTCGAGGAGACTGACTAGAGGAAAGAGTTGTTATGGAAGTGAAATGATATTGGTGATAAGGTTTATATGTATCGATGTATTGAAGAGATGTCATTGAGGTATTGAGATTGTGTGAAGTTGATGATTACTGGAGTTTTGGTGGACAAGAGGTAAGGTAAATGATATTGATGATAAGATTTATATGTATCGACGTACGAGGTATTATTGAAGTATTAAGAATGTGTAATGCTGATGATTATTGGAGTTTTGGTGGATAAGAGGTAAAGTAAGTGAGGAGCATATTTTTTTGTTGGTTTATAGGGAACAAGGAGGATGAAGATGGCAGACTAGAACACTCAAGTGGAAGGAAGATTCTCTACACACACACTATGTTAAATCAATAACCAGTATAAATAATTTTTTTTTGAGAGTGGAAGCATTTGCTTATCTTGGCACACTGACAGTTGTTCAGCAACCATACATTTTGATTTGGCTTGGCAAACATTGGTCTTGACATGATGGCAATGACATTAACTAACTATTGTTAACTGTTACACACTGTTGCCACTACTACTTGATACACATGTTGAACATCAAATTTTGACAGAATTGCATTTACACAGTTAGCACTATTCAATTACACAGTAGTACTTAATGTGGATGAAAGATGAGTGAGTGTGTTTTCCTTTCCTAACCCCAAATAATTGGTACAGACCTATCTCCTAAATATTATTTTACTTGTTTGTTGTGGCTTGCACTAACACCCATAAATATTATAGGTTTACTGATATTTGTGTATTTATAATAGTTAATATGAGAATTATCTGATATCATTTTGTGTTTATTATAATTTGTATGTTTAGTGTAAGAGCAATGATAATAATTTTGTAAAAGCAATTGTGTGTGCATTCAAACTATTGTTCGTGCTTACACGTATTAGCATTGGTGGGTGCCACTTGGAAATGTTTAATTACTGCTGATGAACTCTGATGAACTGTTTGATTAGTGATAGTGAATATTATGGACTGTCACCTGCGCTTGTTCAACATTACTAGGTGCCACTGATGGAACTGCTTCTACTGAAATAATGTTACTTGTTGTTGTCTGCACCTGTTCAACATTGCTGCCACTGATAGAACTGCTTCTACTGAGATGCTGTCACTTGTTGCTGTCTGCCCTGTCAACATTGCTGGGTGCCACTGATGAAACTGCTACTACTGCAATAATGTCACTTGTTTGTGTCTGCACCTGTTCTACATTACTGAGTGCCACTGTTGGAACTGCTTCTACTGAAATGATATCACTTGTTGGTGTCTGCACCTGTTCAACATTGCTGGGTGCCACTGATGGAACTGCTTCTACTGAAATGATGTCACTTGTTGCTGCCTGCACCTGTTCAACATTACTGGGTGCCACTGATGGAACTGCTTCTACTGAGATAGTGTCACTTGTTGCTGTCTGCACCTGTAAATATTACTGAGTGCCACTGATTCAACTGCTACTACTGATGATGTCACTTTTTGGTGTCTGCACCTGTTCAACATTACTGGGTGCTACTGAAATGATGTCACTTGTTGCTGTCTGCACCTGTCAACATTACTGGATGCCACTAATGGAACTGCTTCTACTGAAATGCTGTTACCTGTTGCTGTCTGCACCTTCTCAACATTGCTGGGTGCCACTGATGGAACTGCTTCTACTGAGATAATGGGACTTGTTGCTGTCTGCACCTGTTGACCCTGTTGACCATTGCTGGGTGCTACTGTTGGAACTGTCAACTACTCTGAGGAGTGCTACTTGTTTATTGAACTATTGACAAGATTTTATGTGAATATTTGTATAAACAGATTTTTTGTGTATTTACTGTTTATGAAATGTTATGAGACTCTTACCTGCACCTATATGTCATTGCTGACAGTATTGATTGAATTATTTAACCACATTGTTTAACAAATGATACTTGTGTAAACTATTATGTAAAATCACATGTATGCAAGCATTTGTATTCCTTACTGTATTTTATACGTTAGGTTACTGAAGGGTCAGTGCAAAGCCAAAATTTATTTAGTTTTGTGATATTAACTTATTAATTTCATCTTTTATTTTTGTCTGTATTTTTTTTTTGACGAATTTGGTGGTATTTTCACCACCAATGCCGGCAAAAATAGCATCAAATTCTAGCCCGTGGAGGAGGGGCATATGAAAGGTGGCTACACTGAGTCACAGCGCCAGAGATTGCGCCAAAGAGTATTATTTCGTCGCCTCCACTGGCGTAGTAGAATGTCGAGGGCAGTTGTAGTTCAGAGGATGACGTGGACAGTGCTTGTTGAGAGGATGTCGAGATCAGTACTAGTTGAGAGCATGTTGTGTGCAGTTGTTCTGTTGGGCGAGACAGCAGATGCTGTTCGGTTGGTGTAATGTATAGATGGAAGACGTTGCAATAACCACAGTGTATTTGTCGTCAATATATATGAAGTTAACAAAAAAATTTGTATTTCAAATTTCCTAAATAACAATGCCTCTTGGTCACAGGTTCAGTCAACAAAGCATCTGGCTTGTGTTCATGTATTAGATTTGTAATTCTGGTTTGTATCTGCAATCATAGTATTTCTGGTTTTTCAATTAGATCATTGTAAATGGTGTTTAAAATGTATTGAGGAAGAACTGTGCCAGATACGTGTACACTGAATTACACTTCCACACACAGAACAATTACACTTGTGTTTTGTTGTTTCGTAGCTTTTATAGTACGCAGGGGACTTGATTAACCAATTGTGTTAACGTAAATTCCCCTTCATTTTTTATTGTCATTTTATGCAGTCAGATTGCGTACTAATACTAGTCAGGGCCAAGCGGTTACGAGATTTCATGACCGGACACACAGCCACTAAAATTATTGCATTTTCATAATTTTTATAATGAAGCCCCCATGCAAGATCCATTAATTATTTATCGTGGTTACCATTCGGTTTGTTACTGTTTTGGTGGCTGGTATGATCAGAGTTATTGCTTATATGAATTTGGTCGTTGAGTACCTTCTTTCGCAGTTGCAATGGCGCTTTGTATGTGAAAGTTTTCTTGCAATGTCAGTAACTTTTTGCTGTGATTAATCACTCTGATAACTGTCATGTCACATTCCACGTTGGATGGTTCATGTCCATGTTTTTCAGGTGTTCGGCGAAGGTGGAATGGCTATTTTCATATTTACAACTTCTTATATGTTCCTTATATCCAGTTTTGAAGTTCCTCCTTGTCATCCCCAGATACACTGATTTATATTCTTGGCACTCTAGCTGGTATATACTTGCTCCTTGGTACTTATCTGGTTTGTCAGTTGTTTGCAAATGTGATGGAAGTGTTTCTTGTTCTGTAAGCTATGCGTAATCCATGTTTCTTTAGTATATTTGCCCTCTTGTGTGTTGCTTTGTGTTTATATGTGAGCCGTGGCGAGCTGGCGCCAGTGTTATTTTGTTCTTGTATCGTTGAGATCGAATGTGTTTGAGCTAAGCTATCTTTGAATTTCGTGTGTCTTACCTGCCGGGTTGGCGGGCGAAGCGATTGGGTTGTCAGCCTTCGACGGGTAACCCCGAGATCTCGTGACATTCGCTGTGAGACGAGTGCCAACGGCTGCCGAACGAGCGTGATGACCGTTATATGTCGTGGTGTGAAACTGGTCGGGCGTTTTGGTGACATGGGCACCTTGGAGGTACAAGTTCTGTGACTTCACTGGAAACAAGATTTGAAGAGAAACGGTGAAGCTGTGCAACCCGCTCCCTCGTATGTGTACGTGATATGAAGTAAGTGGTCGTAATTGTTTTGTTGACCGACGCACTCAGAGGCATTTAAACTTTATTATTATGGTGAGACTTTTATAGTCGAACTTTAAGATGGTTTGGAAGAGTTCACCTGGACTAGTTAAATGGTGCCCGTTATTTGAAAGTTTTCTCAGAAGTTTTACTAGTGCTCTGGGTGTTTCTTGTAATCAAACGATTTTATGTTGGCGTTTTCAGAGCCTGCACTCTATTAATACAGTTGTCCATGTGTAAAATTCCTAAGATCAAACTTAAGAACTTGTCAGTAGTGTAACGTATTGATTTACACGCTTACACATATATCGAATCAAAGGTTCTGTCGAGTGTTTCTATGTTTCAGAGTTATTCGCGCAAAAACCTATGATTGTGCCAGCGCCTTGGCTGGGAGTGAAATGTCATCCGAGGTCTAGGCCTGACAGTGTTTAAGAACCTGGCTACTAGCGGGAGTTGTTCACATACCGCCTTCCAAAGTTTAGTATTTATCTTCCTTCCGCAAAGGTGGGTTAAGCTGGTAGATATTACATCTATATTGTATGTAGTCTGTTCTTATACGAACCTGTTTCCTCAAATACTGGCGACTGCCAACTGACTAAACTTTAAATTGCATATCATCTGCTGAGTTCCTTGAGCAGCTGCTTCTAGTAGTCTTTTATTAACACGTCTGAGCACGTAAACATTAATTTTTAAAGGTCTGTGTTTGTGCTGTAGTTTTTTATGTAAGTGGTTCTATCATGTTATGTAATTGGATCTTAGCTTGGCACTAGTGTTGAAGTGTCATTAAGTCACCCTTTATTGGTAACTGTTTCCATTATATGTATTTTGAGGGAAATCCTATATCGGAGTTTGAATTTCTCAAGTTTGTCAGTAATTCTGCTATCTTAGCAAGGGAAAATAAAGCGAGGGGTATTAGTGTCCGGCAACGTTCAGTTTGTAATTGACCTTTTAAGAAGTGCTTCTTTAACGGATTGAAATTGTAAGCTTATAAGTGTATTTAGTGAAGAATGTTAAGTGTGGCCATCTAATTGTAATAACTGGTTTTAAGCAGTTTGATGAAATGGCTATGTGAAGTAATTGATATATGCCTGGCACATTAAGATTTTTATAACTTTCTCTTAAAGGACTGTATATTTGAGTACTGAGTACGTTGGGTTTCTAACTATATTTGCAAAACTTTATCTAGTGGCTCTTCCACAATTTGTAATTGTCAAATTCCTTATAAGGTGTAATGTCAATAAACAGTCTTAATTATAAATTGTGACTACGAACCATGATTCCATCCCGCCTCCTCTTTTATAGTATCTAAGATATGGTGGGTAAGTGTGGTACGAATAGGGATCCACGTACCGATATGGAAAGATGTAGCGTCTTTTTCTGTTATTCACGTCATGGGTGTTATTGTTTTGTGTTTCCATGTGTGCTGTAGTGTCTGAGGGGTACTTTGTTGTTTGTGTTCTATGCTTGTTTTGATTTTTCTGTAGTTTTGTTTTAATTTTTTAGTACTATATGGGTGTTGTAACCATTGTTGGCAACAAAAAAAGCTGCCTTCAATTGTTTGCTTAGGCGGTACATACGTTCAAGGATTGGCTCTATAGTTTCAGAATATCTAACACTGGATCTCATGATGATTGTAGACGAAGCATGTTATGGAAAAATGGGTATAAATGTTATCTAGACATTACTTTTTATAACTTTTGCTTTCACAAAGTACAGACTACCACAGACATAGAGTTGCAACTGTACACTCGCTAGATGATTCCAAACCAAGTTTATAAAGTAAAAAATCAATGGTCAGGTTGTTTGTGTTAGTGAATACGAGTTCTTGAATAGACATTGCATGTGAAGCATATATCCGTGTTCCTACTTACAAGGAACCCTTTGAGTCCGAGTCCGCAAGTTCAATCTTTAGTAAGGCTCTTTTGAAAGTGTTAACAATTATGACAGGAAAGATATTAGCTGCTAATAACTCACCATGTGCATCAGGAAGGCGACAGAAAATGAGTGGCTGTTAAGTGCAGATTTCAGCCTTCTACGGGATGTCTGTATTACTCCTCGCCCGCAGCTCGTGATCATGCGGTATCGTGCTCGCTTCCCACGCCCGGGTTCCCGGGTTCGATTCCCGGCGGGGTTAGGGATTTTCTCTGCCTCTTGATGACGACTGGGTGTTGTGTGATGTCCTTACCTTAGTTAGGTTTAAGTAGTTCTAAGTTCTGGGGGACTGATGACCATAGATGTTAAGTCTCGTAGTGCTCGGAGCCATGAACCACTTTTTATTAGTCCTCACCTCACAAAAATTGTCAAAACAAACAGACTCCCTGCTAAACCCGCACGACAGGACAGGTAGTTTAAGTTGTAAAAAGGGGCCAAAATAAGCTTCTGTCAGTTACACTCGAACGTATAACCTTTTATTTGATCAAACATTACAAGAGCCAAGAAAAATTTAAAAAAAAACACAGCTTTAATTTTGGAACTTAATTAGAGATTGACTGTGCCATACTATTTCATGCCTTAAGGGCAAGACCACTTTAATTTAAAAACGGCTGAAATCCAATAACATAAAAATCAACCAAAATCAGAAATTTAAAAGGTAAAGCCTTATCTTAAAACAGTTCCTTAATTAGGCTGAAGGCCCAAAGAACCTGACACTTCCAAATTCAAAATCGGCTGAAGGCCCAATACTTAAGACTCAAAAACATTAATTTTAAAAATGCCAAAGGCTTTACGTAAAACAGTTCTTAAATTAAGTTGAAGGTCCAAAGCATCTAACGCATTAAGGGTAAAAAACCTTAATCCAAAAATCGGTTAGAAGCCATTTAACCAACAAGAACAAGCAAGAAACGGCAGTATACCCAAGGGCGCTCAGAAGTTCCGAGGGTCGGCCTGGATTTCAAACACTAAAACGCTCGCTTACGTGAGATAGGCAGTCGGCTCAGCCATTGACGATCCGTCGACAACCCAATCGACAGACAGTTAACGGACCCACTGACAAGCTAACCTCCGCTTCACCCGACCAGCACATAACAGGGAGCTCAATGGAACAACGTAGATGGTATTGGCGCCCACAACCAATTATACATTGAGTTGTCAAACTACACACCGTGCTGGATACCGAAAAGACGATGAGGAAAATACACCGCCTGAATTTTCGTCAACGGCCAGGGCAGCTAACCGGAACGTTAACGGCCACTAGGCAGAAAATTCTACAGGCGCACTTCAAGTAACCAAGTACAGTTAAACTCCGCCGGACGGTGGCTAAAATTTGCCAACTTGAAAGCATTCGTTGTTGCTCAGGGGAATATCCCAACAGCCGACAACGAACTCCAAACGACACAATGTGAACAGTCGTGATTTGCTGGTAGATTAAGTCAAAACTCGAATTTCATGGCCAGGATCGCTAAGCCACGAACATTATAGCAATGGGACCAGCACCACACACTCTGACACGGCATAGAGGTCCCCAGCGGGCCCGGCCAAACTAAGTGCCGCGGAGATTTCCTCGCTGCTCCACACCAACCGCACACAGCCCAGCTGGAAACTATGAGCCCCAGGCCAAAGATAGTCCAAGGTGCGGATATCGGTACACACCGCTGCTGCCACCCACGGAAAGAGAGGATAACAGTATTATCGCGATAACCGCGAGAGACTAAACTCCGAAAAGCAACAAAGGTTTAATCCAACACATGGCATGAGCCAGCCGCGGCTCACAAACCTTTACTTGCACCATAAACAACAAATGCAAAATGGCGAGCCACAGTGATCAAGAAGGTTCGCACAATCAAGATCGAAGCGAACCCCTTGGGAGTTACAAACGATTCAGGATGTTCAGCTAGGTGTCCACTCTTAAGGAATGCACATAGGACCATATTGGTCTACCGGGGTGATGGGAATTGAGGGAATGTCACAGGGGGCAATCGAATGCGAAACAATCTGTCGTGGAGCTTATCGTGAAAGTGGCTACCCTTTTAAGGCGTAGCTGTAGATAGTGCGATAATGTTTTGTAGACACGGAAAGAAACAAACTCCGGAGGCTGAATTTGTCCAGTGGTATGATCTGCAATGTTAGAAAATTTTCAAAGGGGATAGGTTGCTCTAAATGAGTATGATTGTTGTACACAGACGAGGAACCAAGCAAAAGCAGCTACTGGCCAAAAGCAGCGCTCGTACCATAGTTCTAGTTTTCTTACGCCCATATTCTCTCTCTTGCTTTCTGTGACGTAAATATTCCCTACTGCCCTTGCAAGATCACACACACGAGAAAGAACTAGAAGGGGGGGGGGGGGGGGGGGCACAGCACCTCCATCTTCTCGCAGCACAATACATTACTTTCCAGTCAATCTACCATCCACGTTAACAGTCGGTATAACTGTATACAAATGCGTTAAGACAGTGATGTTTGTTGATCTTGACACAATTTTTGAATTTCCTCTTCAGCTCCCGATTTTACGGAGATGAACACAAATTCCTTACTGAACGTTGGAGGAAGTGCGTTTATCTACAAATTTTTGGGCTGATTCCGCTGTTTGCTGTGCATCGCAAAGTTGAAGCTTTGTTTGAAATTCCGTCATTTACGTCTTCCAATTCTGCAGCACCGTTTGAAGTTCTGAAACCTTCCAGTGCTTCCATTGAAATCGCTGAAATCTATGTCGCGAGCAATTTGATGTACATAACATAGACCACTGTCATGCACATCCTGTAAATTGCATAGAGTATCCTCGAAACGCTCAAACACTAATTTTTTAACAATTGCACCTTGTACTCCACTGGACATCCGTAGTTTTTCTTATGCAGTCCACAGCTCGTGGTCTCGCGGTCGCATTCTCGTTTACCGAGCACGGGGTCACGGGTTCGATGCCCGGCGGGGGTCAGGGATTTTCACATGCCTCGCGTTGCCCTCATCATTTCATCATCATTCTTGAAGGTGGCGAGATTGGGCTGAGCAAAGGTTGGGAATTTGTACGGACGCTGATAACCGCGGAGTTCAGTGCCCCACAAACCAAACATCATCACTTTCTTAGGCACTACACGGTCGCGTTACTGCGGACTCATTCGAAATCTGTTCATAGCTGTTTTTTTTTCTTCTTTTTACTCTGATGACCTTACATGTGCGTGATTATGTTTAGTTCCCGCTCCTCAGACAACTATTGTCCTTTTACTGCTGTGGCGACTCTCGTAATTTTGATTTCTTGACTAGTTGGTAGTGGTTAGTGGTTGTTAATATTGGTTTCTTTCTAATCTCATGGCGTGGTGATTGTCAATTTTGTTTGCGAGAAGACGCCACGATTTCCTGTCTTTAATATTAGTTATAAAACAGCGTTCATAGTGGAACTGAATATTCCGTAGTATCTTTCTCTTTTTAACTTTGATGAATTAATTAATGAATAAAGATGATAATCTGCCTAGGTTAATTTTACACTTTTGCAAGTAAGTTAAATTCAGGTCAAACATATTTTTTTGCAATTATTATAAAGTCAATATGGCCTATGTTAACTTTCGTTCGATATGATGAAAAAATGACGATCGCTGCGCTGCACTGCGTAATGTAGCGATCGAAATAATTTAAGTTCCCATAGATTCAACTTTGAATTAATTCCTATCCATTGAAACCTGCTATCTCACTTCCCTGAATTCACTTTAAAAAAATCTTTTTAATAATAAAATTTCTCTCTGTCACAAACATACTGTCATATAAGGCGGAAGGTATTTCTTAAATTAAAGTTTTAATAGTTCCACAGTATATATTTTCACAATTAATTCATAAGGCTTCACACGAAATAATACAATATAGACAACATGAGAAAAGATGAGCTGAGGCAAAATGACAAAATGAGAGCGAGACACTACATGTCTCGGGTATTTGCAGACTTACGCAAAACAAAAGTTAACGTAAGTGTAACGTCGTACGCCTGGAAGTCCTTAGTACACTATTTATTCTTTTGAAATTATCATTCTTAAATAATCCACAATTAAACTAAAATTATACAAAAATATTAACGAAGTTTCCAAAATGAGATTTTCACTCTGCAGCTGAATGTGCGCTGGTATGAAACTGCCTGGCAGATTTAAACTGTGTGCCGGACCGAGACTGGAACTTGGGATCTTTGCCTTTCGCGGGCAAGTGCTCTACCAACTGAGCTATTCAAGCAAGACTAATGCCCCATCCTCACAGCTTTACCTCTGCCAGTACCTCGTCTCCTACCTTCCAAACTTTACAGAAGCTCACCTGCGAACCTTGCAGAACTAGCACTCCTGAATGAAAGAATATTGCGGAGACATGGCTTAGTCACAGCCTGGGGGATGTTTCCAGAATGAGATTTTCACTCTGCAGCGGAGTGTGCGCTGATATGAAACTTCCTGGCAGATTAAAGCTGTGTACCGGGCCGAGACTCGAACTCTGGACCTTTGCCTTTCACGGGAAAGTGCTCTAGCAACTGAGATACCCAAGCGCGATTCACTTCTGCGAGGTTTGCAGAAGAAAAAAATTTTCAAATATGTGTGAAATCTTATGGGATTTAACTGCTAAGGTCACCAGTCCCTAAGCTTACATACTACTTAACCTAAATTATCCTTTTCCGAGCAAGTGTTAGGGTACTTGCCCACGAAAGTCAAAGGTCCCGAGTTCGAGTCTCGGCCCGGCACACAATTTTAATCCGCCAGGAAGTTTCATTAACGAAGTTATTTAAAACCATAGCTTTTGGCTGTATAACAGTGGCGTCACTGGAGACGAGAATTACGGCTCCCCGTCTCAAAACCATGATGTACTACATGGAACGACACCTATTTCAGTATCACTTCCAATTGTTAAGCACGTATCGTTATCAATGCACTCCTCAGGTACATTGTCCACACCGTTCAGTGTATACGAGGCAGCATATTCCACTGACTCATCTTGCAGACAGTCAATATTTAATCTGCCCCTTCTTTGTCACTCTGCGAAATTCTTTTGGTCCCATTCTGACGAAAGGTCAAGTTCAGCTAATGCTGTTGTAGATATAATAAAATATTTACTTTGTTTATCGTTGCCATAGGTCTGCTTTGTATCAACACCACTGGCACTGTAGCATTGAAGTGAGTTTCTTGTCGATTAACCAGTTCAACTAACCCCCTTAACCTAACGCTGTGGTCACATTACCATTAAATACAGGTACAACATGTAATGTTTTAAGAGCAAGCCACTGTGATCTGGGCAGAAGGTCTTACACTCCAGGAATGGCAATAAATTAAGAATTGCTTAAAACTCGCTGCGAATTACGAATTACAGGTACTGAAATATTAAAGGCAAGTCGCCACAAACACACCAGAAGGCAACAGACGCCAGAAATGGCAGTAAATAAGGTTGTAAGGCTTACTGCTAAAATACAAATACTAAATTAGAATTTTACGGCAAGCGACCACAACCACACCTGAAGGCCTTGCACGCCAGGAATGGCAATAATATGAAAATAAAATTGAAACCTGCTGTAAAACAGCAAATACAATAGCAAAAGTTAATTTAAAAAACAAGCAACTGATCCAGACGGTGCTCAAGGAATCGACCATTGAGAAGGTCCGGCAACCAAAAGTTTCGCGAGCGATCAGATAGGCAGCCAAGAGTTGCATTCACTTCACAAGACGGTAGCTCAGAGCAGTGATAGTCTAACGAATGACTAATGATAATCTTGTTGAAGCTACCTGACGTCCGAGAAACCAAATGCAACGATGGAACAATACGCCAAAGCTGGAACCGGTGGTCTGTACTACGTCCAGAATACTGTGTTTAGAGCCCCCGGGACGAGAAAGGAATCATTGCCACCAGAGTAGAAGAATCACCAACCAGCCTACAATCAAGAAAGCTGTCAAAACTACACGCCTTACCGCACAGCAGCGGCAAGGCGAGATAATGTGCTCTGCTATTACATACACTAACCCCCAGGGCAGGTAACTGGGGCGTTAGCGGCCACCAGGCAAGAAAAATTGCCGCTGGTTGAACTTAACAAATTGTATAAAGCGAACGCAGTAAATAATAACAAGATGTCGAGAAAAGATAATCAGATACGCCTTCCCCAAGCATTCCACTCGCTGCTCTTCGCCTCGGCGACACTACGAGCAGCAATGCGAACCCAAATCACTGGAGAATCGCGAGATATCACAATGATAGAGGTTTCTCTACTTGGACTGAAATGCACTCATCTAAAAAGCTTGCTAGATCCGGTTTACGACGAGCTCGTGCACCCTTGTGACCACAGCCCTTCCATCCAGCAGGCAAGCAGTCCGGGCATGTTCTCGCACTGCGCGGACCTGGCTTCTCCTCAGTTCCCAGCCGTACTCACACATTCGCTAGACCCAGAAAGTCAACGAAGTCGCCCCAAAGGTATCGATAACCGCCGCTGCTGCCACTAACGGATAGGCAATGCTTGTGAAACCGAGTGGCGCCAGTCAACACGAGAAGTAGACAAACAACTTCAACCGTGCCAACTAAACAATACCGTCTCGCCTCCAACAGATGGCGGAAAACTACATACAGAACCAACGCGAGCCGCAGCAAAGCTCATGATGTTACTTGAAATCACTGGTGTGTGGAACGATAGCAGATACTGAGGTAAAAGTGGCACACGAGCTAGTAGCTGCCCGTTTCATTGGATATTTGAGAGCATATTGCAAAATTTTGTGTACCTTAGAAATACATGCTGTGAGATTTTCGGTCATCACTTTGAATAGTTCCTATGACCTAAAGCTATTACTGTAAAACGTACGAGTTTTTTGTGGATGGGGAGTCTTCACTGCTTCGATGCACTTTGCTCTCGTGTGCTAGTTTACTCAACACTTGCTCCTATACTTCCTCTATGGTTACGACGAATTTAGTGCGTTTCTCGTACGTTTGTATATGCTGTGCAGTATGTCTACCATACCCATTGCATCATACGCTTGGACTGACTGCATACAGGAGGAGGAGAGGCAAGACGTCGTCATCAAGCCGCTCTCCTCGTCTAAGCCACGCCCCTTTCTTGAAAATTGGCCAGTCAGAGAGCTCCTAAGCTATTACGCACACACGTACACATCTTCCTCCCCCAACCACAGCCCAGTATTTTGCCGGATACTAAAATCAAAGAGGCAGTCCCCATTTTGTGTTCTGTGAAGCAGCCCTCGTTGGCACTTGGCACCAGCACTATTTACGTGTTCCTGCAACAGAACAGGGCATGTGAATCTGTTAGTTTACCGAGTGCAGCACCACAGCAAGATTAGCAGCGGCCTTGTGTGACTGAGGAGAGGCAGTCCATGGTTGTCATGACATGCAGCTTTGTTTAAGTCCTCATGTACCCGTGGTCTAGGGGTAGCGTCTTTGATTCATAATCAAAACGTCTTCGGTCCCGGGTTCGATCCTCGCCTAAGTTTTGATAAATAATCAGCATTGGCGGCCGAAGACTTCCGGCATAAGAAGTCAGCCTCATTCTGCCAACGGCCTTGTCAAAGAGGGCGGAGGAGCGGATAGAGGTTCAGGACACTCTCTTGTCCTAGGGGGGGAAATTTCCCCTAAAGGCGGAAGAATCAGCAATGATCAACGACATGAGAATGCAGAAGGCAATGGAAACCACTGCATTAAATACACGTAACGTGTATCCGCAGGACATGTGGCCTGTAGTTGAAGAAGTGTCATCATAATCTCTCCATTGGCAAAAGATTCCGGAATAGTCCCCCATTCGGATCTCCGGGAGGGGACTGCCAAGGGGGAGGTTACCAGGAGAAAAAGATTGAACAATCAACGAAAGGATAATGTTCTACGAATAGGGGCGTGGAATGTCAGAAGCTTGAACGTGGTAGGGAAACAAGAAAATATGAAAAGGGAAATGCAAAGGCTCAATCTAGATATAGTAGGGGTCAGTAAAGTGAAGTGGAAGGAAGACAAGGATTTCTGGTCAGATGAGTATCGGGTAATATCAACAGCAGCAGAAAGTGGTATAACAGGTGTAGGATTCGTTATGAATAGGAAGGTAGGGCAGAGGTAATGTTATTGTGAACAGTTCAGTGACCGGGTTGTTCTAATCAGAATCGACAGCAGACCAACACCGACAACGATACGTCAGGTATACATGCCGACGTCGCAAGCTGAAGATGAACAGATAGAGAAAGTGAATGAGGATATTGAAAGGGTAATGCAGTATGTAAAGGGGGACGAAAATCTAATAGTCATGGGTGACTGGAATGCAGTTGTAGGGGAAGGAGTAGAAGAAAAGGTTACAGAAGAGTATGGGCTTGGGACAAGGAATGGAATAGGAGAAAGACTAATTGAGTTCTGTAACAAGTTTCAGCTAGTAATAGCGAATACCCTGTTCAAGAATCACAAGAGGACGAGGTATACTTGGAAAAGGCCGGGAGATACGGGAAGATTTCAATTAGATTACATCATGGTCAGACAGAGATTCCGATATCAGATACTGGATTGTAAGGCGTACTCAGGAGCAGATATAGACTCAGATCACAATATAGTAGTGATGAAGAGTAGGCTGAAGTTCAAGACATTAGTCAGGAAGAATCAATACGCAAAGAAGTGGGATACGTAAGTTCTAAGGAATGACGAGATACGTTTGAAGTTCTCTAACGCTATAGATACAGCAATAAGCAATAGCGCAGTAGGCAGCACAGTTGAATAGGAATGGACATCTCTAAAAAGGGCCATCACAGAAGTTGGGAAGGAAAACATAAGTACAAACAAGGTAGCTGCGAAGAAACCATGGGTAACAGAAGAAATACTTCAGTTGATTGATGAAAGGAGGAAGTACAAACATGTTCCGGGAAAATCAGGAATACAGAAATACAAGTCGCTGAGGAATGAAATAAATAGGAAATGCAGGGAAGCTAAGACGAAATGGCCGCATGAAAAATGTGAAGACATCGAAAAAGATATGATTGTCGGAAGGACAGACTCAGCATACAGGAAAGTCAAAACAACCTTTGGTGACATTAAAAGCAACGGTGGTAACATTAAAAGTGCAACTGGAATTCCACTGTTAAATGCAGAGGAGAGAGCAGATAGGTGGAAAGAATACATTGAATGCCTATATGAGGGTGAAGATTTGTCTGATGTGATAGAATGAGAAACTGGAGTCGATTTAGAAGAGATTGGGGATCCAGTATTAGAATCGGAATTAAAAAGAGCTTTGGAGGACTTACGGTCAAATAAGGCAGAAGGGATAGATAACATTCCATCAGAATTTCTAAAATCATTAGGGGAAGTGGCAACAAAACGACTATTCACGTTGGTGTGTAGAATATATGAGTCTGGCGACATACCATCTGACTTTCGGAAAAGCATCATCCACGCAATTCCGAAGATGGCAAGAGCTGACAAGTGCGAGAATTATCGCACAATCAGCTTAACAGATCATGCATCGAAGTTGCTTACAAGAATAATATACAGAAGAATGGAAAAGAAAATTGAGAATGCGCTAGGTGACGATCAGTTTGGTTTTAGGAAAAGTAAAGGCACGAGAGAGGCAATTCTGACGTTACGGCTAATAATGGAAGCAAGGCTGAAGAAAAATCAAGACACGTTCATAGGATTTGTCGATCTGGAAAAAGCGTTCGACAATATAAAATGGTGCAAACTGTTCGAGATTCTGAAAAAAGTGGGGGTAAGCTATAGGGAGAGACGGGTCATATACAATATGTACAACAACCAAGACGGAATAATAAGAGTGGACGATCAAGAACGAAGTGCTCGTATTAAGAAGGGTGTAAGACAAGGCTGTAGCCTTTCGCCCCTACTCTTCAATCTGTACATCGAGGAAGCAATGATGGAAATAAAAGAAAGCTTCAGGAGGGGAATTAAAATACAAGGTGAAAGGATATCAGTGATACGATTCGCTGATAACATTGCTATCCTGAGTGGAAGTGAAGAAGAATTAAATGATCTGCTGAACGGAATGAACAGTCTAATGAGTACACAATATGGTTGGAGAGTAAATCGGAGAAAGACGAAGGTAATGAGAAGTAGTAGAAATGAGAACAGTGAGAAACTTAACATCAGGATTGATGGTCACGAAGTCAATGAAGTTAAGGAATTCTGCTACCTAGGCAGTAAAATAACCAATGACGGAGGAGAAAGGAGGACATCAAAAGCAGACTCGCTATGGCAAAAAAGGCATTTCTGGCCAAGAGAAGTCTACTAATATCAAATACCGGCCTTAATTTGAGGAAGAAATTTCTGAGGATGTACATCTGGAGTACAGCATTGTATGGTAGTGAAACATGGACTGTGGGAAAACTGGAACAGAAGAGAATCGAAGCATTTGAGATGTGGTGCTATAGTCGAATGTTGAAAATTAGGTGGACTGATAAGGTGAGGAATGAGGAGGTTCTACGCAGAATCGGAGAGGAATGGAATATGTGGAAAACACTGATAAGCAGAAGGGACAGGATGATAGGACATCTGCTAAGACATGAGGGAATGACTTCCATGGTATTAGAGGGAGCTGTAGAGGGCAAAAACTGTAGAGGAAGACAGAGATTGGAATACGTCAAGCAAATATTTGAGGACGTAGGTTGCATGTGCTACTCTGAGATGAAGAGGTTACCACAGGAAAGGAATTCGTGGCGCGCCGCATAAAACCAGTCCATAGACTGATGACCCGCCCCCAAAAAAAAAAAAGTCCATGGCTTAGAGTGTTGGCTGGTGACAGTGGCTCCATGTGTATGGAGAGCAGGGTGGCTACTGTTGACAGGGACTGACGAGCCTCAGTAGAGACATGGCAGTATGCGGAAGATACCTCAGATAGCAATTATGAGAGAGAACAGTCAGATGGACGAAGTAGAGTAGGAAATTTGTGTTACAAGGCAGTGGAGGTGGTCTGGTTGGGTCTCGTGTTTTGGTTTGCATCAGCTTGCTGTCAACATGGGGCACCGGTTTCTATCTGGGTATACAGATGGTGTTAGGGTTTGTGGATCCAGGGCATGTAGTGCTGATAAGACAGAAGCTGTTATAATTCATGATGTCTGTTTGGCCATGATGATTGAAAGAGGTTGTGCTGGTCGTGTTCAACAAAAACTTTTGTTGTGTAGCTTACTGTTTCTCGTAGACTTTCAATTAAATAGTACTACAGACTATATTTATATTATGACGAGGGCGCTGTGGGGACTGGTGCATTAAACCACAACAATTTGTATTTTGTCGTACAATCTGTATTTTTTTTGTTAATTGCGCTCGACGAATTTTTGGTCTGTTTGACTGCCGGCATTGGCGAATCAGCAATATCATTTGTTGTGGCCTGTGGTCAGCGGTGGGTAACTCGTGTCCATAACTTTTATCATCTGTGTACTACATTCTTGTTAACTGTTTGTGTAGTACTACTTTGTGGTGTCAGCTAATGCTGAGGTGTTTTTTGGATATTGTGTCCAGGGCTAATACATGATTACTTACTATCTTTCTTTACTCTCATTTCTTTAGAGATTCAAAATATTCAAATGTGTGTGAATTCCTAAGGGGCCAAACTGCTGAGATCATCGGTCCCTAGACTTACACACTACTTAAAATCGGTTATGCTAAGAACAACGCACACACCCATACCTGAGGGAGGACTCAAACATCCAGCAGGAGGTCTGTAGAGATTGCATAATTTTTGATTGTGTATTGTTTTCTGCTCTCACTATTGCAAAATTAATGGTATTTTGTAAAATTAATGGTGTTCTGATGTTGTCAAATGATAACACTGCTGATCTTAAGCTTGGGAGCCAGATAATCGAAAGGATGAATAAGTTTTGCTATCTTGGAAGCATGATTACATCCAATGGTGGTGCAACAGATTACTTTAAAAGCCATATCAACAAAGCCAAAGGCGCTTTTACAACTCTCGCTCTACCTGGAGATAGAAGGAAATAACACTGAGGACCAAACTGCGGATATTTGAAAGTAATGTACAATCTGTGCTTCTATATGGATATGAAACATGGAGAGTGATAAAGCAGCAAATCCATAAGCTGCAGACATTCAACAACAGGTGTCTGAGGAACATCCTGGGGATACAGTGGCCACATGTAGTCCCTCTACCGAAACACTCTGGAAAAGAACTAGCCAGAAGCTAATTAAGCTGCAAATAAGGAGCAGGAAGTGGAGATAGTTAGGATATAGACTTGTGAGACCAAATGAACATATTACGAAGGAAGCACTTTGTTGGATACCACAGGGACGACGGAGACGAGGCATGTCTAAAATGAGAAGTAGACGATCAGTTGAAGCAGAAGGTGAGCATCAAGGAATAGGATGGTAAGACGGGAAAATACTAGCAGAAGACACAACAACATGGCGACCGTTTGTTGCAGTCCTATGCTCCTCATAAGGAGTTAAAGGAATTAATAAAAGTAATAATAAAATAAAAATAATGGTGTTCTGAGAGATAAAGGATTCTTATTTTGTTGTATTGTACTAAATATTAAATTGCAGTTTTGCAATTTCAATGCTGGCTATTTCACTCATGTTTCAACCCATGCGAGCACTCGGATTTGTTGAGTTGTCTACTAAATGTATTTATGATTTTTTAAGGATTTATGCCCATGCAACACCCAGCCATTTCCCAGTTCCACTATTTGTATCTATCATTTGACAATTAGTAAAGTTTGATCTCTGTGCCACGCCTTGTGCAAGGCATAATGGATGCTCAAATGAATTTCCTGTTGTCTTCTTCTTCTTTCGAATAACCCACTTGGAGGGTACGATGAATCAACTGTGGCTAATCTTCATTGTATTAGATTTCCTCAGTTTCCAACTTTCCTTTATCCTTTTAGAGTGTTGTTCCCTTTCTTCTTGAGTCCACTTTCGTCTAGTTATTTTCTTTCTCTCCTGAAATTCTGCATTTTGAACTGCCTTTCTGAAATGTGTTCTGTTTTCTATTGTGTCTATTGTAACTCCAGCATTTTCAATGTCCTTTTCAGTCTCTATGAACCATGCTGGCTTGGATTTGTAGCTATTGAATAATGTGAATATCCGCTTGGTTAGTCTGTTGTTATCCATTCTGAATATATGTCCAAATAACTGTAGTCTCCTCTTCCTCATTACATCAGTTAGTTTCTCCGTTTTCAGATATAGCTTTCTGTTTGGTCTTAACCTGTATTCAGCATTATCGTTTCTTTTAGCTCCCAGTATTTTCCTTAAAATTCTTCTTTCGACCTTCTCTAGTTTCTCAAGATCTCCATTTCTTGTTAGTTTAAGTGTTTCTGCCGCATAGAGAGCTTCAGGTCTGCCCACTGTTTGGTAGTGTCTTAATTTCGTGTTCCAGGACAAGGATTTTTTATTATAAACGTTTTTGGTCATATGAAACACTCTTTCCATTTTGTGCACTCTATTTTCTATAGCTATCTTTTCTTTGGCATTGTATGTAATCCACTCTCCTAGGTATTTAAAGGAATCTGTTTTGTGTATTGTGTTGTTGTCAACTGCAATATTTTGAGGAGCATCACAGATGTTTGTCATAAACATTGTTTTTTCATAGGATATTTGTAGTCCTACTTTGGCTGCTTGTTTTTGTAGTTCTCTTATTTGTTCTTGCGCATTGTCTAGTGAATCTGTAATCAGTGCCATGTCATCTCCGAAGGCTAAACAGTCGACAGTAATCTTGTTTGGATTTCTCCCTAGTTAAATCCCTTTAGTATTGATGGCCTTCCTCCACTCTCGAACTACCTTCTCCAAGACACAATTGAAAAGCAGAGGTGACGGACTATCTCCCTGTCGAGCACCTGTCTTTATTTCAAACGATTTTGAGAGCTCTCCCCTAAATTTTACTTTCGATTTTGTATTTGTCAAAGTACCTTTAATTATTGCAGTTGTTTTAGCATCGAGTCCCAATTCTTTTAAGATATCAAACAGTGTATTTCTGTCAATTGAATCATAGGCTTTTTTAAAATCCACAAAAGTAATTACATATTGTAAGTTCCTGCTTTCCTCATTTCCATTATGTTTTTTAAATTTAGTATTTCTTCTGCACATGACCTTCCCTTCCTAAATCCAGCCTGATACTCTCCTAGCTGTTTGTCAAGTATCTCTTCTGCTCTTTTTAAAAGCGCCTTAGACAAGATCTTATAGGTCACTAGTAAGAGGGAGATTCCCCTATTATTGCTAGGATCTGTTTTCTTCCCTTTTTTATGTAGTGGATGTATTAATGCAGATGTCCAGTCTGGTGGTAATCTGTGTGTTGTCCAGATTTCTTTTAGTATTTCTGATAAACACTGTATCATGTTGTCACTAGAGTACTTCCATAGTTCAGCAACTATATTATCCTCTCCAGGGGCTTTATTATTTTTAAGGTCTTTTATGATTTCTTTTATTTCTTCTGTGGTTGGCGGCTTGGAGTCTGGTGGTTTTGGGTTTACAATATTGAAATTAAATTTTTCTGTCGGTGGATAACAGTTATGTAGTTCTTCAAAATATTCAGCAAGTATTCTACAGTTCTCTATGCTATTGTATGCAGTTTCCTGCGTTTTTGGGTCCCTGAAAAATAGACTGGGAGGAGAGTATTTCTTTAAGTTACTTTTGAAAGTTTTGTAAAAGTCCCTAGCATTTTTCTGTTTGAAGTTGGAGTCTATTGATGCTAGTTGGTCTTTTATGTATTGAACTTGGATCTTTTTAAGACGTTTTGAAGCTTGCTTCCGAGCTTCTTTTAGGGAGTTCCTATTTTTATCATTTTTGTTTGCATTCCAAATGTTCCAAGCTCGTTGTCTTGTTAGGATTAGTTTATCACACTCATCATTCCACCAGGCATGTTTCCATTTTTTGGTAAGGAGAATGGTTTCTTCTGCTGTCTGTACTACATCTTTTTGAAGTTGTTCCCATGTTTTAGGTGTTTTCTTTTCTAAAATTGTCCTGAAATTGTGTTCCTTGGTTAATTTCTGAGTGTCAAGCATTTTAGGTTGATATTCGCTCTTTCTTTTATATATTTGTCTAATTTTGAATTTAACAACAGATAGATAGTGATCTGAATCTAAACTTGCACTCTTAGTAACTTTTACATTGAGTATCTCTGATGCAGACAGTCTGCTTATAGCAACATGGTCAAGTTGTTTGTCCCCACAGACTGGATTCGGGGACACCCATGTAGATTGTTTTCTAGGGAGTTTTTTGAAATATGTAGACTTTAGAACTATGTCATGTTCTCTTCATACACTAATAAGTCTTTCTCCATTTGTTTTGGTTCTTTTATGTGCAGGGAAATTGCCTACTATGGATTGGTGATGACGTTCTTTGCCGATTTGAACATTAAAGTCTCCCAACAATATTATTGCGTTTTTGGATGAAATCTGGTCTAAGGTGTTTGACAGTTCCTGCCAAAAAAATTCTGTTTGTTCTTTTTGTGTTCATCAGTATACCTTGTCTCTTGGAGTGCAGTTATCATTATATTTTTCTGTTTTATAAAATTTATTAACGTTTTAAGTTTTCCTGTTTTTAGAAGTGAGTTTACGTTGAACGTTGCCAAGTAGTTTATATTTTTGTGTTTAATTTTATTTGTTGCTTGCTTAAGGCAGGTTTCAGGATGCTCCGACTCGTCCTTCGCACATTGCTGTAGGCCCCCAGAATCCGAATGTCTACTTTTAATTTCCTTAGAAATTGGAGAATGGTTATTCCCTGGGGTAAAATCTCTTACAAGGTGCGTATCCATTGTTGATTGATTGTTTGGTTAGGGGAACAAGTCCCCTAAGGATTCTGCTCGAGGCTATTAGCTCCGAGGAATGGTTTTCAGCCGCACCACTGGTGGGCAGACGCTGACCACTCAACCGCTCGTTTCAAGGCAGACGCCAAGTGGATTTTTTCTCTGGTTGCCTCTTCCGCTAGTTCCGCCGTACCAAGAACTATTCCCTCCGCCTTCACTACCGTTGAGGTCTTCACTGTAGTCCTAGCAAGGAGCCGTTACAAGGTGCTATCACCCGGGCCAGGTGAACCTTGGTTTTTTAACGAGGTTGTTACTCCTCCCCCTCCTCCTTCCTCACCTCTTGTATGGTGAGGCCCCGCGCTTGGTACCGGCGTAGCGGAGTTAATTTTCTGTTGTCTGTATTATTTATCAAAGTATGTAAAGAATTTTTTTATAACAGTACATGTCGACGAGGAAAGATTTATCTTGGCAATACACTAGATGTAAGGTAAAATAGACCTTCAAATTAAGCATCTCTGTTAATTTTCTGTCTAACCTGTTCTATAAAAGAATGAATTTTCACTCAGCAGCCGGTTGTTAACTGATATGAAACTTCCTGGCAGAATAAAGTTGTGTTCTATTATAGTACAAAGTATACTTTGCTTATTTATTGGCTCGACTTACCCACAATATATTTCCATGTCTAAAACATCTGTCAAAAGTGCATTAGTTTCGTCAGCAAAACACACCCACCCACTCACACACACACACACACACACACACACACACACACACACACACACACAGAGAGAGAGAGAGAGAGAGAGAGAGAGACAAACACACACACAACCCACAATACACAACACACACACACACAGAGAGAGAGAGAGAGAGAGAGAGACAGTCAAACACACACACAACACACAATACACACACACACACACACGCACACACATACACACACACATACACACACACACACACACACACACACACACACACACACACACACACACACAAACTACGCACAATATATATACAAATAATCTCACACACATGTAAAGTGTCACAGTGTTATGTATGTCAAAAGTTCGTAAAGATATTGACAACATTGGTGAAATTTACAGTATTTCGACATCAGAATTTTCTGCATTATTTATCAACATAAATAATTTTCATCAACACACACAATGCTCATCTCACATTATTTCCACATCTAAATTGCCTCTCAAGAATATATAAAGATTTTGACAATGCCAGTGTAACGCTATTTCCAGATCAAAAATGTTTGAATTTTTTTTAGCAACGCAAGTGTGACACAACTGATCTAACTTCAGGATATGCTGCATTTGGCAACAAACAAATTTTAGTCTTTATACCACACTTGGTGCAATGGACAATGGCGCCCCAGATTAAATATTTCCACGTCTAAATTGTCTGTATTATTGTTCTATAATGTGGAAAACACATGTTAACTCGAATAATATGCTATGCAGGCAATGCAGTAATAACTGACAGTTACTCGTAGGCTTAAGCGAGGGGGGAAAATAACATGTCAAGAAAAATAAGATGGAATTTGTTGAATGGTTAATGTTGCTTTTTCTCCCGAAGGTGATAGATGCGCTACTTATAAAAATGTTGTGACGAGATGATATCAACATTTGGATGACCACCCAAGAATTTTTTCAGTTTTTATTACTTTCGATGTTGGATCTAGCTGAGTTATGTTACAGTGATATAGGAAGAATACAATGTTTACTGATCGAAACTATGGGGCCAAGGCCATCTAAATAAGATTACAGACTACACCTCCACAATCAATTACCAAACAATAGCACTGTCTAGGCTGTTTATCCACTGATGTCACATTACCTGAAACTTTAGCACAACAAACCGTTCTAAAAATCGTATGTTTTGACTACATTATTTATTAATCTATTATATCAGTTTCTCTGCTTCTTTTTCCTAGTATTATTCTATGTCTACATGGGATCGGCACGCTGTTTTGGAAATGGAATTGTTATTTACAGAGACCCTTTCTGTTGTCACTCTTTCCTGGGACAGAGTTGGTGTACATCTTCTGTGATGGTAGTTAGGAGTGGTGGTGAGGGGTGTGGAACAAGTTTAGGAAACATGCTTGTTAACAAGCTAGAAATCTCAACTGACAGATGAAAACAAAGAGTTGGATCCCGATTTCACATTTACAGTTCAGTAACACATCTTATAAGAATCGCTATATAAGGCTATCAAAAAACAAATACATGGTGGCACCACTTCTACAGAAATCTGCACAATTTGTGCCCATGGCACAAATAAAAGAAATATCCGGAATATCTCAGGTCAATGAAGCAATTTCCATTTACTTTAATTTAAACACATACTACACATTGTGTGAGTACATTAGCCACCTGCTCAGAGTTATTAGTACAATCCACAGTATTTGTTACTCCAACCATTCAGATGATTATGATTTTAAAATTCCGGATTGGTCCTTCCAAAAAAACAACCACAAGTAGCAAGCGACAGACGTTTAAATGGGGCACCCAAAACGTGAGTCAAGAATGCAATTGATCCCTGTTTCATATCAACTGAATTGAGCCAAAAATGACCAAGGTAATATGCCAGTGGCAAATCCAGTTCAAGAGTCCAATTTTTGGCCAGTTCAAGGCATGCATCACTAAATTCATGCAGAGTCCTTGTGATGCGAGATATTTCCTTGGATGGCTCAACAGCGGAGATCACGCTCGGAAAACCACGCCACCACAGGTGACCCCCAGAGCGCTTCTCCAGTTGAGCCCAACATTTGTGTTTCTCTTGTAGAATGCGCAGGATATGATGGATTTTTCCGCATGTTTTTGAAAGGCTTGGTAATGTGACAGAACTGAACCATCAGGCCATTTTCCTGCATTTAGTTTATCCCATGTGAAAGCATCTGAGTATTTTCTAGGTATCTGAAAATCTTGATCTGAGGTGGGATGTGGGCACCAGCTGAGTGTTCATCTAGTCGGACACGAGAAACTGCCTAAAATTACACCCAGTCTGGCTCGCACTCTGGCTCTGTCTTCAACAGATGTATTCAGTTCATGGACAGGGCATCTCCCCAAGCCTGGGAAGCAGCGTATTAACGCTTGCTGCTAACTGGAAGGGTTGCGGTACCATTTACACAGAATATTTTCATAATATACAACTCCAAAATGCACAGAATATTATATGTTAGCTTTATAAACACTTCTCAAGTCAGAGACACTTATGGAGAAGGTTCCACACAAATCTCTGATCTCAAATGAAAATTCTGTCTCTGCACCGAAATACAAGTGTTTTATCTATGGAAATACATAAAGATATCTTCTATAACAGTAAAAAGTACACATGGACTGGGTGTAGGTATTACTGATTTAACTTGCAGGTTAAATTAAATTGCACTTGGCAATAAGCCAAGTCAATATAACAGGCTTTAAAGTAAACAAAGATGGTCTCTTTCTTCTATATCAATTACAAAACATGTATAACACTGGTGATCTAACTTAAACCAAACGTGCACTTATTAGCAACAATATTTGGAATTTTACAGCACACTTAAAGAAATGAAAAAAAATTCTATTATTTATCAAACCATGTGTGGATCGCTTAATGCTATTAGTGATTTACTTACAGGTTAAAATGTTCTTTTCGATTGCAATACTTATCTTCAGATCACTTTTTAAGTGACAACTAACCTCATGCATGACACATTTATAGATAGGGGTGAAATGAAATTGTAACAGAGCCTCCCATTTATCACCAGTTACAGATAAGCATGAAGAGAAACTGAAACAAATTGCTCCATTTCTTGTCAAATGTGTGACCTAGAACACGTAGTTACACTGTAGAAAATTGTAGTTATTTGCTGCTTACATCGCCAAGTATATGTCAAGGGGCAGGTTACAATACCATAACAAACTGTAACAAATTGGCTCACACAACCGTAACAAATTGAACCATGAGCTACAGATTCTTTGAAATGTGTGTTGCAATGTAATTGGAACAAAACTATAGCCTTTTCGATATGGTGCTGCGTAATCATTTATGTTTGATGTGAGTAAAAGGACTTTTCTGAATCAAAGTGTATCTTGAATTTACTGAAGATTAAACAACTGCAGCAGCAAATGATACATTTGGTAAATGATGGTTACCAAAATCTGATTCATAAATCACTGTTGCTCTATATAAATCAAATACTCATAAGCAAATGTATCAAGTAAGTTTGGACAACTGGGGAAGAGTAAGGGAAAGCAGAGGTGGGGAGAAAAGAAGAATCAATATAGCACCGTAGCTAATACTGAGAAAGAATGTTAATATTGTCCACTCGATTCTATGAGGCACATACATATAATAACATGTTCACAGAAATTTCTGTCCCAAATTAAGGTCTGCATTTGGTACAAACAGGCTTCTCTTAGTCACGAATATCCTCTTGTTTCTTGTTCTAGTTTGCTTCTTATCTTCTCTATACTATGTCCATCAAGTGTTTTGCTTGCAGTGTAGCAGAATTTAATCACTTGATGTACTATATGATCCCCAGTTTTGATGTTAGGCTTGTGTCGCTATTTTCGTTTCTACTGTCTCAATCTTTGTTAGTTTACTCTCAATCTGTGTTCTTCACGGTAGACCATTACATTCAGCAGATTCTGTAGTTCTCCCTCAGATCCTAGAAGAATACCAGTATCATCACTGAATCTTAAAATTTACATCCATTCACAATAATCTCACTTCTGAGCCTTTCTTTTATTTCCTTCATTGTGTCTTCGATATATAAGTTAAATAATAAAGTAGACACGCTGTATCCTTTGCTTCCGACCTTTTCTATTCTCGGCTTCTTTTCTTGACCTTCCAGATATATAGTTTTTGTGTATATTACGTGTCTTTCCTTAAAGTGTCAATAAAACAACTATTCATTTGCGACTATGCCTTCCTTATGTCGATGGGCTCTGTTTAGGAAGCTTCCTCATGTACATAATTTTGAAGCCAAAGCTGTTTTCACTACAACAGCGAACGATGTACAAGGAAAAAGTCCAATCATTTCGTTTGAGCCAGATTACTCGACTGAAATTTGTAGGAAGGGACTGTAGTATATAGTAAAGGCATTCAGAGGCTAAAAAGTATCTTAGTTGCTGCTGCAAACGCCTTAACTTGTTTCGCTATAATCACCCCACAAGTTTTTCTAATGATTAAGTTGAGAGTGGTGTTCTTCTCAGGCTTTCAGACAAAATAAGAAGCTCCTCACGAAAATAAAAGGCGAAATTAGGGCGGATACTGCTGAATTGGCGTAAAAACAAATGATTACCACCGTAGTGGTAGCCTCATGACCTATATTTGTTCGTATTGTAGTTATATTGACGGTCACCAAGCTCTACAATTCCTCTGAGGATGACCAAGAAAATAAATTATATTGTCATAGCGAATTCAAATTTATTCTTCGTTTATACAAAAACCTACAGGTAATTAAGTGGACACATTGTTTTCATTAACATAGGTGTTTGTAGAATAAATCGTGCTGCCCATTGATTTGCAGCTAGTGCCTGGATACAAAAGTGCTTATGCAGTCGATGTAAGTTACTTTGAAAGCTAACGTATAGTTTTGTGTTGCCAAGGCTATCGAGAGCTTTTAGGACATCAGTGGGGGCTGTTAACCATACTTGTCATGTGCTCGATAGACATTAGTGTCAGGTAGAGACGTTTTCTTTACTGGCTTTGCAAAGGGAATCACTCCTAAGTCAGAGAAATGACTTTACAGGTAATAACATCCAAACCAGAGTAGAAATTATGGATACTACATGAGAGGGACAACATCACAACAGGTAGCAGAGTGTATGACATCTTTCGAAACATCAGAGAGTGGATGCCTACGAGTCATAATACTCGGTCTAAACACTACAGGCATGATTCACTGCCTGACAGGCCATGCACCATGCCTGTATACATCTGTAGGGTAAGGAAACGTCTAACAATTTTTCTCGCAAATGGTGACATTGTTACAACACTCCATATATACTAGAGTGCCCTGTTTATTATGTGGACTCAAATAACCATCATTGGTACACTAAGTGGGATTGTTGGAGATAAGAAAAATTGACACTTGATGAATGAAGCAACAAATAAAGTATCTGGGATAATACTTGCAGGCACTGTAGGAGACCGAATTATACATGATAGTGTTGAAGTGAATACCATGAGTGCAGTGAATATCAGAGGAGTCATCATAACGACCTGGAGCCGTTGATTTGTGACGAACAATGTGCTAGCTATAGCAGCACCAGCAGAGGAAATGCGAACTTATCGGTGTCTTCCGTGGGTCTCTCGTCAAGAGCTGTCAGGGATTGGTGTGGTAGAGCCATTACATCCCGTCTGTTGACTCCACCGGGACTGTGCACGACAGCTAGCTGGGTGGACCAGTCCCAGAGCTGGCGTGTGGAAGGTTCTGGTTTGTTTAAGGCGGATTTCCTAGAACTCTGTTTTTAGAAATTTATCATGTTTTCTCCAGAAATTGGGGATTCTCTCACAAAGATGCAAGTAATGTTAGTATAGTCCATAGACGTAGAAAGCCGCAACAGGGCCTTCCTCAAGAATGTAATTTCCTTAGCCCTGAGGTATCCCAGTGGTTAAGGTTAGGAGAGAGCCTATAAGCTATTTGCTGAAATGATAGTGCAGAAGATCAACAAATGTAGTACCATGGTTTGAGTGTTTTGGGTATTTCCGCTTTTCTCATATTTCATTTCACAAATTACTCAAATATATGTAAATTACCAAAATATATATAACGCACTTATGTATAAAACGTAAACTGGATTTTCCAAACATGGATACAAAGTATGTTGTTTGCATTACGTGACGGCATTTGAATGCAAACTGGCTAACTGTACATATCAAAGAATTAGGTAAAGAAGACTGCCAGATGTCAGTACAATATGACTGTTATGAAAGTCGTATACACTCCTGGAAATTGAAATAAGAACACCGTGAATTCATTGTCCCAGGAAGGGGAAACTTTATTGACACATTCCTGGGGTCAGATACATCACATGATCACACTGACAGAACCACAGGCACATAGACACAGGCAACAGAGCATGCACAATGTCGGCATTAGTACTGTGTATATCCACCTTTCGCAGCAATGCAGGCTGCTATTCTCCCATGGAGACGATCGTAGAGATGCTGGATGTAGTCCTGTGGAACGGCTTGCCATGCCATTTCCACCTGGCGCCTCAATTGGACCAGCGTTCGTGCTGGACGTGCAGACCGCGTGAGACGACGCTTCATCCAGTCCCAAACATGCTCAATGGGGGCAGATCCGGAGATCTTGCTGGCCAGGGTAGTTGACTTACACCTTCTAGAGCACGTTGGGTGGCACGGGATACATGCGAACATGCATTGTCCTGTTGGAACAGCAAGTTCCCTTGCAGGTCTAGGAATGGTAAAACGATGGGTTCGATGACGGTTTGGTTGTACTGTACACTATTCAGTGTCCCCTCGACGATCACCAGAGGTGTACGGCCAGTGTAGGAGATCGCTCCCCACACCATGATGCCGGGTGTTGGCCCTGTGAGCCTCGGTCGGATGCAGTCCTGATTGTGGCGCTCACCTGCACGGCGCCAAACACGCATACGACCATCATTGGCACCAAGGCAGAAGCGACTCTCATCGCTGAAGACGACACGTCTCCATTCGTCCCTCGATTCACGCCTGTCGCGACACCACTGGAGGCGGGCTGCACGATGTTGGGGCGTGAGCGGAAGACGGCCTAACGGTGTGCGGGACCGTAGCCCAGCTTCATGGAGACGGTTGTAAATGGTGCTCGCCGATACCCCAGGAGCAACAGTGTCCCTAATTTGCTGGGAAGTGGCGGTGCGGTCCCCTACGGCACTGCGTAGGATCCTACGGTCTTGGCGTGCATTCGTGCGTCGCTGCGGTCCAGTCCCAGGTCGACGGGCACGTGCACCTTCCGCCGACCACTGGCGACAACATCGATGTACTGTGGAGACCTCACGCCCCACGTGTTGAGCAATTCGGCGGTACGTCCACCCGGCCTCCCGCATGCCCACTATACGCCCTCGCTCAAAGTCCGTCAACTACACATACGGTTCACGTCCACGCTGTCGCGGCATGCTACCAGTGTTAAAGACTGCGATGGAGCTCCGTATGCCACGGCAAACTGGCTGACACTGAAGGCGGCGGTGCACAAATGCTGCGCAACTAGCGCCATTCGACGGCCAACACCGCGGTTCCTGGTTTGTCCGCTGTGCCGTGCGTGTGATTATTGCTTGTACAGCCCTCTCGCAGTGTCTGGAGCAAGTATGGTGGGTCTGACACACCGGTGTCAATGTGTTCTTTTTTCCATTTCCAGGAGTGTATTTTTAAATCCAGAAGTACAGATACAGTTTATTAACATACAGTAGTATTGGAAGACAAATCATTTCCTATTAAATCACTTACATCACCCAGTTTATTATTTAACAAATATCCGATTCATGCAAGGAGTTCAGCGAAAATTATCAACGCAATATTTTGTCTATGACTTTTCATGGTTAATTTGCCGTAAGACAATGATCAGATTACTGCTTACATGGTACCACTCATCATTT
Source organism: Schistocerca gregaria (assembly GCF_023897955.1). Taxonomy (NCBI): domain Eukaryota; kingdom Metazoa; phylum Arthropoda; class Insecta; order Orthoptera; family Acrididae; genus Schistocerca; species Schistocerca gregaria. The sequence continues at coordinate 153,041,924 of NC_064920.1, forward strand.
TTGAAATATTAAAAAGCAAATAAAATTTTTTTGGCTCCTTACTTTGTGCAATCTCCAAAGGCTTGTGTGTCACAGCGTATTGTCGCTACTTTTATATACCGTTTGCTTGGTTTTATTGTACATTACAGACTCTGTCATAAGTTGAATATTGTTACATAATACTGCTAGACATTCAATGGTACACTCGTATTATTCTATAGATTACTACCTTTAAAAAGTATTTTCTCATTTGGACTGGTCTTTTGGGCATTAGAGTAGATATTGTATGTTGACATTTTACTCCTTCATCTTTGAGCACAAATTATTATTCCTTTCGAATCACGTGATGTCATTTGCAGAACAACAACAACAAAATATATATGGTTTCAAGATTTGGCGTGGATGCTGATCTTTCACCATTCGTGATAAGTTATATATCAAGCACGCAATTATCAGTTGTCTTCTTATCCTTACATACAGGCCGCTTATAATGAAACTTTCCATAGTTAACACAGAAACTAATTACTGTATGAGCATTACACTTGGTAGCAGCATAGTCAAGGACATAGGGAAGTGAAGAAATGCAGAAACAATTAAACTGAAACACTTTTAATGTGCTACTACGGTGATCACACCATTACACACCAGTAATATTACTGCTGCAAAAAGCGCTCAGTTTGGCTCCCATCGGTGTCCAGAAGCGTCTGAAAGCGCAGGATTGCATTCTGCACAACAGAACGAAGCATGTCCGTAGGTATGCTGGCTCTTGATATGGTGCACTTCAGATCAACACATGTGTGAATGTTCCCCTGGTAAACCCCATCCTTCAAGTAGCCGCACAACCAGATATCACAGGAAGATCAGGCGATTGTGCCAGTCAAGCATTTGTCGATTATTCGCCGGGAATTCGATTGCTTCCAAATGTATTTTGGAGTGGCGGGTGAACTTCACGAGCGATGTGCGATTGGGCGAGATCTTGTACGAAAACTGTTCAGTTCAATGCATCTCTCCACTGATGGGAAGGTATGACGCACTGCCGAAGCAGATCGCAATGACGCTGGCCAGTCACACTGCATGTCTTTGGTCTTTGAGCTCCAGCCTGTTCAAAAAGTAATGGACCAATGATAAACATAGCCGTGAAGCCACTCCATATGGTGACACTTTCACCATAGAGAGGCACTCCTGTCCGCTACTGCTGTACCATAACCTTAGAGTAGGAGGCAGGTCGTGAAATATAATTATCTAGTTAAAACAATTATGGTATAAAGCAACAGAGCAGTGTTACCCTCTGAGAGGAATTTTGTTGTGTTGACCATGTTATACCTAACGGAGGTGGCTTGTCGGAAGTGAAAGTCAGAATTACGGAAATATTTGAACAGTAACAAACAAAATTTTGCCTATCTGCACTGTTTAACGGGTAAAGAAAACGGTCGCCAGCCTAACTAGGCAAGAGAATGATTAAAATTCTCGTTCAAGAAAATAGTTATTAGTAACTTTAATGGATAAACACAACCTATACTTTGTCACACGCGAGTGCAGTGCACTCTTGACACATACATATGTTTATATGATTGAAACTAACAGTTAAAGCAGCACAAACTATTTGCAAAATTATAACAGATACCGAAACACACTATTAGTTTCAGGGCGTACACAAACTGAATGGTCTTTGTAACGTTATTATTACTATTCACTGCAGAACCATTAATTGGATATAGGTTAAGTCTCTCTCAGTTAAATACTTTACTATTTAAAATGAAAGTTAATTGGAATCCACTAACAGGTTGCTTCTCACTATCATTTGAATAAAGTAATTAAGGTTTTCTAAATTAGTAGTCTTTCCGTTACTTGTTACCGAGCATTAACCCAATAGACAGACTGTGGAACCTGTTATATTATTAATAAGCACTTCTAATACACAGGAGACACAAACACTTAGCAAACATGAGTATATAACGTTTCACACTGCAGTTTTCCACTTTTACTACACTGAGAGACAAAATTAACATATGTGTAAGACACTGACTCACCTTCTGAGATTTACAACAGGCAGTAATGTGATCATTTACTAAGCATCACTTTATAAGCCACAGTCTTACGAACTCTTAATTTGAAGTTGGCAACAATACATTAATAAGGAGTTTTATTAGGAAAATTACTTTCAGCAAGCATCATTAACTTTAACTTTCTTTTTACTATGTTCAAGAGGCATTAATTAGCAAAAACACTGGTCTTTAATGTTATTTCAGTAGGGACACTCGGTAATGACTTAAGTTCAAACGCAGAGGAACCTGAGAGGTGTTATGATAAGGAAAAAATCAAGGTAGATACACAAATTCAGTTATAAGTTACCTTATATTTGTGCACACTAAAACATCCAATGAGCTGATCCTTCACTGTACATTGTTATAACACTCCGAAACAGTGATTGCGCAATGTGGTGGCAACTGCATGTTGGTAGATGGATTTACAGGTAGAATTTCTGAACTCTGTCATTTCTTGGTGGCGATGATAGATACAAATTCCAGAATAGTTCCAGCTATCTATCCATCCATCCGAGGCATTGGAAAGTAGCAGAAAAAGACTCTCCCGGAACCAGCACAATATGCATCTTTTACATGGCAATGCACAGTTTGGTAGCTCGTCCTCGACTCGTAACTCGTCCCCGACTGACTCTCAGTTCCACCTTTTCTACCTAGGCCAACCACCAACGCGCTACACAGTTCCTTTCTCGAGGGGAAGCACATTACCTTTTACATACAAACTAGCTAAGAACCCTAAGTGAGGATCAGCAGTTTACATAACAGCAACCAAATTCATTCAATAAAACAGAATATTTGCACATATTGACATTTCTACAAAAAATTATTCACACAGAAATTACAATTATATACAGTAAGTTTTGTTCCCTCCAAATGGGACAAAGTATTTAAATGACAGATACACTACATTGCATAGAATCATATCATGACATCGAAGTTCTTACAAAGAAAGGAGTATACAATTTTATATTATCAATTCAAACAAACACATTTACAGAAGCTCAATGATGTAACATTAAATGAAACAAAAGCAAAATAAATCCGTACAGCATTAGAGCTATGGTGTTACAACTCGAGTTGAAGATCCCCACACTCTACAATTCAGTGTTTTCACCTCATGCGTCAGAGAAAAATGATCTTCATCTGTCCATAGGAGGGTCCTCAGACAGCACTCATCAGCTTTAATCCTTGTGAGAAAGTGGAGGCAGAAGTCGACATGTTATACATCTTGTGGTCCAGATATGGATCTTGTATGGATGCATTTTGAGAACAGTTCGAAGCACCTCGTGTAGAGTGGACCACAGGATGTTCAACTGTCATGGTAAAGTATGCACACTGCCTGATGTTTGAGAATTGCATGCACAATATCATCAACCACCTGTGGTGCAACCAATCGTTGACCTCTTCCTGGAGTGACACCCAGTTCTCCAGTTGATTCGAACTTCATCATGCTCCACACAGCAGGCGGAGAGAGAGGACTGTTCCATAACCCTTTCAGCTGGCAATATCCTTAAAGTGCAGCTGCACCATTACTGTTGTTTTCATAGCAGAGCTGCACCAATAATGCACTGCTCTTTTGTGTTAGCTCATTTTGACATTTCACCAAGTGCACTGTGACTGGTCAGGTCTGTGGAAATATGAGTCACAATGACTGCTCATGGTACCTGATGCTCATGTGTAGCTGTATGGTGGTGCTGTAATGCACAAAATCATGCACCCTATACTCTGGGCATTAATGCTACCAAGTGCTACCAAGTTTAGTAATGTATACAGTAATTACTTTCCATATTATAACATGTTAAACCAGGAAACTTTAATTATTAGCACCTGGTACATTTTTTTTACTTGTATTCTGTTATTCACCAATGCTTGTCGCTGTAAGACCGTCACATAACTAAATATACATCCTGGCACATTGTTCATAACTTATAATTTTGTTTTCTGTTATGGCTTAGATTTTCAGTATACTTACTATAACCTTTTACATATGCATTCCTGGATACTGAATTAGGAATCTTTTGTAATTCCTTTTGCTGAAAAACTAGATGTTCACTTACTTCATTTACATCATTATTCATTGATACCATCTAGCGTTGATAATTTTTGCCAAAATTCTTGCATCAAGTTCATATTTGTTAAATAAGATAGACGGTGTAACAGAACAGAAAATTATTTGTTATTTTACTACTATATTGTATTAATGAACTGTATGAGTATAGTTGTATTTCGAAACATATGACTTCTGTAACAGCAGTATAGTACTACCATTTAGTGGTCATCTTTATCTAATACTTTGACGTATACAGCTAGTTTGAATTAAAATGTCATCAAGTAATGCTGATCAGATACTTTGTATGCATGTTTCACAATTCTTGTATAGGTCTGACATATGAATAGTTTTGTCAATGTTTCTCTCTGAGTATTTGTTTCTTCTATTTCTACAATGTGCATTTTATACAATTCTATCTATGTGTTTTCACTGACACCTTTTCAGGTATGCCTGTTGTAGAGCATTTGAGAATGGCATAAGGCTATAATGTGGAAGGCAGAATAAAATTAATAAATCAGTGGTAAAGAGAAATATCAGCTTTCAATTGCATTATAGATCTTGAAACAAATGATTAATTACAGTATGAGGAAATATGACATGCATTAAATTCCAAGTGTTGAGTGTCAAGATTGAAAGCAATAATAAACAAATCACATATGTCTTGTATCTTCGACAGCTATGTACTCTATAAGCACGAAGTTTATAAGAATATAAGAACGAGGACGTAAAATATGGTATTACGACACACACACACACACACACACACACACACACACACACACAGACAGACAGACAGACAGACAGACACACACACACACACACACCAATTTTTGTAGAATATTCCATAATGTCATTAATTTATACTATCAATATATCATGCATCACAAATTGTGGTAATATTTGCAGGTAGGATAGCTCTTCTGCCGATGGTCTTCTCACTGCAGCATACAGGCTTCAAATGACAAAACTCACATAAATGGAGTAACATTAAAAGGAATTTTTAGGTAAGGCAACTGGCCTATAGTTAAATTACAATAAGGGATGAAGCGTTTACATTAAAGTACCCAACAAAGATCTGTTAACTATGTTAATTAAGATGAACAACTTGAAGCAGGTCTCATAAATCAAGACAACTGAGGTAGCACCTTCATGTCCTGGGACCTGATCCTGCACTTCTGTTTGTACTTAATCAGGTGTGTGTGGTCCTGCTGGAGAAAACCCAAGTGTAAACGAAAATATTAATAAATGACGATTATTATTAATAATTATGTACTATTACTTTCAATCTAACAGTTTTCTTTTGATTTTTATTGTGGGTGGATGTAGTGACAGGTCTTTGCTGATAGCACCTCATGGTGATGTTTTAACTATAGCCTTTAGAGTTCAAATGAGGGGCAACTGGATTGTAAGATGGGGAGGGGAACTTTATTCTGAATGGCTGACAAGAGCACAAACGCAATTAGGTGGATGGTCAGGGGAAATTGGGCAGGGGATAGTGATGGGGAGGTGGGGAGGGATTGGGAGGGTAACAGTAGACAGAATAAAGAGGAGAGAGTTGGGAGAGGGTGACTCAAATATGAAAGAAACAATTGCATCTGCTGTAATCTGATACCAGAAGATGGCCCCAAAAGTTCTGACATCAGTGATCTTCGGACCAGAACCTGTATTGCTAGACTACTCACATTGCCTGACGTAACCGCATTCACCAGTTGCCTTACAGGTAATGCCATAATGGGTGCAGAGTATGGGCTTGTGGAGAACGTTTGGCAGGAATTCAGCATCACTGATTTATGGGAGTATGCAACTCTACAGTCTCTCCAAAATGACATTGCGACTGACACTTCAGCAGGACCATGTGCAGGCGTGGAACAGAGTTGCAGCAACCAACACAGAACACGCGCGCAGTCTTACGTTTCACTCACCTCGCACCAATAGTCAGACTATTCACTTCATAAATATGGAAACTGCACTGATGTGTTCTGGAAGAGTTTTGAATTTAGTTTTGCCTGCGGCAACAAATTAAGAAGTTGATGAAAAGACAGTTCAAGAAAGCACACTTTCTCACGGCGTTATCGAATTTTCGACATGTGGGAAACTTTTTTGTTATTGGACTTGTATGAATACATTTTGGGAATTAAATCTCAAGAACACATCATATGTTCATATGTTCGAAACCATAACTGTGACACTCCAATGCGAGATAATTTCAATTAAATGTGACGCACAATGGTCCTCTCGCACTTCAGCTACTAATCGGGCGCCCGTATAGTTTCGCCACAAGAAACAGATTGCTATAGATTTGTAATGAAACTGTTATTAATTTTTCTGATCCGTGTACTTAATTCAAACACGGCAGAGAATAAGATTTCGCGCCTTTAGCACGGTGGAAGACGTATCTTAAATAGGCCAAGATCTATTGTTCAGAAAGACGGAAAGTGGTACTAACGACTGTGCCTCAGTATTACAGCAGTTATATTATAAACAGCAGTGTTTATTTTGTGTGACTGATACTGAATTCCTGAAATGAACTTCTTTTGGAATTTGTTGCTATTAAGGTCTTCTCATTAAAATTTCAAAATTTTCTATACTATAATTTTGTTCTGTGAGTACTTACAGATGCAAACTGCAGACGCCAAACATGTAGCTGGGTCCACCTATACTCCATTTCTACGAGGATAATAGAGAAATCTCCGCTGATACCACTATCACGGATTCTTGAAGTGTCACTCGCTGTCACTGTTGTCATTTAGTGAAATTATCGTCTCCCCCTCCGAATTTTCCAAAAGAGCTTCATTCTGCCATGTTCTTCCCATAATGCTCTGCGTATGTTTGATGGCTTTCTTCCAATCTTCAGTGGTTACGTTCCTGACGACTTCTATTGTGAGTGCTTCGACTACAGATAGGGTAAATTTACCATTACTCTGGCAGCGTAATCTTTAATGTAGATCCATATCTTTTTCTCTTTTTTTTCTTTTCTTTTTTCCGTTTCTTTGCCAGTTCGTAGATTTCGTACAGGAGATCTGTGGCTTATGGAGAGAGATTTTTACGGTAAGTTCAAAATTTTTAAAGTCATCACTTACATCGACGTTATGACGCTGAAACCAACCACTCATTTTCTTCTTTCGGTTTGCCTTGATAGGCGCAGTGTCAAGAAAAACTAAACGGTAATGAGCATTATCTAGAACAACTGTTGATGGTATTCAAAGATTTTTTCGGTATTAGTGAATCTTTGAACCACTTCTTAAATGAAACACGGTTCGTTTCTTCGGGGTAATCTCCTCTTTTCTTTGATTCGAAAGGCTGGAGACTAGCAGAAAATCTTATAAGGTCCCTGCATGAAAGAGAATAAGTCTGCCTATCTTGTCAGACGGCATTGTCACTTTTCTTTAGCTGTGTCATCCGTCCTGCCCTGCTTGAAAGCGTAACCACAATTCATCCACTTTTCGTCAAGCCACACCACTTCGTCGATATTTATGCTACGAATGTCTCTTAAAAATCGGCATCTCCATGCAGCTATATTCTCCCTCTCCATCAACAGCTTACAGCCGCTGAAATATCCATACCGAAGGCAAAGCTTGTGTAAAACTGTGGACAAGGATGTGAGAGTGACTTCAAAAAGTCCTGATTCCTTAAATGTGACCAGTAACATCCTGAGCGTCGTATGTTACTCCCTGTGATAACAATCGTGTCTTCTGCAGACAAATCGACATTGGTAATCCACTTATCCGTACGATGTTTCTTTCCCAGGGGTGTTAAGTTTTCTGTGGTTCTTTACCTTCCTTTTCTTTGTCGGACTTTTCTTCCGAATTTCAGTGTTTTTGTTTACGTTCAAAGCTCCAGATCACTTTCGTAACGGCGAGCAGCGATTTACCATTTAGTTCTTCAGTCTCAAAGTAGGCACGTAACGTGCAAACCATTTCTCTTTGCTGTCCACGCATGGCAACTCCCTGGGCGAGAGAATTACGTCGAACTTTTTCCCTTAGAACTGCCGACGAACTTCTCGCTGACATCGTTCAGTGCAGTATAACGAATAACAGGGACGACGAATAATGGTAACAGCAAATGCCAGAAATAGCGAATAACTGTAACAGCCAATAACTGTATCAGTGAATAACAGAAACTCCTACAGCAGTAAAAACGAACCCATAGTCACAGGCCGCAACGATCAAGCAGATAAAGCAGGTTGCATTCAAAGCTCACTGCAAGCAGGAAGTGTTGTGGTGTAGTTTAAATGTTTTGCAACTTCGGGGATTGGCTGGAGCAGCGGGTAATGTGGTATAGGCAGAAAGTGGCAAGGGCCTGCCATGTGAGCTTCCACTCCCCTCCCTTTCACTCTCTCTTCACTGTCAATACTATACTAATATTGGACAGACTACATACATGGACACATGAGGCTTCATTGCGGATATTTTCGACTAATTCCAGAACGTATGCAAGACCACATATACGCTGGATGCTGCATTCTATTACACTGCACCAGCGCGTTCTTGGGATGTAATGTTAGAAGAGACACCTGTTTGTATTGACTGAATCGACATGCTACTCTTTTTCGAACACAGGATTCATATGAGACTTTGCCATTATGACCACAGACACACCAAGGAAAACAACCCACGGATTGTTGGACAGTTCAAAACGTCTAGCGATTTGAGTTACATCATGTACCTTGACGTTAACATCTTATACAAGCACGCCCTTCAAGAATCTCTTTCCGCTGGAGGGTTCCGATGTCTGTCCGATGAGGAAATGGCCAGATTAGAAAATTCATTGGATGTGGCATTCTGGCTAAGGATATGTCATGGAGGCAGACCTGGGATATGCTAATAGTTTGCATGACTCTAAATATTTGCCGCTATGTCCAGACTGCTTACTCCAATGTGACCATACTGTTTCCAAGCTGATGACTACAGTGGGGGGGGGGGGGGGGTTGGGGTGGAGGAAGGGTTAAACAGAGATACATTATGCACTATAGAAACTTCCAGCAGTGCCTCAGATGAGAATGGAATTGATTAGTCACCTGTACTATCTCCTTCAAGCAATCGCGCTGGCTGAAAGAGTTTATTGGTGTTAATAGCGAACAGAGGCCTCTCACGATACGTGTCTTTGAATAAGAGTTCTTAAAGTAATGGATAATGATATTTTCGGAAAAATGATGGAGAATTTGACAAACCACAACGAAATTCACATAGTTTACTACTGGGAGGGGCGTTATGGCGCAGAGGATTATACCAGCAGACCAAATTTTGAACGGACCTCAGTCTTCAATCACGGATTAGTGACTCTTGAGGTGGCAAGGGCTTTGGTAGACTTTATGAAACCTTTTGATGTTGGTTTCTATATACTAGGCCTTTCCACACTCCACATGGATAGATTTCACTAAATATGTGAAACCTAACTCTGATGATCCAAACTTAGCCGGCCGGAGTGGCCGAGTGGTTCTAGGCGCTACAGTCTGGAGCCGCGCGACCGCTGCTGTCGCAGGTTCGAATCCTGCCTCGGGCATGGATGTGTGTGATGTCCTTAGGTTAGTTAGGTTTAAGTAGTTCTAAGTTCTAGGGGACTGATGACCTAAGAAGTTAAGTCCCATAGTGCTCAGAGCCATTTGAACCATTTTGATCCAAACTTAGTTTACATACACTCATGGAAATTGAAATAAGAACACCGTGAATTCATTGTCCCAGGAAGGGGAAACTTTATTGACACATTCCTGGGGTCAGATACATCACATGATCACACTGACAGAACCACAGGCACATAGACACAGGCAACAGAGCATGCACAATGTCGGCACTAGTACAGTGTATATCCACCTTTCACAGCAATGCAGGCTGCTATTCTCCCATGGAGACGATCGTAGAGATGCTGGATGTAGTCCTGTGGAACGGCTTGCATGCCATTTCCACCTGGCACCTCAGTTGTCCAGCGTTCGTGCTGGACGTGCAGACCGCGTGAGACGACGCTTCATCAAGTCCCAAACATGCTCAATGGGGGACAGATCCGGAGATCTTGCTGGCCAGGGTAGTTGACTTACACCTTCTAGAGCACGTTGGGTGGCACGGGATACATGCGGACGTGCACTGTCCTGTTGGAACAGCAAGTTCCCTTGCTGGTCTAGGAATGGTAGAACGATGGGTTCGATGACGGTTTGGATTTACCGTGCACTATTCAGTGTCCCCTCGACGATCACCAGAGGTGTACGGCCAGTGTAGGTGATCACTCCCCACACCAAGATGCCGGGTGTTGGCCCTGTGTGCCTCGGTCGGATGCAGTCCTGATTGTGGCGCTCACCTGCACGGCGCCAAACACGCATACGACCATCATTGGCACCAAGGCAGAAGCGACACTCATCGCTGAAGACGACACGTCTCCATTCGTCCCTCCATTCACGCCTGTCGCGACACCACTGGAGGTGCGCTGCACGATGTTGGGGTGTGAGCGGAAGACGGCCTAACGGTGTGCGGGACCGTAGCCCAGCTTCATGGCGACGGTTGCGAATGGTCCTCGCCGATACCCCAGGAGCAACAGTGTCCCTAATTTGCTGGGAAGTGGCGGTGCGGTCCCCTACGGCACTGCGTAGGATCCTACGGTCTTGGCGTGCATCCGTGCGTCGCTGCGGTCCGGTCCCAGGTCGACGGGCACGTGCACCTGCCGCCGACCACTGGCGACAACATCGATGTACTGTGGAGACCTCACGCCCCACGTGTTGAGCAATTCGGCGGTACGTCCACCCGGCCTCCCGCATGCCCACTATACGCCCTCGCTCAAAGTCCGTCAACTGCACATACGGTTCACGTCCACGCTGTCGCGGCATGCTACCAGTGTTAAAGACTGCAATGGAGCTCCGTATGCCACGGCAAACTGGCTGACACTGACGGCGGCGGTGCACAAATGCTGCGCAGCTAGCGCCATTCGACGGCCAACACCGCGGTTCCTGGTGTGTCTGCTGTGCCGTGCGTGTGATCATTGCTTGTACAGCCCTCTCGCAGTGTCTGGAGCAAGTATGGTGGGTCTGACACACCGGTGTCAATGTGTTCTTTTTTCCATTTCCAGGAGTGTAGATACAGGTAGTTTCATCTACTTGGTGAAAGGCTGCATTCCATATGAAATAAAAACGTGTCACCCTGATGCATTTGACACATCTGGATATGTGGATAAAAATCTTTATGACATTACACCTGAAAACATGAAAGTAATCACTCTGATGAAATATGAGGCGAGATAGTTATAGACTGTGGAGCTTGTGGGTCTTAGATCGAAAATGTATGCATACCTTACACAAACAGGTACTGTGCAAAGGTGGGAAAAGAGAGTGCACCATTTCGCCTCAATGACTCTCACGATTGGTGATTACTTGTAACGGCTGAGTGGTGGTGCACATGCCTCTCCATATAAGTTGTGCCAAGTAAGTATTCGATCACAAGACTGTAAGGTACACACTATATCACAACTCAAAATTGGCCTGACATGTCATGATGACAAATGGTTCACTTGTGTCGATGTATGTATGTTTCTGCTAGTGTATGTAAAATAGCTTTTTGAAATGCTTTTCATAGTGTAGACAGTTACGTGTTCATATGTGTGTGTGCATATGGCCTGACTGCATAACATGTGTGAATGTAATTTGTATATATTTTGTGAACTGTGTATACATCTGGTGGTGTGTGTACATATGTGTATATACAGGGTGGTCCATTGATAGTGACCAGGCCAAATATCTCACGAAATAAGCATCAAACGAAAAAACTACAAAGAACGAAACTCGTCAAAGAGTGTGTGTGTGTGTGTGTGTGTGTGTGTGTGTGTGTGTGTGTACTTGTGTCTCTCTATACTTGATCTGTCACCCACGTAAAAACATCTCTATGTCAAACATCAAAGAATTACAACATTTTCTTTTAAATAATGCAATTCAAAAACGTTTCTAGTCATTATTTCATAGTATGTAGTCATTATTACTACAACAATAACTATCAAAGTATTTAAGAAACAAAAATGTATGTGTATATTAGTCAATCTTGTATATATCTGTACAAAAAGAAAAAAGTTTATATCACAACACATCAAAATTATTATTGAAAATGTCCTCTGAAGCATCCCCATGAGTGAGCTTTGCAATAGCATCCTATACATTCCCAAAAAATGCATAAACATATTCCCACCACCTAAGACGGTAATTAACAGCACACTAGATGGCAGAGGTAGTACTGAATATCGATTCCCAACAATAAATGCACTATACACTGTTCTTGTTGTCAAACATCTTAATTGTTTTTCAATAGTCCCCGAGACATATTGTCTCACAGTTTAGTAACACAGGATCCACTTGTTCGTTGATCAATGATTAGTTAGGTAACCTTCGAAAAATTCTCACATACCTGCCACCTGTCACATGATGAAAGCACAATCTTCATGCTGCTAAACTGAGGACTTTAAAATACTACCACTATGTCAGGTTCTTCACTAGAGGATATGCTTACAATCACACACTCGCAATCACATTTAGACTTTATGTTACTATGAATTTCACTACGTTAATAGGTGTAACTGTAACTATATGACAGATGGTGCTGACATTGGTGATAAAGGAAACATAGTTGTGGAAGGACATTTCTATTATGTCCTGCTGTTATGTATTGCTGGTCCATTGCTGCTGCTGTTGTGACGGAGGCTGAAAACTGGACAAAGAAGAATCAGGTGGTGGAAATCTGAATACTCAGATAGGTGATGTGGAGAGTCTATTGGCTCCCATAAATATAGCTGGTTGATTGTGTCATCATCATAAGGGAAAAAAATAACAATAATGAGGAATGAGAGAGAGAGAGATGCAAAGAGTAATACTTACATTCAGATTTGACAGTCTTCTTCTCTTTATTCTCCCTGGCTGCAATGGCTGATTCCTGCTGCTGCTGCTGCTGCTGACACTTCAAAGTGATCAACTAATGCATAGAGCATCAATGCTAGGGCTCTCCAAGGTTGCCGGGTACTCAAAGAATGGTGGTGTTGATGGGAAGCTGATGGTAGGGGACCAATAAGAATGTACTACATGAATGGGGGAGGCGAGGCTAACATTTTGGATAATAAATTATGGTAAATAAGATTAAACATAACTTGGGTCATAAATTACGATCATTAAAATGATGGTTATCAGACTAGGCTACACCTGTGTAGACAAGAGCACAAGTGCACTACTCGAAGGTCATCTGGGACAATTAATTATGATAATTAATATAACAGTTATAGGTAATTAATTAGGAAGTAAATAAACAAAACTAAGACCTAAAGTGAGCAGTTTGCCTACATAAGGACACTAGGGCAAATGGCCAGTTTTTTTTTTACATGAGGATAACAATGCCATCTTTGTCGCAGAACTATCCCAGTCGCACAATTAGTAGATAAAGTTTTGACAAGGAGACGATGTCTGGAAATGTAACATTCGGTGAAACATATATTTCGAGGTCATACTACTTTCGGATATCCTGCTTCATACTACACACACGGTACTGGGAACATTCACAAGTAGGATGGTTGACTGTGTACTTCGTAGAGATGGTGGTCACTTGAGGAGGAAGAAGACGTCTCTTGTCACATAGAAGGGAACCCAACGAGGAATTATTGAAAAATTCTCCACGCCACAGTCTCCTGTAGAGGACACAGGTCAGAGCTCATCGTCTCTGTTGTCTACATATAGTTACCAGATATCCTCTCAACAGCCCCTACTGTTACACGAAACTACAACTGTCTGGCAGTAATTGTGGATTCTTTGATTTGTCTGGGAGAGGGGTCATCGAACTACATTTTATGAAATATTACCTCATTTTGTGACTTAAATTAAGTAAATCACTTAAGTAAACATTTTTTAACCATCATTTAATAATGAATGATAAAAATTTACTTAAATTGATATAATCCATTGCCACAGGAGTGCATGATAATTTACAGCTGTCATTTACTATTAAAGCGTCATTTGATGCACTAACTAGCAATCTCTTTTCTTGAAGTACAATGTCCGCCATTTGCAAAAGTAAATTTAATTTCCATCTGAGACTGTAACAACTTTTTAGTTCTACTCGATGATAGTGACTGCTTTAGCTGATGTCACAGAGGAGAGCACTTCCAAGCTCAGCTCTATATTGACCTCTGTGTGAGGGCACTGCTGTGCCAAGCGAGAGGGTGTGTCTTCTTTAGTCTCTCCCATTCATGGTTGTAGATTGCAGCAAGATCTCTTTAATGTCATTGATGTCGATGTACGTCGCCGACTTTGGTGTGCCACTACAATCTCTGGATGATACCACACCTAGAACCATGTAACAGGAATTGTGAACCGTCCTGTATATTTACTGCTACTATTTTTCACAGTTCTAACTTTATTTCAACAGCAGAATATTTATAGTTACCGGTGACAAGCAGTGGATTACTGACACTGTCTAAGTTTAACTGGCTGCAGCAATTCTTTTTAAAACACTGCAACTTTACTGAAGCACCGAGCAGTGGGCATACTTGCACCTGATAAACCAAAAACGGTTCTCACAACTGCAGCCAGCCCTAGCAGAACCTTTTCAAGTTTTCTCCACCACAGTGTCATCGGGATGCATCTTAATACACTGATGGAAAAAAATTTCATCACGAAAAAATAATTAATGTAAAGTAATGTAATTTCGGGATTAGATTTGTCTAGGTGACATATTATAAGTGATTGCAAGAACAAAGATTAATGTAAGTTCAAGATAAGCTATTGCAAATGTGAAATGCTTCGTACGTTAATAGCCACTGTAACCTCCAGAATGTTGAATGAAAGCATCCAAACATACATGCATTGTGTCATACAGGTGTCGGATTTCAGTTTGCAGGATGGAGTCCTATGCCTGTTGCACTTTCAATACTGGCGCATTTAATTCAGGTTATAAACAATGCTTGAGTTGTCATCCCATGATGCCGCTACGGTCGCAGGTTCGAATCCTGCCTCGGGCATGGATGTGTGTGATGTTAGGTTTAAGTAGTTCTAAGTTCTGGAGGACTGATGACCTCAGATGTTAAGTCCCATAGTGCTTACAGCCACTTGCACCATTTTCAGACTGTCCTATAGTGCTCAGAACCATTTGAACCATAGACTCCTTTTAACCAACACACAGGCATCACTGGCTCCGGGGCAGAATCAGTTTTCATCAGAAAATGCAATGGACCTCCCCCCCCCCTGCCCCCCTCCCAATGAGCTCTTTCTTGTCTCCAATGGAGTCGCAAATGGCGGTGGACTGGGATCAGTGGAATGGACACCACAAGTCGTCTGGCTCGGAGCTCCTCTTGAATTAACCGATTTGTAGCAGTTCGTTGTCCCTGTAGTGCCATATGTTGCTTAAATCGCTGCTGCACATGACATACGATGCTCCAGAGCCATACACCGAACAGCATGGTTTTCTCTTTCGGAAGTGCAATGTGAACGTCCGGAGTCCGATCTTCTTGCGGCTGTACATTGTTGTGAACACGTTGCCATAAATCATGTATAGTGGTTACATTTCTGCCAAGTCTTCCTGAAGTATAGCACAAGGAACATTCGGCTTCTCATAGCCTTATTACACTACCTCGTTCAAACTCTGTGAGGTGTTAATGGCGTCTTTGTTGTCTTAAAAAGGTTCGTAACATGAAGTTACCACGCCCAATCTCAAAGATAACTAACGATCTGTAACTAATGCTCACGACCGTTATAGCGTGTATTTGAAGCAAATATGATTTGCATCGTCATAGTGGAGTCACTAGGGCCACTCTTATGCCACTGGTGCGAAATTCAAATAGACATCATGTTTGTCCGTCAGTGTCTATAGATCTTCTCATAATGCAAAAGATTTGGTATCCTTTCACTAACGCATACGATATCTCTTTCTGCACATGTAGGCTCGGTGTTAAATAAAGAGAAGTACTACAACTTACAAAAGGCCAAGGCTTAATTTTGAAACCTTTTTACCTCTTGCTACAAAACAAGCATCAGTTACGCTAGTTAATTATAGATGTATCTTTTCACCATATCACTACGAAACCGTGCTAGTAACTGCAGTAATTAAACTCTCATCATGGGCATTGTCATTGACACAGAGATTTGTTGCAACTTGGGAACTCAGATTACAATTAAATGTTCTGTGGTCCTTTTCGCTTTGTTGTTCCTCTAAGGGCTCTTTATATGTTTTCAGGAAATCAACAGATCTCCTTGCAAACAGTGTCATATTGCTGCGAGCTGTAAGCGAAATTCCTCTCAGTGACTTTATTATCCTAGCGATGTATAAAATCTATTCCAGAGCGTGATGACTTCTTCATTTAAAGATGACTTCAAATATGATCAGAGATCATTTTTTTTACGTACTCTGCAATGCATTTTGCAGCATTTGTTATTGTTGCAATCTTCGGGGCATCGTTTAACAAGAAGTTATTTTCATTGAATTTGTGTCTGAGTTCTTTATTAATAGAACTAGCATCACAAGAAAGCCGTCGCGATTTGCCAAAGCTTTATTATATTCTCACTTTAGTCGATGGCAAAACCAAAGCTGTGCAACATATCCGGCGAAATGTTCCAATCAGGTAACTTGTCTTTTACTTCTTTCATAATATTCGCTCCAGTCTCCTTAATAGCATGGAAGTTAGCTGATAATATAATATTCTTCACAAAACACCAGTCAGTGTTTACGTAGCGTTCTGTGACCACCAAACAGTGCCCCTAACGATGTGAATCAGTGTATGTCTCAGCTGTTTCCAGACATGCCTTATTAATGACTTCCACAATCCGTAGTAACAGAATGCTACTGTGTTTCGGATTGCAGACTGTTCGTCGACATGTCTACATACAGCAGAGGGATATGACATAAGTGAGTAACGCTGACTTTTCCGCGATGTGTGCCTAGGTCTACTGAATCTTGCCCTAATTCTTCAGAAACTTCCACAAAAACTGTATTAAAAGCTCACACATCCTTAGCACACATTACAACACACTTTGCTTTAATACTACACTGACGGAAAAAGCAATGGCAACTCCAAAAAATGATAAACGTAGAGTAATGAAATTTCGGGAATACGTTTGTCTAGGTAACATATTTAAGTGATTAAGATTGCAGGATAACAGGTTAACTAAGTACGATATAATCCATTGCAAATTTGAAATGCTGGTACGTCAATAATCGGTGTAACCGGCAGAATATACACAAATGCTCATAATTTAAGGATAGTTGCACAATGTGGTGCCACACAACGTGGCACTACACAAAACTGGGACTAATAGCACAGGCACATAGGAAACACTCACGACGCAGATGTGTAAGTCCATGGCACTGGTCATAAGTTGAGAAAACAGTCCCGAAACACGTGTGCTACAAAACGCCACTGTTTCCTGCACATGTACCCCGACATCAATATGGAACATGATCACTATGCACACGTACATAGGCCGCATAACGGGTTGGCATGCTCTGGATCAGGTGGTCGAGCAGCTGCTGGGGTATAGCTTCCATTCGTGCACCACTGCCTGTCGGAGCTCCTGTAGTGTCCTAGGGGTGTGAAGACGTGAAGCGATACGTCGACAGAGAGCATCCCAGACGTGCTCGATGGGGTTTAGGTCTCAAGAACAGGCAGGCCACTCCATTCGCCTGATATCTTCTGTGTCAAGGTATTCCTCAACTATGGCAGCTCAGTGTTGCCGTGCGTTATCATCCATCAGGAGGAAGGTGGAACCGACTGCACCTCTCAAAAGGTTGACATACTGGTGCAAAATGACGTCCCGATACGCCTGACCTGCTACAGTTTCTGTCCAAAGACATACAGCGGTGTACGTGCAGCAATCACAATCCCACTCCACACCATGAAACCACGACCTACATACAGGCCCCTTTCAAGTACGTTAAAGGAATGGTATCTGGTTCCTGGTTCACGTCAGATGAAAACCCGGCGAGAATCACTGTTCAGACTGTACCTGGACTCGTCCGTGAGCATAACCTCGGCCACTGCTCCAGTGACCATGTACTGTGTTCTTCAGGCTTTAAAGACTCTCCTGCGACCAGGGGTCGGTGGAACGCACCTTGCAGGTCTCCGGGCGAATAAACCATGTCTGTTCAGTCGTCTGTAGACTGTGTGTCTGGAGACAACTGTTCCAGTGGCTGCGGTAAGGTCCCGAGCAAGGCTGCCTGCAGTACTCCGTGGCCGTCTGCGGGCACTGATGGTGAGATATCGGTCTTCTTGTGGTGTTGTACACTGTGGACGTCCCGTACTGTAGCGCCTGGACACGTTTCCTGTCTGCTGGAATCGTTGACATGATCTTGAGATCACACTTTGTGGCACACGGAGGGCCCGTGCTACGACCTGCTATGCTTGGCAAGCCTACAGTCGCCCCTGTATTCTATCCCTCATAACATCAACAATATGTATTCTACGAGCCATTTTCAACACACAGTCACCATTAGAACTTCTAAAAACGTATGCACACTTACTCGCTGGACCGTATTCTAACATGCACCAACACACCTCTGCGTATGTGGACTGCCCCATCAGTTCGCTGTTAGTACCGATACACGTCGAGTAGTTGTGTCGGTGTGGGAGCCGAGCGAAGTGGTGCAATGGTTACAACACTGTTCTCACATTCGGGGTACGACGGCTCAAAACCTTCCAGATTTATGTTTTCTGTGACTTCCATAAATTCCTCGACGTAAATGTAGGTTTGGTTCGTTTGAAAAGAGCACAGTCGATTTCCTTCCACATCCTCTCGTAAAAAAAAAAAAAAAAATGGTTCAAATGGCTCTGAGCACTATGGGACTCAACTGCTGTGGTCATCAGTCACCTAGAACTTAGAACTACTTAAATCTAACTAACCTAAGGACATCACACACATCCATGCCCGAGGCAGAATTAGAACCTGCGACCGTAGCAGTCGCACGGTTCCGGACTGCGCGCCTAGAACCGCGAGACCACCGCGGCTCTCGTAATCAGACCTTGCCCTCTTCCTGTAATGACCACGCTATCGGTGGGACGTTAAACTCTTAATATTCCCTCCTCCCTTCCTATAAATGGACATTTGGAGATAGGGAAAGGAAGTTTTTGTTGTGCAACTTATGAATTACAAATTATCTAAAGACTAAGTACGTATGCGCGGTGTATAACAAGCAGTAAAGATTGAAAATTATTATTATAAAAACACAAATATCGATGTAATTAACAAAACACAGTTTTTTGTATAATCTCTGTGTAACATAGGCCATGAAGATCAGAGATAATGCTTTATTGAAAGCGCTCCCGTTTATGTTTCGGCTACAGGTAGGCCGCCATTGTAGTGCTGGATAATAATTAATGTAAGTTTTTCTGTATTTTTGCAAAATATAATAGAAACAGTTATTAGAATATCTGTATTATTGACGTAGTGGTCACCTCTCATGGTCGCAACCATTAATTCTCGTTAACCAAGTTTTTACAGAAATTCGTAGTGCGGGGAGCTCATCTTTCCTAGCAGGATTTAGTCGGCCATTACGCTGACTGTATTATTTAATTAAAATTTCATGTCATAATATTAATTGTAAATGCGAGAGACTTCTCAATTTTCATCTTTCATTAATTTCAAAGTTAAAAAGCGTAGTAATAAATTTCATGTACTAAAATCCACAGCAATGAATGAGTTCATCAACATGTTTCATTTTGACCACCTAACGGCAGATCAGATTCTCTCCACTTTTCCCTTACAAATAATGAACAAGAAATATTGAAAATATCTTTATGCAATAAGTTCCGCAATATCTCAGTTAATCATTATGTAATTTGGTGCATTAATAACCAGTAGCCCCTGAGATCCGTATCACTAATTACATTTTGCGTAAGAATACGTATATTTTCTATTTTCTAAACAGCAGCGCTCACGCAAACTATTTATTAGAAGGCGGTGAGTCGCGCGTTGTCTTTAAAAAATATTATATCGTACGTACTTCGGGGCAGCCGATGTCCGTAAGAATGTTATCGCGGTATAAGTTAATTAAAAGTCTCATGCTAGCCCACAATATTTAAAGCCACCCCATCCAAAATCATAAAAATAAAAATATATAATTATGCCGTGATAAGTGAACACACACACACACACACACAAACACACACACACACACACACACACACACACACACACACATACATACAAGCACACACACAAACATTAAAAAATGGTTCAAATGGCTCTGAGCACTATGGGAGTTAACATCTGAGGTCGTCAGTCCCCTAGACCTCAGAACTACTTAAACCTAACTAACATAAGGCATCACACACATCCATGCCCGAAGCAGGATTCGAACCTGCGAACGTAGCGGTCACGCGGTTCCAGACTGAAGCGCCTAGAACCGCACCGCCACAACGGCCGGCCACAAACATTCATATATATAGATATACTGTAATACTATTGTCAGTCTGTTATTCCTTACAACTATATTTCTCTAAATGAGTTGTTCCCGACTTGAAACACCAAAATGTCAGACAGTTTAGTACTTCATGTACCCAATTACTTGCAGTTTTCGTCTACAACCAATATAAATTTATTCCAGACGTAGCCCCGTTTCTTGAATATACGCACTTTGATTTCAGTCGTGCTTCTTACTGCACTTACTCATGCTTCATTATTCCAGACACACTTTTTAAATGTTCTAGTTATAAATCCGCACGGATAAAGATACCATTAACCCTTTTTACATTACCTGGGATCCGGTGATGATCCGTCACAATAAGTGGTGTGGGCTGCCTATCCAGTTAGGCTACGCTCGCCCGACCTCGCTTTTTGTCCTCGTTTACTGAATCATGAAGGACCCTAGTTCACCCCTGTCCACAAGAGAGTGTCCTCTAGATTCTTTACGATCTCGATGATTTAACTATTTTGTTTGAGACTCCACTAAAGCAAACGTGAACAGTATTAATCCGCGAAAAAGGCCTACAAGGAACAGTTCGAAACGGCCTCTGTTAACTGCAAATGTTGTTTTCTCGACACAGTAACACCATGAGAAGTCACATAATTTTATCACATTTATTATAATAATATCTGCACTAAGGATTAAGAACCAAGTAACTCTCTGTAAACAAGGGTCGCAACGTTCTGCCAGTCGTTCAATTCCTCGACGGTAGAAATCCGCTACTTCGTCACGGAGTCACTAGAGAACCGCTAAACGTCCCCATTACCGGAAAATGCGCGATTTCTGCTAATTGGTTCCTCGACTGCCTGGACGTGGTCTCTTATCGTCAATGTAGGCGGCCTTTCTTCCCGACAAACACCACCCACATCTGCGAGAATTCGTCAGTTTGTCGGCACAATTTCACTACAGCTGGACGCGACATTGCATTTGATCTATACAGCACCAGAGTTTCATGACGAATCTGTGGGAAATTTAGACGTATTGCCCACAAGAATCAACTCTGGGCCGGTCGGGGTGGCCGAGCGGTTCTAGGCGCTACAGACTGGAATCGTGCAACCTCTACGGCCACAGGTTCGAATCCTGCTTCGGGCATGGATGTGTGTGATGTCCTTAGGTTGGTTAGGTTTAAGTAGTTCTAAATTCTAGGGGACTGATTGCCTCAGAAGTTCTCCCATAGTGCTCAGAGCCATTTGAACCAATCAGCTTTGGAATACGGTTCGAATTGCCGCGTCTCTCCACTCCCACACTGAGATGCACCTATTACCGTACGGCAGCAGACAGTGCCTAACAGTTGCGTTAGAGTGAGTCGACATAAAAGTTTTCTGTTTATGGTACTGCGTCATAATGTATAAAGCAACTGCTGCTGCAGAAAAACCAACGTTTCGGCTTGCAACGGCCTTCTTCTGGGTCTGGTGACTTAATTTTTGAAGTCTCCTCGTACATTCTAGAGTTACTGTTTTATTATTTTAAATCTGTAAAGTGTTAAAATTGTTAGACCAAAGCAGTGTATTTTATACACTCCTGGAAATGGAAAAAAGAACACATTGACACCGGTGTGTCAGACCCACCATACTTGCTCCGGACACTGCGAGAGGGCTGTACAAGCAATGATCACACGCACGGCACAGCGGACACACAAGGAACCGCGGTGTTGGCCGTCGAATGGCGCTAGCTGCGCAGCATTTGTGCACCGCCGCCGTCAGTGTCAGCCAGTTTGCCGTAGCATACGGAGCTCCATCGCAGTCTTTAACACTGGTAGCATGCCGCGACAGCGTGGACGTGAACCTATGTGCAGTTGACGGACTTTGAGCGAGGGCGTATAGCGGACATGCGGGAGGCCGGGTGGACGTACCGCCGAATTGCTCAACACGTGGGGCGTGAGGTCTCCACAGTACATCGATGTTGTCGCCAGTGGTCGGCGGAAGGTCCACGTGCCCGTCGACCTGGGACCGGACCGCAGCGACGCACGGATGCACGCCAAGACCGTAGGATCCCACGGAGTGCCGTAGGGGACCGCACCGCCACTTCCCAGCAAATTATGGACACTGTTGCTCCTGGGGTATCGGCGAGGACCATTCGCAACCGTCTCCATGAAGCTGGGCTACGGTCCCGCACACCGTTAGGCCGTCTTCCGCTCACGCCCCAACATCGCGCAGCCCGTCTCCAGTGATGTCGCGACAGGCGTGAATGGAGGGACGAATGGAGACGTGTCGTCTTCAGCGATGAGAGTCGCTTGTGCCTTGGTGCCAATGATGGTCGTATGCGTGTTTGGCGCCGTGCAGGTGAGCGCCACAATCAGGACTGCATACGACCGAGGCACACGGGGCCAACACCCGGCATCATGGTGTGGGGAGCGATCTCCTACACTGGCCATACACCTCTGGTGATCGTCGAGGGGACACTGAATAGTGCACGGTACATCTAAACCGTGATCGAACCCATCGTTCTACCATTCCTAGACCGGCAAGGGAACTTGCTGTTCCAACAGGACAATGCACGTCCGCATGTATCCCGTGCCACCCAACGTGCTCTAGAAGGTGTAAGTCAACTACCCTGGCCAGCAAGATCTCCGGATCTGTCCCCCATTGAGCATGTTTGGGACTGGATGAAGCGTCGTCTCACGCGGTCTGCACGTCCAGCACGAACGCTGGTCCAACTGAGGCGCCAGGTGGAAATGGCATGGCAAGCCGTTCCACAGGACTACATCCAGCATCTCTACGATCGTCTCCATGGGTGAATAGCAGCCTGCATTGCTGCGAAAGGTGGATATACACTGTACTAGTGCCGACATTGTGCATGCTCTGTTGCCTGTGTCTATGTGCCTGTGGTTCTGTCAGTGTGATCATGTGATGTATCTGACCCCAGGAATGTGTCAATAAAGTTTCCCCTTCCTGGGACAATGAATTCACGGTGTTCTTATTTCAATTGCCAGGAGTGTATTATTCACGTTTGTGCTTTTAAGCCTTCACAGCAGCACCATGGGACTAGAAGTAAAACATTCCTTTATTTCCTTAGTACTAATTTGCCACCTGCGCCCTTGTTTTCATACAGGTGCATCTCTTTCTTATGAATGCCTGGCGCCGGCCGGTGTGGCCGAGCGGTTCTAGGCGCTTCAGTCTGGAACCACGTGACCGCTACGGACGTAGGTTCGAATCCTGCCTCGGGCATGGATGTGTGTGATGTCCTTACGTTAGTTAGGTTTAAGTAGTTCTAAGTTCTAGGCGACGGATGACCTCAGATGTTAAGTCCCATAGTGCTCAGAGTCATTTGAACCATTTTTTTTAATGCCTTGCGTCTTTTTTTCCGTCATGTCCGAAAGAACAAACACCACGCATTCATGCAAATAATTAGCCTCGACGGGCAATGAACCCACAATCTTCTGCGCGGGTACGCATTGACGTTCGACCTCCAGTGGATATCTAAAAGTAGCGATCATGGAAAACATGGACAGTGACTACGGTAAAGTAACGCTGGGTGGGAGGGTGAGTCGGCTAGGAAGTGTGCCGTAATGTTCCGTGCATTTGCGACAAACACAGTGTCAGACTGGTGCAGTGGTTAACGTAACGGCCTGGTACGAGATCACGGGCACGAGTCCCCCTCCCCTTCAATTTCCATAATATATTTCTCTTTTCTCCAGTAGGAGGTATCTATCTTCCCTCTAGTCAAGCAAGCTCCTACAACTCTGCTTTTCTCCACCAGCCATTCAAACTTTGCCATTTTGCACTTCCTGGGACTCTCATTTTTCTTTTATTTCTGATTCCACTTTCACCTGCTTTAGATGCGGCCTTTTTATATTTTATTCTTTCATCAGTTAAATTTTCTATTTGGATTGGCTACTGTAGGATGTAATTTCTCGATTTGCTAACCGTCTCATGACAGTGGTTTGCACAACTGAATGAATTGGTGAAACACGAGTGATCAACTTTCTGATCGACCAGCCGAGATTTGAAGATGGCGCAGAGGAAACGGGGTGTTTTTTTTTTTTTTTTTTTTTTAGAAAAAAAGACACAGTCTCTACAGCAAAAACATTTATTTTCATGGTAATCGGTTTCGTTCAGTTTTTGACAACCCTCAGACCACGGCGGTAGGCAGTGGCGGTAAATGGAGAGGGCGGTTTTACAGTAGAGACTGTGTCCATTTTAGAGCACTTTTTGCCAAACCGCTGTTTCCACGAGAAATGTTCTCAATAATTATAGAAGCGTGGTTCCCAGGTATCCCGATCTACGCGGGACTGTTTTCCTGGCTAAAACCCAACTACCGATTATACCTTATCAGTACACGCAAAAATCGTGATTACTCCGAAATGTGTAATTTTCATATAATCTTTCCATAAAGATAGTGTTTGATTAAGAATGGATTCGTTCAATCTAAAAAAACTGACTTTCAGCAGAGATGTTAGTGGCCAAACCTACACGCACCCCACTCATCGAACTAGATCACATTAAGAAGCCCGCGCGGGATTAACCGAGCGGTCTATGGCGCTGCAGTCATCGACTGTGCGGCTGGTCCCGGCGGAGGTTCGTGTCTCCCTCGGGTATGTGTGTGTGTGTTTGTCCTTAGGATAATTTAGGTTAAGTAGTGCGTAAGCTTAGGGACTGATGACCTTAGCAGTTAAGTCCCATGAAATTTCACGCACATTTTTTGAACATTAAAAAGCCAGTGAGAAACCAGTCAAAACAATGGGTTGTTGCAACTATATATTTTAAATTTCAGTGTAATCTATACAAATCGATTTATCGTCAGAAAGCGAAACTAATTAAGTTTCGTTGCCGGAAAAAGGTGAAAATTGGAACTGGAAACCAAGTTAATAACGTTACAACCGTCACTATATTCTGCTCCGAATTTTTGCGTGTTCACGGAGGCGAAACTGACGTTAAAAGAACAGCAACCACATGGTACAGAGTCGTAATCGTAAACTCAAATGGAAGTAAACTCTTATGGAAGTACGGTAGTCTACAATAAAAACTGATAGCGAAAACATCGTTTGTGTTTCACCCAATTAAACATAGTCGTAATTATATTTATGAACAGGGCTCGAGAAGTTTCTTCTTGCAGTTGTTTCTAGATTTAAAAGTATCTGAAAAATATTGATGTTGAGGTTCAAAGGCAAAGGAAATAATTTTATCGCTCGGTCCGTATTCAAACTGCGAAGATTTTTCATTTTTCCATTTCATTGGATCCGATCAATAAAGAGCACATTATTATTAGCTTTCCATTCGAATTCCGTTCTTTTTCTCGGGAAAGCAATAACAGAGACGCAGTACATAAACAGATAAAATATTAACTTACTAAAACTCTCCAACATTGACATCCCCATACACATTAAAAGAAAACACAAACAAAGAAATCTAATGTCTCTGACTCCATCCATTCAAATTACCCATTTCCCCGAAGCATCACGCAACTGACACAGAAAAACACACCGACGTTAACAACAAACAAATATAGAATTGCAACAAACAAATATAAAACTGAATTTAGATGCCTCATCGCATACAAGAGACCACCGAAAACCACACAGTGTCAGTTATCTCAACATTACAAACTGCAAACACTCAGTAAAAGTGAAGTGACGATGTGGAATGTGTTCGCAACCGCCGAAAATCGTAGATCCTGGTGTACATAAGACAAGGCGTAATTCCAGGGTGACACGTATGATAATAAGGTCTCAAATATATCTCAGTGTAAAGAAACGAAAGTTGTTTCTTACCTAACAGTAAGAGAATCACGAAAAAACTGCAATGTACGAACGTATCTGGAAATCTAAAAATCAAATAAGAATAATCACTATCGCGTTTCTGACATTTTATTTGTTAGCAACCGGTTTAGGCCCTTACCTCAGACTGTCTTCAGATTTTGCCCCTCCATTATAGCTGTCGGTGGCGGGATCATCAGAAGTAACTTCCTCGCATTAACGAAAACATTTGCAGAAAAAACATAGCTGAAAAACGAAATCAAATTGCTTTGTGCAAGGAAGACCGCACTTAATAGCGAGTTACCCTCATTTAGTAACAACCCTACAGCCATTATTAGCATGATGCAGAATATTGAACAAAGTATAACAAGAAGTTTAAACTATATACGAACAATCATATAGAAAACATCAAACGCGCACTGGTAAACACAGCACAAAATATAAATACTATCATTACTATACATTCTATACAATACTAATAAACCTCACAGATACAGAATTAACAGAGAAAGAAACAGTTCTAAGCTGGCCGGAAATTACCTGCAGCACCAACGTCTGAGGACCCTCCCATTGCCATTACTGCCAGGATTCTCCTTTCTTTCCAGCAATGTTCCTTGGGGGCAGAACGGGACAGAGGAACTTATACAACGTAGAGGGCTCGTCTCTTCGGCTTCAGATTGATGGTGTACCATTAAGACCGTTCGTAAGCGCTTCTTGCTTTCCAACGCATTAGATTTATGCATAAGATAGTAGCGTTCTTGTCTTGCATGTTGATATCCCTGTTGCTATGGGTTTATTTGTCGATTGTCATGTTTTATTTGTAGTTCACCGTCGCTATTTGAGTTTACATATTGTCATCTCGTCATTAGGAGATTGTGAATGGAGCTGGGGACGCTAGAAAATGGAGAGCCAAGGGGAGAAATCGGAAACGTTCCTACATTTTCTTCCGTTTGAATTCAGTAGACGAGTGACAGCATCGCAGTCAGCCAGCAACATTCGTGCCGCGTATGGAGCTAATGCCACTAGTGACTCTCCACGTTCAGAAAGAGCTTCGGGGCGTGATGAGGAACGATTAAACGCGTTGTCCACAACGATCCACCCCAGTTTACTCGAGAACTCTCAAATGCGATGCACTGTGACCACTCCACCATCGTGCAACATTTGCGTACGGTGACAAATTCACAAAAATCAGCAGGTGGCTATTGTGCATCTCCGCTTGTGCGTCATCAAATGGATCGCGAACAACACCGACCATTCCTATAGTGTACCGTTACTAGTGACGAGAAATAGTGTGTGTATGCTAACATAAGGAAATGAAGCGAATGCTTGTGCTCAACAAAAATAGCAACTCTGCGCACAAACACATAAGCTCATCTCCAAAGATAATACACTACTGTCCATTAAAATTGCTAGACCAAGAAGAAATGCAGATGATAAACGGGTATTCATTGGACAAATATATTATACTAGAACTGACATGTGATTACATTTTCACGCAATTTGGGTGCATAGATCCTGAGAAATCAGTACCCATAACAACCACCTCTGGCAGTAATAACGGCCTTGATACGGCTGAGCATTGAGCATTGAGAATTGAGTCAAAAAGAGTTTGGATGGCATGTACAGGTACAGCTGCTCATGCAGCTTCAACACGATATCACAGTTCATCAAAAGTAGTGATTGGCGTATTGTGACGAGCCAGTTGCTCAGCCACCATTCACCAGACGTTTTCAATTGGTGAGAGATCTGGAGAATGTGTTGGCCAGGGCAGCAGTCGAACATTTTCTGTATCCAGAAAGGCCCGTACAGGACCTGCAACATGTGGTCGTGCATTATCTTGCTGAAATGTAGGGTTTCGCAGGGATCGAATGAAGGGCGGAGCCATGGGTGGTAACACACCTGAAATGTAACCACCACTGTTCAAAAAATGGTTCAAATGGCTCTGAGCACTACGGGACTTAACATCTGTGGTCATCAGTCCCCTAGAACTTAGAACTACTTAAACCTAACTAACCTAAGGACATCACAAACATCCATGCCCGAGGAAGGATTCGAACCTACGACCGTAGCAGTCGCGCGGTTCCGGACTGAGCGCCTAGAACCGCTAGACCACCGCGGCCGGCCAGTTAAACAGTGCACTAGATGCAATAGCAAAATAATATAAGCGTTAAAAACTAGTATGAAATATGGACAAAGAAATAATTGAAAACTTTATATCACCGGAATATTTTATCAGTTATCAAACAGTGTATAGAGTAAAACGATTTTTCATCGTCTCTTCGTTAAAAGACATGTTGCCTTCTTTCCGATCCTTTCACACAGATTTGTGTGAAGATTACATAGTTTTCGGTATCAACCTAGTAATTTATATGACAGTGCTTATCTGGGTAATCTTGACAATTATTTTAAAAACTCGTTGATGAAATAACAATTATTGTATCAATCAGTTAGAATCAACTTTCAGGATTCATGTCGGAGACGCCAAAGTTGCCACACGTTTTAATGAGTTCATTGGCGTTTGTATTTTCTTGTGTATGACGCCGCTGTTTATCCTACTCCGTAACATTTGTATGGTTCCATTAACGTGTTACTTTCTAAAAAATTTATTTACCTTGCCTAGTAAGGAGAAGAGGTCTAAACATTGCACCGCAGTCCTGGTATACTAGTAGGCTATACATCGTTTCCATTAACCACATTAGATTCAGGTTGGAGCCTTTTGATCAGTCTTATTCTGGTTCGTTCTTATTTCACTTTGGAGTTGGCATTTAGCCACCTTGACGTAAAGATTCACATCTCCTTTATCGTCATTTAACCTAAGGCAGATCTAGAGTGGCGTGTACGAACTCATTGTTAATTGTGTAACTGCTGAATGTGTGTTGTAGTACTTTTTTCTGTTTACATGAAATCAGTACAACATCTGTCGACAGTAGTTTGTGAAATGGTCTAAACATCACAGCCAGTATGATCAGTGCAGCTGGGAAATGGTCCTGTTCTGTTACCCTTTTATTTCCCTGACATCAAGCTAGCATCTCAGACTATAGAATACGCCAACAGAAGTGTGTATGCATGTACATTTTTGTGCTCTGTTTTCAAACTGAGTTGATGTGGCAACCACGTCTATTCTTCGTTCTTTATCTCAGAGTAGGCTTCCAGCGTTGGATATACTCCAATGTCCGCCGACTACTGCAAGAGTTCCCCTCAATAGCCCTCTTTAGTAGGGTGGACCTTATGTCCTGATGTCTTAATACAGTTCCTGTCATCTTGTCCCTTCTTTCAAGTCAGTGCTTCCTAGGTACACGGTTTTTGATAGTTTTTGCAGAGAATTGTATTTCTTATCTTCAACGAAGCATTGACTTACAAGGTAAGGGCAACTTACTAATGGTGAAAAGCTAATAAAGAATGCATGTTATATGTCGAAAAGTTTATTTACATGCAGCGCAGAATAAATAGTTAATGGCTGAGCATGATGAGAATTCAATCCGTCTACCAGGCGTAGGACAGAGCCGGGGTGCTGTAGGTCAGGTGGGCGACGGCGGGGGCGGCGGAGTAGGCCACTCCCAGCAGACCGTGGGCGGAAACGGCGGGGGCGGCGTAGGCAGCGGGGGCGGCATAGGCGCGCGCGTAGGCCGGGGCGGCGTAGGCAACGGCGGGGGCGGCCACGTGGGCGACGGCATCGTTGCTGACGCGGACGTCAGACTTGGTGACGCTGGAGTAGGGCGTGTCGATGGTCTTGGTGTAGGTGGACACCTGTCCCAGGTTGCCGAAGCTCCTCAGGATGTTGGAGCTCTGGGAGGTGATGGCCGCGGGGGCGACGGCCGCGGGGGCGGCGTAGGCGATAGCGGGGGCGGCCACGAAGGCAGCGCGGGCCACGGCCAGCACGGCGGCGAAGACGGCGAGCTGTGGGGCATAGTCGCAAGGTAACCACTTGTGGGACAAGCTGGTGAGACACGCAGGGCTAGGTATACTGCCAAATTAAATGAAGCAAAAAAAGTGGGACAAGCGTAGGTGTCAGAGAACGCTCAAGGATATAAACAGGCACAGGGTGACGTCAAAAGAAGAAAATAGGACATCACATAATGAATTTGCCAAAGCGTTGCAGGGTGTATATGCTCCCCAACAAATATGACACGCCGCGGCGCGGTCTTAGACGCCTTGTCACGGTCGGCGCGGCTGTCCCCACATCAGAGGGTCGAGTCCTCCCTCGGCGATGGGTGTGTGTACGTTGTCCTTAGCGTAAGTTAGTTTAAGTAGTGTGCAAGCTTAGGGACTGATGACCTGTGCGGTTTGTTCCCATAAGACGTCACCACAAATTTCCAAAGAAGACGCCGATTGTTTGTATTCTAATGCAAAATTCCTTCCTAAATTTTGGGGGCTTAGAAGGCACAAAACGAAAATCGACAGCAGTGCACTGCAAGCACTAGACATATTGAGTGAAGTAGCACAATGCTGGACACGTATTCTGAAGAACGGCCGACTCGATCCCCCTTCCAGATTTGAATTTTCTGTGATCTTTCTAAATGGAGGGAGGTTTCCCTTTAGAAGTCTATGGTTGATTTTCATTCCTATCTTTTGAATCTGCACTTGTGCTATGTCTCAAATGATCTCGTAATCGACAGCCCACTAATCCCTATTCTTTCTTCCTTAGTTAAGCCATAGATGTCTTGAAAAAGGCAACTGATCTCCTTCCAGTAAGTTCCCAGTATTCATAATGCGGAAGATTAAATGTAACTTACTGCTACCTCACTTCCACTTTCTTTCTCATGACTGAAGAATGACAGCAGGTACAGCAAATTAGAGTGACATATAAACTGATTGACAATTCATGTACAACAGCGTTTAAATACCGATTTCATAACCATTTAAAACATAAAACTGAATGAAAAATCCAATAGTCCGCTTGAACTGCATTTATTTAACTCGATACAGACTTAAATTCATTTTTATATTTTAATTCATGTTTATATTTTAATAGTTTAACACCTGCATTTAAGCACTGCTGTACTGTATGAATCACCAGTCGATTACGTACAACCATTTCAACTGTGGGTGCCCCAGTTTTAACATTATTTGTATCGTGACACAGCCTGATTTAATAGTTCTGAGTAGCTGATACTATCTGAGTCATATTGTGAAAGATTTATTGTTAAGATCATTAGGCAGGCAGTTATGCAGAAACGTTCGTGAGCCACATACTCTTAAATGGATAATGATTACCATACGGGTCTTAAAGTTTCACTGTACAACCCGTTTGTGATTTTCAGACAAGAGGGGACGAATTTAAAGTCCCCATTGCTTTAGGAGTGAGATTTTCATGGCAGAAAAGACATCGTAGCAATCAAAACCTACGAAAAGAAGCAGGTTGCCATGTCCGACAATTGGAAGATTAGCAACGTGGTATGCTTCTTGACGATCCGAACCTTGAATAAACTGCTAATACTCTTGCCTCTAGTGCTGCTTTAAGCGAAGCGTATTGTCAGAATTGCCTTTTCCGTGGTGTCTATACACCGAAGGTAAATTAATGATCTGACACGTCAATGATAATTTTGAATCATTCCGTGCGAAACTTTAAAATTGCATTCAAACTTTGGTAGGTTGAAGAGGACCTCGCTGAGTCCTTACAGGTTTTCTATAACCATTTGTTCGTGAATAAATTAACTGCTTCGATCGTAAGAACTATAAAAGGTAGTGAGAACAACCGACTCATAATTATCACATTACAAGGAAGGAAGAAACGTAGCTAGATTAAAGTTGACGACTTGATGATTGCAGACTGAGAACAGTGTCAGATTATGGAAGGACAGTTAAGGAAACTAACCCGATATGTTTCCAAACGAACCATCACAGCATTTCCTTATACGGCTTGGGGAATCCATGTCAAACCTGTATCTGAACTGAGGATTTGAGCCGCCATGCTCTTGAATAGAAATGCGCCAACTCGCTCCGGATACAGAGTTACAGTAAATTACAAATTGATAATGACAAAAAAAGGCTTACGTTCAAGTATACTAACGAATATATTATATGCCTTCTTCAGGTCTGCAAAAATCATCTATAAGAATTCGAATGTGGCTAGTGTTGGAGAGGCTGAAATTTGCACAGAGCGTGCTTTAATTTTAGAAATGTGTTGTGGGGATAATCTGGATTTTCCTCCATTAGGAGTGGTACCCGGCGTGGTCGTATGAAATAGACCCGTTGCGGGTCGTTACTCAACTGTCGAGGCAGCACTGGGTCAGACGGGAGCATTTTTGGAGATGTCCCACCGGCCATGCATTACGTGGGACGTGTCCAGGAAGTCGCAACCTGCCCGTGAATGCAACTTGGCCCGGGAGGTAGTCAAACAAGCTTTTCTTTCATTTCCCTGCTTGCAAGTAGTAAAGCTCACCGACGTACGGAGGGAAATCCCAAAAGAAAGGTCTCCTATTTTTTTATAAGTACAGAACTGTGTTTGGGTGGCATTTAGGTCACACTTTTATGAAGAGTGCTTCACGCGCTGTGTGGAAACATGTGTACGCCGCGCTGAGGCGCTCAGTCTTGGCTTGGTAGCCGTTGAGAACGGAGCTCCCGTTGGATGTTACCGCCAAGTGCGAACTGCGCGCAGTTATTCGGTTTTTGAACGCAAAGGTCAATGCGCCGATTGAAATCCATCGCCAATTGACGGAAGTGTACGGTGAGTCATATATGTTTGCCAAAAATGTTCGAAAGTAGTGTAGAGAGTTTGCAGCTGGTCGGACCGAAATTCACGACGAACGAAGGAGCGGGAGACCGTCAGTTTCTGAGGAGACAGTGTTAAAGGTTGAGCAAAGCATGCGTGAAGATCAGCGGATCACCCTAGATGATCTCTGCACGTCGGTTCCTCAGGTTTCCCGAAGCACCGCTCACAGAATTTTAACAGAAACTTTGAACTATCAGAAGGTGTGAGCAAGATGGGTGCCACGCATGCGACTGAAGACCAAATGCGGCAACGAGTTGAATCTAACCACGCATTTCTTCACCGCTTTGCAGCCGAACAGGACAACTTTCACAACTCAATTGTCACGGGTGACGAAACCTGGGCATACCACTTTATATCTGAGACCAAGCAACAATCACACCAGTGGCGATATCCTTTATCACCAAAGCCGCGGAAATTCAAACGAACACAGTCTGCCGGTAAAGTCATGACAACCGGTTTTTGGGGTGGGAAAGGGGTATTGTTGGTCGACTTTATGTCCACTGGGACCACAATTAACGCTGACAGGTATTGTGAGACTCTGAAAAAAAACGAGCAATTCAGAACCGGAGAAGAGGAATGTTGAGTAAGGGCGTACACATTCTCCATGACAACGCTCGCCCACACATCGCTCGGCAAACCGTTGCCTTCCTGCAACAGTTTCAGTGGAACATAATCACCAGCTCACCCTACAGTCCTTTCTTGGCGCCCAGTGACTATCACCTGTTGCCTAGATTAAAATAGCATTTGACCGGAAAGCGATTCAGCTCCGACGACGAGGTGAAAGAAGCGGTTCATAACTTTCTGAACACCATGGCGGCGAGTTGGTATAACATGGGCATACAAAAACTGCCACAACGTCTACTAATATGGATCGACAGAAATGGTAATTATGTCGAAAAAAAGCTAATTGTTCAAGCTTTAAACCGATGTAAGCCGTTGTAGAAATAAACAGGTCAATGTACTTATAAAAAAATACAGAACTTTTTTTTTTGGATTACCCTCGTATATCAGTAGCAGCGACGGGTGTTCGCTCTGAATAACAGAACTACCTGTTTTGATACCAGTACTGTACACTCTAGTTTTGTAATGAAGTCTCTAAATCATTACAATGACTGCACGTAGAATATCAGATGCAGCTGGTATTGCAACACGGTATCAAAGCTGCATTCTTTTTTTAGCAGGCAAATTCTTTCTTCTAATTCACTTGTAGTTTCACCGTTTCAAACTGTACTTACATAGTGTCTCGAACATAAATGAAAGTGTGTTGTGTACATAGTTCCGCGTAGTCAGTGCGTACACAACTTTCCCACTAGAGCGCGCCCCGCCAAGCACAACAGCGCAGGCGCAGCGCTCGTCCGTCTCTGCACTACGAGATGGCGCTGTCTTAAAGACAGACCACATTCTGCTTCCGCCGAACCGCGTATTAATATGTAACGCAGCCAATGAGATTGCTGCCAACGTAGAACCTTTTCTCTATCGGATCACAATCGCGCAGTGATACATGAACGCGCGAGGTATTATAACGAGTGTACAGATCTCCGATTAGTCAGTCTGCATTAGTCTGCATTTGTCTGTACCAGTCTATAGTCTAGTTTCAGTCTGCGCCTAATAAGATTACCATATTCCTGTACATAGCCAGGAAGATAAATGTATAGACACTTTGTCAAGTATCAGAGATATGTGAGAATAAGGTTAACGTATCAAGACCAGAGGAACTTCAAATTGTCAATTGTAAACAGCATCCAGAATCGAGTTACGTAATGTCTATCCTTTTTATTATTTTAATAAATGTGTGTGAAAATTAATCAAGTTCTGTTTAAAGTTGGTCACCGTGAATTTGCTACTCTAAGCGTGCAAGTGGCATTTCTATCGTCTGACCTAACGGCAGA
The DNA here is from genome assembly GCF_023897955.1 of Schistocerca gregaria. NCBI lineage: Eukaryota > Metazoa > Arthropoda > Insecta > Orthoptera > Acrididae > Schistocerca > Schistocerca gregaria. The sequence goes on from NC_064920.1 coordinate 153,076,688, forward strand.
AGATAAACACGCCTCGACAAGACCACGAGACATATTGCTGACACTTCTTCTCTACTTCGTTTGAGCGACAAGTCAAATAATCTGATGGTGTGTGTATCGAAGGTCTTACAGTACGCACATCACTAAGTGTCATTGAGTTCAATCGGAAACTTCATCAATTACACGTTATCACCTGCTCCCTAGATATAAGAGTTCTGTCAGAGAAATATACAGCTGCGTCAATCGAAATAAAGCGATGCAAGCCACAGGGTCGTTTGCTGAAGATCTTGCGGAAGCTAATCTATTTTTTGTGGGGGTCATTCTCTCAAAATGCAGAGATTTTCAATGCAGAAAATCATGTTTCTGATTTACCGTACCACCTGTTGATACCTGCTGGATTTGATTCTTGTACGGCAATTGGCTATGTACAAGCAATACATGGCTCCACCGCTCAACAGAAGCGTCTTTAAGGCCCCTAGCAACCAGCATCAAAGAAACCGTTTTTAAACTACCTTTGAAATTTACGAACCTTTTTATAAATATGATAACACTGTTTTTGGCAGCGTGACTCGCGTACAGAGAATCCGCATGCTTTGAAGCAAGTACATCAATCATCGTTCTATGAACGCTACAAATAATTCAAAACCTTCTCTTGCTGACAGTACGGGTAATGTAACTGCTAACGATAAACAGAAGGCCGAAATTCTAAACCTAGCTTTCAAAAACTCGTTTACGATAGAGGACTGAAGCACCATTCCCCCTTTCAATTACCGAACAAACGAAGGGATGGCTGACATAGTGTTTAGTGTATCTGTAATTAGAAAACAGTTAAGATTCTTAAATGCCAGAAAGGCATCTGGCTCAGACGGTATCCCCGTAAGACTTTATGTTGACTGTACTACAAATATAGCACCATTCTTACCCATCATCTATCAGAGATCATTGGAACAGCGGAAAGTTCCACGGGACTGGAAGAAGGCCCAGGTCATAGCAATCTATAAAAACTGTGAAAATCTGATGCACATAGTTACCGGGCAATTTCATTGACATCGACTTGTTGTACAATCATGGAACGTATTTTGTGTTAAGACATAATGACCTTTCTAGACTCTGAGAAGCTCATCTGCAGAAACCAGCACGGTTTTAGGAAACAGCGGTCATGCGAGACGCAGCTGCTCCTCTTTGTGCATGATATACAACAGACTCTAGATACCGGCTTCCAGGTTGACGACATATTTCTCGACTTTCGAAAGGCGTTCGACTCAGTTCCGCACTGAAGCTTGCTGCAAAAAGTGCGTGCTTACAGTCTATCCAATGACATATGCGGTTGAATAGAACGTTTTCTAACTGTTAGAGAGCAGTATGTCATCCTGAACGTGGTAACTTCAACAGAAACAAGAGTAACTTCAGTTGTGCCCCAGGGCAGCGTAATAGGTCCTCTGCTTTTTACAATTTACATGAACGACAGTTGTATCGCACGAAAGTTGTGTACAAACAATGAGGATTTGCAGAAAATAAATGCGTGGTGTAATGACTGTCAGTTATCTCTCAACATTTGTAACTTACTGCGTAGGAGTACAAAATCAATGATCATTCTTTGGAAGCGTTAACATCAGTCAAGTATCTTGGTGTGACTATTCGAAATAATCTCAAATGGAATGATCATATTATACAAGAAACGGGTAAGGGAACTATAGATTGCGGTTTATTGGTAGAATCCTGAAGCGATGCGGTCCTTCAACAAAGGAGATAGCTTACAATACGTCGGTTCGTCCAGTCTTGAAGTACTGTTCGTCTGTATGCGACCCTTCCCAGTTGGGTCTGATTCAAGAGATTGAGAAGGTACAAAAAAGAGCGGTAAGATTCGTGTCTGGTACATTTAGCCATCGCGAGAGCGTTACAAATCCCATAGAAAGTTTGAAGTGGGACACACTAGCACATAGACGACGCACTGAACGGAAGGGACTGCTCACTAAATTCCGAAATCCGATTTTCGCCGAGGATGTAGAGCATATATTATTACAACCAATTTTCAAATCGAGTAATGATCATCATTCAAAGATAAGGAAAATAAGAGCTCTTACTGAGGCGGGCAGACAGTCGTTTTTCCCTCCCGCGATCCGCAAGTGGAACAGAAGGGTGGGGGGTGAGGGAGAAATATGACTTTGGCGCGAATTGTGCCCTACGCCACACGCACCGCTTGGTGGCTAGCAGGGTATATATGTAGATGTAGATGTAGAGGCATGGTCGTATTCTCTCCGTCTTCATTCGAAATGTTAACTCGCGTACCAGGTCTGTTATTGAATGACCAGCAGCTTAACGCCGTATCCAAACCACAGCATCACTTAAAAGGAGAATATAGGTTGAAGCTTAACATTCCATCGAAGCCGTGCAAATTGGAAACAGAATATTAACTAGGATTTGGCGAAGGTATGGACAGAATCGGGACGCGACCCTTATGTACGAATCATGTTACCATTAACCTGGCGTAATTCAGCGAAACTACATAAAATCTGAATTCGGAGGCGATGAAACGGGACAAATACCCCAGAAACTTAAACACTGTTTTTACACATCGTCCTGACTGTGCAGAGCTTAGTCAAAAGAGAAAGACATTTTGACTGTTGCAAAAAGTACGTGTAAATTACGAAATAGTAGGACACACCTTTGATGTTTTAGTTTGACAACATGTCACCAGAAGGTATCCTCCATGCCAGCAGTCCGAAGGAATGTTACATCGTAATTCGTAGTAACACAGGCACTGCAGTATCGGTTTATCGGCAGACACCGGGCAAGCGACTTTCAGGTAAAATGTCTCCCTTGCATGGCAATATACATAATGGATGTACAGTTACAGGTTGTAGACACATGCTTAACGATAAATGGAAATTTGGGCCTGGCCGTGAACCGTACTCGGATAGCGAAATGGTAAGGCTACTGCATCTCCATGTGCATCTACATGGTTACTCTGTAATTCACACTTAAGTGCCTGGCAGAGGGTTCATCGAAACATTTTCATACTACTTCTCTATAATTCCACACTCGAATGGCGCGTTGTAAAAAGAAACACCCAACTTTTTTCATTCGAGCTCTGATTTCTGGGTGTCAACAAAATATTTTTGCATTCGGAAGAGAAAGTTGGTGATTGAATTTTCGTAAACATATCTCGCCGCAAAGAAACCCGCCTTTGTTTCATTGACTGCCACCCCAGCTTGCGTATCATATCAGTCACACTCTCACTCCTATTCTGCGATAACAAGAAACGAGCTGCCATTCTTTGCGCTTTTTCGATATCCTCCATCAACCCCACCTGATAGGGATTCCACGCCGCAAAGCAATATTGCAGCAGGGGACAGACAAGTATAATGTATTCTCTTTAGTGGGCTTGTCGCATTTTCTAAGTGTTCTGCCAACAAAGTGCAGTCTTTGTATCGCCTTCCCCACTATATTATCTACGTGGTCTTTCCAATTTAAGTTGCTCGTAATTGTAATTCCTAGCTATTTAGTCTAATTGACAGCCCTTAGATTTGTGCGATTTATCGTATACCCAAAATTTATCGGGTTTCTTTTAGTATTCATGTGGATGATCTCCCACTTTTCTTTGTTTAGTGCCAATTGCCACTTTTCGCACCGTACAGAAATTCTCTCTAGATAATTTTGTAATTGGAATTGATCGCCTGATTATTTTAGTAGAGGCTAAATTACAGCGTCATCTGCAAACATTCTAAGGGGGCTGCTCAGTTTATCACCTAGATCATTAATGTAAATCTGGAATAGGAGAGGGCCTATGACACTACCTTGCGGATCGGCAGATATCACTTCTGTTCTACTCGATGATTTATCGTCTATCAGTAAGAACTGTGATCTCTCTGAGAGGAAATCACGAATCCAGTCACACAACTGAGACGATACTCCATATGCACGCAATTTGATTAATAGTCGCTTGTGAGGAACGGTATCAAAAGCCTTCTGGAAATCTAGGAATATGGAATCGATCTGAGATCCCTTGTCAAAAGCACTCATTACTTCATGGGAATAAGGAGCTAGCTGTGTTGCACAAGTACGATATTTTCTGACTCCGTGTTGGCTATGTATCAATAAGTCATTTTCTTCAAGGTGCTCGCGATAAGCTGTCTGGCACAAATTTTCATTGTTGTTAATCCATAATACAGCTGATGGCAGCACATATTCGCAACTGCGAATACGTTTCTTGTAATCCTTTTGTTGTTCGCTGTGAATTTTACTTTTATGTAGCTTCAGTTCCAGAGAGAGGAGCACACAGAGAAACTCATACCGCAATCTGCATCTTTGTTCATGAGCACAATTTGATATGAGATTAGTCGATACTACAAACGCAACTGACACGAAAATAGTTCTAGACTGCATTTTTAAGTGCTAAAATGCAAGGCGAAATGCACCATCGTTGGAAGCACGTTTTCATACGAAAGTTTGCAACACCTCCGAAGTTAAGAGACAAATCAAAGGAGCTGAATATTCCCCTTCTTTTGTTTCTGATGACATTCCTTATCTTCTACGGAAGATTTATATTACATTTTAGTCTATCTGGCGTCGCATTTATCTTAAACTATCCCGTTGCCACTAAGAGAGCATGTAGATTAGTGGTTTACGGCGCTAACGAACAATTTTCGACGAATATGAAGGACCACTCACCTTGTACATGATTGGTTGGTGTTTTTCTGGTGTGCTGCGCAGAAAACTGTACCTCGGTGGAGGCCGGAACCCCTATTTATAGTACGTCGTCACCGTGTGTTGGACCGGTGACCACTCCCCAAGTCCTCCTTTGCAGTGGTCACGTGACCCTCAGGTTATAAGTACCACACATGGGGAGGGCGCTCCAGTGGGCTCCAGCATCGACTGGAGGGGTAGGCGGAGGACCGTTTGGCAATAGTCGAACAGCGCAGCAGACGCCGATTTACGCAAGCCTTCCACGGCCGAGTGACTATGTGTGGTCCAGCATAGCACGAAATGTCGAACACGCGAGTATATCTGGTCAACAGATGCTATAGAACTACTCATTAGGTTATTTCTGGTAGCAAAAGAGTCAGATGTCTTCCTCCATTGTATGGTTTTAACGCAATTGGTCAGTAACGTTGATCTAGATAGAAGCTGTCATGATTTGACACGTGTCTTCTAACTGAAGCCGTTTTATTCCTGAGAACGATGTGTTGTATGATCGAAACAGGTTTTTATTATGCCGGCCGCGGTGGCCAAGAGGTTCTAGGCGCTTCAGTCCGGAACCGCGCGACCGCTACGGTCGTAGGTTAGAATCCTGCCTCGGGCATGGATGTGTGTGATGTCCTTAGGTTAGTTAGGTTTGAGTAGTTCTAAGTTCTAGGGGACTGATGACCTCTGATGTTAAGTCCCATAGTGCTCAGAGCCATTTGAACCATTTTTTTAAAAAAAAGTGCAAGTTTTGTGCAAATCTTGACTTTTCAAATAAAAAATTTTATATCAATTCCTGTCTGGAACTGGACACTGTAGCAGCACTGGTAAATGTTTCACACGATTGCGTTTCCTTCCAATATACTGGTCGTAACTTTGGAAAGCTTGTTAGAAACTGCCTCCATGCCACACAAAACTTGAGGAACTGGTTCTCTCATTCGATTTTCATTTGAATACCACGTGAAAGGACGTGAACAAATCGTTCATCTTCACTTTTTCCTGGCCAAACAGAGAACCAGTTCCGTTTCAGTCGTTTTATGCTCGAGGAACTCATCTGTTTGTTATCAACAAAGTGCAGCTATTGTGCAAACCTCTAGCTTTCAGAAATGAAGTCTCGTACCAACTTCTGTCCGGAAAAGGACGGTGAGTCAGTTCTGTAACAAGTCTCACACCATTACATATCATCTCACTACAGTGGTGGCAACTTCGGAAAGCAGTTTCGAATGTGTCTCCATGCCGCGCGGCGCTGTAGAGAATGGCACTCTCGTTCGAATATTCCGGTTTACCCTCGAATAGCGTGAGATGTTGTGTGAACAAGTTGTATGCATCTACGCACTGATCTGACAGTGAAACAAATGAGATGCTACATTTCAGGGTTCAACAGTACTCCGGCTACACCTCCTACATTTTTTGTATTTTGGCCGTATATCTTTCATACCTTTTGGAATTAGTCAGTTAGATGTTCCACAGATCATTTATAGATTCTTCTATCAAAATGATGGGAATCGGATCAGTCTACAGGGTGTGATTGATGGTAACATAAAAAATATATTTTTATCACTTTTTAAATAAAAATTTGTCCACGAAACAGTTGTCCAGGAGAAATGATTTCAGCTTTGATTTAAAATTTGCTTTGCTGCCTGTATTGTAGTTGTTACACTGCCAGCTTCGATAATGTGTTATGAAGGTAATTCTTTCGTCTGGTAGTGTAGGTAATAACATCACTATTCTTCTCAAATTATAATGGACAACTTATGACAAATTTCGACAGCGAATATATATATTCTGTTGGTGCAGTTAAAATGCCGAACTCCTTCAAGAGGTGTCTACATCACAACCGCGCCTGGATACCACATATCATTCTTGCTCCTCGCTTTTGTACAATCTATACTTTCTTTTTCAACTGTTGATTTACCCCAAAAAATTATTCCATAACATATTATTGAGTGAAACTATGACAAATATGTCACGAGATTCATTCGTTTCTTTCCAAGACTAGCAATTTCGGGAAAATCATACGCAGCTTAATTTAGTTATGTAAGCAGCTCAGTAACATGCTTCTTTCAGTACAAGTTTTCCATTGATATGTGCACCCAAAAATTTGGAGTATTCTACCCTATTTACTGGCTCTAGTTTTTATTTATTGTACAGACCTGAATACTGAGTGTTTTCTGAGAATATAGGTAGACTCCTTTTACAGAAAACCACTTAATAATACTTTGAAAACCAAGATTGACAATCTCTGTTGTTTTCTTTCTATTGGGACTTATTATAATACTAGTGTCGTCTTCAAAAAGTACCATTTCTGCTTTATGAATGTTAAATGGAATGTCATTAATATGTATAAGGTATAAGAGTGGACCTAAAAGTCAGTGATCTGACAATGTAATTCACACTCTGATTTTAATTCTCTTTATATTCAGTGCTTGATCGCAAATGTTTAACAATCTACTGTCGATTTTGGTCTATAATGATCATCCTCAGATGTGATCTACCGGATGAGGTAGTTACCATCGTACTTAGGAAGTAGTGTGTCAACGGCCCCATCAGTCGATACTTTGTTTCTCGAAGTACTGGATACTTCTGCATTTGACGTGTCTGTGGCGGCGTAATCGTTCTTATTCCATGGAATTTTTTATATATTGATTTTCAGATCCGAAGGTGGCCTGCACAGAACGAAACCGTTAATAAATTGATGCACGTTTGCGACGAATTACTGGGTGTAAATCAACATTCCCTGGATCGCTGTTACTCTTAGTCATCGTCAAGAACACCCCTGTTAAAGACACCCATTTTTGCGAATAAAAGGGAATATTATTACAGCTGAGTTGCTCCAATCCGTATTCCAATTAGCTCCCATATTATAAAAATTTGATGTCCGAAAAATACACACCCGATATGTATGTGCAGGAGATAGAACTGTTGCAGTCGCACACCTGTAACATAATACCAGTAGATCACATTGTTTATATGTATGTTTGCCAAGAAGCGGTCAAAATTTAAACTCCTTCCTTGCTCCTTCTGGCACACCTGACACACGTCGTGTTTGCTACAATGCAAAAATTTTGAGGTGCTCTCACAAACAGAAGTCAAGAGTGTATTCTCGTGGAGGAAGTTGTGTAGTAAGAGATCTGACTTCAATTACATTTCATTTCTTTTACCTTCAGCGCATTTCGAAACAAGTATTTCTATCCGATGTAATTTAGAGGAATTATATCCTTGTTCTGTGAAGGAACAAGATATTGGTTAGCTGACAATGCAATGCTTCAGGAGGTTCGAGGTTAGAGACAAAGTGAGGTTACGTTACTTGCAGCACACCATCGTGAAGTTCTTATTTAGTACGTGTAGACGTTTGAAAATATCGGTTGTACTGCCTCATCCAAGGTAGGTTTTCATTCTTGCTTTAGTAGTTACTACTTAGTAGGCGTATCATTGAGACATTCCGTATCACAGTGGTAAAACGCTGTAAAAGCTAACGGCTCGTCAGTCCTCATTACTAAATTACTCCTGTTCTATGTTGGTCAGTGAATGTCAGAAATGTGTAAAAACAGTTGTATCGTTCGAATGCCGTGCTGAATCTTTGATCAGTACGAATACCATACAGTTCTTGCAGAAATTGTGAAGGAAAGTTAAGGTATGTTTATATTGTTTGTATTCACCTCCTCTTAGCCAAATAAGGTCAGTGTGTAGTAGATTGGATACGTGTTCGAATCCCTAAAATGTATGTTTTCAGTTGTCGAGAGAGAGAAATCATACCTCTCGAGTCAATGATATGGTGCCGGTAAGCTATAAAGTTATTTAAATGCGGCAGTCCAGACGCTATTTACCGAGGCGCTACTGAAATGATCACTTCTGAACTGTTAAGTTCAGATACTTTTTAGATTCTATTTCTGTACAAATGAAATATAAAAGATGAAATACGGAGTTTAGTGCCCGTCTGTTCACTGAATACTCTCGAACATTAAGTTGTTCTTTGCTATATGACCAGTTGAAAATCTCTGCTTTGATGTTCAAAGAAGGAAACATAAAAAGCAAACTAAATGTAAAAAAATTGAATAAAAAATAATACCCAAGAAAACAACAATTTGAATCCTCTGCTCAGAGACACCTTTACAGAAGCTTTGCTTTGAGAGCCATTACCATCCAGACTTCAAGAACTGCCATAGTTTTAAAGCTGTTCCAACCAGTTTAAATCGGTTTTCCTGAACTATTAGTGCAGCATCGTTAGGACAATGGTTGTTTATTCTACACTCTCGATAAGTTACAACCAGTTTTCCGATATACACATGACATCCTCTGGTAGGGGATCATAGAGTTTACTAATAACATAAGCATTTGAATTGAGCATCCGGAAGGACGATTTATACAGTGTGATTTCGTGATGTTGCAAACTTTCAGGGATGATGGAGAAGAGTAAACCACCAATGTGAGGTATGGGAAGCTGATCCGAAATGACTGATTCGAATTTGTTTGCGAAAATCGTGCTGTTGCCTCTTACAGTGGAATACATGTGTGAGTTCTGTTGTTGCTAGGATTATAATGTAGACATCTTTCAGAGGTGGTAGTGTGGACCAAAGCAAAAGAAACCCTAGGAAACATAGGTTCTAAAATGCATACCTTAAGAGCTATGAACACTTTTTCCTTTTCGAAAGCGTGAAGATCATCTTTTCTACTTCAAGCTCATTGGTCTGCATATTTTTGGAGGAGGTTGTATGGATCAAAACAAGAAAAGATTGTCTAGTAAACGTAGGATGTCAAATACATACCTTAAGAGCTATGAACACTTTTTTAGTAGAACAGGTGTTTTACAATATTGAAGATAAACAACTGCTCATAACTTTAAAGTATGCACTTTGGAGCCCATGTTTACAGGCCTTTTTTCCTTGTTTTGGTCCATATACTACCGCCTCCGTGAGCTGCCTTCCCTACAATCTTAGGAAGAACAATGACAGTGCGTGTATATTGTCATATGTATCAGAACGATTTTCGCTTATAACTTTCAACTCGGTCGTTTCCGGGGAAGAATCCCATACCTCAGATTTACACATTTCCCCTTATCATCCCTGAAAGCTTGTAACACCATCACAGAATTTTCCTGTATAGCAGTTTGATTGGTATAACGCCACTAACGTTCCTTATTAACACTGTCTTGGCAATACTGACTACAGTTTCATTAACCCATAGGAGACGTGAGTGTTATCTACATAGTCAATCTCCAGATGCGAGCAGTGAAAATTTGGAGCTCGGTACTCTCAGTACGAGTAAATTAACTGGAGTATGGTAATTACGTTATTAAGTTGGAGATTAGGACAATCAGAGATCGAATTCAGGGTCTTTGAAGTGTATATTGGTGACATTTATAAAAGTTCGAATGTTTTATGCATACAGACAAGTTTTTTTTACGTTATTCAATCGACTGATACTTGGTAGAAAGTACAACTTCACTGTGTTGCTAACGTTGCCACGACGCAGTGGCTATTTCTGTTTGAGGATGATTACATAACCAAACCGGTCAACAAGAATTGATAAAATGAGAATGCGCTGTTGTAACATCATGTTTTCATTAGTTCTAGCTTGTATATTTTTATCCAGTTTGGTAGAATTTCATAATACAATAAATTCAGAACATTGTCTGTCCTGTTTCTGTAAGTGGAGGTGACAAAAAAAAGAGTGATTTTTCTAATGCGTAGGTGAACATTACCAGTAGATGCCATAAGACAAAGGCTGTAGCATGTTCTCTGTTTGAAAATGGATGTTTTTAGCAGCCCTATTTCTATGTTTTTTTAGTATTTTTCGTTCTTACTCTCTTACAATAATGTCCCTTAAACTTTCCCAGAATTGCGTTATTGATCTTCTCATCAGTTGACAAACGATACACGAGAGGGATCAGTGTCGTACTACATGACTGGCTCATACGTTATGTACAAAAAATTCTCTCATCAGTAATACAGCCACACTATTGTCTTTCAGCTGCTGCTAGAGTCGAGATATATTGCTTAGTACTGTAGGCCTTCCTATTAGTATGTTCTGGGCACATAGAGCAATAATAACCCTAGTTAATAGTGCTTTATAGAATACAGTTTTAACTGTTCTAAACCGAGGCACACACGGTACTGTGTTCAGATTAAAGTTACAAAATGTAGAGCTCTGTAGATTCAATACGTTCCATCAGATAGATATGAATCCATTTACAGAACCTCTACTTGTGAATGTTAGCATGTCCAGCATTTACCTCATTGATAACTGCCATTTAGAGGCACACACAATTATTAAATTGTAGGTATACTTAATTTTTATTATAACTATTAGTTTCTTCATGATGCTGCCTTCCACTTGCTTCAATCCTCTACGAGTTCTAAGGGAGGAAAGAAGTGAGATTACAGGGTAAAAACGAGTGATCCCCAGGAGGTACCACCTCCTGCAGCCGTGATAATGGCTCAGTTCAGCGAGAAAGCGACTCCACAAGTTTCTTCAGTTAAGCCACATACAGGTGAAACACTTGATGATGATTACACTGAGGTGACAAAAGCCGTGCGATAACTCCTAATGTCGCATCCGACATCCTTTTGCTCAGAGTACTGCAGCGACTCGAGGTGGCATGGACTCAGCAAATCGCTGAATGTCCCCTACAGGAATACTGAGCCATGCTGTCTCTGTAGGCGTCCATAATTGCGGAATTGTGCAGGATTTTGTGCACGAACTGATTTCTCGATTATGCTCAATAAATTTTCGATGGGATTCATGTGGGCGATTTGGGTTGTCAAATAATTTTCTCGAATTGTCCAGACTGTTCTTCAAACCAGTCGTGAGAAATTGTGACTCAGTGACATGACACATTGTTATCCATAAAAATTTCCTCGTTGAATTTCTGCGAATGCTCTCCAAGTAGCCGAAGATAACCAGTTACAGTACCGTACATTCCATGTAAACACATCCCACACCATTATGGAGCCACCATCAGCATGCACAGTGTCTTGTTGACAACCTGGATCCATGGACCCCTACCATCAGCTCTTACCAACTGAAATCGTGACTCATCTGACCAGGCCACGGTTTTCCAATCAAGAGCCAGAAGAGACACTGCAGGCGATGTCCTATCAGCAAACGCACTCGCAACGTCGTCTGCTGCCAGAGCCCAAAGACGGCAAATCTTTTCGCAGTCTCTTGACGGATACGCTCCTCATTGATTTTTGTAGTTATTTCAAGCAACGTTGCTTGTCTCTAAGCACTGACAACTCAATTCAAACGCCGCTGCTCTCCGTCGCTAAGTGAAGGCGGTCGGCCACTTCATTGTCTGTGGTCAGAGATAATTTCTGAAATTTGCTAATTTCAGCATACTGTTACCACTGTGGATCTCGGAATATTCATTCTCTAAAGATTTTCGAAATGGCATGTGCTATGCGTGTAGTTCCAACTGCCATTCCGCGTTCAAAGTCTGTTAATTCCCGACGTGCGACCATAATGAAGTCGGACACCTTTTCATATGAATCACCACCATCCGTATACGTGAATATTGCTATCCCATGGCGTTTGTCACGTCAGTGTAAAATCCCGTAGAGCTACTCCATTGATTGTGGGTGGATGTTGATCGTTAGATTCCTCGCGCCGCTGCAAGAAATTCCCAGACAGTTTCTATGGACTTTAAGATGAGTGTTTAGCGGCCCAGTCGAGGCGCGACAGAATGCCTCAACGTTCCTCGAATTAGGAACGGGGGCATTTGTTTGAATGTTTGTCTAGCGAACCGAGTACGCAGACTTCCTAGACACCACACAATCGGTAGAAACAGAACCCTTATAGGATCTCTTCGTTATCCGTCCGCGTCTCTCTGTCTGTGTGTCGGTCTGTGAGACTATCAAGAAGCCTTTTTTCACAGGAACAGGTTGACGTATCAAGTTGAAATTTATGTCACGTATTAAAGCCTATGATCCATTGCTGGTGCCAAAAATTGAAGCTCCTCAGTCAAGGCAATCAACAGATACGGCCATTTACGTCACGTGTTTTGATACTCGCAAACTCGCTCATCAAAACCTGTAGGACAATTCCCATGGCCTCGAATCATGAAATTTGGCAAGAGGTAAGATCTCATGGTACAGCCAAAGGAAAAAATCCAAAAACTGTGAACCTATCACACGAAAAAAAAATTTTCTCGTTTCTTATCTGTGCGTACTTCTGTTAAGACTTCTTTTTCTCAGGAACGTGTAGACGTATCAAACTGAAGTTTACGTCACATACTGGGTCTGTAGTCATTTAGTGGTGTAAAAATGTTAAGCTACTTAGTCAGTGTAATCAAAAGATACGGCCATTTGTGTTACACAATTTGATACCCAGGAACTTACTCATAAAAACTATGTCGTACCTCCCGTGAAATTTGGCAAGAAACAAGGTTTCAGAGTAAAAGTAAAGGAATAGAACCGAAAATCGTTAATCTGTAATTAGATCACACGAAAAAATGTTCTTTTTGTCTCTGGGACCGCATCTTGACTATGTCAATGTTGGTAACAGCCAAAAATAATCAAGATTCTTGATTCCTGAAAAAGATGGTTTATCTGTAAACGAGATAACTAAATTTTTACTAAGTCCTGCTGGCACCTGGCCATCTTTTTTGTCAGTCCAATTGAAGACATTTACCTTTGGAACAGTAAACCTACCAATCTAGTTCCTTACAGAATCGAACTTCCGCGTATAAAAACGTCTGAATACTTCACAAATCAGTTACTGGGTTAGATATTTGATGTACGCGTGTAAGTGAGAGAAAGTTTGAAAAGGTTTCATATTGCACTTGAAATGTGTTTGACGCCCTTAATGCATTGTCCTTATCAAACACTGGATGAATATAGTACGGGTAATTTGCGCAGATTTACAAGCAACAGCTAGTTTTCACGTATTTGAATGTTTATGACGTCATATCTCCTGACTATTTCTAGTTCAACGAGATAAGTTTGCGGGTACACCCAGTCGTATACGTAGATACTGTTTGCAAAGTTTGTTGCGGTTATAGTTATTAGTTGGCTCTGAGCACTATGGGACTCAACTGCTATGGTCATCAGTCCCCTAGAACGTAGAACTACTTAAACCTAACTAACCTAAGGACATCACGCACATCCATGCCCGAGGCAGGATTCGATCCTGCGACCGTAGCAGTCCCACGGTTCCGGACTGCGCGCCTAGAACAGCGAGACCACCGCGGCCGAGTTATTAGTAAAGAAGCAATAAATTGAAATGTCATGCCTGACGCGTCAGCTTTTCTGCATGAACAACGAAAATGTAGTAAGGAAGACATTTTTTTTTTCTTTCGCCATTTTTGTGGGTGTCGGCTAGAAACAGTTCCGTAATGCTTTGAAATTATGTGTAAAGTTGTTTCGAAGCCGCCAAGTGCCCTCGTTGTCACCGCTGGACGAACATCGTCTGAGTAATTTTCCCGTCACGAGCAACGGTGCCTCAAGACATGTACAGAGTTTCTGAGTGTAATATTGGTCTTACTGCGCTAAACCTTCAACATAGCACAAAGTGAAACATATATGACTTTAACATAACGTTATAATTGGTAATATGTAGATTATGGCAGCGTTGCTATTTTTTAAATTTGGTTAATAACTATACGAGATATGAAAATCAAATTTTTGTTGCTTCTGGAAGCAGCAATATAGGCAATCTGCTACACCCACTGCGCCCCTGGTTAGTCGCTTGATAACATAGGTTCCACTGCGAGAAAACGCCTTCTTCGAGGTATCCGGCACCACATGTGCACTGCATACAACCCGCTTCGCAATGTTCACTCGAAGAGTGACTGAAACAGACCTGCATTCGCCGTCAGTAGCAATTTCCGTCCGATTTGATTTTCCTCTCCGCTCCCTGTCGGCCAGGAGGTTGGTATCACTGGTCTTGCCCGTTTAATATAGGCGTGAGTGGAACAAAATTCTTTGCAGAGACTTTGAACAATGGGCGTTCATACAGCAACAAATAGGTTGCCTCCATTCAAGGTGTGCTCGTAGCGACCTCCAAACACTTCAGCTGGTTTCTGGTATTCTGTCACGTCTCCACGTCGAGCTACACTCATGGAATAGGGATATGCACTTATACAGATGGTGTTAATATCGCGGGCACAAGGTATAAAAGGGCAGTTGAGCCGTGGTGTAACTAGTTCTCCGATCTTTCTGGGTCCCTTCAGTTACCATCTTGTGGAGCTTGGCTCGGTCCTTTCCTGGTCAGGGATGTCGTTTTGCCAGTGGGCGTGTTTCCTCTGCATGGTTGGGTCCGAGCCAAGCTCCTCAAGATGGTAACTGAAGGGACCCAGAACCGTTCGGAGAACCAGTTACATCACGGCGTCGCAGCTCGCACCGGCCAGACTGATGTCGTGGGTTGAGTACTGTTGCTCGTGTCGGCCGCGAAGACACTACCCCTCGCTATACGCCGCGGCCCACTGGACTCACTGGTGATCTCACATGCGCCGACGCTCAAAGCGGACCAACCTATTGATCCAACCATCAATGACCATTGCCTGAGCAATTCGAGCAGACTGGAGGCCTAACGCGCAGACTCAGATGCAGGAACTAAGCCCCGATCGGGCGACCACTCGCTGAGTTCTTTTACTGGCGGAGTGGAATGACTCTCATTTATCCGTCTCTAAAGATTGATCCGAAGGAAAGACATACTAACACGGATGACAGACAGACACTAACTGCCTAACAAATGTGGACGAGAGACTGACTCCAGACTGCCTCCAGACGGCCCAGACTGACCAACTGGCGAGCTCGTAGCGCCCCTTAAATGCACGTGAACAGGCAGCCTTTCCCCTTTCCCACCAGAGGGAGACAACAAAGCAGCGATTACCAATGCGGCGCCATCGCCAGAAACGGAGCTCGACTGCTTCACACTACGCAATTTTTATCACGGCTCTGCAGTGAATTGCCAGAGTAGGTATTTGTACTCAGATTCATGCGAAAAGGTTTCCACCATGATCATGGACGTACCATTGGAATTAACAGACTTCTAAAGCAGAATGGTAGTTGGAGCTACACGCATGCAATATCCCATTTCGCAAATCGTTAGGGAATTCTATACTTCGAGATCCACTAGGGCAATACTGTGACGAGAACACCAAATTTGACGCATTACCTCTCACCACTGACAACGGAGCTGCCCAGAGCCTTCACTTAACGACGGAGAACAGCGACATTTATGAAGGATTGTCAGTGCTAACAGGCAAACAATACAGTGTGAAATAACAGCAGAAATCACTGTGGGCCGTACTACGAACGTATCCGTTAGGACAGTGAGGCGAAATCTGGTGTTAATGGGCTGTGGGAGCACACGACCAACGCGAGTGTCATTGCTAAAACCACGAAACCGCCTGCAGCGCCTCTCATGGGCTCGTGACCATATCCGCTGAACCGTAGACTATTGGAAAATCGACATAAAAGTTTTCTGGGTATGGTGCCGCGTCATAATGTATAAAACTACCGCTGCTGGAGAAAAACCATTATGACATTATGACGCGGCAACATACCCAGAAAACTTTTATGTCTGCAGCCTGTGGCCTCGTAAGTCTACGCAGTTATACTGGAAAATCGTTTCCTGGCCAGATGAGTCCCGATTTCATTTTGTAAGAGCTGATGGTAAGGTTCCAGTGTGACGCACACCGCACAAAGCCATGGACCCCAGTTGTCAACAAGGGACTGTGCAAGCTGGCGGGGCGTCCATAATGGTACTGTGGCCTGTGGTCACGTGGAAATGACTGGGTCGTCTAATCCACTTGAACCGATTATTGACTGGAAATGGTTGTCTTCGGCTACTTGGACACCATTTGCAAACCATTCTTGGACGTCGTATTCTCGAAAAACTATGAAATTTTATAGATGACAATGCTCCATGCCACAGTAGTTTGTGAGTGGTTTGAAGAACATTCTGGACAATTCGAGCGAGTGATGTGGCCACCCAGGTCACTGAACTTGAATTCCATCGAACATTTAAGGGACAAAATCGGAAGGTCAGTTCGTGCACAACTTCCTACTCCGGCAACACCTGCGCAGTGATGGTTGGATATAGAGGCAACATGGCTCAATAATTCTGAAGTGGACGTCCAACAATTTGTTGAGTCCGTGCCACATCGAGATGCTGCACTATGGCGGGCGAAAGGGGATCCGACACGATCTTAGCAGATATCGCGTGGCTTTCGTCACCTCAGTTTATTTTACTGCGCTGATTCCATAAATCGGCTCGCATGTTCATAATACTTCATTGTCATGACTGTCAGTACGTCGTGGTCTTACGGTTAGCTTTTCTGAGTCTCGATCAAGGAGACACAGGTTCGATTCTCCGCTAAGCGCGCGTGTGCGTGTGTCTGTGAATGTGTGCGTGTGTGTTTGTGTGTTGTGCTCATTTCTCCATCATCGACGCACAAGTCGCCGAAGTGGCCTAAAACAGGACAACTGGCACCAGGTGGCTGAGATCGCTAAAGGCGACTTCCGGCCAAAAAATGCCATACGTACATATGATTGGCTTGACTTTAGTCAGTCGTGGAGGGTTACAAGGGCTTGTGGTACCAGAGCTAAATCGAGAGCTACCAATGAGCTCGTGTAGGGTGGTGACTAACATATTGTCCAGTGAACTTGCTTGGAAACCCATAACCAGGGGAAGTCACTGGATGTTACAACATTTGTTGCGACACCAGCGGATGAATTCCATGGTAGTGGAGGGAGCTTGAGATGGAAAAAAATTGGAAGAAGATGAGGAACTGAGGACGTTGTAGGTGCTACCCTGAGGTGGTTTGCCAAATGAAAGCAAGAGAAATTTCAAAAAAGGCGTCATTACCCTAGAAGGTCTTTTTACATGCAATGTCTAATAAAAAGTAAACTAAATTAGTATGGATTGAATGGCTGGGAGAACCCGAAGGGCAGTTTTAGGCGCCTAATTTAAAAGATTTTCACTAGCCTCCGTCCCATAGTCACCTTTACGTCGCGAAGTATAACAGCTGTGTGCGGAAGAGTGTTTGTTAACTGTAGCTGATTGTAACGGGTGTGTTGGGAGTGTAGTGTCATGTTCGTGTTGAAGATGTGACGTACCGGAAATGATAAAACCCGTTGCCAGCACTTAGCCTACTCCTCTTTACAAGCAGCAAGAAGGCACCCGGTATTAAAGTCCCCATCTGACGAACGGTGCACCATCAAGAGGTTTATATGCCCTTACAAGGCACTGCGAGGAGGGTTGGAATTTAACACAGTACACTGTTGGAAAACTTGTGGGTCAGACACTTTACGTACCAGCCAAACAATGGCAGTGAAAACTTTATGTACCACCCGCACTCGAACTGTGCTACCTCACAGTCGGGCACCACAGCGTAGGCTTGCGTTACCGACTAAGGCTACGGAGGCGGGTAATGTCTAGTGACGGTGTTTCTGGGTGCTCACGTATTTCTGTTCCCGTGAAATGTTGAAACAGAGGAACTCTTTAGCAACGTTGGCTTCTGTAACCTGTAGCGAGGAATTCATTCTGGGTGGTTTGGATACTCGCTGGATATTCCTATTCAACGTTCAATTTGTAAGTTAACAGCTCTGCGGCACCGTAACAACTGTTACAAGCAGCGAGACTCGAGACTGATGTAAAGAAAGTCTTAAGCTCATTGCAAAACTGACAGAGGCGGCTGATTGCTCCAGCCGCTGTACGCCTCTGAGACTCACTATTGACAGAGCAGGGAAAAGGACATTACGACGCAGCAGCGAGGAAAAGCAAATAAATAAAAAATGAAAATATACGAGGAATATCTATGGAGTGAGCATTCTTACTCAAAGAACGGAATTTTTATCGACGACATATTACCATTCAAAAGTCACGTGACCGTAGTGGGATGTAACGTTAGCACTGAAGCAATTTTTAGATTCTGAATGTCATTACTTCGCTAGTACACATAGATGCAAATCAAACGTACCATTTAAAATATATGAGGGGTTCATGGCCTTCTTAACAATTGGTAGGACATTTCGTTTCTTTGCGACTGGTATCGGTATCAGTAATTTTTTACTATAAGAAAGGAAAGCATTTCCACCGCTTTTTCCCAGGTTTCGTACTGCGCTTGATCGTGTTGCGTCATCTTAGAATAAATTAGGCTGCAGCGACGATGCGAAATGCCTTTCTATTTGTTATATAAAGAGCAGTGAAATGGCAACGAGACAGATGGAAAAAAAGTATGTAAACTGTTTATTTCAAAAGTAACAGACATAACGGTTAATACATTTATCCCACTGTGAGACAATAGCATCAGTCCTTCATGGGAAAATGTTTGCGGCCGTCCGAATGAAATCGACAGTCATGAATGTCTTTCTTCATGGCTCCAAAAATACGTAAATGGCATGTGGAGAGATTAGGACTGTATGCAGATTGTGTAAGGGCTTCCCAGCGAAATTTTTGCAGCATAGACAGATCAATCTCGGCAATATGTGTGCAGGCATTACCCTGAAACAGAATGATGCCATCCATCAACATTCCTTGGCGATTTCCATATTTTTGGAGCACTGAACAAAGACATTCGTCGCTGTCGGTTGACTTTGGACGGAGAGGCGCAAGCCTGAGTACAATCGTGGGTCCGTAAGGAATCGCAGTGACATTACCAGCGACTGAGAACATTTGGAGCCTTATGGGAAGGCCCTCCAACTAGCACAATTTGCCACCATATTTCTCAAGACGACATCCAACAACACTGTCAAACAGTTCCAAGACGAATAACTGCTTGCGTAAGAATCAAAGTTAGTCCAAAGCGTTATTGACTTGCTCAATTTGCGGAGCTCTATCTTTCGAAAAAATCGACACATTTTTCTTGAAGTGTAATCATTTATTTGCTTGTACATGTACGTCACATGTACCCTCTTCCACCCTGTTCGGATAATTCCTTCAAGATGCGTCCTTTTTTTCATGTCTGTCTTAGAGGGCAAGCCATGGCCGGCTCTCCTTGTTGCCGTTTGTTCTTTGGCTTTTTGTCACAATCGAGTGGCGTCTTATTTCTCCGTGAGTTACTGTCATAACCTGTTGCTGCCTTGCCTCTGTCAGTGGCAGCGGCAGTGCTAGAACTGCTGTACCATCTTTGGTGTGACCGCTGTACTTCCGTGTGGTGGTGTGTGTGGCAGTCGGTCGGTTGGGACAGAGCAGCGAGGACGTCTCTGCGATGCGAGGTCAGGTGGGATTGAAGATTGATCGATTTAAGAATTAAGTTTTGAAAGTTTGTTCTGTGTGAAACTCTTGTTATCCAGCCCTTAAGCCCTGAGTTGTTCAATGTCTAGCGTGTGGCCTTCAGCTGAGCTTTTACATAAAATATTTTTAAGATAAGGTCTTCAGCTGTCTTAAATCAAAATTTGAAGATTCATTGGTTTAAAACGATTTTTTTAAAAAAAATTGCTCTACCTGAAATTCTTGCTATTCTGGTCCTAAGGGCTGAGTTGTTCAATGTCTTGTGTGTGGCCTTCAGACGAGTATTTACGTGAATTTTTTTTTACTAAGGCCTTCAGCCGTGTGTATTCCTTAAAGTAATTTTCTATAACATGTATTCAGGTCTTCAGCCGTTCTTGTTTTTCGTGTGATTTTGGGCCTTCAGCCCAGAAGGTATCTCAAGTTTTCTTAACTAGGCCTTCAGTCATATTCTTTTATTCAAGTAATGTGTAATTAAGTGATTCTTAGGAAAATAAAAGTTTGTGTGTTTTGTGAAACTGACAGTAACTGATTACGGCCCAGTCCACAACCATAATCTGATCCGCTTTATTCCTGCGAAACCAGATTTCAGAGTGTATAACGTTAACTAAAAAGTATGTGTGGCTGAACATTACATAATAATGGCGAAATTCGTCGACACAGGAATAATATCAGAAGTAACGAGAAAAAGAAGACTGGTATTTTTTGGACATTTGTAGTAAATCCAAGATGGTAGCTTATCCAAAGATATCTCTTGTGGGACAAGACGTCAACAAGAAGTTCGAACCAACAAATTCAGATTTAGAAAAAAAATAATGCAAAAGCTGAAAAAAACACTTACGGAAAAGAGTTCAAGTAAAAGGTATTGAATATGGATGGATTAAAGGTAAGAAGAGTGAAAAAACCTGGTATGGAAAGAGACAGAGAAAACAAAGAATAAGAAATTAAAATTGGCACATGGCCCTTAGTTGCACCATACGAAAAAAAATACATGTATACAATATAGCTCCGTGACGTTACAAGATGGGCCACGTCTCAATGAGGCAGGTACTCGACCATCCCACGAGTCCTATGTTTTCAGGCATTAATATTCACTTACTGTATTACATTGGTTTAATTAAAATCGATGAGTCTGACGGTAGGTTGTAACTACAAAGCAGCTTGCAGTGGGTGCTGTGCAGTGACGTTTGTCGAATACTGAACTGCTGAGCGTACTTTTTTGAACATTATGTAAGTTCATTTCAACTACCTGAATTATTCAGACGGTGCATTTGCTTTTCTGAATGATCAGAAACAGAACCAACTTTAATCCTTTTATTCATTAATATGGTTGAAATGGCTCTGAGCACTATGCGACTTAACTGCTGAGGTCATCAGTCGCCTAGAACTTAGAACTAATTAAACCTAACTAACCTAAGGAATGGGGGAAAGAAATATAGTAGAAGAAGAATGGGTAGCTTTGAGGGATGAGGTAGTGAAGGCAGCAGAGGATCAAGTAGGTAAAAAGACGAGGGCTAGTAGAAATCCTTGGGTGACAGAAGAAATATTGAATTTAATTAATGAATGGAGAAAATATAAAAAATGCAATAAATGAAACAGGCAAGAAGGAATACAAACGTCTCAAAAATGAGATCGACAGAAAGTGCAAAATGGCTAAACAGGGATGGCTAGAGGAGAAATGTAAGGATGTAGAGGCTTATCTTACTAGGGGTAAGGTAGATACTGCCTACAGGAAAGTTAAAGAGACCTTTGGAGATAAGAGAACCACTTGTATGAATATGAAGAGCTCAGATGGAAACCCAGTTCTAAGCAAAGACGGGAAAGCAAAAAGGTGGAAGGAGTGTATAGAGGATCTATTCAAGGGAGATGTACTGGAGGACAATATTATGGAAAGGGAAGAGGACGTAGATGAAGATGAAATGGGACATATGATACTGCGTGAAGAGTTTGACAGAGCACTGAAAGACCTGAGTCGAAACAAGGCCCCCGGAGTAGACAACATTCCATTGGAGCTACTGACGGCCTTGGGTGAGCCAGTCCTGACAAAACTCTATCATCTGGTGAGCAAGATGTATGAAAGAGGCGAAATACCCACAGACTTCAAGAAGAATATAATAATTCCAATCCCAAAGAAAGCAGGTGTTGACAAATGTGAAAATTACCGAACCATCAGTTTAATAAGCTAGAGCTGCAAAATACTAACATGAATTCTTTACAGACGAATGGAAAAACTAGTAGAAGTCGACCTCGGGGAAGATCCGTTTGGATTCCGTAGAAATACTGGAACACGTGAGGCAATACTGACCTTACGACTTATCAGTGACTCTGTAGAGCTACATTTTGACGCTGCTTCTAATATGAAAGAGGGACGTTTATAATGGGCGATGGAATTGAAGATTATGTAGTCACGGAGATGGGATTCAAGAGTGGCTTTTAAAGTGGCTGATGAACTTTAAGATTATTCGGGGAAGATCAGTTTGGATTTCGTAGAAATATCGAAACACGTGAGGCAATACTGACCCTACGACTTATCTTAGAAGAAAGATTAAGGAAAGGCAAACCTACGTTTCCAGCATTTGTAAGAGAAAGCTTTTGACAATGTTGACTGGAATACTCTCTTTCAAATTCTAAATGTGGCAGGGGTAATATACAGGGAGCGAAAGGCTATTTACAATTTGTACAGAAACCAGATGGCAGTTATAAGAGTCGAGGGACATCAAAGGGAAGCAGTGGTTGGGAAGGGAGTAAGACAGGGTTGTAGCCTCTCCCCGATGTTATTCAATCTGTATAATGAGCAAGCAGTAAAGGAAAGAAAAGAAAAATTCGGAGTAGGTATTAAAATCCATGGAGAAGAAATAAAAACTTTGAGGTTTGCCGATGACATTGTAATTCTGTCAGAGACAGCAAAGGACATGGAAGAGCAGTTGAATGGAATGGACAGTGTCTTGAGAGGAGTATATAAGATGAACATCAACAAAAGCAAAACGACGATAATGGAATGTAGTAGAATTAAGTCGGGTGATGCTGAGGGGATTAGATGAGGAAATGGGACACTTAAAGCAGTAAAGGAGTTTCGCTATTTAGGGAGCAAAATAACTGATGATGGTCGAAGTAGAGAGGATATAAAATGTAGACTGGCAATGGCAAGGGAAGCGTTTCTGAAGAAGAGAAATTTGTTAACATCGAGTATAGATTTAAATGTCAGGAAGTCTTTTCTGAAAGTATTTGTACGGAGTGTAGCCATGTATGGAAGTGAAACATGGACGATAAATAGTTTGGACAAGAAGAGAATAGAAGCTTTCGAAATGTGGTGCTACAGAAGAATGTTGAAGATTAGATGGGTAGAGCACATAACTAATGAGGAAGTATTGAATAGGATTGGGGAGAAGAGAATTTTATGGCACAACGTGACCAGAAGAAGGGATCGGTTGGTAGGACATGTTCTGAGGCATCAAGGGATCACCAATTTAGTATTGGAGGGCAGCGTGGAGGGTAAAAATCGTAGAGGGAGACCAAGAGATGAATACACTAAACAGATTCAGAAGGATGTAGGTTGCAGTAGGTACCTGGAGATGAAGAACCTTGCACAGGATAGAGTAGCATGGAGAGCTGCATCAAACCAGTCTCAGGACTGAAGACCACAGCAAACAAAACCTAAGGACATCACGCACATCCATGCCCGAGGCAGGATTCGAACCTGCGACCGTAGTGGTCGCTCGGTTCCAGAATGCAGCGCCCAGAACCGCACGGCCACTCCGGCCGGCTATTCATTAATAATTCCATATCAAATATACTGTCGCATTTGAATGGGTTGTGATTACAATTGTCGGCAGTGAGTTGTTTGCCTTTCAGCGTATGGATTCGGCAGTATTTGAGACGGATATCCTTGCTGCCATGGGCTTTCGGTACGCAACCACGCCGTCACTTTTTTTAACCGATGGGAGAACACGATCGAAAGTAGTGCTGAAACCATTCCTTTCTTTGTTGCTACATTAATGGATGATAGTGACGACGATACATCACTCTCGAGGGTGTAAGAAGAAATAGGAGAAGGGGTATGTATATAAAAGTAATCAAAAAGAACGTACACAAGTGTGATTAACAATTTTCTGATTCGCTAGCCTGGTAGGTTACAAGCTGCTACGACATTTAACCCTGAGAGCTGCGGTAAAGCGAGCAGTGGAAAGTGGTGGGAATAACGTAAAACCAACTACTGGAATCGACCTAATATTGGGGTCGAATCCTAAGTGTAACAGTCACTTGTGACTACACTCTAGCTGTCCGCTTAACCGTGGTAACGAATCTCAACAGCTGCTAGTGGTTTGACATTCACTTGGCTTCTTCTATAGATGATCTCGTGGCTCGGTATCCTATCGCAGAGAGGCAGAGCACGTCGTCAAATCTTGCAGCACTATGTAAAAAGAATACAGGTATGTGACAGTATTTCAATGGTACTATCAAGTAAGCTCGATACCTTAGGATGCCAAATAGTTTTTCCAACGGGAAAAACTCAACAAACGAAGTTACTCCTAATTTGCTTTTACACAGACTTACAATTTTATAGGAAGGCACTAGATGTGACGTCACTGTCCCGCTGCTAAAGCCTGTTCGGTGTGTTTGGAAGCATTCCCGATATTCTTCATTCAAATCCGCGATGATCTGACTGACAGCATATCATAGACCGCCACGTATGGGTCTGCGGAGGCGATGTGACATCAAACATATGTTGTCGTTCAGTGCGGCGGGTTACTTGTGTGAAAACGTAATATCTGCGGCACTGAACATCCACCACAGACGCAGTTGGCCTCGGAAACCCGATTTATTGTGTGCTCACAAATACGCTGCGAGTTATGAGTTTTGCACTGGTTACCATCCCACGTTGGGAGTCATTTACCTCGTCACGTGCTGTGTATTTATTACACACCTGCCTGTCACAGGCTTCTTAGGTATCGTGCCTACACTCGCATCATACGCTGCTTTCCCCAGCAACATACTAGCCGACACTGGACCCAAGAGAAATACACTCCTGGAAATTGAAATAAGAACACCGTGAATTCATTGTCCCAGGAAGGGGAAACTTTATTGACACATTCCTGGGGTCAGATACATCACATGATGACACTGACAGAACCACAGGCACATAGACACAGGCAACAGAGCATGCACAATGTCGGCACTAGTACAGTGTATATCCACCTTTCGCAGCAATGCAGGCTGCTATTCTCCCATGGAGACGATCGTAGAGATGCTGGATGTAGTCCTGTGGAACGGCTTGCCATGCCATTTCCACCTGGCGCCTCAGTTGGACCAGCGTTCATGCTGGACGTGCAGACCGCGTGAGACGACGCTTCATCCAGTCCCAAACATGCTCAATGGGGGACAGATCCGGAGATCTTGCTGGCCAGGGTAGTTGACTTACACCTTCTAGAGCAAGTTGGGTGGCACAGGATACATGTGGACGTGCATTGTCCTGTTGGAACAGCAAGTTCCCTTGCCGGTCTAGGAATGGTAGAACGATGGGTTCGATAACGGTTTGGATGTACCGTGCACTATTCAGTGTACCCTCGACGATCACCAGAGGTGTATGGCCAGTGTAGGAGATCGCTCCTCACATCATGATGCTGGGTGTTGGCCCTGTGTGCCTCGGTCGTATGCAGTCCTGATTGTGGCGCTCACCTGCACGGCGCCAAACACGCATACGACCATCATTGGCACCAAGGCAGAAGCGACTCCCATCGCTGAAGACGACACGTCTCCATTCGTCCCTCCATTCACGCCTGTTGCGACACCACTGGAGGCGGGCTGCACGATGTTGGGGCGTGAGCGGAAGACGGCCTAACGGTGTGCGGGACCGTAGCCCAGCTTCATGGAGGCGGTTGCGAATGGTCCTCGCCGATTCCCCAGGAGCAACAGTGTCCCTAATTTGCTGGGAAGTGGCGGTGCGGTCCCCTACGGCACTGCGTAGGATCCTACGGTCTTGGCGTGCATCCGTGCGTCGCTGCGGTCCGGTCCCAGGTCGACGGGCACGTGCACCTTCCGCCGACCACTGGCGACAACATCGATGTACTGTGGAGACCTCACGCCCCATGTGTTGAGCAATTCGGCGGTACGTCCACCCGGCCTCCCGCAAGCCCACTATACGCCCTCGCTCAAAGTCCATCAACTGCACATACAGTTCACGTCCACACTGTCGCGGGATGCTACCAGTGTTAAAGACTGCGATGGAGCTCCGTATGCCACGGCAAACTGGCTGACACTGACGGCGGCGATGCACAAATGCTGCGCAGCTAGCGCCATTCGACGGCTAACACCGCGGTTCCTGGTGTGTCCGCTGTGCCGTGCGTGTGATCATTGCTTGTACAGCCCTCTCGCAGTGTCCGGAGCAAGTATGGTGGGTCTGACACACCGGTGTCAATGTGTTCTTTTTTCCATTTCCAGGAGTGTACAAGCCCCGCAACGAAGTTGTGATGTCACACTAGTTGCCTTGCCCACCATACATCTTGAATGCTCGGCTCTGTGCAGGCCCACGGAATATCAACGGATTAATGAAAAGTTACCGACTAAAGGTCTGAGTACTCTCATGAGCTTGCATGTATTTAAACCTGCAGTAAAGAATTATTAAACTCGTCTGAAATAGTAACTCGATCCCTACCAGATGGACCGTTGGCACTTATAACACCTAAAGTGTCACGTGCTGTGATGCAGGGCCTGCACATCTCGTTGTCACCTACACATAGTTTCACCATGGTTCATCCATCTGCCATAGATGTTAACGACACTAGCGCGCGAACAGTCGACCAGCTTCGCCGTTTCCGAGGTACTTGTTCCCAGCCAACTCCCTATACAAATCTGCCCTTTCTGAGGGCTTTACCCATTTGCGACACGTTGGAATAATTCATCTTTCGTCTCTGCTCCGCTTATATACTGAGTGGCTGTATTGAAAGTGCAGCTACTGACAGAGGTCCAGTGTGATCTTGGCAAAAACTTGGTGGATATTCTAACGCAGAACCGATATATACTGCAAAAGAATTATTTCCAGTTTTGGTCACCAAGTGCAAATCTGCTGCTGTTAAATACAAGAATGACATACACAAATGTTTCCATAGGTAATGTATTAAAGCGGAACACGGCCGGGAAAGGTCAAATAGGTGAGAAAGGCAGAATGCTGACTTTATTACTAACCGCCGCTTACAAAATTTGATCACTATGAGCACCGAGACGTCGACGGGATATTGTACAGCGCCAGATCTTCACCTGGTGCCCAAATGTCTAATTACTCTTTTCGAACCCATCTCTGACTGCTGGTGGCTGTGGCCCGTTAATTAATATCTTCAATGATCCCCAACGCCCCACGAGAAAGGCCCACGTTCCTCTGTAGGACATCATCTCATTAGCCTGGTGTCGTTACAATTCCCCTGGGAGAGTTCCCCAGACGCTAATATTGGCTCCAAAACACATCTTTCCAGGCACACAGGTAAAGAAAGATGGGTAGCGAATAAAGCAGATGTACTAAAAATAATTCACATGAGGCAGGGAAACTTAGACGTGGCGACAGTAGCACTGAATGACTATTGCAACCAGATTCAAATTCACCACGAAATAGTGGTTCGACTAAGGATGTTGTTTCATGAGACGAAGGGGACTACAACTGCCCTGGAACACAGAAACTACACACTAGCAGAGTATGCTGAAGAATGTCGAAAGAAAAAACACCTACCGAAAGAGAAGAAGACGACCTATGGCCACCTCGCAGAAGAGAAATTAATTGCTGAGACAGAAACTTTACCTGTCAGAATCCTAAGATCTTCAAAGAAGCTGAATCTGACTCCTCTTGTAAACATGGAGCAAAGGGAATGAGCCGTGCGTGGTTCGTGTTCTCGCCGTCGTGTATTTTTTTACTCCCTGTTTTTAACATACTTCCGCCTCACTACGTAAATTTAAATTACTACTGTCACTGAGTTACTGGTTTGCCTGAGCGTGACCGGCCCAAGCTGCGCGTATTGATACATCCCCTCTCGTACTACCTATGCTCGACTGCTATTATTTCCCGGTCGCTGTCTGTCGTAAGGGAGTTCGGATCGCGACTTCGGGCTGCCAGTCAGTTGGACCGTGTCTGGAGCGCAGTCCGGACCTGCCAGTCGGGGAGTTGCACTTCGGCAGCAGTGCAGTCTGGTTGGAGCAGCAGTGAGCTCTGCGTCGACATGGCTCGCCCGACCATTGCCGTCACGCATCACTTGAGCCGGGCCACGGTCTTGGTGGATCGTCCATCGGTCGTCCTGGACGACGCGTTTTGGCTCTCCGGTCGTTCATGAGTCGGCTGTGTGTGTACGCATCGACTCCCGATTTGTCTTTGTGCGTGCTTAGTTACTGTTGGGTATCGTTCAAGTCTTCGTGCAAGTTTTTGTCAGGCTATGTGGGTAGTTTGCATTAGTTCCACTAACGATTATTTTAAATGTTGTCGGCGTACAGGCCGTAGTGTTCCGGTTACCTGCCCTGGCCACTAACGTAATTTCAGGCAGCGTCCTTTCCTCGCCTGTTGTCGCTGTCCAACATGGTGTTTAATTTTGACAGCTAATACATACTCCATAGTGTAACCTCTGGTGTTGAGTTCTCATGTACTGATTGATGGAAAGGAACTACTTATGTCGGTCGGTCCGTGGCTGTCCCTTCGTTGAGTTCGCACGAATTAAGTGTAGTTGGATTCACCACCTGTCTCGCCTAAATGAACGAGGGCAGACCGATCCACTGGAGGCTACTGAGTGCCGTTCTTTTAGTTATCGTTTCGGCAGTTTTATTGTTGGTGTAATTTAACTCTTTTTTATATTTTTAATCTGGCAAGGTTAGTTGTGGGCCTTCAGCCCAGGAAACATGTTCTCAGAGTTTCCTTCAAGTCCAAACATCATCACCTCCTGCTCTTGAAAGGTTATTGTAATGTCCTCTGAAAAATTTTACAAGTTATTGTGGGCTTTCCGCCGTTGGTGTTGCAAAAGAAATGTTGTAACATATATATTTCCTTAATTTTAAGAATTTAACTTTGCGGCCTTCCGTCATCTTATTGCGTTTATCTCTTTCTGTTCGCCTTGCGGGCCATCAGCCCATTTAGCATCTTAAAACCTTGTGGCCTTCTGCCTTCAGTAATCATCATAGTATACTTGGAATTTTAAAGATAATCCAGCGGCCTTCAGCCGCTCCGCATGCTGATCTCATACGTGTATACAATTTATCTTATTCCTAAATTTAAGTGCGTGTCATGTCTTTACAGAATTGAACTTATTCTAAAGGATCTGTTTGGAGACCTTCAGCCTCGAAGCAAATTTAATTCTTTCAAATGTGTATTTGTGAACTAAATGATAATTAATTACAATTGTGAAATGGAGCCGTCCCCCACTCTCTTGGCCGTTTCCACAATCCTAATTACCTGTTAGCCCTGCGGAATTTAACGGGCGTTTCAGGTAACTACACTTCAGACTCTAACTACATTTTTAAAATACTGGAGAAGGATAACTCAAATGTAATAATTTTGTAACAACGTGTTTAATAGAGTTATTACTATAATATCGGCACCCCCATGTCGGACTTTTTCGACGATATTGGTAGGATTGTAACATGTCCCAGTGGTGCATCAGATGAGCAGACGTTTATAATCTCTCTCCAGAGGCTCATCTGTAAATTAAATCCACTCAGAGTGAAAAATACGCCACACTTTCTGAAGCACACAGTACCCGAGTGAGAGGAATGCATCTGGTGGGGTCAGCATGCATGCAGAGCAGCCTTCTTCACACGCAGCGTGACACGAAACCCATACATATTATGAAAAAGGATGTACCTATGAAGCATGTATGTTTGTTTCACATCTCCTCCTAAACCACTGGAGCGATTCTAACTGATCTTGGAACACGCATCACTGACTGTCCAGAAATAAGAACGGGAATAAGAAGCACCTACCTATCAAAGGGGTGACGGTGGGAGTGAAAACAAAACAACCGTGTAGGCCGCTATGCATGGATACCCATATTTTAGTCATCCAGTATTTGAGAATGAGAGAGCTAAGTGACTTGTGAAAAAAAATACATTGTTTCAAACCATTACAAAACTTTCTCCCTGAGAACCCCCACAAAAGGATAAAAGTTTATCGCTCACAACATTTTCGCTGCTCTTTCAGTAAAACTTCCACATGGAGCATGACGTTTTACTTTATTGCTTCTTTACTGCTAAGTGCAAAAATGGTTCAAATGGCTCTGAGCAATATGGGACTTAACATCTATGGTCATCAGTCCCCTAGAACTTAGAACTACTTAAACCTAACTAACGTAAGGACATCACACAACACCCAGCCATCACGAGGCAGAGAAAATCCCTGACCCCGCCGGGAATCGAACCCGGGAACCCGGGCGTGGGAAGCGAGAACGCTACCGCACGACCACGAGATTTGGCCTGCCAAGTGCATCCGCTACACATTTTGTAGACAGTATTCATATATGCCACTGAATGTACCAGCAAAATTATATCAGTGCATGACACAGAGTTGAGCTGCTTGAAATTGCTTGGTGAAATTCGTTAGAGATACAGATGAAATATGTGTACAAATACATCTGAAACTTGTTAAATGTGATCAATTTATTTGACATTTATAAAGGCCCAGGTAAAAAGGTCATCCCAAACCCCTGTAAATATGTAACGGTTTTACTTTTGTGTGCAGCTACAATCATACAAAACTTTTGTTTTGGAATTTGAAAACAAGTGTTATTCCATAATCTAGATTTCGAACTTAGGCCATTATCAGTTGTTAAATGTATTAAAATCATTAGACTTGAGCAGAGCACAAGCCATTTGACGATGACTTGTGTCCTGGAAATATGTCTACGAGTCTTGGGACAGGTACTACTTACTATCACGAAAGAAGCACTGTGAGCGAAGAACGACCAGCCTCATGTTGGAGTAAGAGTGGTATGGTGGCGACAAAAGGTTGGAGCAAGGTTGGACAGAGAAAGGAATGAGGAGAAAGACTCAGACAGGGGGTGGTGGTGGTGGTTAGTGTTTAACGTCCCGTCGACAACGAGGTCATTAGAGACGGAGCGCAAGCTCGGGTGAGGGAAGGATGGGGAAGGAAATCGGCCGTGCCCTTTCAAAGGAACCATCCCGGCATTTGCCTGAAACGATTTAGCGAAATCACGGAAAACCTAAATCAGGATGGCCGGAGACGGGATTGAACCGTCGTCCTCCCGAATGCGAGTCCAGTGTGCTAACCACTGCGCCACCTCGCTCGGTCAGACAGGGGGAACAGGAGATATGCAGAGGGAGGGGAGGAGGAAGTGGATGGGAAAAACGAAGAGATGGACAGAGAGAGGGGAGAAGAGATGAACAGAGAAAGGAAAGATGTGGTGATGAACTGGGAGATAAGGAGACGGACAGCGAGAGGTAGGAGGAGTAAGAGATGGACAAAGAGTAGAAGGGGGAAGGAAATGGATTTAGAGGGGGACGAGGAGACAGACAGAATGGGGAAGGAGCAGATAGACAGGGGGGAGACGAACACATGGAGCACACGGACGGAAGGGGCAGTATGAGAGGTGGGGTGTGGATGAGGTGGACAGACAGTGAGAGAAGGAGTGGATGGACCAATACGAGAGTGGAATAGAAACTTATCTGGGCAATTGTGGGTACTCAGCTAATTCAGTGGTCAATCAGAACATTATGATCAGAGACCTATTATCGATATAAACCGGCCCAGGTCATAGTAGCGTCATCTGACGACGAACGACAGCTAATCACACACAGGCACGGTTCTTGCAGTATAGAAGAATACGTTGCCCGTCTGTAGAGGGGGAAGGCATGCGATTTATCTGAGTTGACTGGTGACAGATCGTGATGGCCCAGAGGGTCAGAAAAAGCTTTACGGTAACTGCACGACTGGTCAGGTGTGCGAGGAGTGCTGTGGGGACAGTGTTCAACACGTGGCGAAACCAAGGTAAAACCAATTCTAGCCGTCTTGCGGTTGGGTGGCCACACCTCATTACAGATGTCGGACGTAATAGGTTGGGCGAATGGGTAAAACAAGACAGAAGGCAAACTACGTTAAAACTAACATCAGAGTTTAATGTTGGGTAGAGTACAAATGTCTAAACACTCCTAACGATGGTCCTCCGCAGCTAGCGACCCAGGCATGCACCAATGTTAACACTTCGACATCGGCAACTACGACTGAAATGGGCCCGTGTCCACCTAATACCTTCTTCATCATGCCGATGAGAGAGCCTCAAATCAGTAGTCTTCCAGGGGAACTGCTCCTTCAAGCCTATACTACGGGATGGAGACAAGCTGGCAGCGACTCCTCTATGCTCTGGGGAAGATTCACATGGGCGTCCAGGGGACCAGTGAAGCTCGTGAAAAGCAACATGACGGCCAAGTAGTATCAAAATGGTTCAAATGCCTCTAAGCACTAAGGGACTTAACAGCTGAGGTCATCAGTCCCCTAGACGTAGAACTACTTAAACCCAACTAAAATAAGGACATCACACACATCGATGCCCGAGGCAGAATTCGAACCTGCGACCGTTGGTGCAACGCGGTTCCGGACTGCAGCACATAGAACCGCTCGGCCACAGCGGCCGGCCAAGGAGTATCGTTCTTGTGATGGATTGGTTCGAGGAACACAATGGCGAGTTCCAATTGAGACGACGCTTCATCCAGTCCCAAACATGCTCAATGGGGGACAGATCCGGAGATCTTGCTGGCCAGGGTAGTTGACTTACACCTTCTAGAGCACGTTGGGTGGCCCGGGATACATGCGGACGTGCATTGTCCTGTTGGAACAGCAACTTCCCTTGCCGGTCTAGGAATGGTAGAACGATGGGTTCGATGACGGTTTGGATGTACCGTGCACTATTCAGTGTCCCCTCGACGATCACCAGAGGTGTACGGCCAGTGTAGGAGATCGCTCCCCACACCATGATGCCGGGTGTTGGCCCTGTGTGCCTCGGTCGTATGCAGTCCCGATTGTGGCGCTCACGTGCACGGCGCCAAACACGCATACGACCATCATTGGCACCAAGGCAGAAGCGACTCTCATCGCTGAAGACGACACGTCTCCATTCGTCCCTCCATTCACGCCTGTCGCGACACCACTGGAGGCGGGCTGCACGATATTGGGGCGTGAGCGGAAGACGGCCTAACGGTGTGCGGGACCGTAGCCCAGCTTCATGAAGACGGTTGCGAATGGTCCTCGCCGATACCCCAGGAGCAACAGTGTCCCTAATTTGCTGGGAAGTGGCGGTGCGGTCCCCTACGGCACTGCGTAGTATCCTACCGTCTTGGCGTGCATCCGTGCGTCGCTGCTATCCGGTCCCAGGTCGACGGGCACGTGCACCTTCCGCCAACCACTGGCGACAACATCGATGTACTGTGGAGACCTCACGCCCCACGTGTTGAGCAATTCGGCGGTACGTCCACCCGGCCTCCCGCATGCCCACTATACGCCCTCGCTCAAAGTCCGTCAACTGCACATACGGTTCACGTCCACGCTGTCGCGGCATGCTACCAGTGTTAAAGACTGCGATGGAGATCCGTATGCCACGGCAAACTGGCTGACACTGACGGCGGCGGTGCACAAATGCTGCGCAGCTAGCGCCATTCGACGGCCAACACCGCGGTTCCTGGTGTGTCCGCTGTGCCGTGCGTGTGATCATTGCTTGTACAGCCCTCTCGCAGTGTCCGGAGCAAGTATGGTGGGTCTGATACACCGGTGTCAATGTGTTCTTTTTTCCATTTCCAGGAGTGTATTATATTACGGAACATCTAAGTACTACAGATTTAATCTATAGTATAATTTTGGCTCATGTCACACTCAAATGTTACAACTTTATGTACACATCAAGTTGTGACATCATACTTATATATTAATGCTGGAGGGAATTGACACCATGAAACCTGCAGGGCTATCCCTAAATCTGTAAGAGCACGAGGTGGTGGATATCTCTTCTGAGCAGCACGTTGTAATGCATCCAAGATATGCTCAATAATGTAATGTCCGGAGAGTTCGGTAGCCAGAAGAGTGTTACTGCCTGGAGCAACTCTGTAGCAATTCTGGACGTGTGGGGTGTCGCATTGTCCTTCTGGAATTGTCGAAGTCCGTCGTTATACACAATGGACATGAATGGATGCAGTTGATCAGACAGGATGCTTACGTACGTGTCACCTGTCAGAGTCGTATTCAGACGTATCAGGGTCACATATCACTCCAACTGCACACACTTTACACCATTACAGAGCCTCCACCAGCTTGAACAGTTCCCAGTTGACATACAGCATCCACGGATTCATGACGTAGTCTCCATACCCGTACATGTCCATCGGCTCGATAAAATTTGAAACGAGACTCGTCGGACCTGGCAACATGTTTTCAGTCCTCAACTGTCGAATGTCGGTATTGACGAGCCCATGCAAGGCGTAAAGCTTTGTGCCGTGCAGTCATCAAGGGTACACGAGTGGTCCTTCGGATCCGAAAGCCCATATCGATGATGTTTCGTTGAACAGTTCGCACACTGACACTTATTGATGGCCAGCATTGAAATCTACAGCAATTTGTAGAAGGGTTGCACTTCTGTCGCGTTGAACGATCCTCTTCTGCCGTGGTTGGTCCCGTTCTTGTAGGACCAGGATCTTTTCCGGCCGCTGCGACGTAGGGGATGTTTTACCGGATTTCTGAAGTTCACGGTACATTCGTGAAACAGTCGTACGGGAACGTCGCCACTTCATCACTACCTCGGGATGCTGTGTGCCATCGCTCATGCGTCGACTATAAGAACACGTAGAAACTCACTTAAATCTTTATAACATGCCATTGTAGCAGCAGCAACCGATATAAGAACTGCGCCAGACACTTGTTGTCTTATATAGTGTTGCCGACCCTCAACGCCGTATTCCTCCTGTTTACGTATCTCTGTATTTGAATAAGCATACCTATACCAGTTTCTTTATCGCTTCAGTTACCGTGCAGGATACTTGGAAAGTCACACTTTGGCGGGAAGTATGCTCTCTTAAAGACTTCCATAAAAACCTGTCTATGTATATGATGTTTAGAACAAGCAAAGAAGATATGCATCAGGTTACCTTCCATTAGGAGCGTGCACTCAGCGACTGTGATATGATTTACAAATGATAGAGCATAGCAATCAGTCGTCCTTTTCTTGCAGTTTTATTCGGCAAATCTAGATTTCGGCTTGTGTCTAGCCATTATCAGTGCACTGTTTCATAGTATTAGTGCATGCATTTGCAGAATAAAGCTGCAAGAAAAGGACGACTCTTTGCTGTGCTCTATCATTTGTAAAAGAAAATATGGTTTAGATCAGCTTAGGGGGGTATTGTCACAGTTACAGTAGGAGAATTCAAGGCTACAGTTAGGTGAGGATGGGCTGGAAAATATCCTTGATTGGACCGCAGGCAAACTGCACTAGTTATTACTATCCTTGAAAACTTTTTCTTGGAACCAAGGTTCATATGACATAGATATCGATACAAACCATCTGTCATTATTAGCTACAGATAACATCCAATATTTTTCCAATATTTAGTCTGATTTAGGAACACTTGAGTGATAATCCTATAAAATTCCTGCTGTAAGTTCTTTGCAATCTGATCTCTCTGTTCATTGTACGTCGTGCCTGAGAGAGAGAATCCAAATGAAAGACAGACGGTTCCTCCATCGTTTTTTTTATCAGGTGAATAATTTTTACTGCAGATATGTTTGTATCTTACTCATCCAGTTAACATAAACACCACTCTTTTCTCTTTGAGACTTATAAGTATTTTCTTTCGGTAAATGTTAGTAACTGAAATCAATAAAACACTAACGAGATATTGCGGTGATTTAGGAATTGGACTTCAAGTGAGATTAATTATCTTTTATTCTCTAGCCGTTGACAACAGGTAGCATTCATTTCAAGCTTCAATTATCTGTATAGCGATATACTTTCGAATACGCCATTAATACTGCCGTCTCTAACACTGAGAAAAACAAAAGAATTAAACATACAAAACTAAGGGCCATTATGTACAATAATCACATATGTCTGCTCAAAAAAAATTTAATTAATGTCAGATTACAGCCATGATTAATTTAACACGTATCTCATCTCTGCGACTGTTGTTGTTGTGGTCTTCAGTCCTGAGACTGGTTTGATGTAGCTCTCCATGCTGCTCATGATTAGTGTAACACGCATCTCATCTCTGTGACTGTTGTTGTGGTCTTCTGTCCTGAGACTGGTTTGATGCAGCTCTCCATGCTGCTCTATCCTGTGCAAGTTTCTTCATCTCCGAGTACTATTGCAACCTACATCCTTTTGAATCTGTTTAGTGTATTCATCTCTTGGTCTCCCTCTACGATTTTTACCCTCCACACTTCCCTCCAGTACTAAACTGATGATCCCTTGATGCCTCAGAATATATCCTACCAACCGATCTCTTCTTCTAGTCAAGTTGTGCCACAAACTTCTCTTCTCCCCAGTCCTATTCAATACTTCCTCATTAGTTATGTGATCTACCCATCTAACCTTCAGCATTCTTCTGTAGCACCACATTTCGAAAGCTTCTATTCTCTTCTTGTCCAAACTATTTATCGTCCATGTTTCACTTCCATACATGGCTACACTCCATACAAATACTTTCAGAAACGATTTCCTTACACTTAAATCTATACTCGATGTTAACAAATTTCTCTTCCTCATAAATGCTTTCCTTGACATTGCCAGTCGACCTTTTATATCCTCTCTACTTTGACCATCATCATTCATTTTGTTCCCCAAATAGAAAACCTCATTTACTACTTTAAGCGTCTCATTTCATAATCTAATTCCCTCACCATCACCTGACTTAATTCGACTACATTCCATTATCGTCGTTTTGCTTTTGTTGATGTTCATCTTATATCCTCCTTTCAAGTCCCTGTCCATTCCGTTCAACTGCTCTTCCAAGTCCTTTGCTGTCTCTGACAGAATTACAATGTCATCTGCAAACCTCAAAGTTTTTATTTCTGCTCCATGGATTTTAATACCTAATCCGAATTTTTCTTTTATTTCCTTCACTGCTTGCTCAATATAGAGATTGAATAACATCGGGGAGAGGCTACAACCCTGTCTCACTCCCTTCCCAACCACTGCTTCCCTTTCATGCCCCTCGACTCTTATAACTGCCATCTGGTTTCTGTACAATTTGTAAATAGCCTTTCGCTCCCTGTATTTTACCCCTGCCACCTTCAGAATTTGAAAGAGAGTATTCCAGTCAATATTGTCAAAAGATTTCTCTAAGTCTACAAATGCTAGAAACGTAGGTTTGCCTTTCCTTAATCTTTGTTTTAAGATAAGTCGTAGGGTCAGTATTGCCTCACGTGTTTCGATATTTCTACGAAATCCAAACTGATCTTCCCCGAATAATCTCAAAGCTCATCAGCCACTTTAAAAGCCACTCTTGAATCCCGTCTCCGTGACTATATAATCTTCAATTTCATCAGCCATTATAAACGTCCCTCTTGCATATTACAAGCAGCGTCAAAATGTAGCTCTACAGACTCACTGTTTTACAGTATATATTCCTACAGTCTGTTAACCGATTAATTTAACTGGAGACTTAGGAGAATGTAGCGGATTCACACAATTACATGTTCTGTCATTTCAATTTTAAGGATTTTCGCTTGATGAATTAATATTTGACAAGCGTTAAATCTATTGCATCTTGATTAGTAACAAATAATAATGATCTTGTCTGACGGCTGGAACACACATAATTATTCTAAGAAAAAAACACTTGTCTACTGAATTTATGTATTGCTTTCCTTTGGCACTTTCTGACCAGGCAGTTATTACAGGGGGCACAGCCGGCCGGAATGGCCGAGCGGTTCTAGACGCTTCAGTCTGGAACCGCTCGACCGCTACGGTCGCAGGTTCGAATCCTGCCTCGTTCATGGATGTGTGTGGCGTCCTTAGGTTAGTTAAGTTCAAGTAGCTCTAAGTTCTAGGCGACTGATGATCTCAGATGTTAAGTCCCATAGTGCTCAGAGCCATTTGAACCATTTGAACAGGGGGCATAGCAGAAACGTGCAACGTTGAAAAGGACGTGAGACATAAAAACAAACGTGGCAGTGTCGTGCATGACTCGATACACAATGTTAAGGAGACGTGGGCTACTGAACGGTGCGGCAACTGTCTTCCTAGGAAAGCTGAATGGGAGCAGCGCTGATTAGCGAGCAAGATAACACAGTAAACAGAAGATTTTCGTAAATTTTCTCGAAGTCTACAAAGACTCACTACAAATAATGCAGCAAGAAACAGATTCCAACTCATACAATAACAACAATGATTCGGCTCCCTGTTCTAAAGCATGAACGGCGGCAATAGAGCCACGACTAGGTGGCAACTGTGTAGCATCACATAGCGAAGCACTTCTGAACACGAGTGCGGTGAATGACTGCCACTGGCAATCCTGGTGAATGGCTGCCACTGGCGGAGACAGAGGGTGCTCACAGTCCAGAGCCGCTGAAGGCGAGGCTCAGCGTGCATGCACCACTGGGTCTGCCAGGTCCTGAACGACTGCTATTGGCGTCAGACGGAAACTTGTAACATTGCCAATTATAACGCCCATTGGGTGGTACTGATCATCATGCACTGATAATCGTGATCATCATAACAGATGCAGCATGAGAAGATAGGCTGATTGCGTGGTAGTCCCCACACTTATCTGTTGTTGATATCTTCAGAATTGTGTGGACGCATTTTCCCATAATTATGAAAGTATGTTTGCAGTCTCATAGATACTGGGCACTAACTAGGATAGTTGTCTGTTTCTCCCTTCAGCAATGATACCAAAGGGATACTATTTCTTTTGCCTTATTTGATTTCAAGTTTTCCAAAGCTCAGTTAAATTATAATACTGGATCCACTATGAAACTTCCTGACAGATTAAAACTGTGTGCCCGTCCGAGACTCGAACTCTGGACCTTTGCCTTTCGCGGGCATGTGCTCTACCATCTGAGCTACCGAAGCACGACTCACGCCCGGTACTCACAGCTTTACTTCTGCCAGTATCCGTCTCCTACTTTCCAAACTTTACAGAAGCTCTCCTGCGAATCTTGCAGAACTAGTACTCCAGAAAGAAAGGGTATTGCGGAGAGATGGCTTAGCCACATACTGGAGGATGTTTCCACAAGGAGGATTTCACTCTGCAGCGGAGTGTGCGCTGATATGAAACTTCCTAGCAGATTAAAACTGTGTGCCCGTCCGAGACTCGAACTCGGGACCTTTGCATTTCGCGGGCATGTGCTCTACCATCTTTTTTTTTTCTTTTTTTTTTCCTTTCGCGGGCAAGTGCTCTACCAACTTTTTTTGTTTTTTACTACCCCTTTTTTATTTTTTATTTTTTATTTTCTTTTTTTATTTTTTTGTGTTTTTTATTTATTTTTTTTCTTTATTTATTTTTTTTATAAAGTAATTTCCCTTAAAAGCCCTTTAGGAAAATGGAACTAAAAAAACCCCTAAGTGCCACCGCCACTTTTCATCCTATAACAAAAAAATCTGATCCACTTCAGGCGTTGGCTCCTGAGTAAACCCAACCCCAGAGAGCTGCCTATATATCAGGGGAAATATGGGAAATCAAGGTTAGGGCTATACTTTGCCACTTTTTTTTTGTTACATGTGAATTCTAGTAAGTAAGTGTTACAAGTAAGTGTTACAACAACAAAGGTGGCATAAAAGAGTAATCCAGAAATAAAAACATAAATCACTGATGTAATTCCAACTAAAAGGTTCTTCAATAATGTAACTGGTTCCACTTGGAGCCTCGTCATCGTTATCTGATATCTCCAATTGCGCCTTTGAAGGGCATCTGCAACGGAGGCATTCAGCTTCGGTAGTGCCTCAAGGAAAACAGCATCCCTGCAGCAGCTTGTCTCTTCCTTCGCTCATGGCTGACAAGGCAGAACGTTCAGCCGTTTGTGTGATGCGGCACAGAACATTAACCGCAGCTCGGTACTCCCCAGCTGAGTGGGGGGTTAACGAAAACGCTGCGTAAATAATTTGCGAAGAGCGTAC
Source organism: Schistocerca gregaria (assembly GCF_023897955.1). Taxonomy (NCBI): domain Eukaryota; kingdom Metazoa; phylum Arthropoda; class Insecta; order Orthoptera; family Acrididae; genus Schistocerca; species Schistocerca gregaria. The sequence continues at coordinate 153,116,596 of NC_064920.1, forward strand.
GGTATTTCGGTGTGCGTTCGAGGGCATTGTGAGCATTTTGCAGGAACCACCAGTAGTCAAGCTGCTCTTTCTCTCCGTCGCGAAAGATGTAGGCGACTGTAAGTCCTTTGAACCATGTAAGCGCATGATATTTTGCAGTCGGAAAGTAAGTTCCATCGGGACAGAGTAGGGTCTGAGGGTCAATCATATCAGGTGTGACCCGGAGGTAACAAGCCAATATCTTCTGTGTTAGTCGCCAAACTCCGGACGATGATGCGCAAGTAAAACGATGTTCATCAGTATCCAAAACGTGACAATCTGGGCAATAGGGGGAGTCTGCCAGTCCAATAGTGTGAAGTCGCTGTAGTGTGGCATATTTTTTGTTGGCGATCTGATACCACTTCGAACGCACCGTGGAGGACAGAAAGTTGTGGTGTATCGTTTTCCACACTCTTGGCCAGTGAACCGTAGGGTACTTGTTTTCCACCACGTTATGGGGAACAGCACGCAGAAGGTTGGTGTAAAAATATTTCGCCTTTGGTGGACGCGTGGCGGAGAGGTTCAAGCTGACATAGCTGTAATCAAGAATGAAGGTCGACACATGGGAGAGCTGTGGTGCGACGTGCGCAACCGACACCGGCGGGACGTTAGAGACTGGCATCAGAACCTGTAGTAAACGACCCGTGAGAGAGGTATATTGACTTTTCCATCGTTTCCTCATGTTGCTCATGTAAAGGCTAGCTGCTCTCGCCCTGACGTTGACCAATCCCAGCCCTCCTTTGTGCACTGGGAGGGTAAGAGTGTCGTATCGTACTTTAAAGATATGACCTGCGGAAACGTAGTAACTGAGGGCCGCTTGAAGCCGGCGACCTATCTGCAGCGGTAGTGGGAGGACTTGTGCAACGTGATTGAGTTTTGATGCCACATAGAGGTTCAGGTATTCAACACGTTGTAGCTGGTTCAAGTCCCGGAGCAGGTTCTGTCGCACCATTGCGCGTATGATCTGTAATAACCGTCGGTAGTTTGCTGCAGCTGTTTTACGTACATCTTTCTTGAACGTGATTCCCAAATATCGCAGATCAGAAACTGGTGGGAGGGGAGCGAGGGCTTCCGGTCCGAGACCTCGCCCAATATCCAACGCCGCCGACTTGTTGATGTTCAGAAGACTGCCGGCGGCCTGTCCGTATCGCTCAATCCAGGTTAGTACGCTTTGAACTTCGTCATTGGAACGAACCAGCAGTAGCAGGTCGTCAGCGTATGTCCTATAGCGAAAGGTGACGTCCCGCAGCGTGATGCCAGATAGGCGGTGGTTAAGGCCCCCTAGGAGTGGCTCGAGTGCGATGGCATAAAGGTAGGTAGAAAGGGGACAACCCTGTCGTAGAGACCTCTTAATGGGTACTGGTCCTACCGTCCTTCCATTGACCTGGACGTGTGAGCTGGCTGCGGTCCAAAGACGCCGTAGGGTGTCGATGAGGCCCGGGGGGAATCCCATACAGTCCATCACTCGTAGGAGGAAGTTGTGGTGCACTCTATCAAAGGCGCGGTTGAAATCTACGGAGACGATCGCCGCTCTCAGACGGCACGCAGAAGCGATTGCTATTAAATCCCTGCAGTCACCGGTGGCCATGTGTATGTTGGCTTCTCCCCCCTGCGACGTCTGTTCAGGAGCGAGGATCATCGGCAAAGTCGTCTTAATACGGCTCGCCATAATCCTGGTGAAAATCTTGTAATCGGCGTTCAGCATTGTAAGCGGCCGATAGTCGTTAATCGATAGCCCTCCACCTGGCTTGTGTACCGGTATGAGAAGTCCTTCTACAAACGCTGGCGGCACAACACAGTCTGGAGACGTAAGTTCGCGGAACATTATAACCCAGCGAGGCATCATGATGTCACGGAAAGTCCGGTAGAATTCGATGGGCAATCCATCAGGTCCAGGAGACTTATTGGCCGCACCTTTGTCCACGGCGTCTTCGACTTCTTCGAGTGAGATTTCCTCTGTTAGTGCATTCACAGTAGCCTCGTCGATAGTACGTGTTACCTGCTGTAACACTTCAGTAGTGGCCTCGTCATCGACGATTCTTTCCTTGTAAAGATGACGAAAATGATCCTCCATCGCCTTTACTATGGTTGCTTGGGTCGTACATAAGCGACCGTCGTGTGTCCTGAGTTGTGTGATTAAGTGTTGGCGTTGTCGGCGCTTATCCGCCACAACGTGATGCATAGTGGGTTCCTCCGCAAACGTTCGGTCGTGCCGTCGCGAGCGGACGACTGCACCTTCTAGTCGGCGCTTCGTCAATGATAGTATGTGAGCCTTGATTCTGCTTTGATCATGTTGTCTCTCCGGGGACGGGGGTAAGGCGTCGAGGTCCCTGAGAGTCGCGTAGTAAAAATCGAGGGTCTGTCGATGCCACGCAGTCACGTCCTTGCCATATTGCATAAGTGTCCTACGGATTGCTGGTTTGGCACAGAGGAGCCACCACTCCAGGGTCGAGGCGTATCGAGGGTGGCGGCGTTCACAGTCAGTCCACGTTGCTGCAACTTGCCGACGGCAATCCAGATCCTGGAGATGAGTTATGTTGAGCTTCCAAAAGCCATTGCTGCGCCAGACTTGTTGGGGGCGTAGGTGTATAGTGCAGATATAGGCACTGTGATCAGAATAGGCTTGACGCCATAGTTCGGCGTCCACCACACCTTGTGTGAGATCTTGTGACACATATATGCGGTCTAGTCGGCTGGCCGAATGACTGGTAAGATGAGTGTGGCCAGAGTGGTTACCGTGGACTTTTTCCCACGTGTCGCACAAGTGAAGTTCTTGGATTATCGCACCCAGTTCCTGACAAGGCGTGTAATGTGGGATTTGGTCCTTGGGGTGAAGTACGCAATTAAAATCGCCAGCGAAGACGCTGTGGTCGTATCGTCCTAGGAAAAGGGGAGCGACATCTGTGGAGTAGAATCTGGCGCGGTCGTGACGTCTTGTGGTACCCGACGGCGCGTAAACATTAATGAATCGGGTGTTGAGTGCCGTAAATGCTATTCCTCGAGCGGAGGGAAGAAACGTGACGTCGGTAACTTCAATACCTTCACGCACTAATATTGCCACTCCGGTATCTGCAGGGCTACCGGGCGTCACATGTGTGGTGTACCCGTAAAAGTGCGGGAGTGCAGTCGTTTTCGCTTCTTGTAGGAAAGCAAAGTCAACCCCTATGGCTCGTATGGTTTCTTTCAAAAGTTGGATCTTGACAGGAGAACTGATCATGTTGATATTCATTGTCGCCAGGCGGTAAGCCTGGCAACGAGTTGTTTGGGCGAGGTTATCCATGGTGAAGGTGGAGAGAAGCGAACATCGGAAGTGATGTCACTCCCCGCCGAACGCGGTCCTCCTTGTGCTGCTTATGCTGCATGATCCGGCGGCGCCTCAGCTGGCCGCGGGTCTTGATCTTGTGTCTCAACGTCCTCGGCCCATGAAGCGGGCGCGGATGTCTGTTCATGGTCCATAGCCTCAGAATGTTTGATAGCAAGGGACCTGGCGACTTCGCTACCTGCACTGGTACCTTCCCGCTGCTCAATGTTTCTGTCAATAGGCCGATGGTCGAAAGCTGCACGTTTTTCTGTCTGTTCTGCAAGGTTGGAGTCAGTGGAAACAGCTTCAGCTTCGCGGCTGGCTTCTTGAGTGGTCAGTCGTTCTTCCCCGGCCGAATGCGAGCCGCTGTGTTCCGACACGGTCCGACGACGCCGCTTTCGGCGTTTCGGTGATCGCTGTTTCCGTACGTGGCCTTCATTGTCAGAAGACGGTACTGACTCATGCTCCGCCGGAACAAACGCTTCGGTCGGTACAATAAGGGAATCAATTGCCATCTTACTGGCGTCAATGTCTGTCGCGTTCGGTAGCTCCAGAGTCGTAGTGCTATTTTCCACCACTGGCCAGGTCGGCGGATCATCCAGGTCTTTGTCCGTGGAAAGTGATTCTTGTACCGCTGAAGCGGTCGGCCGTGTCTGTTGTGTGGAGAACGTCGTGAGCGCCGCCGCGTAAGTAACGGGTAGAATAGTCTTCGCCGCTGGTGGTGCAACGTCCTTCGGTGGGAGTTGTGTGATCCGACGCTGGAGGCACTCGGAACGAAGGTGACCTTCCTTACCGCATCCGGAGCACGTCTTCGGTTGGCCGTCATAAATAACTATGGCCCGGCATCCACCTATCTGTAGATAGGATGGCACGTGTCGTTGGAGATCTATGCGCACTTGGCGTACTCCATTGAGTACTGGATACGTCTTAAACTGGGTCCATTTTTCAGCCACGTGTTCGTGTACCGTGCCGTAGGGGCGGAGCGCCGCTACAACTTCTGCCGCCGGGAGTTCAAATGGAAGTTCGAAGATGCGTATAGTCCGCAGTCCCATTGCGGCATGGCCCACATCGACGTTGCCAACATTTCCATCTGCGTGGCAGAAGCGGAGTTCTTGTTTCATCTCTCGAAGCACCTTTTCGCAAGTAGTTTCGTTTATGAGCTTTACATAGACCGTGCTACTGACGATCGAAAAGTGAATGCCGACAATGTCGGCAGCCGGGATCTTGGCTTCCTCTTTTAAAAAACGTTCGACTTCGAGCGCCTTTGGTCGGTAAAGTCGTTCCGAAATGTGAATTTCAAGGTTGATCTTCTGTACTGGTTTGCCATGGTCTTGGAGCGATACGGCGTCACGTTAGTGTCGGCCGAAGAAAGTAAACAAGGCGCGCGGGCCCTCTCTGCCAGCGGAGAGCACACACCGCACGTCCGCTTCGCTCGGCTGCGAGAGCCGCACTGACCATCTGAGCTACCGAAGCACGACTCACGCCCGGTACTCAGAGCTTTACTTCTGCCAGTATCCGTCTTCTACCTTCCAAACTTTACAGAAGCTCTCCTGCGAATCTTGGAGAACTAGCACTCCTGAAAGAAAGGATATTGCGGAGACTTGGCTTAGCCACAGCCTGGAGGATGTTTCCACAATGAGATTTTCACTCTGCAGCGGAGTGTGCGCTGATATGAAACTTCCTGCAAATTAAAACTGTGTGCCCGACCGAGACTCGAACTCGGGACCTTTGCCTTTCGCGGGCAAGTGCTCTACCATCTGAGCTACCGAAGCACGACTCACGCCCGGTACTCACAGCTTTACTTCTGCCAGTATCCGTCTCCTACCTTCCAAACTTCACAGAAGCTCTCCTGCGAATCTTGCAGAACTAGCACTCCTGAAAGAAAGGATATTGCGGAGACGTGGCTTAGCCAGAGCCTGGAGCATGTTTCCACAATGAGATTTTCACTCTGCAGCTCAGATGGTAGAGCACTTGCCCGCGAAAGGCAAAGGTCCCGAGTTCGGGTCTCGGTCGGACACACAGTTTTAATCTGCCAGGAAGTTTCATATCAGCACACACTCCGCTGCAGAGTGAAAATCTCATTCTGGATCCACTATGTCTTCCATATCGACCCTTGTTTCTTCCTCAATCATGTTTTCTGAGAAGTCATCATTCACAGAGGCCTTCACTGTATTCTTGCCGCATCTCTACTCTCTCCTCTGCATTTAACAGTGTAATTCCTTTTGCACTCTCAATGGTGACGCCCTTGGTTTTAAACTCACTGATTGTTGTTTTTACCTTTCTAAATGTTGAGTCAGTGCTTCTGAAGACTATGTCATTCTCAATGTCTTCTTATTCCTCCTGTACCTATTTCCCCTTTGCTTCCCTGCGCTTGTTATTTATTTCATTCCTATGTGACTTATATTGCTGTATTCCTGTATTTCCCAGAGAATTTTTATATTTTCTTATTTCAGCGATCAGTTCGATTATTTCTTTTGTTACCACAAGATTTTTCCGTTACCTTTTTTGTACCTATGTTTGTCTCTTCAGCTCCTGTGTCTGACAATATTAGAGATCACTCTTCAACTGAACTACTTACTATTGTACCCACCATCACAGTGTCTACAGCCTTATAGAACTTCAACCACGTCTCATCACTCCGCATTGCTTCAGTTTTTCACTTCGTTGCACATTGATACTTCCAGAGCATTATCTTAAACTTCAGTCTACTCTTCATCGTTACTAAATTGTTATCTGAGTCTATATTTGCTCCTGGGTAAGCCTTGGAATTCAATATCTGATTCAGAAATCGTTGACCATGATGTAATCAAGCTGGAATCTTCCTGTGTCTTCAGACTTCCTCTAAGTATACTTCCACCTCGCTGGGTAGCCGTGCGGTCTACGTTGTCTTGTCACGGTTCGCGCGGCTCCTCCCGTCGTAGTATCGAGTCCTCCCTCGGGCATGGATGTGTCTGTTGTCCTTAGCGTATGTTACTTTAAGTTAGATTAAGTAGAGCATAAGCCTATGGACCGATACCTCAGTAGTTTACTCGCATAGTTTTTACAACAAATTTACAAATTTAAGTGTATCCCCTCCTTTTGTGACACTTTAGTACTGTATGCGATATACTAAATGAAAGATGTTGGAGAATTCAATCATTCTTTCCCGTCTCTTATTCCTACGACCGAGCCCGTATTCTCTTGTAATTGTTTTTCCTGTTTCTTCCCCCACTACAGTGTGCCAGTCTCCCATGATTATTAGATTATCATCTTCCTTTACATACTCAGTTACCGGTTCAATATCCTTATACATTTTCTCTAACTCTTCGTCTTCTGCTTGTGACATGGGCATGTATACTTGATCTATTGTTATCGCTGTTCACAACTAAACCCAAGCCTGTTATAACATTTTCAGTTACTGTTGGTATTGCCCCACATTCATTTGACCAGAAATTTTTATCTTCTTCCCGTTTCACGTCACTGGCCCGCACATTATCTAGTCTGAGCGTTTGCATTTCCGTTTTCATGTTTCCTAGCTTGCCTACCATGTTCATGCTACTGACATTCTGTGATCCGAATTGCAGAACTGAGACAAGGCAGTGTGATGTCATAACACCGTGCACTTTCAAAGTTGGTCATTAAACAAATTAAACAGTTTAGTATAATAATTAAGAAAAGTAATTAGTTGGAAAAATGTTAATTGATGCAGTATTTCATCACACTAATAATAATGGAAATCGCTTAACGCTCAGCGAATGTATATAGAAGAAATACATGAGTTTTCATTTATCAGCTTACTCAGAGGTGGCTCGAGCGTGAGGAAGCTGGATCGCCATTGTTGTTTCTTCCATGTTTGCCACAGTTGGATCTTCGACAAGGTAGTGGTCTGCACTCGGGTTTCTCACCCTATCTACCTGCGTGTCTATCACTTTTGAAGTTAGATTTCTATTTACTCTTGTGTAGTAAACAAGAAATTTGCAGTCACATACAGACAATGTACATCTGTATATGTCTTTTCTTAAAATTAAGGTAGTCACTTTCAGTTCATTTAAGGTGCAAAATTCTCTCAGTTTTATTCTGTAATCGTTAATGGTGTCTTCTCCACTTTTGCCCATCAGCTGATGGAAGGATTCTTTACTTATTCTTGCATTTAGGTCTCCCACCAAGGTGACATGATCAATGTTGTTCATTTTACTCGAGTGTTTCCATAAGTCTTCGTAATACAGATCTGTTTGTTCCATCTTTCCTTCTTCCACTGCCTCAGTGGAGAGCAACTGTTAGATGTCCTTCCCCAAATTTCATTGTCTCTGTGATAGTCCTTTCGTTTAGTAGTTCACTCTGTCGAATGGTATCTTGCCATGTTCTTTGCTCAGATGCTACTCAACAGTGTAAACTTCTAGGTGGGAGAAAGACTGATTTTTAGTAAACTGCAAGATATTTGGTACCTTTCACCTTCTTTTTGCTTTCTGTACGAACTGCTATTTTGATGTTATAATCTTTGAATTTCTCGTTAAACTCGGTGTCATCTGTACGCAGACGCTGAATGTTCCATGTGCAACATCGAGTATGATTTTATTCCTTAATTATTAACCTTTTCTTTGCACGGTCTTCATCCATAATTTCCTGTTTTTATCCGATACATACTTCCAGACTTACGAGTATTAAAATTTTTACATAGATAGCTTATCAGCCTTATGGCACAGCCCGCAACTTCCTGCCCTATGGTTGGTAAGATAAGAGAGTGGAAATGAAAGACGCCCTGAGGTCTCGCAGCCTGATACCGTCAGGGTCGAAAAAAACAAGAGCTGCTGAAGATAGGCAAATAGAAAAGAGGACAGAAGAAGTATGATACAAGTACGTGGAAGCAATGTCAAACTATGTCAAACTCACCAAAGAGCCTTGGTAGTTGCTGCTCGCATACTCTCAAGAAGGGCACCCCTTCGGGGGACTACTCTTTGTCTGGTCTCTTACCTACTACTTATTCTGGCATAGGCGATCCTACCAGGAGCACTGCTCCCTCCAGCATACATCAATGCATCACAGAGACACTCATATCTCCCCACCAATGTTAACGTGGTAACCCATGAGGAGGGTTTCTATATTTTGCAAGCTAATTGCCGTAGGACACTACTGCTAGTTCTGTTTCTTCTGGTTACAGCTTTATGTTGACGAATTTCAGCTGCAGTGCGAGAAATGGTGTTTTCTGGAATGCAGTATTGTAATTATAGAGCCACGTGCTTCTAAATCGTTCTGTGTGTTCCTTGCTACTTCATAGAGCTTTCATTTGTTAAGTGTATTCGAAACGATTGCTGTAAAGCCCGGTGGAGAACTTCAAATAGGAAATAACTTAATACCTTGTGTTGCAGTAATATGACTTCTTGTTCTAAATAGTAGTGGACTGAAGTTGTAGTGTGTCTCTGAAAAAACAGTACTTTGCGATGCAGTACGCTAGCAACTGGCGCAGCTCGCGATAGCTCGCATTCATTGTGCGTGTGATAATCAGAAACATTCCAGAACTACGGTACCGGCCCTAATAGGACGTACAAGGACCGTAGAGGTTCTCTTTAATAAATTTTGTGCTAGCTTAAGAAATGTGCACGCTGCGTAAGGTTGAAGTAATCGTTCATCTAACGGGTTGTAACATTTTTTTTCTTTTCTTTTTATAATGCCTGCAGCGGTAGACATGGATAAGGAATTTCATTGCGAAATATAACCTAACGGAAACGTGTCTCTTTACGTTATGAATATTAAAATACCGCAAATTTGAGTGGGAAAATGTTGCTTTGAAACAATAACAGTGTGTTTCATTTTACTTCGTTTTCTGATTTCGTATGTAACACACTTCTTAAGACTGTTAAGGTTTTTCACTTTCACACTGAAGTTTGCCGTTGATGCACTGCTATTTTAAATTAACCTTCCACTCTATGACAATCCATGGTAGCCTTTATAACTATTCAAGTAGTAACCGGTCCCGCCAACGAATGCTACTAGCATAAAATGGTGATACTGATTTGTCCATTGATTTGGTGTATAATTACATGCACTTTCGCAAACGAAAGACTGAAAATTATAATGCCATGCGTCTGTATTTACTTGTTATCAGGTACTACAACAGTCCAATCTATAGTACATCATTCCAACGAGGCTCCTTTTCTCACATATTTTCGTGCTAGAGCTTCCACTAAACGTTGGCAGGGCGATAATAACGGTTGCTCTACACTCGACACTGACAGTAAATGGTAATGTCTCTAGCGTTCCAGATGTCAATGAGTACTGTTCGGAAGCAAACAAAAAATATTGCTAAAATGTCCGAAGGCTGTTCGGTTGAACTCCTGCAAACAGACCCCTATTTGTCTGCAACCAGCGTTACGTAAACTGCCGGACAGCAGCTTTAAAGCAGGGAAAGAGATTTAACTCAAACCATTTTTCCATTGACTGCCACTAGGAGGAACAAGTTACGTTAAACAGACACGTTAGTTGAAAAGTTGTTTTTTTGCTACTCGTATTTTTGTCCATCAATTCAGAGGCGGGCTACTAGATTTGTTACCGGTAGGTTTTAACAACACGTAAGATGCTTCAGGAACTCAAATAGGAAATGTTGGAGGGAAGGCGACGTTCCTACGGTACCGATGTAGATGTAGATCATCTAACATACCTGGTAAACATGTTGCTGTGCATAGCGGTAGGAACATATGGTTCAAATGTCTCTCAGCAGTATGGGACTTAACATCTCAGGTCATCAGTCCCCTAGAACTTAGAACTACTTAAACCTAATTAACCTAAGGACATCACTCACATCCATGCCCGAAGCAGGATTCGAACCTGCGACCGTAGCGGTCACGCAGTTCCAGACTGAAGCGCCTAGAACCGCTCGATCACCAGCGGCCGGCGGTAGGAACATAACCATCAAACAGTTTACTGTCATCAAACAAGCAGTTTGCACAACAATACATTCATTATCAGAGAACACTGAAAGAAATAATTAACTGACAGGTCAGTTTATATGCGGGAACCGTTTAACAAAATTTGATTTGGTAAACAGTATCAGGAAGTAGAGAGTAATTTAAGTATTTTTGCTCATTCTGTAACTGTTCAGGATGATTCTTGCAGTCCCTCTTAAAAGTCAGGTATCCAGAGTGAAATCAACAGGAAAAAAAATGTTAGATATGATATTAAAAAAGAATTTGCACATCAACCCACTGTCTTTTGACTCTTAATTGTCTCAATATATTATCTGATCATTAGTAAAAGCCGAAGGCTAAATCAAAAATACATCCTGGAAAGAAGACACATTACTATTCATCTTTAATAACAACTACTCTATATTATTTTGTTCCTCTATCTTCTTGATAGGCGCCATTCTGCCAGGTAAGAGTTCAAAGAGTTTTTTTTGTGTGTGTCGGCCGTTCTCCTGTAGCTATATACAGCAAATTTAGCCTCCCTTACCTGTAGCAGCTCTCTTTTTTTTACTTACCATAAAGTTGTGTGCTACAAACCTCTAGTTCTGGTCTGTTCAGATTTCTAATTAGTTAGGGATACGGGGGTAAATAGATAACGATAGTAAATATAATCTCCACATAGTACGAGTCTCATTGATCAAGGTTCACAATTCTGGACGTTAAATGAATTTTTTGTGGAGCTCTACAACGACTGATACTCATGAACCTGTAGGAAATGGAAGATATCAGACTGCCGATAGTATGTGTGTGACTACTGACAGCAGTAATTATAATAATGTACAGGCCCTGCAGCAGTGCAGTATCCGTTACATGGCTACTGTTGTGCTGTGCTGTCGATTAGTTCATTTATTTGTCTCATAGTGAATAATGAAGTAACTTTTGGCCCATTGAAGGAACCACCTACAACTCAGAGAAGGCACTTTCATGAGATACTTGCATATAACTAATATATTGAAACGTGTGTGTGTAATTTTTCGTAGGAATTTTTCTTGCTCTGGATGTGTGGAATCGCGCTCGGAAGGTCTGGATTTATTAGACATGCGCTCGCAGCCCCGGCAGAGAAGCTGCGCTTCACTGAGATGGGTCAGAGGTGATCTTTTATCTGTTGATCGCGGGGAGAGGAGATAGACAACTGAGGTTTGATGTTAGATGTGAACAGTCGAGTTTTGGTTTAGTAGCGGTAAACAGTAAACAACGAAGCTTTTTTGAGCATTATGGAGTAATGGAAGACTTATTGTGGAGAGAAAAAGAACTGATTTTTACGTGGGTACGATTATACTCTTAGTGAAGAATGGATTATAGGTAGTGATTATGATTAAGTTTGTTTCATTTTCGGCAGCGATTTGACAATGCAGCATTCTTAGTTCGTCAGACGTTCAGATCACGAATCTCTTTGCTTTTCATTCTCTGTTAAGATTTATCCATCATTGTGAGAGAAATGGATTTAAGAATTAGATTATGGAGTTTCATTTAAGGAAAGATTATACATGTGAAGTTTAACTTTCGTATTTCTCAGATTTTAGTTCGTTAAATCTTTTTAAGTCCTGATACGAGATTGCTATTGGGCTCATTTAACCCAGACTCCTTGTCCAATTAATTTTCAGTTCATTTGAAACCATGATCAAATGCTGTGAACCAAGAGTGATAGCAATCTTTTTAGAGAAAGCATTGCATCTTTGCTTCTCTCGGTGGAGTTTGCAGCTCTGTCATCGAGAGGCGCTAGTGCTAGTGCAAAAGTGCTAGTGTTGTCATGCTGAATGGAACAGTTGGTCGGATCGCGTGTCGTGGATGAACGTTGCACTGGATTTGACTGCCGACTACAGGGTAGGCAAGACGTGCGATGTCGGTGCAGTTCATAACAACAAGACTACGGGTGACCGGCGCATTGCACTCACCACCTATGACGTAGTGAAGCCCCTGTTTCGTCACGCGTCACGGTTTCATGTAAAGAGAAGCAATCTGTATGGTGTAAGTGTAGCGTACTGCAATATTCACATGACTTCTGTAACTGTTTCTTCTTCCCCTGTGTATTTCGTGTTTATATGCGTTCTTTTACTAAGGAGAGATGACATGGAAAGAGGTCAATGATTTTTACCAGCCGACACTATGAAAGGTTTAGTTGCCGTACATTATTGATTGTATTAAAATTTACCTGAAATTGGAGGCTCAGATACAAAGAAGCATCTTACTTATGCAATGGTGTAAGTGAGGGGGACTGGATTGAAGACCTGTAACTTATTGCGAAATTATTAGCACTTGTGAAATTGCATATTTAAGAAAAGGTGTGCCGTGACCATGTTATGTGAAACTGAAATAGTGGCATACTTCTTTGAAGGCATCGGACTTTGTAATTCACAAACTAAACGTTCGAGACGAGATTCTTAGATATTTTGGCGGTGCAGTTTGCACTAACAGAACAGACAATTTCTGCTGGCCAAATAAACCTCTTTCTTATCGGCATATCGCGACAGTCCCACATACAGCCTAAAACTGGTAATGAGAAACATGGATTATTAATTACTGTAGCGGTAATTAATGACAATTTTATTATCAAAACAACTGCCTGGATTAACTTAAATGTGTTCCTATGATATCTATGTAAATGTTACACATTAAAAAATGGTTACGGCGCAGGTAATAGAGAAAGGCGTCTAGTCGCAACTGGAAGTAAAACAGGAGCGTGTCTCCTTTGTAGCAGCGAGGGAGACGAAAACATTCATTCATTTATTTCAACAAAATATGTCACAGCGATTAGTGAAAGGCTCTTAAGCGCAGCTCACCGCTACTTCGATATGGGGGTGTTACACTTCGATATAACGCTGTCTGTTTACATTTTGTGCTAAGGTCGAAGCTTTAATATTATATGTACTTGCCCCATTTTGACACATTTGTTTGTTAGCAACAGCATTAGTGAGTAATTTTTACTGCTATGGATGCAAATCGAAATACGTCCAAGGACGAGAAGTTGCTTTTTATGGGTAACTATCACAAACTCTAATTACAAACATTAAACTGGTAAGAAGACCTTTATATGCTGACCGATACTGAGATGCAATGTAACAAAGATTTAGTATTATAGTGCTAATTTGTGTAACTGATACATATTTTCGAGGCAAGTTATGGGTAAATTCGGTACTGTGCTGCTAGTTAAACCGTCGAAAACGTACATATTTCAATGAGTGGTCATCGACGGAGGAGAACTTATATACGACTTTTTGAGTCTTTGCCTTTGTATTACCGAAATTTTCAAACCAATATCTTATTTAAAGTAGTCACAATAGGAAGCTATAGTGTCAATCATGTGGAGTACACATACGAGTAATATTTTGCTTTCCCGTCTTTCAGATTATTTTATTCTGAAGTGAGATGGATACTTGTGGCACCGAGTAAATACGGTGCAATGTAAAATAATATTGTGGGTTTACTTACTATAAAAAGAGAAATAAATATAATGACAGTCAAATGAAAACGAAACAGATGGAAAAACTATTTGTTATTGCAAAAGGAATCGCCATAACTGTTAATATAATCATCCCACTGTGAGACAAGACAGTCAATATCTTCGCTAAAAATTGTCTGCGATTCCTTGCATCTACATGGATACTCTGTAAATCACATTTAAGTACCTGGCAGAGAGTACATCGAACCACCTTCACAATTCTCTACTATTCCGTTCTCGTACAGCGCGCGGAAAGAATGAACACCTATATCTCTCCGTACGAGCTCTGATTTCCCATTATTTTATCGTAGTGATCGTTCCTCCCTATGTACGTCGGTGTCAACAAAATATTTTACTATTCGGAGGAGAAAGTTGGTGACTGGAATTTCGTGAGAAAATTCCGTAGCAACGAAAAACGCATTTCTTTTAATAATGTCCAGCCCAAATCCTGTATCATTTTTGTGACACTCTCTCCCATATTTCGCGACAATACAAAACGTGCTGCCCTTCTTTGAGCTTTCTCGATGTACTCCGTCAGTCCTATCTGGGAAGGAACCCACATCGGGCAGCAGTATTCCAAAAGAGGTCGGACAAGCGTAGTGTAGGCAGTCTCCTTAGTAGGTCTGTTACATTTTCTAGTGTCCTTCCAATAAAACGGAGTCTTTTGTTAGCCTTCCCCACAACATTTTCTATGTGTTCCTTTCAATTTAAGTGTTCGTAATTGTAATGCTTAGGTATATAATTGAATTTACGGCTTTGCGATTAGACTGATTTATCGTGTAACCGAATTTTAACGAGTTTCTTTTAGCACACATGAGGATGACCTCTCACTTTTCGTTATTCAGGTTCAACTGCCACTTTTCGCACCGTTCAGATTTCTATTCTAAATGGTTTTGCAGTTTGTTTTGATCTTCTGATTACTTTATTAGTCGATAAACGACAGCGTCGTCTGGAAACAACCGAAGACGGAAGCTCAGATTGTCTCCCAAATCGTTTATATAGATAAACAACAGCAAAGCGCCTATAACACTACCTTGGGGAAGGCCAGAAATCACAATTGTTGTACTCGATGACTTTCCTCTCTGACAGGAAATCACAAATCCAGTCACATAACTGAGACGATATTCCATAAGCACGCAATTTCACTGCGAGCCGCTTGAGTGGTACAGTGTCAAAAGCCTTCCGGAAATCCATAAATACGGAATCGATCTGAAATTCCTTCTCAATAGCACTCAACACTTCATGTGAAAAAAGAGCTAGTTGTGTGTCACAGGAACGATGTTTTCTAAACCCATGTTGACTGTGTGTCAATAGACAATTTCCTTCGAGGTAATTGGTAATGTTCGAACACAATAGACGTTCGAAAATCCTGCTGCGTATCGACGTTAACGACATGGGCCTGTAATTTAGTGGATTATTCCTACTACCTTTCTTGAATGTTGGTGTGATCTGTGCAACTTTCCAGTCTTTGGGTACGGATCTTCCGTCGAACGAACGGTTGTATATGATTATTAAGTATGGAACTAATGCATCAGCATACTCTGAAAGGAACCTATCTGGTATACAGCTGGACCAGAAGACCTGCTTTTATTAAGTGATTTAAGTTGCCTCACAGTGGGATAAATGTATTAACCGTTATGCCTATTATTTTTGAAATAAACAGCTTACTTACTTTTTTCCGTCTGTCTGGTTACCATTTCACTGCTTTTTATATAACAAATTTCGTAACGTCATTGCAAACTAATTTATTGAAATATGACGCAACACGATCAAGCGAGGACGAAACCTGGGAAACGGCGGCGGAAATGCTTTCTTTTCGTATAGTAAAAAATTACCGATACCCGAGACGTTCGTCACAAAGAAACGAAATATTCTACCAATTGTTAAGAAGGCCATGAAACGCGTAAACATTTTAAATGGTACATTTCCGTTGCATCTATCTGTACTAGCGAAGTAACGACATTCAAAATCTAAAAATTGCTTCAGTACTAACCTTACATCTCACAACGGTCACGTGACTTTTGAGGGGTAATATGTTGTCGATAAAAATTCCGTTCTTTGAATACGAATGCTCACTCCATAGATATTCCCCGTACATTTTCATTTTTATTTCTTTATTTTTCCTCGCTGCTGCGTCGTACTATCCTTTTCCCTGCTCTGTCAATAGTGAGTCTCAGAGGCGTACCGCGGCTGGAGCAATCCGCCGCCTCTGTCAGTTTTGCAATGAGCTTAAGACTTTCTTTACGTCAGTCTCGAATCCCGCTGCTTGTAACAGTTGTTACGGTGCCGCAGAGCTGTTAACTTACAAAGTGAACGTTGAACAGGAACATCCAGCGAGTATCCAAACCACACAGAATGAATTCCTCGCTACACGTTACAGAAGCCAACGTTGCAAAAGAGTTCCTCTGTTCAACATGTCACGAGAACAGAAATACGTGAGCACACAGAAACACCGTCACTAGACATTACCTGCCTCCGTAGCCGTAGTTCGAGTGCGGGTGGCACATAAAATTTTCACTGCCATTTTTTGGCTGGCAAGGAGAGGTGATACGTAAAGTGTCCGACCAACAAGTTTTGCAACAGTGTACTGTGTTAAATTCCAACCCTCCTCGCAGTGCCTTGTAAGGGCATATAAACCTCTTGATGATGCACCGTTCGTCAGATGGGGAGTTTAATACCGGGTGCCTTCTTGCTGCTTGTAAAGAGGAGTAGGCTAAGTGCTGGCAACGGGTTTCATCATTTCCGGTACGTCACATCTCCAACACGAACATGACACTTCACTCCCCGCACACCCATTACAATCAGCTACATTTAACAAACACTCTTACGCACACAGCTGTCATACTTCGCGACGTAAAGGTGACTATGGGACGGAGTCTAGTAAAAATCTTTTAAATTAGGCGCCTAAACCTGCCCTTCGGGTTCTCCCAGCCATTCAATCCATACTAATTTAGTTTACTTTTTATTAGACGTTGCATGCGAAAATACCTTTAAAGGTAATGACGCATTTCTTTAAAAAAAAAATCCCCTTCTCTTGCTTTCATATGGCCAGCCACCTTAGGGTACCACTTACAACGTCCTCAGTTCCTCATTTTCTTCCATTTTTTTTCCATCTGTGACTCGCTCCACTACCATGGAATTCATCCGCTGGTGTCGCGACAAATGTTGTGTGATCCAGTGACTTCCTCTAGTTAATGGTTTCCACGTAAGCTCACTGGACAAGATGTTAGTACCACCTCAGACCAGCGCACTGGTAACTCTCGATTTAGATCTGGTACCACACGCCCACTTGACCCTCCATGACTGACGAGAGTCAAGCCAGTCACGTGTACGTATGGAATTTTTTGCCTGAAGTCGCCTTGAGAGAGGTCAGCCACATGGAGCAAGTTGTCGTATTTTACGCCACTTCGGTGATTTGCGCGTCAATTGTGAAGAAATGAGCACAACACACACACACACACACACACACACACACGCACGCACGCGCGCGCGCACTTAACGGAGAATCGAACCTGTGTCCCCTTGATCGAGACTCAGGAAAGCTAACCATATGACCACGACGTACTGACAGTCGGCACAATGAAGTGTTATGAACCTGCGAGCCGACTTATGGAATAAGCGCAGTAAAATAAACTGAGGTGACAAAAGTCACGCAATATCTGCTAAGATCGTGTCGAATCTCATTTCGCCCGTCATGCAGCATCTCGATGTGGCATGGACTCAACAAATTTTTGGAAGTCCACTTCAGAATTATTGAGCTAAGTTGCCTCTATATTCGTTCATTACAGCACAAATGTTGCCGGTGTAGGAAGTTGTGCACAACCTGACCTATCGATTTTTTCCCTTAAATGTTCGATGGAATTCATGTTGGACGATCTGGGTGGCCAAATCACTCCCTCGAATTGCCCAGAATGTTCTTCAAACCAATCAAAATTGTAGCCAAGGGACATGGTGCGTCGTCATCCATTAAATTTCATTGCTTTTCTAGAATATGAAGTCCATGAATGGTTGCAAATGGTCGCCAAGTAGCCGTAAACAACCATTTGCAGTCAATAATCGGTTCAAGTGGATTAGACGACCCAGTCACTTCCACGTAAACACATCCCAAAGTACCATTATGGACGCGCCTCCAGCTTGCACAGTGCATTGTTGACAACTGGGGTATATGGCTTCGTGGAGTCTGCGTCACACTGGAATCTTACCATCAGCTCTCACCAAATGATATCGGAAATCATCTGGCAAGAAAACTACACTCCTGGAAATGGGAAAAAGAACACATTGACATCGGTGTGTCAGACCCACCATACTTGCTCCCGGCACTGCGAGAGGGCTGTACAAGCAATGATCACACGCACGGCACAGACGACACACCAGGAACCGCGGTGTTGGCCGTCGAATGACGCTAGCTGCGCAGCATTTGTGCACCGCCGCCGTCAGTGTCAGCCAGTTTGCCGTGGCATACGGAGCTCCATCGCAGTCTTTAACACTGGTAGCATGCCGCGACAGCGTGGACGTGAACCGTATGTGCAGTTGACGGACTTTGAGCGAGGGCGTATAGTGGGCATGCGGGAGGCCGGGTGGACGTACCGCCGAAATGCTCAACACGTGGGGCGTGAGGTCTCCACAGTACATCGATGTTGTCGCCAGTGGTCGGCGGAAGGTGCACGTGCCCGTCGACCTGGGACCGGACCGCAGCGACGCACGGATGCACGCCAAGACCGTAGGATCCTACGCAGTGCCGTAGGGGACCGCACCGCCACTTCCCAGCAAATTAGGGACACTTTTGCTCCTGGGGTATCGGCGAGGACCATTCGCAACCGTCTCCATGAAGCTGGGCTACGGTCCCGCACACCGTTAGGCCGTCTTCCGCTCACGCCCCAACATCGTGCAGCCCGCCTCCAGGTGTGTCGCCACAGGCGTGAATGGAGGGACGAATGGAGACGTGTCGTCTTCAGCGATGAGAGTCGCTTCTGCCTTGGTGCCAATGATGGTCGTATGCGTGTTTGGCGCCGTGCAGGTGAGCGCCACAATCAGGACTGCATACGACCGAGGCACACAGGGCCAACACCCGGCATCATGGTGTGGGGAGCGATCTCCTACACTGGCCGTACACCTCTGGTGATCGTCGAGGGGACACTGAATAGTGCACGGTACATCCAAACCGTCATCGAACCCATCGTTCTACCATTCCTAGACCGGCAAGAGAACTTGCTGTTCCAACAGGACAATGCACGTCCGCATGTATCCCGTGCCACCCAACGTGCTCTAGAAGGGGTAAGTGAACTACCCTGGCCAGCAAGATCTCCGGATCTGTCCCCCATTGAGCATGTTTGGGAATTGATGAAGCGTCGTCTCACGCGGTCTGCACGTCCAGCACGAACGCTGGTCCAACTGAGGCGCCAGGTGGAAATAGAATGGCAAGCCGTTCCACAGGACTACATCCAGCATCTCTCCATGGGAGAATAGCAGCCTGCATTGCTGCGAAAGGTGGATATACATTGTACTAGTGCCGACATTGTGCATGCTCTGTTGCCTGTGTCTATGTGCCTGTGGTTCTGTCAGTGTGATCATGTGATGTATCTGACCCCAGGAATGTGTCAATAAAGTTTCCCCTTCCTGGGACAATGAATTCACGGTGTTCTTATTTCAATTTCCAGGAGTGTATCTTCGAGTAGTCTGGGATCGACCGATATGGTCACTAGACCGCGAGAGGCGCTGCAGGCGGTGTCGCGCTGTTACAAAAGGCACTCGCGGCGGTCGTGTGCTCCCACGGCCCATTAACACCAGATTTCGCCTCACTGTCCAAATGGATACGTTTGTGGTACGGCGCACAGTGATTTCTGCTGTTGTTTCATGCTGTGTTGCATACCTGTTAGCCCTGACAACCCTTCGCAAACGTCGCTGTTCTCCGTCGATAAGTGAAGCCTTGGGCAGCTCCGTTGTCAGTGGTGAGAGGTAATTCTTCAA
The DNA here is from genome assembly GCF_023897955.1 of Schistocerca gregaria. Classification (NCBI taxonomy): domain Eukaryota; kingdom Metazoa; phylum Arthropoda; class Insecta; order Orthoptera; family Acrididae; genus Schistocerca; species Schistocerca gregaria. The sequence continues at coordinate 153,136,259 of NC_064920.1, forward strand.
ATCTGGTGTTCTCGTCACACTCTTGCTACTGTGGATCGCCGAGTATAGAATTCACTAACGGCTTGCGACATGGGATATTGCATGCGTGTAGCTCCAACTACCATTCTGCTTCCGAAATCTGTTAATTCCAATGGTACGTCCATGATCACGGTGGAAACCTTTTCACATGAATCACCTACGTACAAATGCCAGCTATGGCAATTCACTGCCCTTTTATACCTTGTGCACGCGATACTACCGCCATATGTATAAGTGCATATCCTTATGAGCTATGTCACCTCAGTGTAGCTCGACGTGGAGACGTGACGGAATACCAGAAACCACCTGTGGTGTTTTCCCGTCGCTATGATCACACCCTGAATGAAGACAAACTATTTGTTGCTGTATGAACGCGTACTGTTCAATGTGTTTACAAGGATGGTGTACCACTCACATCTATATTAAACGAGCAAAAACAGTGATACCAACTTCCGGGCAGACAGGGAGCGGAGAGGAAAATCATATCGGACGGAAATTGCTACTGACAGCGAATGCAGATCTGTTTCTATCAATCTTTTAGTGAACATTGCGGAGCGAATTGTAGGGAATGGACATGTGGTGTCGGATATCTCTAAGAAAAAGGCGTTTTCTCGCAGCGGAACCTATGTTATCAAGCAACTAGATCGTGGCACAGTAGGTATTGCATAGCCTATATTGCGGCTTCCAGAAGCAACAAAAATTTGATTTTCATATTCGTATAGTTATTAGCCAAATTTAAAAAAAATTGCAACACTGCCATAATCAACTCATTAACAATTATAATCGTATGTCGAAGTTATGTATGTTTCACATTGTGTTATGTTAAAGGTTTAGCACAATAAGACCAGTGTTACACTTAAAAACTCTGTAGATGCATTGAGGCACCGTAACTCATTGCGTGAAAATTACTCAGACGATATTCGGCCGGTGGTGACAAAGACAGCACTTAGCGACTTCCAAAACAACTTTACACATAATTTCAAACCTTTACGAAAGTGTTTCTCGCCAACACCCGCACAAAATGGTGAAGGGAAAAATAGTTTCTTCCTTCATACATTTTCGTTGTTCATGCATAAAAACTGCCGCATCAGGCATGACATTTTAATTTATTGCTTGTTTACTAATAACTATAACCGCAACACACCTTGCAAACAGTATCTAAATATACCACTGAGTGTACCTGCAAAATTATGTCATTGAACGAGAAATAGTCAGGAGATATGACATCATAAACATTCAGATACGTGAGAACTAGCTGTTGATTAAAACTCAGCGCAAATTAACCGTACTATATTCATCCAGTGCATTAACGACGTCCAACACACATAAAGTGTAATTTGGACCCTTTTCAAACTTTCACTTATACTCATAACACCAAATACCTAACGCAGCAAGTGATTTTTGAAGTATTCAGACGTTTTTTTATACGCGGAAGTTCGGTTATGTAAGGAACTGGGGTGGTAGGTTTACTGTTACAAAGCTAAACATCTTCAAGGGACTTTGTACAAACTTAGTTATCTCGTATACACACACACCATCCTTTTCGGAAATCAAGAATCTTGACCATTTTTGCTTGTTGTCGACATTGATACAGCCAAGATGCGGTCCCAGAGAGTCCAAGACTACCTATTATGTTTTAATTTCAAGTCTTACGTTGGATAACAAATGAAAAAATGAACATTTTTTCGTGCGATCTAATTATAAATTAACGATTTTCGGTTCTTTTCCTTTACTTGTACTATGAAACCTGGCTTCTTGCAAAATTTCACGATTCTATGTCCACGGGAGGTACCCCATACTTTTTGATGAGCGAGTTCGCGAGTATCAAAATGTGTGACAAAAAATGGCTGTAGCTTTTGGATTGCACTGTCTAAGTAGCTTAACATTTTTACACCACCAAATGACTACAAACTCCAGTATGTGTCATAAATTTCAGTTTGATATGTCCACCCATTCCTGAGAAAAAGGGTCCTAACAGATGGACGCACAGACAAGAAACGACAAAAATTTTTTTTCGTATGATAGGTTTATAGTTTTTGGATTTTTTTCATTTGATTGTACCATGAGACCTTGCTTGTTGCCAAATTTCATGATTCGAGGTCATTGGAAATCTCCTATAGGTTTTGATTTTGAGTTTGCGAGTATCAAAATACACTCCTGGAAATTGAAATGAGAACACCGTGAATTCATTGTCCCAGGAAGGGGAAACTTTATTGACACATTCCTAGGGTCAGATACATCACATGATCACACTGACAGAACCACAGGCACATAGACACAGGCAACAGAGCATGCACAATGTCGGCACTAGTACAGTGTATATCCACCTTTCGCAGCAATGCAGGCTGCTATTCTCCCATGGAGACGATCGTAGAGATGCTGGATGTAGTCCTGTGGAACGGCTTGCCATGCCATTTCCACCTGGCGCCTCAGTTGGACCAGCGTTCGTGCTGGACGTGCAGACCGCGTGAGACGACGCTTCATCCAGTCCGAAACATGCTCAATGGGGGACAGATCCGGAGATCTTGCTGGCCAGGGTAGTTGACTTACACCTTCTAGAGCACGTTGGGTGGCACGGGATACATGCGGACGTGCATTGTCCTGTTGGAACAGCAAGTTCTCTTGCCGGTCTAGGAATGGTAGAACGATGGGTTCGATGACGGTTTGGATGTACCGTGCACTATTCAGTGTCCCCTCGACGATCACCAGAGGTGTACGGCCAGTGTAGGAGATCGCTCCCCACACCATGATGCCGGGTGTTGGCCCTGTGTGCCTCGGTCGTATGCAGTCCTGATTGTGGCGTTCACCTGCACGGCGCCAAACACGCATACGACCATCATTGGCACCAAGGCAGAAGCGACTCTCATCGCTGAAGACGACACGTCTCCATTCGTCCCTCCATTCACGCCTGTGGCGACACCACTGGAGGCGGGCTGCACGATGTTGGGGCGTGAGCGGAAGACGGCCTAACGGTGTGCGGGACCGTAGCCCAGCTTCATGGAGACGGTTGCGAAGGGTCCTCGCCGATACCCCAGAGCAACAGTGTCCCTAATTTGCTGGGAAGTGGCGGTGCGGTCCCTTACGGCACTGCGCAGGATCCTACGGTCTTGGCGTGCATCCGTGCGTCGCTGCGGTCCGGTCCCAGGTCGACGGGCACGTGCACCTTCCGCCGACCACTGGCGACAACATCGATGTACTGTGGAGACCTCACGACCCACGTGTTGAGCAATTCGGCGGTACGTCCACCCGGCCTCCCGCATGCCCACTATACGCCCTCACTCAAAGTCCGTCAACTGCACATACGGTTCACGTCCACGCTGTCGCGGCATGCTACCAGTGTTAAAGACTGCGATGGAGCTCCGTATGCCACGGCAAACTGGCTGACACTGACGGCGGCGGTGCACAAATGCTGCGCAGCTAGCGCCATTCGACGGCCAACACCGCGGTTCCTGGTGTGTCGTCTGTGCCGTGCGTGTGATCATTGCTTGTACAGCCCTCTCGCAGTGTCGGGAGCAAGTATGGTGGGTCTGACACACCGGTGTCAATGTGTTCTTTTTTCCATTTCCAGGAGTGTATGTGACGTAAATGGCCGTATCTGTTGACTGCCTTGACTTAGAAGATTCAATTGTTTACACCTGCAAGGGAAAGTAGTTCTTAGTATGTGACATAAATGTCAACTTTATACATCAACATGTTCCTATGAAAAAAGGCTTTGTAACAGTCTGACAGATCGACGTGGAGACAGACAGACACGGAAAGTAAGGAATCCGTTTTTACCGACTGTGAGGTGTCTTGGAGTCCTGCATACTAGGTTCGCTAGAGAAGCAGTCAAACAAATAGTATTAATGAGCTTTAATACAATAATGAATTTACAATGCTTAACTTTGACAATCACACAGATGTGTCGCAAGCTAAGGGCGACATACAAGTTAAGCAGTCTTCTTTAGTATAGACAATTCCTAGTCCGTGCTAGATAGAGAGTACAAGCGAAGTAACTGGAGTTGACACTGCTATAGACTTCGCTAATCTTGAAGCTGCTATTGAACTGGCCGTCACCAGTCGGTCGCGGCGCTTTTTTTCTCTTCGCATAGAGGCCGCTGCTGTCGCATTGTCGTCCTGGAAGGAGGTCGGTTAGCGTGCGATTGGCTGACGTCTTCTCACAGCCTTCCCCTCTCTGTCATTCCTGACTGGCGTACCGGCGCTTGACTTTACGGCGTAACAGATTGATGTGCAGAACCCTAATAATGGATATCAGCCGACTGGGGGCGTGCAACGTGATGCGAAAAATTATGATTTTGAGTGCATTCCAATACTGCAACAACTGCAGAGCACCGACGGCACAATAAAGCGAGGAAGGGAGGGGGGGGGGGGGGGCGGGCAACATTTTTTGTAGCATGACTTAGGTCCAGTCATTCAGCTTACCGTGGACATGAGCCAGACTGATTATTTCAACAATTTCGTTGCCATGTCTTCTACATATTCATGTTGCAATGTTGTGGACACTCCTGCTTTCCAAGATGACAACTCAACTCACAGGATTATATCCTCCAGTTCCTCATTCGACGAACGTTGAGGCATTCTGTCGCACCTAGACTGCAGCATTAAATCACTCATCTTAACTCCACAGAAACTGACTGGGACAATTTATAGCAGCGGGAGGAATCTAACGATCAACATCCACTCGTCCTTCAATGGAGTAGCTCTACGGGATCTTACACTGATGTGACAAACGTCATGGGATAGCTGTATGTACATATACAGATGGCGGTGATTCATGCGAAAATGTGTCCGACTTCATTATGGCCGCACGTCGCGAATTAACAGACTTTGAACGCGGAATGGTAGTTAGAGCTACACGTGTAGCACATTCCATTTCGGAAACCATTAGAGAATTGAGTATTTCGAGATCCACGGTGGTAGCAGTATGCTGAATTTAGCAAATTTCAGAAATTTTCTCTGACCATAGACAATGAAGTGGGCGACCGTCTTCACTTAACGACGGAGAGCAGCGGCGTTTGCATTGAGTTGTCAGTGCTTAGAAACAAGCAACGTAGCTTGAAATAACTACAAAAATCAATGTGGAACGTATCCGTTAGGAGACTGCGGAAAAATTTGCCGTCTTTGGAGTCTGGCAACAGGCGATGACGCGAGTGCGTTTGCTGACAGAATGACATCGCCTGCAGTGCCTCTGCTGGGCTCGTGATTGGAAAACCGTGGCCTTGTCAGATCAGTCACCATTTCAGTTGGTAAGAACTGATGGTAGGGTTCCATGGAGCTAGGTTGTCAACAAGACACTCTGCATGCTGACGGTGGCTCCGTAATGGTGTGGGATGTGTTTACATGGAATGGGCTGGGTCCTCTGGTCCAATTGAAACGATTATTGCCTATAAATGGTTATCTCCGGCTACTTGGAGACTAGTTGCAGAAATTCAGCGAGGGAATTTTTATGGATGACAATGCGCCATGTCACCGAGCCACAATTTTTCGCGACTGGTTTGGAGAACATTCTGGACAATTGGAGAAAATGATTTGACCACCCAAATCGTGCGGCATGAATTCCATCGAAAATTTATGGGTCATCATCGAGAGATCCGTTCGTGTACAAAATCCTGCACACTTTCGCAAATATGGACGGCTATAGAGAGAGCATGGCTCATTATTTCTGCAGGTGAATTGTTGAGTAGATGTTTTGTCGAGTTGCTGCACTACGCCGAGCAAAATGATGTCGGACACGACATTAGGAGGTATCTCATGACTTTTGTCACCTCAGTGTAATCATCAGTGAGTGTTTCAACTGTATATAGCTTAACTGAAGAATCTTGTAGAGTCGCTTTCTCCCTGAAATGAGCCATTGTCAAGGCTGCAGGAGGTGGTATCTCCTTGGGATGACTCGTTTTTGGCTGGTATCTCACTTCTTCCTCGCTTAATACATGTAGAGCATTGAAGCAAATGGAAGGCAGCATAATCAGAAAACTAAAAGTCATAATAAAAATCAAGTATACCTACAATTTGATGATTCTGTGTGGCACCAAATGGCAGTTATCAATGAGGTAAACGCTGGAAAAGCTAACATTCGCAAGTATCGGTTCTGTCAATGGATTCATATCTATCTGATGGATCGTATTTAATCTTCAGAGCACTACATTCTGTAACTTGAATCTGAACACAGTATAGTGTATGCCTCGGTTTAGAACAGTTAAAACTGCACTCTACAAAGCACTATTAACTAGGGTTATTATTTCTCTACGTGCACAAAACATTCTAATAGGATGGCCTATAGTATTAAGCAAGATATCTAGGTTCTAGCCGCATCTGAAAGACCATGGTGTGGCTGTTTTACTGATGGGAGAATTTTTTGTCCATAATGTATGAACCAGTCATGTAGAACGATACTGACAACTCCCGTGTTTCGTTTGTCTTCTGACGAGAAGATGAGTAACACGATTCTGGGAGAGTCTACGGGGCATTACAGAAAGAACGAAAAATATTAAAAACCAAACGCACAGGGCTGCAGAAAATATCTATTTTCAAACAGGGAACATGATATGAGATGCGACAGCTATCGTCTTAAAGCATCTACCGGCAATGTTGACCTACGGATTAGAAAATTCACTCTTTTTTTTTCGTCACCGCCACTTATAGTTGCGGGATAGATAAATTTCAGAATTTATTGTATCATGAAAAGGTACCAAATTGGATCAAAATATACAGACTGGAAGCAATGAAAACATGATCTTACAACAGCCCGTTGACAGTTTTGGTTATGCAATCATCCTCAGACAGAAACAGCCACGGCGTGGTGGCAACTTTTGCGGCATCGGTGAAGCTATACTTTCTGTCAAGTATCAGTCGACTGAGTAATGTAAAAAAGTTGTCTCTATGCATAAAATATTTGAACTGTTATTAATGTTACCAGTATTCACTTCAGAGACACTGAATTCGATTTTTGTCTGCCCTAATTTCCAACAGAACAACGTAATTAACGCAGTACAGTTAATTTACTCGTACTGGGAATAACGAGCTCCTAATTTTCACTGAGCTCAGCTGGAGATTGAGCGGGTACATAAAACTCACGTCTCCTATGGGTTAATGAAACTGTATTCGGTATTGCCAAGACAGTGTTAATAAGTACGTTAGTGACGTTATACCAATCACACTGCCACACAAGGAAATTCTGTGATGACGTTACAAACTTCCATGGATGGTGAAGGGTAAATGTGTCAATCTGAGGTAAGGGTCCCTGCTCCAGTAACGACAGAGTTGAAAGCTATAAGCGCAAATCGTTATGGTATCTCTTATAGTATACATGTACCGGTATTGTTCTTGCTAAGATTATAGGGAAGGCAGCTCTCAGAGGCGGGGGTAGTATGGAAAACAAGGAAAAAATGTTCAGTAAACATGGAGTCTAAAGTGCTACTTGAAGATTTATGAGCAGTTATTCATCTTCGGTATTATAAAACACCTCCTCATAGCTCCTAAGGTATGTGTTCTAGACCTTGCGTTTACTAGGCAATATTTTCCTGTTTTTGTCCATTCTACCTTCTCCAAAAATATGAAAACTAAGAACCTTGCAGTAGAGGAGACGTGCTTCACAGTATCGAAGATGAACAAGTGCTCATAGCTCTTAAGATATGTAATATAGAGCCTATGTTTACTAGATTGTTTTTGTTTTGCTTCATACTACCATCTCTGAAAGTTGTCTACACTATAATCTTAGCAACAAGAGAACCCGTACAAGCATTCCACTGTCAGTGGTATCAGAACGATTTCTGCATATAAATTTCGCCTCGATACTTATGCTCTTAATAAACTCTATGACTCCCTACCAGAGGATGTCAAGTGTATATCGGAAAACTGGCTTTAACATATCGACAGTGATAGAATAAACAACGATTCTACACGAACAGTTCAGGCAAACCGTTTTGGTTGCAACAGCTTTACAACTATGGCAGTCCTTGAAGAGTAAATGGTAATGGCTAGCGACAATACAAAGTTTTTGTAACGATGTCTCTGAACAGATGGTGTAAATCGTTGTTTTTGTGGGTATTATTTTTTTATTCAGTTTTTTGTCAATTTAGTGTGCTTTTTATGTTTCTTTCTTTGAACATCAAAGCAGAGGTTTTCAACGGGTCATATAGCAAAGAACAACATGATGTTCGAGAATATTCAGTGAATAGACGGGCACTAAACTCCATATTCCAACTTTCATATTTCATTCATACAGAAATCGAATCTAAAAAGTATTTGAATTTAACATTTTAGAAGTGATCATTTCAGTAGCGCCTCGGTAAATAGTGTCTGCGCTGCCACATTTAAATAACTTTGTAGCTTACCGGCACCGTATCATTGATTCGACAGGTATGATTTATATCCCGCGACAAATGAAAACATACATGATAGGGATGCGAACACGTATACAATGTACTACACACTTACGTTATTTGGCTAAGAGGAGGTGAATACAAACAAAATATACATACTTTAAATTTCCTACACAATTTCTGTAGAAACTGTATGGTTATCCTACTGTTCAAAGATTCAGCACGGCATTCGAACGATAAAATTGTTTTTACACAGTTCTGACATTCACTGACTAACATAGAAAAAGAGTAATTTAGTAATGAGAACTGACGGGCCGTTAGAATTTACAGCATTTTACCACTATGATACGGAATGTCTCAATCATAGGCCCACTAACTAGTAACTGCTAAAGCAAAATTACACGTTGCTGCCTGTCGAAATTTCAGAGACGATTTGTGGTATTTCACTGCATAGCATTTTTTTTAATTTTCAACTTACGTAGCTGATGTAATTTAAAAACTAATACTTCGGTATAGACTACACTTAGGAAACATTCATTTATTGAAGTACAAATTACAGTTATTTTAAGTAAGCTATCTTGTAGTGAGGCTCACTAACTAGAACCACGAAGTGAAGTGGATGAATTTAGAAAGTGGATTTATCATTAAGAAACTACAGTTACTAGCAGATTCAAAGTACAAACAAAATAATGTTACAAGAATGTAAATATTAATGGTAAGCCGTTTCTCCCTAAATCGTTTATCACTCGCAGCTATTACACGTCTAAGGATAGGAAAATATTTTTGGTGTGACGTTTAACGAGCAGCAGACTTTCAAATCAATTGAAACGGAGGACTAGCTCAGTTATAGGAAGATGCCTTCCTTGATGTGACCAAATGAAGTTGCTGGCTTTTAATAACCTGATGGGAAATCTCAGTCAAGATCGAACACACACACATATTGAATTATTTTAGGTATAATGTCACCTGGAGCACCAGAGCAGAACCTTACTATCTGTACAAACTGATTCGTTTCTTAACACTGAATTCGATTAAATGATTAGCCATGCCGTCTGTTTCGTAAAGGTTATCCAGTATTTTCGTTTAATATTTCTGAAAATGTGTTACCTGCTTAGTCTACGGTATTCCCTTGTCTCTATAGCCACTTACTATCAAATCTTGGATTCCTGTTTCAGGATATAAGATACTCTGCGTTTACTCGGATCTGAAATTCTCAATAGATTCGCGATTCAGAGAATCATCAGAAGCCGTTTCTTTCTGGCACCAACTTCCGAGATTAAATTTTAATCGACGGAAACATGTTCTCACATAGCTAAAGTCACACTTCTTTAACAAATAAAAATTATAGAATACCCGTACTATACCATTTATGGCATCAGAGTTTTAACGCTAACAATCTATTGATGCACAACGTGTCTTCCTGCGGTTCAGTTAAGTATATGACAACTAATTAATATTTCAGCGGTGCCCATACATTTCAGCATAGAAGGTTCAACACCTAAAGTGTGTAAAGTAATGGCACTAAATTAATGTGAATTACGTAATCCCAATCTCAAGGCCCTCCAGGTTTTTTTATGAGGGCAAAGTAATTGACGTAACGAAAGAAGGGCATATTGAAGTTCATTTCCAGGAATAAGGAGATAAAACATTTCAGGACTTCACAGGTATTTGGTCAAGATCAATGTAGTTGATTTAATGAAAGAACATATTTCTGTGCATGAGACGGATCAGGAAACAGAACCACAAAGGAAAATCGAATTCCTTGGAATATTTCTTTTATAAGTGAGAACCATAGCTACAAAGAAGTATGACATAACAGCCAATCATAAACATAAATCTCATCTGCAGAACTTTGTCCATCGGTATAACATCTTTGTATTATGCTTGTCATCTGCTGCAAAGATTATATGTAAATTGTGTTTGTGAGAGAGATTTGCTCACTAGAAAGATTCCCTAGATACGTAATGAAAACTAAATTGAAATAGCACACTTGTGGATGTATTCTTGCATATTTATTTTACACGACGTACAAAAATTGTACTAAATTCCTGAAATATACCATACTTTGCACAAAATACTATACTTCTGAATCTATGAAATGATTTGGAGAGATCTAAAAGTAAGTTGTGACGTACCTAATTTCCTCGTTCGCTGTCGATGAACAATACTATGATCGCAGCTGAACGGGCCTCACTGTTCATCTGCAGAACACCGTCTAGAAAGTTCACGATGACTATAAATTATGGACACTGGCTTCAGGTGTTTGTTCCGGATAGAGAAATGGTTTAAAAATCTTGATATCCTATTCTATTATGTTATGCATGTTTTCCAATGCAAGTAGCAAATAACGATATTTTCTCGACGTGATTTTTGCTGCAGGTAAGCTTTGAATGACTTAAACAAATATGACCGAGTGATCGTCAGGTATTCATAACAAAAAATAGATGCGACGGCATTCACTTAAGACCAAGCGAATGGTAGTTGGTTGAAGGCCATTAGATTTCATCAAAATAACCATAGGCACTACCATAATGTCCATAAAAATTTAATATGCGTTTTCTGGAGTTTACATGATGTGTTTGATGGAAAGTTGTATGGTTGGTGAACGGTGAGTAGAAAGAAAGAAGGCTGGAGTTTGAAACACCGTTAACATCCGTGTCAGTAGAGCCGGAGGGCAAACGCAGATAGATAAGAACAGTGTGGAAAATCGTCTGTGCCCCTTATTGGAGAAACCGTCACTAAATTCTCCAGGAGTGATTTGAGCAAACTATGGAAAAAAATAGTCTGTCCTGTCACAAAGAGATTAGGGCCCATCTTTTCCTGAGCAAAGTTCTACGAACTTTTCATGGTATCAGTCGGATATGCGTGATAGAACACCATTCATTCCGGCATCCTCGTTCACCACTACGTGAGCGCCAATCTTTTTAGAATGTGGTTGGATGAGGAAGTCCAACCGATGTTTTCAAACGCATCTACTAAATAAGAACTTCACAACGGTGGACTGTCTCTAACCTCGAACCTCCTGAAGCATTGCATTGGCAGCTAACCAATTTCTTGTTTCGTCACAGAACAAATATATAACTCCTCTAAATTACATCGGATAAAAATACTTCTTTCGAAATCCGCTGAAGGTTAAAGAAATGAAATATAATTGAAGTCAGATCCCTTACTACACAAAGTCCTCCACGAGTATACACTCTTGACTTCTTTTTGTGAGGACACCTGAAAATTATTGCATTCCAGCAAACATGACACGTGTCAGGTGTTCCACTAGTAGAAAGCGAGGAGAAAAATTTTGAACGCTTCTTGGAAAGCAAACATTTAAACAATGTGATCTATCAAGTTTTGGGTGTGCGACTGCAACAGTTCTATCTCCCGCACATACATAATGGCTCTGTATTTTTCAGACATTAGGTTTTTATAATATGGGAGCTAATTGAAACACGTATTGGAGCAATTCAGCTGTAATAATATTCCCTTTTATTCGCAAAATTTGATGTCATTAACAGAAGTTAATGTTGACTTTCTGTAAACCCAGTAATTCATCACACACGTGCATCAATTTAGTAACGGTCTCGGTCTGTGCAGGCCACCTTCTGATCTGAAAATCAATATATAAAAAATTACATGGAATAAAAACGATTACGCCGACGCAGCGACGTCAGATGCAGAAGTATCCAGTACGTCCAGAAACAAACTATCGACTGATGGGGCTGTTAATACGCTACTTACTAAGTACGATGATAACTGTCTCATCAACCGGTAGATCACATCTGAGGATGATCACTATAGACCGAAATCGACAGTAAAATGTTTAACATTTGCGATCAAGCACTAGATATAAAGAGAATTAAAATCAGAGTGTGAATAAGATTGTCAGCTCACTCAAGTTTAGGTCCACTCTTATACCTTACACATATGAATGACATGCCATTTAACATTCATAAAGCAGAATTGGTACTTTTAGAAGACGACACTACTATTATAATAAGTCCCAATAGAAAGAAAACAGCAGAGATTTTTAATCTTATTTTTCAAAGTATTATTAAGTTGTTTTCTGAAAAAGGAGTTTCCCTATATTCTCAGAAAACATTAAATATTGAGCTCTGTACAACAAATAAAAACAGGAGCCAGTAATTGGGGTAGAATACTCCAAATTTTTGGGTGCACATATCAATGAAAAACTCGTACTGAAAGAAGCATATTACTGAGCTGCTTACACGACTAAATTAAGCTGCTTGTGATCCTCGCGTAATTGCTAATCTTGGAAATATATATTTCTTCAAAGAAATTTGTCATAATTTGCATAGTTTCACTCAATTACATCTTATGGAAGAATTTTCTGGTGCAAATCAACAGTTAAAAAGAGAGTACTGATTGCACAAAATCGAGGAGCAAGAATGACGTGTGTTTTCCATACGCGCTTGTCATGTAGACACCTCTAAAAGGAAACTTCCTGGAAGATTAAAACTGTGTGCCGGACCGAGACTCGAACTCAGGACCTTTGCCTTTCGCGGGCAAGTGCTCTACCAAGTGAAGTACCCAAGCACGACTCACGCCCCGTCCTTACAGCTTTACTTCTGCCAGTCCCTCGCCTCTTACCTTCCAAACTTAACAGAAGCTCTCCTCCGAACCTTGCAGAACTAGCACTCCTGAAAGAAAGGTATCTTGGGTCGCTCAGTTGGTAGTGCACTTGCCCGCGGAAGGGAAAAGTCTCGAACACAATACATGTATTTGCTATCGAAATTTGTCATAAATTATCCATTATAATTTGAGCAGAATATGATTACCAACACCACCACACGAAAAAATTTGTGGGTCACAAAAGAGTTCAATATATGGCAACTAAAATTCAAGGAGCAAACCCTATTTTAAATCTAAGCTGAAATCATTTCTCCTGGTCAACTATTTCTTGGACGAATTTTTATTTAAAGAGTGATAAAAATATGTATTTTTATGTTACTATTAATCACATCCTGTGAACTGATTCGATTCCATTCGTTTTGCTAAAAAAAAATCTATAAATGATCCGTGGAACATGTAACAAACTAATTCCAAAAGGTCTGAAAGATATACGGCCAAAATACGAAAAGTGTAGAAGGTGTAGCAGGAGTACCGATGAACTCTGAAATGTACCACATCATTTGTTTCATTGTCAGATCAGTGCAGAGATGCATACATGAACAACTTGTTCGCACAACATCTCACGGTATTCACGGGTAAACCGAGATATTCGAACTACAGAGCCATTCTCTACAGCGCCGCATGGCATAGGGACAGGTTCGAAACTGCTTTCCGAAGTTGCCACCACTATAGTGAGATGCAATGTAATAGTGTGAGACTTGTCCCTGTGCTGACTCACCGTCCTTCTCCGGACAGAAGTTGGTACGAAACTTTTCATTCCTGAAAACCAGAGATTTGCACAATATCTGCACTTTCTTGATAACAAATAGTTTCGATCAAACAATAGATGAGATCTTCGGGTATAAAACGACTGAAACGGACCTGCATACAATGGAGGAAGACATCTGACTCTTTTGCTGTCAGAAATAACCTAACGTGTAATTCTACAGCATCTGCCGGTCAGATATACCCGCGTATTGCACATTACGAAGTATGCTGGACCACACATAGTCACTCGGCCGTGGAAGGCTTGCGTAAATCGGCGTCTGCTGCACTGTCCCACTATTGCCAAACCGTCCTCCGCCTACCCCTCCAGTCGGTGCTGGAGCCCACTGGAGCGCCCTCCCCATGGGTGGTACTTATAACCTGAGGGTCACGTGACCACTGCAAATGAGGACTTGGGGAGCGGTAACCGGTGCAGCCCACGGCGACGACGTACTATAAATAGGGGTTCCGGCCACCACTGAGGTACAGTTTTCTGTGCAGCACACCAGAAAAACACCAACCAACCATGTACAAGGTGAGTGGTCCTCCATATTCGTCGAAAAATGTTTGTTAGCGCCGTAAACCACTAGTCTACATGCTCTCTTTATGGCCACGAGATAGTTTAAGATAAATGCGACATCAAATAGACTAAAACGTAATATAAATCCTCCGTAGAAAGTAAGGAATGTTATCAGTAACAAAAGACGGGAAAAATTCAGCTCCTTTGATTCGTCTCTTATCTTCGGAGGTGTTGTAGAACAACTTTCGTACGGTTGCTTTTAAAGTTCGCATGAAAACATGCTTCCAACGATGGTGCAGTTCGTCAGATTGCATTTCAGGACTTAAGATGCAGTCTAGAATTATTTTCGTGTCAGCTGCGCTTGTTATATCGACTAATATCATGTCAAACTGTGCTCATGAACAAAGATGCAGATTGAAACTTCGCGGGCAAGTGCTCTACCATCTGAGCTACCCAAGCTCGACTGAAACTCCCTCCTCACAGCTGCACTTCTGCCAGTATCTCGTCCCCTACCTTCCAAGTGGTAGAGCACTTGCCCGCAAAAGACAAAGGTTCCGAATTCGAGTCTCGATCGGGCACACAATTTTAATCTGCCAGGAAGTTTCATATAAGCGTACACTCCGCTGCAGAGTGAAATCCTTGTGGAAAGATGCAGATTGCCGTATGAGTTTCTCGGTGTAGTCCTCTCACTGCAAGTGAGGAAACATAAAAGTAAAATTCATAGCGAACAACAAAATAATTACAATAAAAGTATTCGCAGTTGCGAAAATTAGTGCCAGACCGCTTATCGCGAGCAGTAGCCTTACAATTTGGCTATCCGAGCACGGTTCACGGCCAGGGCCAAATTTCCATGTATCGACCACTATGTGTCTGAAACCTCTACCTGTACATCCATTATGTATATTCCCACAAAAGGGAGACATTTACCTGAAAGTCGCTTGCCCGGTGTCGGCCGATAAATCGGCATTGCAGTGCCTGTGGTATTCCGCATTACGATGTAAGATTCCTTCGGACTGCATGCATGGTGGATACCTTAAGGTGACATGGATTCAAATTAAAAAATCAAAAGGGTGTCGCACTATTTCGTAATTTATACGTACTTTTTGCAACAGTCAAAATGTCTTTCTCTTTAGAATAAGCTCCGTACAGTGAAGTTGCATAATGGACGAGGTGTAAAAACAGTGCTTTGAGGTATCTATGTACATTATCCCATTTCATTGCCTCCGAATTCAAATTTCATGTAGTTTCGCTGAATTACGCCAGGCTAATGGTAACAAGATTCGTACACAAGGGTCGCGTCCCGATTCTGTCTACACTGTCGTCAAATCCTAGTTAATACTCTGTTTCCAATTTGCACAGCTTCGACGGAATGTTAAGCTTTATCCTATAGTCTCCTTTATAAGTGAAGCTGTGGTTTGGATACGGCGTTAAGTTGCTGGCCATTCAATAACAGACCTGATACGCGAGCTAACAATTCGAATGAGTACGAAGAGAATACGACTATGCATAATGTTGCCTCGATGACTGATGTACTTTCTTCAAAGCATACGGATTCTCGTACGCGAGTCAGGATACCAAAAACAGTGTGATGATCTCTATAATAGGTTCGTAAATTTGAAAGGTAGTTTAAAAATGGTTTATTTGATGATGGTTGCTAGGGCATTTAAAGCACGCTTTACTTCTCTTGAGCACTGCTTCCACATAGCCAATTGCCGTACAAGAATCAAATCCAGCAAGTATCAGCATGTGGCACGGTAACTCAGAAACATGATTTTCTAGAGTGAAAATCTCTGCATTTTGAGAAAATGACCTGTAAAAAAAAAGTAGATTGGCTTTCGCAAGATCTTCAGGAGAGGACCATGTGGCTTGCATCGCTTTATTGCGATTGACGCAGCTGGATATTTCTCTGACAGAACTCTTATATCTAGGGGGCAGATGATAACGTATTATTGATGAAGTTTTCGATTGAACTCAATGACACTTTCATTTATGTCCGAGGCACTATGCAAGCGGTGAAACTACAAATGAAGTGAATTACAAGAAAGAATTCGCCTGCTAAGAAAGAATGCAGCTTTGATTCTGTGTTGCAGTACCAGCTGCATCTGACATTCTAAGTGCAGTCATTGTAATGATTTGGAGACTTCATTACCAAACTAGAGTGCACGGTACTGACATCAAAACTGGCAGCTGTGTCATTCAGAGAGAACACCCGTCGCTGCTTCTGATATACGTCGGTCGGCTTTACTGCGTGCAAGCAGCGCTACATTTAGAGCAGGTAGTGTGCAATGAAAGAGGAGCTCGTTTGCCTACCTGCCGGGTCAATTTGCATTCGCGGGCAGGTTTCGACTTCTCGGACACGTCCAACGTAACGCATGGCCGGTGGGCCTTGGCCAAGAATGCTCCCGTCTGACCCAGTGCTGCCCGGACAGTTGACTAACGACCCGAAACGGCTCTATTTCATACACCCACACTGGGTGCCACTCCTAATGGCCGAAAATGCAAATTACCCCTACAGCACATTCCTAAAATTAAAACACGCTCTGTGCAAATTTCAGCATTTCCAACACCAGCCACATTCGTGTTCTTATAGATGATTTTTGTAGATCTGAAGAAGGCATATAATATATTCTAGCTGTTACGTATGCTTGAACGTAAGCATTATTTTCTATCATTACCAAATTTTAATTTACTGTAACGTGATATCCCGAGCGATTTGTAGCATTTCTTTTCAAGAGGAGGATAGCTCAAATCCTTATTCAGATTTAGGTTTAACATGGATTCTCCAAACCGTATAAGTAAATGCTGGGATGGTGCGTTTGGAAACATATCGGGCTAGTTTCCTTAACTGTCCTTCCATAATCTGACGCTGTTCTCAGTCTACAATCATCACGACGTACACTTTAATCTTGCTACGTTTCTTCCTTCCTTGTAATGTGATAATTATGAGTCGGTTGTTCTGACTACCTTTTATAGTTATTACGATCGAAGCAGTTAATTTATTCACGAACAAATGGTTATAGAAAATCTGTAAGGACTCAGCGAGGTCCTCTTCAGCCTACCAAAGTTTGAATGCAGTGACATTTTAAAGCTGCGCACGGAATGGTTCAAAATTATCATTGACGTGTCAACGTGGTTCAACAACAAAGTTACGAAACTACTGCGAAAGCGAAGAGAGCTTCGCTGCAAATTTAAACGCAGCCAAAACTTCTCAGACAAACAGAAACTAAACGATGTCAAAATTAAGGTAAGCAGGGCTATGCGTGAAGCGTTCAGTGAATTCGAAATTACAATTCTATGTATCGACTTGACCTAGGAAGTTCTGGTCTTACGTTAAATCTGTAAGTGGCTCGAAACAGCATATCAAGACACTCCGGGATGATGATGGCATTGAAACATAGGATGACACGCGTAAAGCTGAAATACTAAACACCTTTTTCCAAAGCTGTTTCACAGAGGAAGACGGCACTGCAGTTCCTTCTCTAAATCCTCGCACAAACGAAAAAATAGCTGACATCGAAATAAATATCCAAGGAACAGAAATGCAACTGGAATCACTCAACAGAGGCAAGTCCACTGGACCTGACGGCATACCAGTTCGACTCTACACAGGGAACGCGAAAGAACTTGCCCCCCTTCTAACAGCCGTATACCGCAAGTCTCTAGAGGAACGGAAGGTTCCAAATGATTGAAAAAGAGCACAGGTAGTCCCAGTCTTCAAAAAGGGTCGTCGAGCAGATGTGCAAAACTGTAGACCTATTTCTATGACGTCGATCTATTGTAGAATTTTAAAACATCTTTTTTGCTCGCGTATCATGTCGTTTCGGCAAACCCAGAATCTACTCTGTAGGAACCAACATGGATTCCGGAAACAGCGATCATGTGAGACCCAACTCGGTTTATTTGTTCATGAGACACAGAAAATATTAGATACAAGCTCCCAGGTAGATGCTATTTTCCTTTACTCCCGGAAGGCGTTCGATAAAGTTCCGCACTGTCGCTTGATAAACAAAGTAAAAGCCTACTGAATATCAGACCAGCTGTGTGGCTGAATTGAAGAGTTATTAGCAAACAGAACACAGCATGTTGTTCTCAATGGAGACGTTAAGGTAACCTCTGGCGTGCCACAGGGGAGTGTTACGGGACCATTGCTTTTCACAATATATATAAATGACCTAGTAGATAGTGTCGGAAGTTCCATGCGGCTTTTCGCGGATGATGCTGTAGTAAATAGAGAAGTTGCAGCATTAGAAAATTGTAGCGAAGTGCAGGAAGATCTGCAGCGGATAGGCACTTGGTGCAGGGAGTGGCAACTGACCCTTAACATAGACAAATGTAATGTATTGTGAATACATAGAAAGAAGGATCCTTTATTGTATGATTATATTATAGCGGAACAAACACTGCTAGCAGTTACTTCTGTAAAATATCTGGGAGTATGCGTGCGGAACGATTTGAAGTGGAATCATCATATAAAATGAATTGTTGGTAAGGCGGTTACCAGGTTGAGATTCACTGGGAGAGACCTTAGAAAATGTAGTCCATCAACAAAGGAGGTGGCTTACAAAACACTCGTTCGACCTATACTTGAGTATTGCTCATCAGTGTGGGATCAGTACCAGATCGGGTTGACGGAGGAGATAGAGAAGATCCAAAGAAGAGCGGCGCGTTTCTTCACACGGTTATTTGGTAACCGTGATAGCATTACGGAGATGTTTAGCAAACTCAAGTGGCAGACTCTGCAAGAGAGGCGCTCTGCATCGCGGTGTAGCTTGCTCGCAAGGTTTCGAGAGGATGCGTTTCTGGATAAGGTATGGAATATATTGCTTCCCCCTGCTTATACCTCCCGAGGAGATCGCTAATGTAAAATTAGAGAGATCCGAGCGCGCACGGAGGCTTTCCGGCAGTCGTTCTTTCCGCTAACCATACGCGACTTGACCAGAAAAGGGAGGTAATGACAGTGGCACGTAAAGTGCCCTCCGCCACACACCGTTGGGTGGCTTGCGGAGTATAAATGTAAATGTAGATGTAGATGTGAACGCTATGTTTAGTATGTAGTGCTGGTATCACAGTGGAAGTTTCTACAGAGGGCAGTTTTACCCAGTGATGTGTAGCTTGCTCGCAAGGTTTCGAGAGGGTGCGTTTCTGGATAAGGTATGGAATATATTGCTTCCCCCTGCTTATACCTCCCGAGGAGATCGCTAATGTAAAATTAGAGAGATCCGAGCGCGCACGGAGGCTTTCCGGCAGTCGTTCTTCCCGCTAACCATACGCGACTTGAACAGAAAAGGGAGGTAATGACAGTGGCACGTAAAGTGCCCTCTGCCACACACCGTTGGGTGGCTTGCGGAGTATAAATGTAGATGTAGATGTGAACGTTATGTTTAGTATGTAGTGCTGGTATCACAGTGGAAGTTTCTACAGAGGGCAGTTTTACCCAGTGATGTGAAGAAACCTTTGATGGCAACAATTTGTCATTTAACGCATTAGATAAACATAACATTGATAATTATGTGATAATAAAACTAACTGGTTAAACATGTTTACATTCATCTTCTATGTCCTACCTGCACTTCCCAAATCCAAACATTTTTACCTAAACAACCTTCCGTGTAAAGATACCACGAAAAAGGCAATCCTGACAATACGCGCTTTTGGTAGAGAAGTTTAAAATTAGTGTTCTGAGGCCTTCGCTTAAAGCAGCACTAGAGACAAGAGTATTAGCAGTTTATTCAAGGTTCGGATCGTCAAGAAACCTACCACGTTGCTAATCTTCCAGTTGCCGGACATGGCAACCCGCTTCTTTTGGTAGGTTTTAATTGCTACAATGTCTCTTATACTGAGAAAATCTCTTTCCTAAAGCACCGGGGCCTTTAAATTCACCCTCTCTTGTGTAAATCGCAAACGAATTGCACAGAGAAACTTTAACACCCGCATGGTAATCGTTATCCATTTAAGAGTATGTGGCTCACGAACGTATCTGCGTAGCTGCCTTCCTAATGATCTCAACAATAAATCTTTCACAATATGACTCAGATAGTATCAGCTACTCAGATCTATTAAATCAGGCTCTGTCACGACACAGATAATGTTAAAACTGGGACAACCACAGCTGAAGTAGTTGTACGTACAACAGTGCTTAAATACAGGTGTTAAACTATTAAAATACAAGCAAGAATTAAAATTGAATATGAATTTATGTCTGTAATCAACTTGTAGTTGTTCGTAATTGACTGACGATCCATACAGTACAACTCTGCTAAAACACAGGTGTTAAACTATTAAAATATAATCATGAATTAAAATATAAAAATGAATTTAACTCTGTAATCGACTTAAATGTATACATTTCAAGCGGACTATTGGATGTTTCATTCAGTTTTACGTTTTAAATAGTTATAAAATCTGTATTTAAACGCAGTTGTGTTGCATGAATTGCTCGTGGCCGTGCGGTAGCGTTCTCGCTTCCCGGGTTCCCGGGTTCGATTCCTGGCGTGGTCAGGGATTTTTTTCTGCCTCGTGATGACTGGGTGTTGTGTGATGTCCTTAGATTAGTTAGGTTTAAGTAGTTCTAAGTTCTAGGGGACCGGTGACCGTAGCTGTTAAGACCCATAGTGCTCAAAGTGCTCAAAGCCATTTGAACCATTTTTTTTTTTTTTTTTTGTTGCATGAATTGTCAATTAGTTTAGCTGTCACGATAATTTCCTGTACCTGCTGTCATTCTTCAGTCATGAGAAAAAAGTGGAAGTGAGGTATCAGTAACTTACATTTAATCTTCCCCATTAACAATACTGGGAAGTTACTGGAAGGAGTTCAGTTGCCTTTTTTATGACGTCTATGGCTTAACTAAGGAAGAAAGATTAGGGATTAACGGGCTGTCGATTACGAGATCATTAGAGTCATAGTACAAGCGCAGATTGGAGAAAGATAGGAACGGAAATCAACCACATATTTCTAAAGCGAACTCTCCCACCATTTACAGAGATGACAGAAAATTCAAATCTCGAAGGGGGATCTAGTCGGCCGTTCTTCAGAATACGTGTCCAGCATTGTGCTACTTCACTCAATATGTCTAGTGCATGCAGTGCACTGCTGTCGATTTTCGTTTTGTGCCTTCTAAGCCCCCGCAATTTAGGAAGGAATTTTTCATTAGAATGCAAACAATGGGCGTCTTCTTTGTGAATTTGGAAATTTGTGGTGACATCTTATGTGACCAAACTGCCCATGTCATCAGTCCCTAAGCTTACACACTACTTAAACTAACTTACGTTAAGGAAAACGTACACACACCCATGTCCGAGCCGAAGGAGGACTCTAACCACTGAACCACTGACGGGGGGAGGGGGGAGGGGGAGCCGTGAGGACCGGGACAAGGTGCCCCAGACCGCGCCGCGGCCTTTCTTGGGGAGTATATGAACCCTGCAACGCTTTGGCACATCCATTATGTGATGTCCTGTTTCCTTCGTTTGACGTCACCCTGTGCCTATGTATATCCTTGAGCATTCTCTGACACCTACGCTTGTCCCACTTTTTTTGCTTCATTTAATTTGGCAGTATACCTAGCCTTGCGTGTCTCACCAGCTTGCCCCACAAGTGGTTACCTTGCGACTATGCCCCACAGCTCGCCGTCTTCGCCGCCGTGCTGGCCGTGGCCCGCGCTGGCTTCCTGGCCGCCCCCGCCATCTCCTACGCCGCCCCCGCGGCCGTCGCCCCCGCGGCCATCACCTCCCAGAGCTCCAACATCCTGAGGAGCTTCGGCAACCTGGGACAGGTGTCCACCTACACCAAGACCGTCGACACGCCCTACTCCAGCGTCACTAAGTCCGACGTCCGCGTCAGCAACGACGCCGTCGCCCACGTGGCCGCCCCCGCCCTGGCCTACGCCGCCCCGGCATACGCGCGTGCCTACGCCGCCCCCGCTGCCTACGCCGCCCCCGCCGTCGCCGCCCACGGTCTGCTGGGAGTGGCCTACTCCGCCGCCCCCGCCGTCGCTCACCTGACCTACAGCGCCCCGGCTCTGTCCTACGCCTGGTAGACGGATTGAAGTCTCATCATGATCAGCCATTATCTATTTATTCTGCGCTGTATGTAAATAAACTTTTCGACATATAACATGCATTCTTTATTAGTATTTCACCATTAGTACGTTGCCCTTACCTTATAAATCCAACGCTTATGTGAAGATAAGACATACATTTCTCTGCAAAAACTATCAAGATCGTGTATCTATGAAATACGGACTTGAAAGGAGGGAAAGGATGACAGGAAATGTATTAAGACATCAGGACATAAGGTCTACCCTACAAAAGGGGGCTATTGAGGGGAAACCTCGCAGTAGTCGGCCGACATCAGAATAGATCCAATGTCAGAAGTGCTTCTCTGAGCTAAAGAACTTGTCACAGGAAAACAGATGTGGCTGTTACATAAATTCAGTTTGAAAACTGAACACAAAAATGTACATACATATACACTTTTGTTGGCCTGTTCCATAGTCTGAGATGCTAGCTTGGAGACAGGGAAATAAAAGTGCACCAGAACAGGACCATTTCTCAGCTACACTGATCATACTGGCTGTGATGTTTAGATCATTTCACAAACTACTGTCGACAAATGCTGCACTGATTCTCGTGCAAACACATATTCACCAAACTCTCGATCTACCTTAGGTTAAGTGACGATAACGAGGACGAGAATCTTTACGTCAAAGTGGCTAAATGCCAACTCGAAAGTGAAATGAGAACAAATCAGAAGAAGACGGGAGTTTTAGGAAAGAGGGAGACCAAAAATAATAATAAATGATTGATCAAAACATTCCAACCTGAATCTAAGGTGGTTAATGGTGTAATTATGTAATAGGCGTATTTAAACTGTTTTAGCATGTAATTATCTGAACTGTTTCTTATTTAAATTGTTTTGTTAATTAAATTGCATTGTGTATTATTGAGAAAGAGCGGGAAACCGCGCATAGATACATTTTGAGAAAGAGCGGGAAACAGCGCGCAGTAATACATCTGTAATGGTAGCAGGGATTGTCTGCACCAAAAACCATTGTTGGCGGCGAGACCGCACTTTTGTAGCATTGAGCGTTGGAAGCGAGCAGTTGCGAGTAAGATGTGAGACGAGGCAGTCGTAGCTAGCGAGACATGAGAGGAGGTCGCTGTAAGCGAGGTATGAATTAACACTTTGAAAGAAGCGGTGTGCTCGCCAGCCACTCGATATATGTAGCGCAATGCTAGTTTTTAAGAATTTTTGTAAAGAACTATGCCCCTTGTAATTGTTTGTCAAGATCGTTCTCAGAATATAGTTATGTAATTTTGATGGAAAATTAGGTATGTAGCGCAACGCTACTTTTTAAGAATTTTTGTAAAGAACTATACCCCTTGTAATTGTTTGTCAAGATCGTTCTCAGAATATAGTTAACTTCTACCAGATTAAATGCATTAAGAATTTTCTATCCCAAAATCATTCACGTAAATGCTTTACGGAATTTATTGTTATTTTAAAAGAAAAGTCTAAACTGAGCTTCACCTTTTATCAAATTTAAATTAACTTCAACTTAAAGAATTCCAGTGACAAAGTATTATGAAACTCCAGCAGCAGCTTATAATTATGTTAAAGAGAAGTAAGTATATTCATTCCACAGTTTGCTGTAGCAGTCAGATGGCGATCCAGTATAAATAATTAAAGGTAAGAATCAGTCTTAATAATTTCAGGTAACGACTGAGGGCCACGGCGACAACACATTTTATGTTTCGTCGTAATAATCAGCAGGTAGTCTTGACAGAGCAGCAGTTAAAAGATTTTAAGAGACGCAGCGTTCAGTCAGCAAGCAAGTGTTCATCCAATATTAGACGGGAAGGTTTCACTTGGCGATATCCATTCAGTACGACATTTTAGTGAATCTACTGTGGATATGAATATACTGACTTTGATAATAGTGTGAATAAGTTACTGTTAAGTGGCGCAACGCATATACTAAAGTGTATAACTTTTATTCACAGGTCATCGGCAATTCTGTTTGCTTTATTGATTCGGCGTTGAAAAGTGTTTGTTCAGTGTTGAATCCGCTTTGAACAGTGATATATTTTGTTGCGTGTGATGATTATAGACAATGTCCCGCAGAATAATTACTCGTTCTCAAACTGATAAAACTTTTTGTTGCGTGTGATGATTATAGACAATGTCCCGCAGAATAATTACTCGTTCTCAAACTGATAAAACTGTACAAAATACTGACGAGAGATTCTTTTCTGGAATAGGCAGTAATAATACGTGTGAAAACCCTGATTCTGAAACGTTAGGTGAACAGACATTTAATAACTGTAACAATATGGAAGCGTTTAACGAACAAGTAACTTCAGAAATGCCCACAGACAATGAAACGGTAGTGCAAAATAATTTGGCATTAAATGCAACAGACGGTACACAGTCACAAATTCCGCATAGTAGACATAACAGTTTCAGTAACGAAACCACTACAATGCAGTCAGACAGAGAGACTCCATTAAGCACTGATTTAGATTCAAACGGTACACAGCTACACAACCTGCGTAGCAGATCCAACAGTTCTCATGACCAAAATTCCGAAATTACGGAAAACGTGACGCAGTCACAATCATCTGAGGATGTTCAAATGAACACAGATCTACAGCCTTTAACAACGAATACAAATACACACAGAAGTCAATCCGAAACGGATCCAATAATGGCATTTTTGCTACAAATGAGACAAGACATGAATCAAAACTTTAACAGAGGGTCACAAGAATTAGAAAAAAAGGTCACAAGATCTAAAAAAACGAAATTAAGGCAGAACACGCACACACAGATCAGAAATTAGACAACATGTACCAAAATCTAAAACACGAAATCAAAGTAGAAATTCAAACAGTCGCTGAAAAATGTTCACAATCAACACAAGAATTACGCGACAAAATTCAAGAAATATCCGATAACCAAGCAACATTTGCAGTTAGTATACGGGAAACAATGACAGAAAACTTTGCTAAACAAAACGCTCAGATTGATGAACGTTTTAACAATCACACAGAAAACTGTTTGATACGTCACCGTAAACTGGTGCGATCGCAGGATAAAGAACGAAAAGAATTACTACAAACAATCACTAAACAGCGTCAGGACGACAAAAAGAAAGTGTTTGCCCAGGGCAAAACATATGTAGACAATCACATACAGTCGATCTCGGAAGAAATCGAAACGGTCAAAGAAACAAATAATCAAATACAAGACAGGCTTACAGAAATCCAAACACAGACAATCGATGTGAAAACTTCTACAGACACTGAAATCCAGAATGTTAAAGATAAATTAACAGAGGACGTTCAGACATTAACTGACAAAATAGAACACATAGAAATTAACCATGACACAGAAAATTTAAAGGCAGATTTTAAGAAAGTCACCAAAAGCAACCGTAAATTACGAAACGAACTGACAGAAAAGATCAATGAACTCACTACAAGAATAGATCTTTTAGATACTAACAATGACGAGAGATCAGACGACACTGCACCAGTCCCAGTGCAACAGAACTCTAATAGTAATAACACGCCATTGACAAATATACAACAAACTATCACAGATCTAAAATCGCGTAATGATTCATTGCATCAGCAAATAAATTCTCTACAGCAAGAGATAGCGGACGCACAAGAAACCGCCGCACATAATCATTTTCAACAGAACACACACCGTTACGAAATGCCTCAGATCCATAATACATATAATGTTGGTAGACTTCAGAGAGTAAAAGATTTTACCCAGGAAGAAAGACACCCGAATCCATATTCAAGACAATACGACAACACTTACACACACAGACATGACAGTTTTGATCACAAACATTTTCTTTCAGTTAGAAAGTTTAAAACATTTAAAAACGACAGGGCGCAAATACATCCGTTGGATTTTATCCAACAGTTCAGGGGAGCACTTCCACCATCATGGCCAGTACAACATAAGTTAGAATTTATTGTCAGTTTTCTTGAAGGAGAACCAGCACGACGAATGCGACCAATTGCTAGACAATGTTTTTCCGTAGAAGCATTTGAGGAAGCATTTTTATCAGCATATTGGTCTGACACTACACAAAACAGCATCAAAGATCGGCTACTTAGTTTGCCAAACTTTGAAAATTCTACCTTTCCAACAATCACACAATTTTTCGAGTACATGGTGGAACAGAACCAGTACCTCAACGAGCCATACAGTCAATCGGCATTAATACAGCTTTGCATTTCAAAACTGCCCAGAGCTTTGAAAGTGTCATTACTGACAGGGCAACAAAAGGACAATGTATCCGCTTTTAGAGACATCTTACAACTATTAGAAGCACACCAGGCAGACTACGCATTTGTTAACAAAAATTTTTCACGACAGAACGGAAAACAAACAAACTCAGCTACTTTTGAACAAACACGATTTGGTAATAACAATCCGAGTAAACGCTTTCGCAGCGAAAATGACAACGAAAACAGGAGTAATGAAAAACATTATACTGACACGGTAAATTTATATTCAGGACAGCAACAGAATCCGAGACTTAACACGCAACCGAATAGGTCAAATTTCCATATGAATCATCGCTCAGATAATGCGACCGGGGAAGGCCATTACGCGGGTCGACCGCAAAATGAACAAAAACAAACGTTTCTACGGGGTGCAGGTGGGCTGCCGTACAGTCACAGTTATAACGACAGGAGAAAGAAAACGAACACAGACCGCCGAGGACGTTCCACAATGACAATTTTAACGGAAACTACAACAGGGCCCAACAGCTGCGTTACCGTATGAATGTACCAGACACCAGATTTCATCCACCAGACACTGCTAATAATCAAAACGGCAGAACTGTACAGTTGATAGAACACATACCAAACTCCCAAGCTGAAAATCACATATCGGAAGAATTATGACTAGAGAAAACCTGCAATGAATCTCTTAATGTCGATACTATGAAATCACACAGAGAAAACATAACGACCGAAAATGCCATTACATTTGACGACGTGAGAGACACATTGTTACAGGAAAAACCAATCCTACAGAAAACAATATATCACCCAATAATAGAGATAAATTTACAGTCGCACAATATTTTAGCGATAATTGATTCAGGTTCACCTATGTGCGTAATTAACGAAGACACATTTAACAGATGCAATAGCAATAATGATTACCCAGTATTTCCTTTAAACAGAACGAAGGTCAAGGGAGCTTTTGCAGGAAAAGGCATTGAAGTTAAAAGACAGACACAATTAACATTTGTTTTTGCAGGGGAAACGTTCCACAGTGATTGTTGGATAGTTCCGAATTTAACAACAGACATGATATTAGGAATAAATTTTCTTGTTCAGTACGATGCGAAGATTGACTTCAAATCGTCATACCTCACACTACAAAAGGAAAACAGGGAAGTGATCGTAAGATTTCAAAACACAGTATCCTCCGAAGAACAAAATATGCACAGGATCGAGATTATCACTGATTCTCAAGATAACGATTGTTATATCGCACTATACATGAACACACTTAATAATGACTTGGTAGAGGAACAGGAGTACAATATGTTCGAGACAATTACACGCAAGGTAGACAATAGTGTAGCAAAATGCGACGCAGAACGCACAGAACTTGAAAATATTCTGGTACAACACAAAGCAGTTTTTGCCAATGTTCCAGGAACAATGACAGGATTTATGTACGAATTTCAGGTGAAACCACACGAGACTTTCAAAGCAAAGCATTATCCAATCCCACACATACACACAGAAGCAGTTAAGAAAGAATTACGAGCAATGATCGATCAAGGAATAATAGAACCAGCAGCCAGCCAATATATAAATCCACTACACATTGTTGAAAAGAAGGATGGATCACTACGTTTAGTTTTAGATTCACGTCAAGTTAATAAAATAATCATTACAGAAACCGACCGACCACAGACGTTAGAAGAGTTACTGCAAAAATTTCATGGCACCTCCATTTATACTACACTCGACCTCAAATCAGGGTTTTGGCAAATCCAACTACACCCAAATTGCCGAAAATATACGGCATTCCTTTGCTTTGGGGAATGCTATCAATTTTGTAAACTTCCGTTTGGACTAACGATTTCGTCTGCCGCCTTTATACGAGGCATGAATACTATTCTACCACAAGATCTGAAAAACAAAATTACTACATATGTCGATGACATTTTAATTGCAGCAGAAAACTGGGAACAACACAATCATACTCTTCAACAATTACTGAATACATTCGAGCAGAATGGTATAACTATAAACTTGCGTAAATCTGAATTTGGTAAAGCGTCAATAAAATTTCTAGGGCACATTATCTCACAAACAGGTATCGCACCAGACCCTGACAAATTGCAAGCACTGAAAGACATCGACGTGCCAACAAACAAAAAGGAACTTCGGAGCTTTTTAGGTCTTATCAATTATTTTAGAAAATTTATCCACTACAAAGCATTAGACACGCCCTTGCTATACCAGCTTACAAGTAAAAACACACGTTGGTCATGGAATGAAGACGTTGAAGCTGAATTCGAGAACTTGAAAGAAGCATTATTAAAAGCACCTTTGTTATCACACCCTGACCCAACACAAAACTTTTCCGTTGCAACAGATAGTTCAACCACAGCACTAGGAGTACATATTTTCCAAGAAATAAAGGAAGAAGATAAGACAGTCGTGAAACACATTGCTTTTGCAAGCAGGATACTTTCTCCAGCAGAGCGCAATTATTCTGTAACAGAATTAGAGACACTATGTGTAATTTACGCTTTTAAGCGATTCCGTCATTTTCTATATGGCCGACATACAACAATATATACCGATCACCGAGCAATCCAGTTTTTATTGTCAGCAAAACTTACGCACGATAGATTAAGCCGCTGGAAATTATACTTACAAGAGTTTGATTTTACCATTATACACATTCCAGGCACGCAAAATACTGTTGCCGACGCATTGTCGAGGTCCATTCACAATAAACGCATGGAGAAAGAAAATACCTTTTGCTACAACAACCATAGTATTATGTATATTAAACAAGTAGCTTTCGAAAATTTTATATCAGCAGCATTACAGGATATAGAGAGAGAACAGCAGAAAGATGAAACACTGAAAGAGATTGTAACGCTTTTGAAAGACAGAAGTAACGCTAAAGTCAGACTTCATTACACTGTACATCAAAATATACTCTTTATTCGATCATACCGAGACGGTAATAATTGGCTTTTATGCATTCCGGAAGGGATTGTAAATAAACTGATATGGTATACACATCTAAGTTATGGACACTATGGAGCGAGGAAATGCTTTCTGATTCTGCGACAAAATTGCCACTTTAATAACATGGAAAAACACATAAGAAAAGTAATAGCATCATGCAAGATATGTCAAAAAGCTAAATCATCAACAGTGTCACACATTCCACCATTGTATCCCATCATACCGGTTAAGTTAAGACACATGGCAGCAGTGGATCTTTTCGGTCCAATCCCCAGAACAAATAATGGTTATAGTTATATTTTTGTAGCTGTAGAACTAACATCCTAATTTGTAACATTTTCTCCACTAAGGAAAGCAACAGCAAGAACAGTATCAAGAGCGTTTGTAAGAGATTTTCTATCAGTAGTAGGACGTGTACAGAAGGTTATTTCGGATAACGGTCCGCAGTTTAGGTCAGACGTATGGAAGAAAATGTTAGAAAGTAAGAACATAACACCTATTTACATATCAAGATATCACAGTTCTTCCAACCCATCAGAAAGAATAATGAAAGAGATCGGGAAGTTATGCAGAATTTATTGTCATAAAAGACATACAACATGGGATAAATATATTTTACAGTTTCAAGAAGTGATAAATGCAATACCCAATGAATCTACGATGCTATCACCAACCGTAATACTGACAAATAAAGACCCACCGAACAAAATTACCGAATTAATTACTTTTCCTAAGACGCGTAGGCTTCGACATTGTGAAATAATAGACACAGCATTAGCAAACACTAAAAGAGCTGCAGATCGGCGGAAGAAACAACAGAAGCAGGTAAGTCGACTACAGAAGTACGAGATTGGCGACAAAGTACTGATTCGCACTCATTTTCTTTCCAACAAAGGTAAGCACAGATGCCGTAAATTCGAACTTCTGTATGCAGGCCCTTACAGAGTTCGTAATATTCCACACGCTAATGTAGTGCATGTGGAAACGCTACATAAGAAGAAATCATTAGGGAATCATCATGTATCCAACGTGAAACATTTCTTGACTTAAATTTTTGCATTTTAGCTGACGAAAGGACGGCGTGACACGTAAGTATGCAACAATGGTAGTTTCAGCGCGCTTCAGTAACAAACAAAGCCGCGACACGCAGCGGGCCGCTAATATTTCACCGTACCTTAAAGAACACAGCAGTACTTAATGATGCTACGCCAGCCAAGACAAATAAAAACACGAGAAACATTTCCTAACTTAAAGAGAACATGCAGACAACGACACGACGTATGAATTTGTGCACTGAGAGCTCATAAATGAAAGAAATTTTTTTTTATAACGTGACATAATTACTTAAGAAAATGTCGATTTTTGCAATAGCTAAACTGATAATATAGATCGTTTATTAATCAATTATTTTAGTGGTAACATTAACATGTACTCTTTATTCCAGAATGCAGCATTGTTGTCACACGTCATCAAAATGAAACGTAGTTTTAGTTAGAATAAGGATGTGAATCTTTAGGTCACGCAGATAGCTGACGCTAATTGTCATTACAGAAATTTTATAGGTCATGCCGGGAGCTGACGTGATTTTGCAGCAGTTAATATTATGATAAAGTGTTTTATAGGTCATGCCAGGAGCGGACGAGAAGTACCAGAAGATGTTTATTGAAGTCATGCCGTGCACTGACGATAATTAATACTGAATGTTTTATAATAAGTCATGCCGTGCGCTGACGTTAATTAATGCTGAATGTTTATAACAGGTTATGCAGAGAGTTGACACAGATGCAGAAGAAGAATGTGTATGTTATGTTAGTATATAAGAAATGTATAATGTTAAGAAATAATTTTGCTAGCATGTGACACATTGCAACACTATGGATGGGGACCACACATTACAATGTCTAACCAGAATAATGTTTACCTTAATTTTCAGCTGCAAAAGAATACTTTAAATAATTTTATGACAGTAATTTTATTGTATATTATGACCTGACATTTGACGACTCATAACTGACGACTACACCCCTGAATGGAAGATAAAATTTTAGGACAGTAAGTCAAGAAATGCATTGTCAACAAAATTTATAATTAATGATGTAAGAAACTAAGATATGTAAATACAGAATAAGTAATAATGTACTTGTCTATAACAAATCTGTATACTATCAAATACTGAATAAGTAGGAACTTTTATGTCTTTTATATATGGGAATAATTTTCTGGAAGAATTCTTAAATTAAAACTACATATTGTTACAAATTACGACACAACATATTTTGTCATAGGGAAAATTATTTGGTAGTCAAATTATGGTACCAACAATGTCCGTGAACCCATTGCCAAAACAATTTTACCCGTACCTTAATTCCTGTGCATCCCCATGGTTATTGAGCACAGAATCAGTGAATTGTGAAACACGTGACTTCAACCAATGATGTTCTCGACGAGGTGTTTGCATACCTAGATGCACACCACAGCCCGATGTATGTCAATTGGTGCCTGCATACCTAGATACACACCACAGTATGATGTACGACAATAGGTGTTTGCATACCAAGATGCACACCACCAACCTTAATGGACCATTGGAGATGGAACTTAATCCTGATGTGGCTGCGGCAACTCAGGCTATTCGACGACGTACTTAGTGTTTGGGTACACTAAAACTATGGAGCAAGGCGATGATGGAACCACATGGCGAAACCTGGTGTTGTGCTATGTGAGGGAAAGGAACAGACTTTTGAGTGCATTCACAGACAGTTGCCAGTGCTTTGACCATGCTATCCAATTCCTTTTGTACCTTCCTTAATTGTGGTACTAAGAGATGCCAATTTGAATTAAATGTTTCATAATGTAAACTTTCAATTGCTTCATATGATCTGTATATTGATTTTCACATTTACTCTTATTCTTGTTGTTAAATTTAAGGGAACCAAATTTTACTTGATGTACAATTCCTACTAAAACCCTTTCTATTTACATATTCTCTTTATTAGAGATAGACAAATCATTTCGTATGACAGCATTTGTGTATACACTTTGTTCAAACTATTTTCTATAATCAAATTTTATACTTATGTTGAGTCCATATGACTCAACAACGTAGTAAAATTTTAAGAAAGCCGAGTAGCGGCATATGTAATTATGTAATAGGCGTATTTAAACTGTTTTAGCATGTAATTATCTGAACTGTTTCTTATTTAAATTGTTTTGTTAATTAAATTGCATTGTGTATTATTGAGAAAGAGCGGGAAACCGCGCATAGATACATTTTGAGAAAGAGCGGGAAACAGCGCGCAGTAATACATCTGTAATGGTAGCAGGGATTGTCTGCACCAAAAACCATTGTTGGCGGCGAGACCGCACTTTTGTAGCATTGAGCGTTGGAAGCGAGCAGTTGCGAGTAAGATGTGAGACGAGGCAGTCGTAGCTAGCGAGACATGAGAGGAGGTCGCTGTAAGCGAGGTATGAATTAACACTTTGAAAGAAGCGGTGTGCTCGCCAGCCACTCGCTATATGTAGCGCAATGCTAGTTTTTAAGAATTTTTGTAAAGAACTATGCCCCTTGTAATTGTTTGTCAAGATCGTTCTCAGAATATAGTTATGTAATTTTGATGGAAAATTAGGTATGTAGCGCAACGCTACTTTTTAAGAATTTTTGTAAAGAACTATACCCCTTGTAATTGTTTGTCAAGATCGTTCTCAGAATATAGTTAACTTCTACCAGATTAAATGCATTAAGAATTTTCTATCCCAAAATCATTCACGTAAATGCTTTACGGAATTTATTGTTATCTTAAAAGAAAAGTCTAAACTGAGCTTCAGCTTTTATCAAATCTAAATTAACTTCAACTTAAAGAATTCCAGTGACAAAGTATTATGAAACTCCAGCAGCAGCTTATAATTATGTTAAAGAGAAGTAAGTATATTCATTCCACAGTTTGCTGTAGCAGTCAGATGGCGATCCAGTATAAATAATTAAAGGTAAGAATCAGTCTTAATAATTTCAGGTAACGACTGAGGGCCACGGCGACAACACATTTTATGTTTCGTCGTAATAATCAGCAGGTAGTCTTGACAGAGCAGCAGTTAAAAGATTTTAAGAGACGCAGCGTTCAGTCAGCAAGCAAGTGTTCATCCAATATTAGACGGGAAGGTTTCAATGGAAACGATATACTGCCTACTAGTATACCAGGATTGCGGTGCAATGTTTGGACCTCTTCTCCTTACGAGGGAAGGTAACTAAAATTTTTGAAAAGTACACTTTAATAGGACCGTACAAATGTTACGGAGTGAGATAAATATCAACGATATACACAACAAAATATAAACGGAGTGAACTCATTAAGACACTTGGCAACTTTGGCATTTTCGATATGAATCCTTAAAGATGAATCTAACTGATTGATACAATAATTTCTTTTTTCATCATTCCGTTTTGAAATTAACTGTCAAGATTACCCAGATAAGTACGGACATATAAATTTCTAGGTTGATACCGAAAACTGTGTAATCTTCAAACAAATCTCTGTGCAAGGATCGGGAAGAAGACAACATGCATTTTAAGGGAGAGACGATAAAAAATAATTTTGCTCTGTACACTGCCTAATAAATGATAAAATATTCCGATGATATTAAGTTTTCAATTATTTCTTTGTCCATATTTCATACTAGATTTTAACATTTATATTAATTTGTTATTGCATATATTGCACGTGGTTAACTGTTGATCTGGTTGGTTCCCCTGTTCTTTGGCCCACTATCATATTGATCGAGATTTCATTACTATTTTCCGTATTCTGTTTTCTTTCTTCTTGTAACATAGCTTCTCCATTTGTTCCTGTCTACTCAGTAATATTTTAAATTCCCGATTTTCGGCTACAGTCGTATTGATTATTCTGTCTGATAGTATGAAGCAAACTAATTGTTCTTAACAGAGTCATGTCAACTGCTTGTATTCTGCGTTATGTTCCGTTGTTCGCGACGCAGTGCTGCGTAAAGTGATTGGTACTGCAATTATTAGGGTTTCTTTTTTCAATCAATTATCTGTATATGATGCCTTTACCACAATTGAGTTTTTTTTTTTCAACGTATCTCTTTCGCTTAGAAGGAAGTAGTATTTCACAAGAAGCTCTTTCGGAACAAAATTAAATTTTTCCACGGATTTCCTAAGAGTATAACCAGTAGTGCAAAGCGAGGAGAGATGACACGCATTTATAAAATCCTGTCTAAATCATGTAAAATGCGTCTGTAAAAATATAAATGTTTGCTAAATGTTTGGCATGCATTTCTCATTTTCGAAGAAAAGATCACTCTTGTAAACATTGCAGTTTCAAGCAATACCTAAAGAGATTACATTTTGTCAACGCTCCTCCTTGGGTAGATAAGATGACGCTCAGTGTGACAATTTCAAGCCAATGTAAACAATGAAGGTAACCGGAATAGGCCTTGACTATTATAAACGCATACGGTAACTGACGCAAACGAATTACTGAATGAAATTGTTCATGTACAGGTAAATAAACAAAGAACTTACAAGATAGGAAGTATCAATCTACTTTTCTACACTCCTGGAAATTGAAATAAGAACACCGTGAATTCATTGTCCCAGGAAGGGGAAACTTTATTGACACATTTCTGGGGTCAGATACGTCACATGATCACACTTACAGAACCACAGGCACATAGACTCAGGCAACAGAGCATGCACAAAGTCGGCACTAGTACAGTGCATATCCACCTTTCGCAGCAATGCAGGCTGCTGTTCTCCCATGGAGACGATCGTAGAGATGCTGGATGTAGTCCTGTGGAACGGCTTGCCATGCCATTTCCACCTGGCGCCTCAGTTGGACCAGAGTTCGTGCTGGAGTTCTTGCTGGCCAGGGTAGTTGACTTACACCTTCTAGAGCACGTTGGGTGGCACTGGATACATGCGGACGTGCATTGTCCTGTTGGAACAGCAAGTTCCCTTGCCGGTCTAGGAATGGTAGAACGATGGGTTCGATGACGGTTTGGATGTACCGTGCACTATTCAGTGTCCCCTCGACGATCACCAGAGGTGTACGGCCAGTGTAGGAGATCGCTCCCCAAACCATGATGCCGGGTGTCGGCCCTGTGTGCCTCGGTCGTATGCAGTCCTGATTGTGGCGCTCACCTGCACGGCGCCAAACACGCATACGACCATCATTGGCACCAAGGCAGAAGCGACTCTCATCGCTGAAGACGACACGTCTCCATTCGTCCCTCCATTCACGCCTGTCGCGACACCACTGGAGGCGGGCTGCAAGATGTTGGGGCGTGAGCGGAAGACGGCCTAACGGTGTGCGGGACCGTAGCCCAGCTTCATGGAGACGGTTGCGAATGGTCCTCGCCGATACCCCAGGAGCAACAGTGTCCCTAATTTGCTGGGAAGTGGCGGTGCGGTCCCCTACGGCACTGCGTAGGATCCTACGGTCTTGGCGTGCATCCGTGCGTCGTTTGCGGTTCGGTCGCAGGTCGACGGGCACGTGCACCTTCCGCCGACCACTGGCGACAACATCGATGTACTGTGGAGACTTCACGCCCCACGTGTTGAGCAATTCGGCGGTATGTCCACCCGGCCTCCCGCATGCCCACTATACGCCCTCGCTCAAAGTCCGTCAACTGCACATACGGTTCACGTTCACGCTGTCGCAGCATGCTATCAGTGTTAAAGACTGCGATGGAGCTCCGTATGCCACGGCAAACTGGGTGACACTGACGGCGGCGGTGCACAAATGCTGCGCAGCTAGCGCCATTCGACGGCCAACACCGCGGTTCCTGGTGTGTCCGCTGTTCCGTGCGTGTGATCATTGCTTGTACAGCCCTCTCGCAGTGTCCGGAGCAAGTATGGTGGGTCTAACACACCGGTGTCAATGTGTTCTTTTTTCCATTTCCAGGAGTGTATAAATGTAATTTTCGCTAGTTTTTCTTTCCATTTCCTCCATAAAGGGCACATAAATTGTAAATTTAACAATCTTCATGCAACAAACGTTTGTATTCTACACACTTTAGATCGAGTTTCAGTCTAAAGTTCTAGACATTCTACACATTCATCTTCATTGAATTCGTCTGAGTCATTCCACCCCTGGCCGAAATTCTCAAATCTTCTTCGCATCAAGAAGCTCGATTTGTTATCCGATTATAGGTATCTGGCATGAAGTATTCACTTGCAAGCACAACACGGGCGATTTAGGCAAGCTATACTAATGCGCGAAATTGATACCGGTTTTAGTTTTGCGCCTGCTATACTTCTGCTTTGAGGCATCAACCGTCCTAAAGCAGTAGTGTAAAAGACGCACATTGATTTTCCGGTTACAAAAGTCTGACTAGCATTGAACAATTCACACCTCATTATCATTAACTTATCTATTGCTTGCATCATTCGGTGTTTCGTTAGTTCTTTTGCATGCCCATTATACACGGAAGGGCCAAACAAACTGGTACACCTGCCTAATATCTGTAGGGCCCCCGCGAACACGAAAAGCCCTGCAACATGACGTGGCATGAACTCGACTAATGTCTGAAGTAGTGTTGGAGGGAATTAACACTATGAATCCTGCAGGACTGTCCATAAATCCGCAAGAGTACGAGAGAATGGCGATCTCTTCTAAACAGCACAATGTTCATGTCTGGGGAGTTTGGTAGCCAGCGGATGTGTTTAAACTCAGAAGAGTGTTCCTGGAGCCACTCTGTAACAATTCTGTATGTGTAGGGTGTCGCATTGACCTGCTGGAATTGCCCAAGTCTGTCGGAATGCCCAATGGACATAATGAATGCAGGTGATGAGATAGCATGCTTACGTACGTCTCACCTGATAGAGTCGTATCTAGACGTATCAGGGCTTCCACACCACTCCAGCTTTACACGGCCCACACCATTACAGAGCCTCCACCGACTTGAACATGCATGGTCCACGGATTCATAAGGTTGTCTGGATACCCGTACACGTCCATCCGCTCGATACAATTTGAAACGAGACTCGTCCGACCAGGTAAAATGATTCCAGTCATCAACAGTCCAATGGCGGTGTCGACGGGCCCAGGCGAAGATGAATCTTTGTGGTGTGCAGTCATCAAGGCTCCAAAAGCCCAAATCGGTGATGTTTCTTTGACTGGTTCACATTCTGACACTTGTTGATGGCGCAGCATCGAAATCTGCAGCAATTTGCACAAGGATTGCACTTTTCTCACGTTGAAGGATACTCTTCAATCGTCGTTGGTGCGCCCGCAGCTCGTGGTCTAGTGGCTAGCGTTGCTGCCTCTGAATCACGGGGTCTTCGGTTCGATTCCCGGCGAGGTTGGGGTTATCTCTGCCCGGGGACTGGGTGTTTATGTTGTCCTCATCATTTCATCACCATCATCATTATTCGTGACAGTGGCTCGATTGGACTGGGTGAAAAATTTGACTGTGTAAAAATTGGCACTTTGTACAGGAGCTGATGACCGAGCGGTTGAGCGCCCCAAGAACCTAACATCATTACCATCGGCGTTGGTCCCGCTCTTGCAGGATCTTTTTCCGGCCGCACGATGTCGGAGATTTGATGTTTTACAAGATTCTTGATGATCACAGTACACTCGCAAAATGGTCGTTCGGGAAAATCACTTCACCGGTACCACGGAGATGCTGTGTCTCATTGCTAGTGCGCCGACTATAACACAACATCCAAACTCACTTAAATCTTGATAACGTGCCAATCTAGCCGCCGTAACCGATCAACAAATGCATCATACACTTGTTGTCCTATATGAAGGCGTTGCTCACCGCAGTCCCATATTCTGCCTATTTATATATCTCTGTATTTGAATACACATGGCTGTACCAGTTTCTTTGGCGCTTCGGTGTATAACAGTATTGCACTATGTTCAAGAACTCGCAGACAACAGTTAACTTGATCAGTCGGTGAGAAAATTCCGTCCTAAATTTTGAGAATATGCTCAGAATTTCTACAGAATTCGCATCACGCCTGCCCTCTACAACTACTAAGTCGCTACTAACGGACTGTTGCTACCACATACCAAAGAGTATGAAAACGAAATGTGCGTCTTTTCTCCAGCCCGCGTCTCCTGTACTAGCTTTAACCTGTGCTGCAAGACGGTCATTAGTTGAAGCACATTCCTCTTGTAATCGTATTGTTAGACAAAAGGCGCGCTTGAAGCCTTCCTTGTGTATTCGTTGTCAGACGACAGACCAGAACATTGTGACAGATAATGCTGGAGTTAAGTGACAGGCCAGTTCCCGACCAGTCAACTACTGTACGCGTTTATTTGGTTACATTATTGAAAAATGACTAACTCTTGGAAACCCAGAGTTTTCCTTTCTTTTCCTTCTCCATGGTGAGTATGCTGAGCTCATTCCCTTATGTAAGATCATTGTCGTGTCCACATCACTGCAAACATTTACTCCTGGTTCAAGAGATTAGATTATATGTGTGTTTCGTTCCAATTGATCCATAGAGTGAAGATCTTACAGGATGTAGAACATGTCAGAAAAACAAGAATACACAATAAATATTTAAAATAAAAACAGATATGTTAATGTACCTTCCGCAGTGCCCAAATCGAATGTTCGTCATGGATGTGGAATGTGTGAAAAAAATTTATTACAGTTTCATGTATGAGGTAATAAACACTGAATAGAAGAATCATTTTACGAGATTTACTTACAATGATCGCATTACTGCACTGAAATTGTACAGAAGTCATATTGTACACAGATTCTCATTATTTCATATTATTAGCAAACACACACACACACACACACACACACACACACACACACACACACACTTCAGTTGCTCCTGTTAAGAAATTAATCAATGGAGTAAAAGGAGTTGACCACCAAAAAGTCTTTTAGGCTCCTCTTAAAACGAACTTTGTTGGTAGTTAAACTTTGTATAGCAGGTGGAAAGTTATTGAAAATGTGCGTCCCCGAATAATGGACGCCTTTTCGGACAAAAGAAAGTGACTTTAAATCATTGTGAAGATTATTCTTATTTCTAGTACTGATTCCAGGGACTGAGTTGCTGGTTTGAAAAGGCGATATATTTTAACGATACATTTCATTAAGGAATAAATATATTGGGAACAGTAATTAATATCCCTAGTTCCCTAACCATATCTCTACGGGATGTTCTTGAGTTCACACCATAAATAATTCTTATTGAAAGTTTTCGTACCCAGAAAAATTTAACTTACCTTGATGAGTTACAGCAAAAAATAGTCTCATGAAAGCTTACAGAATGAAAGTGCGCATAGTATATGAGCTTTTTCATCTCCATATCCACTATATCTGACAAGATGTGCATTGCAAATAAAAATTTGTTTTGGCGCTTCAGAAGATATGTGTTGTGCTCCTCCCAGTTAAATTTATTATCAAGCTGTGATCTCAAGAAATTGTTATTGTCCACTTGTTCTATCTGTTGTTCTTCCTATTTTAGGCATGTGCTGGTGGGAAACCTCTTACAAGTTCTGAGTTGCATATAGTGTGTTTTTTCAAAGCTTGGTGACAAATAATGGGTTAGGAAACATTTATTGATGTACATGAAAATTTCATAAACCGATCTTTATAAGACTACCCTTGATTTGCTATTTATTGGAATATTTGTATCATCCGTAAGCAAAACTAACTTGGCTTTTGGAAATGTTACGGATGAAAGATATTTGATGTCCACAAGAAAAAGCAAGGGCCCTAAGATGGTACCTTGTGGGACATCACACGTTATTAGTTCCCTGTTGGATGATGCCTGAAA
The DNA here is from genome assembly GCF_023897955.1 of Schistocerca gregaria. NCBI lineage: Eukaryota > Metazoa > Arthropoda > Insecta > Orthoptera > Acrididae > Schistocerca > Schistocerca gregaria. The sequence continues at coordinate 153,176,531 of NC_064920.1, forward strand.
CTTTAATTTATGCCTTTCTTCCTAATGACACCCTTAGTTTCCTGTCAGAGATATGGGAATGGAACCTTTTTGCAGCATTTGCTGTTACACCATACTATTATACACTCCTGGAAATTGAAATAAGAAGACCGTGAATTCATTGTCCCAGGAAGGGGAAACTTTATTGACACATTCCTGGGGTCAGATACATCACATGATCACACTGACAGAACCACAGGCACATAGACACAGGCAACAGAGTATGCACAATATCGGCACTAGTACAGTGTATATCCACCTTTCGCAGCAATGCAGGCTGCTATTCTCCCATGGAGACGATCGTAGAGATGCTGGATGTAGCCCTGTGGAACGGCTTGCCATGCCATTTCCACCTGGCGCCTCAGTTGGACCAGCGTTCGTGCTGGACGTGCAGACCGCGTGAGACGACGCTTCATCCAGTCCCAAACATGGGACAGATCCGGAGATCTTGCTGGCCAGGGTAGTTGACTTACACCTTCTAGAGCACGTTGGGTGGCACGGGGTACATGCGGACGTGCATTGTCCTGTTGGAACAGCAAGTTCCCTTGCCGGTCTAGGAATGGTAAAAGGATGGGTTCGATGACGGTTTGGATGTACCGTGCACTATTCAGTGTCCCCTCGACAATCACCAGAGGTGTACGGCCAGTGTAGGAGATCGCTCCCCACACCATGATGCCGGGTGTTGGCCCTGTGTGCCTCGGTAGTATTCAGTCCTGATTGTGGCGCTCACCTGCACGGCGCCAAACACACATACGACCATCATTGGCACCAAGGCAGAAGCGACTCTCATCGCTGAAGACGACACGTCTCCATTCGTCCCTCCATTCACGCCTGTCGCGACGCCACTGGAGGCGGGCTGCACTATGTTGGGGCGTGAGCGGAAGACGGCCTAACGGTGTGCGGGACCGTAGCCCAGCTTCATGGAGACGGTTGCGAATGGTCCTCGCCGATACCCCAGGAGCAACAGTGTCCCTAATTTGCTGGGAAGTGGCGGTGCGGTCCCCTACGGCACTGCGTAGGATCCTACGGTCTTGGCGTGCATCCGTGCGTCGCTGCGGTCCGGTCCCAGGTCGACGGGCACGTGCACCTTCCGCCGACCACTGGCGACAACATCGATGTACTGTGGAGACCTCACGCCCCATGTGTTGAGCAATTCGGCGGTACGTCCACCCGGCCTCCCGCATGCCCACTATACGCCCTCGCTCAAAGTCCGTCAACTGCACATACGGTTCACGTCCACGCTGTCGCGGCATGCTACCAGTGTTAAAGACTGCGCTGGAGCTCCGTATGCCACGGCAAACTGGGTGACACTGACGGCGGCGGTGCACAAATGCTGCGCAGCTAGCGCCATTCGTCGCCCAACACCGCGGTTCCTGGTGTGTCCGCTGTGCCGTGCGTGTGATCATTGCTTGTACAGCCCTCTCACAGTGTCCGGAGCAAGTATGGTGGGTCTGACACACCGGTGTCAATGTGTTCTTTTTCCATTTCCAGGAGTGTAATGTACTTTTAAGGTTATCATTATTTACAGAGTCAAACGCCTTTGAAAAATCAGAAATATCATTGTCTAATCAGAAAAGTACATTTTCATTGTATGTGTATGTAGCCTTCTCAATATCAGAACTCTTTAGACAATAGACTTGAGTCTTGACTGTTTGTCAGATGGTTAAAGTTGTCGAAAATGCTTGCAGAATGAAATTGGACGGAAATTTGACGGTGTTTCTTCATCTCCTTTCTTACACAAAGACTTAAATTCGGCATATTTCAACCATTCAGAAAATGTTCCACTGATAAACGGAAGATTGCCTACAGCATAAAAATAAATTCTAAAAAAGAGAAATTTGTTAACATCTAATATAACTTTACGTGTTTAGAAACCTATTCTGAAGGTATCTGTCTAAATCTTAGCCTTGTACAGAAATGGAACGTTAACAGTATGTAATTCAGAGAAACTTTGGAAATGTGATACTACAGCAGAATGATGAAGATTAGATGGGTAGATCAACCAACGAATGAAGAGGCGCTGAATCGAATTGGTGAACGAAATTTACGGAACAACTTGACTAAAAGAAGGTATCGCTTGACAACATCCTGAGCCCTGAGGCGTGAAGAAGGATAAATGCAGTAAGCAGGTTCAAATGTACACGGATCAGCCAGAACATTATGAGCACCTACCTAATAGCCGGTATATCCGCCTTTGGAGCGGATAACAGCTGCGCAGTGTCTTGGTATGCAAGCAATGAGACATTGATAGATCCTAGAGCGAGTTGCCACCACGTCTGAACACACGTCATTTAACCCTCTAAATTCCAGGGACGCAATGTTCAATCACATCGCAAATGTCTTCACTCGTATTAAGGTATGGAGAGTTGTGGGGCCGGTACGTCAACTGGAACTCGCCACTGTGTCCCTCGAACCACTTCATCACACTCCTGGCGTTGTGACATGGCGTATTATGTTGCTGAAAAATGCCACTGCCGTCGGAATAGACGATCGTTGTGAAGGGGTGTACGGGGTCGGCAGCCAGTGTACGATACTCTTGGCTGTCATGGTGCCTTTGCAAGAGCTTCGTTGGACCAATGGATGCCTGTAAGTTGGCTGCTTCTGTGTTGGCAGTGCTGTGTAGCGCATTGCATTGGATGTATGACTGCGCTTTCTTTGCAAGGGACTCTGTGGCTGGTCGGGCTCGATGTTGAAAGTTAATTGCCAGTAGTGTTGGGCGGTTGGAAGTTAGTCCCAGCAGTGATGGAAGTACTGTTGAGCAGTTGGAGGTGAATAGCCAGCAGTGGTGCATGTTAGATGTGAGAGCATTGATGGAGGGTAGAGGTCTGAAGTGTTAGCGTAGGCTAACGATCTGTACATGTTGGACTTGGAGACTGAATATTATTCATGATTATATACCTTTGTATTAGACGTCAATGACTATTTATATTCGTGTCTGAACTGGATGTCACATTATTAAGGTAAAAAAAATACATTATTTGGTTAGCAACAAAATCTTTCCCTTGCTGATCATATGCCTATTAGTAGTTAGTGGATTTAGTAGCTAGAATTTTTTATTTAGCTGGCAGTATTAGCGCTCAGTGTATTGCAGTAGTTCGGGTTATTAGGATTTTTGTGATGTAAGTGCTTAATGAAATGTATAGGCTGCTGTTAAGAGTTCTTTTTAGTCAGGGCTATTCTTTTGAGTTAATTTGGTAGCAGTCAGATCGCGTTACCTTTGTATATTGAGAGTAGTTAATGAATATGAAAAGTTTGAGTTCAGTTTGTCAGGGCAAATTCAGTGGGTCAGTGTTGTAAGGGTAAAGACTAGCAAAGTGACACTTGCATTCAATTTCACTCAGCAGTTTAAGCAAATATTTTATTAAGAAGTTTCAGGCCTACATGAATGTTCTCCAGAGCATAATGGAGCCTCTGCCAGCTGGTCTCCGTCTCACAGCGTGGGTGTCAAGGAGCTGTTCTCCTGGAAGACGACGGATTCGCGCCTTCCCAACGGCATGATGAAGAAGCTATCGGGTTTCATCAGATGATTCGAAGCTCTGCCACTTCGCCCCCATCCAGTACCGGTGGTCAAGTGCCCATTTCAGTCACAGTTGCCGATGTCGTGGTATTACCAGTGGCATATGCAGGAGTCATCGGCTGTGGAGACCCATCGGTGGGGGTGTTCGGTGCACAGCGTGTTCAGACACACTTGTACTCAGACCAGCATTAAAGTCTGATGTCAGATTCGCCACAGTCCGCCGAATGTTCTGTTCTGCCAGTCTGCCCAGCCCACGACATCTTAATGAGGGGTAGCTGCCCAACTCGACTACGTCCGGGCGTGATTTTGCCTTTATTTTGCCACGTTGAAGACACTCACCATCAGCAGTCCTCGAACACCGCACAAGTCAGCCTATCACAATTCGCCATCAGTGAAACTCAGATAGGTCGCACGTCATTCCCATTCTACACACGGACATCACGCTCACTGATACTACATACACCTTGCACATGAAACTTCCTGGCAGATTAAAACTGTGTGCCCGACCGAGACTCGAACTCGGGACCTTTGCCTTTCGCGGGCAAGTGCTCTACCAACTGAGCTACCGAAGCACGACTCACGGCCGGTACTCACAGCTTTACTTCTGCCAGTATCTCGTCTCCTAACTTCCAAACTGTACAGAAGCTCTCCTGCGAACCTTGCAGAACTAGCACTCCTGAAAGAAAGGATATAGCGGAGACATGGCTTAGCCACAGCCTGTGGGATGTTTCCAGAATGAGATGTTTCCAGGCTGCGCACACTCCGCTGCAGAGTGAAAATCTCATTCTGAAATCTCACCTTGCACATGTTTAACTATGTCATTCACACCTTGCACGTGTCTAACTAGCAGTCATTTACACCTTTCACGTGTCTAACAAGCAGTCATTTACACCTTGCATGTGTTTAACTACCAGTCATTTACACCTTCCACGTGTCTAACTAGCAGTCATTTACACCTTGCATGTGTTTAACTAGCGTCATTTACACCTTGTGCATGTCTATCTAGCAGTTATTTACACTTTGCACGTGTTTAACTACCAGTCATTTACACCTTGCTCGTGTCTAACTAGCAGTAGTTTACACCTTGCACGTGTTTAACTACCAGTCATTTACACCATGCACGTGTCTAACTAGCAGTCATTTACACCTCTCACATATCTAACTAGCATTCATTTACACCTTGCACGTGTGAAACTACCAGTCATTTACACCTTGCACGTGTCTATCTAGCAGTTATTTACACCTTGCACGTGTTTAACTACCAGTCATTTACACATTGCACGTGTCTAACTAGCAGTAATTTACAACTTGCACATGTCTAACTAGCAGTCATTTACAACTTGCACTTGTTTAACTACCAGTCATTTACACTTTGCACGTGCCTAACTAGCAGTCATTTACAACTTGCACGTGTTTAACTACGAGTCATTTACACCTTGCACATGGCTAACTAGCAGTCATTTACACCTTGCACGTGTCTAACTAGCACTCATTCCTCGCCAGGTGATGCAGCGGTCGGCCAGCGGATTTATATAGATAGTAGAATGGTCGTCATAATGTTCTGATCCGTGTATGTAGGCTGCAGTATTCAGAGATAGAGATGCTTCCTCGTCCGACAGACACCGATGTTCACTCATGCTTTTTTTCAGTTCTCCAAAGATGTGGAAACTACACGGTGGAAGATCTCGGTTGTACCGAGGATGTTTCAACGTTCCCAACCAAGTCACTGAAGCGTAGCCTTTGTCCCATTGGCACGTGTGGGGATTTGATTTGATTTATTGTTCATTTAGAGACCTGTTGCCTTACATTTTAAAATAGGTCGTTCAATTTACAGCTTCTCATGTAGATTGTAAACATATTCCATATTACAAACAGTTATTATTGTTTCCAGCACTTACAATGGAAATAAATGGTCACAATGGCTGTGAGCACTATGGGACATCTTTGGTCATCAGTCCCCTAGAACGTAGAACTACTGAAACCTAACTAACCTAAGGACATCACACACATCCATGCCCAAGGCAGGATTCGAACCTGCGACCGTAGCAGTCGCGCGGTCCCGGACTGAGTGCCTAGAACCGCTAGACCACCGCGGCCGGCACAATGGAAATAATAATAAATTAAAAATACATTAGAAATTGGAAGGAAAAAACACAAAAATACTCAAATTTTGAGAAGATATGATGATAGATGGTATGAAAGAGTTGGACAGTAACAGAGGGAGATGTTACTCTATCTGACCCAGTCTGGTCCGAAAGCATTGCAACCACTTCGAGCCTTGAAGTCCCGGGTCCCAACAGTCTAATTTAAGGATTAATATTTATATTTCTTAACAATATGTACAAAAACATAACTATTTGAGCCGTGGAGTGTTCTACTTGCATCGCTGATACCGATATTCGGCTATCTTTGACTGCTCCCTCCGGCGGGTTTTCCGCCTGAACGTGTGACGGGAAGGTCTCCGGTCGGCATTCATCGAGCCAACTTGTGTTGAAAACAACAGTGGTGCATGGGCCTCGCCGTGCTCGCCGCCCTTGTCTTTTGGCGGGCGCCGGATGTACGGTGCCGATCATTGGGCGCCTTGAGGTGCAAAATTATGGTGGGTTCGTCGTCTCACGCTGAACAGTTACCCAGCTCGTAATTTGCAAGCTCCAAATTATTCTGTGTTTAACTAAGAAGATTGTTGAATCTTATTGTGGCATGGGTAGCTGCCGGAGATGGTTCTGAACATGGTTCCATAGTGGCTAATTTAAAGAAGCTGATGTTCCTCATTTCGTTCCTCATCATCTGTGGAGTGTGTGTTTTAAATGGTTTTCATGCAAGTTTTAGCTTGTTTTAGGACGTATTAACCGCTTGGGGGCTGGTTGCCGTTGTACGCGCCCGGCAGCCGTAGAGTGAATAGTTTAATCATTTGTCACGGCAGGATTTGGTATGTTTATTTAATGTTCGAAGTGCCTTAAGGCAACTGCAAGTGATCTCTAAGTTTCCTGCCAATTTACTGGGAGACGGGCAGTGTTAGAGTATTGCTCCATAAAAATTTGGGGGCATGCTTAATATACTGTATATTCCTGTGTGGCTGTGATTTGACCTTGGTTTCATTGCAATCTATTTGTGCTCCCATCACGCTGTTCTCTAAAGTTAAGTGAGGGCACTTTGTTAATATTAGCGTTTCTGTAAGTTATTTTATGGGTTATTACTAGCCATTCTTATTCAACACTTATTTTAATCATTTCTGTATCTTTAATGAATGTGCAACTTGTTATTATTCCTGTGTGTCAGTTTTGCGACCTTGGTTGGCCCACTTTGTATTTTTTTCACTGTGTACATTTATGTAGGCAGTTCAGTTTTATTAAGCTTTAAGATCTTTGTTTTTAATGAAGTTGTGGTATTATGCGGCTGTGTAACTTTGGGTTATAGGTGTATAGTGGTACTAGCCTTTTGAGATATGATTAAACAAGAACGATTGTTTATGATTGATTATTCACCGTGCCTACTATCTATGTTTGAGATATGGTTAAAGAAGAACGATTGTTTATGATTGATTATTCACCGTGCCTATTATCTATGTTTTTGGTTGAGGATGCAAATTACGGTTTACATTCGTGTTTATGTAATTCTGTTAAAGTGAAAATTTGTATACTGCAACAGTAAGAGGGCAAATGTCTGAATTGAAGTTTATATTAAAGTCTGTTTGTGTCAAATTAAAATTGTAAAACAATCACAAGCTTGTCCATCACCAGTGATCCGGGGCTTCCTATTTTCTTCGAATAATTGTGGTGAGATTGTAATCTAGATTTTCTAAAGAATTGAGTAGTACCATGGTTCACTATTATGTGCAATGTTGAAGGCGCAGTGGTGTGTGAATGTGAAGTTTTTTATTTCTTGGGGTTATTAATTAACCTTCAGTTCCTATATTACGTGTCTTCAATCTTAACTGTTTGTTGCTTACATATTAAGTGTTAAGTTACAATTGTTACACCCCAACAGCGGTATAATGACCGCGGGGTGGATATACCTGCTGTTTATACTTGAGCTAGAACAGGTTTACAGGAGTGATTTCATTACAGTGTTTATACTGATAAAGTTTAATTATTTTATATGTTGTGTAAGGTGGTCTGTGGTACCTGTTGGTGAAAGTGTTTGCTGTTTGAGTGAGCGTGTGTTTCGGTACTGCTGTCTGTGTTGGTGCATGAATTGGAACTGCTGTCTTTACGTGCTTCGTGTGTGTTGCAGTGTTCTGTTACACGGCCGTGCCTGTCTGTATTCGTCCTGCAATGTCCTTGAGACATCGTCAGCGGTTTTATTTACTATTTCCCATTCGTCTTCGTCTCTTACTGCCCGTATCAGGTCATTGTTGTACAACGTTTGTGTCTGGTGTGCTGCTCTGTGTCCGTGACTCTGAAAAAGCATGTGTTCTGGGGATCCACGTTTCCCCACCGCACATGTATAAACAGCTCAGGATAAGGGCCATGGCCTGTTAGAAACGGCCCGATCTCAGACGTTGGCTGATCTCCGTGAAGAAACTGTATACCCTACGGCCCTTAGCTTAAGTCCTATTCCCTTTGCCAGGTATCTAACAGTCATTTAACGAGTTGGCTATTTCGGTAATGAACTGTCCTGCAATCTGGATTACCTTCTCCTGTCTCTCCCTCCTCAGCCAGTACACTGCAGCCTGAAACCGAATGGCTATGTGGATAGGAAAGGTTCTAAGCACCACGCAGAGTGATTCCACTGATGTGGTGTTGAAAGCTCCTGACAACCTTACCAGGGCTCTTCCCTGTCCTCGCTGCACGTCATCCCGATCGTCACCAGACGTACTCGGTGGACCCATGCACCGGCTGCAAAACAGACCACGTTCTCAAAGGGCGCACAATGGTAAGTTCTCAGTGTGTGTAATGGTAACCTAGAGTGTGTTATGTTGAGTGTGGCCAACTTGCGCATGATCTTGGCAGCCCTCTCAGTCGTTGTTCTAATGTGTTCGTCAAAAGACATCGTTGGTCGAGCTGCACACCGAGATATCGTGTTTTCCGTCGTCTGCGTTTGCGAATGTCGTGTAGTTTTATGGCAGAATTACTTTGTAGTGTTCCTTTGAGTAGTATATTAACTGTTTTGTGTACAGCAATTTCAAGTTTATTATGTTCGTCTTGGATCTTGCCGACCCTTCGCTTATAGGGTGCCTAAAGGATACTGCTTTCTCGGAATGCTATAAATTCAAGCAAATAACATTAGTAGTTTTATTTCTATAAAGCAAATTGACAATACTTAACTTGTATTACAAAGATGTCGCAAGTAACACGCAAACAATAATAGTAGATGAAGATGAAATGGGAGATACGATACTGCGTGAAGAGTTTGACAGAGCGCTGAAAGACCTGAGTCGAAACAAGGCCCCCGGAGTAGACAACATTCCACTGGAACTACTGACGGCCTTGGGAGAGCAGTCCTGACATAACTCTACCATCTGGTGAGCAAGATGTATGAAACAGGCGAAATACCCTCAGACTTCAAGACGAATATAATGAATCCAATCCCAAAGAAAGCAGGTGTTGACAGATGTGAAAATTTCCGAGCAATTAGTTTAATAAGCCACAGCTGCAAAATACTAACACGAATTCTTTACAGACGAATGGAAAAACTAGTAGAAGCCGACCTCGGGGAAGATCAGTTTGGATTTCGTAGAAATATCGAAACACGTGAGGCAATACTGACCCTACGACTTATTTTAGAAGAAAGATTAAGAAAAGGCAAACCTACGTTTCCAGCATTTGTAGACTTAGAGAAAGCTTTTGACAATGTTGACTGGAATACTCTCTTTCAAATTCTAAAGGTGGCAGGGGTAAAATACAGGGAGCGAAAGGCTATTTACAATTTGTACAGAAACCAGATGGCAGTTATAAGGGTCGAGGGACATCAAAGGGAAGCAGAGGTTGGGAAGGGAGTAAGACAGGGTTGTAGCCTCTCCCCGATGTTATTCAATCTGTATATTGAGCAAGCAGTAAAGGAAACAAAAGAAATATTCGGAGTAGGTATTAAAATCCATGGGGATGAAATAAAAACTTTAAGGTTCGCTGACGACATTGTAATTCTGTCAGAGATAGCAAAAGTCTTGGAAGAGCAGTTGAATGGAATGGGCAGTGTCTCGAAAGGAGGATATAAAATGAACATCAACAAAAGCAAAACAAGGATAATGGAATGTAGTCGAATTATGTCGGGTGATGCTGAGGGAATTAGATTAGGAAATGAGACACTTAAAGTAGTAAAGGAGTTTTGCTATTTGGGGAGCAAAGCAACTGATGATGGTCGAAGTAGAGAGGATATAAAATGTAGACTGGCAGTGGCAAGGAAAGCGTTTCTGAAGAAGAGAAATTTGTTAACATCGAGTATAGATTTAAGTGTCAGGAAGTCATTTCTGAAAGTATTTGTACGGAGTGTAGCCACGTATGGAAGTCAAACATGGACGATAAATAGTTCGGACAGGAAGAGAATAGAAGCTTTCGAAATGTGGTGCTACAGAAGAATGCTGAAGATTAGATGGGTAGATCACATAACTAATGAGGAAGTATTGAATAGGATTGGGGAGAAGAGAAGTTTGAGGCACAACTTGACCAGAAGAAGGAATCGGTTGGTAGGACATGTTCGGAGGCATCAGGGGATCACTAATTTAGTATTGGAGGGCAGCGTGGAGGGTAAAAATCGTAGAGACCAAGAGATGAATACACCAAGAAGATTCAGAAGGATGTAGGTTGCAGTAGGTACTGGGAGATGAAGAAGCTTGCACAGGATAGAGTAGCATGGAGAGGTGCATCAAACCAGTCTCAGGACTGAAGACAACAACAACAACAAACATAGAAAAAGTTCCTGCAAGTTGACGCACGTCACTGGTAACTAACGTCCACAATAGGGTGCCGATCTGAGCGGCAGAGGCTGACACGAGCCGCTAATGTTTACTTCTTGCAATGGGTGCTCCTGACGCTGCTCGGTTCTTGTCAGCGGCTATTGGCTGCCGTTTCCTCACCGCCCTCTCTGGTTTTCCGTTCTTCGTCTACGTTCCGGTGCTTGTGCTTACGCCGGAATAGTTCGCACTACTGGTTGATGCTTGTGAGTAGCTGTGTTGGCCGGTGTTGAAGTTACGCTCTTGAGTCCGCGAAGACCAATACCAGAAGATCATCTGCGTGCGCTAGCGATCCGTTCACACAGTTATCCCCATCCAGTTGATGTAAGAGTGGTTCTAAGGCAAAACTCCAAAACACGGAGCCACAGATTGATCCTTACGGGCAACCCATGGCAATTCTTCTAATCAGATTTCTCGCGCGCCATTCCACCAGGCTATTTCTACAGTAGTCTGAAAGGCTATTGTAGAGGGCTTTAGGTACCTCCATATGAGTCTTGCAAACATTATTGGTCACTACGAAAAAGGCATGCCAAATTCAGAAGATCGTAAAATCCCCAAGACCGGCTAAGTTTCACGGAAGCTCGAATTTTGTGCGGACGTCAATGCGAGATGCTTTTAATAGTTTCCACAATGAAACATTGTCTCAAAATATGGTAGAAAACCCAAAGAGATTCTGGTCGTATGTACAGTACACCAGTGGCAAAAAACAGCAAATACCGCCACTGCGCGATAGTTCAAATATCTCTGAGCACTATGGGACTTAACGTCTGGGTTCAGCAGTCCCCTAGAGTTTAGAGCTACTTAAACCTAACTAACCTAACGACGTCACAATCATCCATGCCCCAGGCAGGATTCGAACCTTCAACCGTAGCAGTCGCGCGGCTCCAGACTGTAGCGCCTAGAACCGCTCTTACATTCCGGCAGGCTACGCGATAGCGTTGTAAATGTTACCGATGATGGTGTGACTAAATTGGAGTAACTAAATACAGTTTTTCGTAATTCCGTCACGAAAGAAAATAAAGTTATTATTCCAGAATTCTAAACCAGAACAGCTGTTAGTATGAGTGACATAAAAGTAGATTAAATGAAACAATAAGTTTACTGTTACCAGTCACTGTTTATTTGTTTCCACGACGCGTTTCGAAGGTTTAAACCTCCATCATCAGGTGGATATACATCAGTTAATATGGCATTTGTGTGTTTGTGTTGTGTTACGATTTCTTAGGAGGAAGTTGTGACACTGTCTAGTGGAGAAAACAAAACAGTATTTCAGAACTAGGTCTGTTTTGACAAAAATTGAACTTGTATCTAGCAGTAAACATAAATTAAGTAAGATAAAGTACCTCCAGTGGTCACAGGATCCTTTCACAGTCGTAACACATCACATGAACACTATCATATTGTATAAACAAATATGGCGTCGTAATCTATTAGGTGCATGGATCGTACAGCAAAAGAGAAAACATTCTCACAAAGTCCAGAGAATATACGTCCTAACAACATTATTAGAGAAAACTTTTTTGAAGGATTTGGAGGTGTTGAATACATTTGTTGGAGTAAATACTTCAGGCAGTATGTAAATACGATTCTGTGTTCTTTGCTGGGTCTGATTGTTCTCTCACTGTCTGCTCGGACTGGGAATGTGTTTAGAGTGTCTGCATTTCCTGTGTTGTGTCGTATTCTTGTTTACGTTCGAGCTTATGTGGTTGAAGTTGTGTTGGGTTGTCTTGTTTGTGTTCTTTTGGAATCCACGAGTTTTCACTTTTTCTTTCCATGTAATTCACCATAATGCGTTGTGATATCATGTGTTGCGTTATTTGTGTTTGTGAACGTCACTGATTTGATGTAGGTTTTGCACTTTTTGGTGTTGTATACCCCCTTGTAATACAGCGTGGCATGTTTGTGTTCTGTCACGGAGTTTTTCCTACGTCTGTCACGGAGATTTTTCCTACGTCTGTGTCTTGGCTGTATCCTTGGGTGTCTGAAAGTTTCGTGAGCTGTGTAGTTGTTGGTTCTTGTTTATGATGTCTACGCTTTCCACAATAATTACTAACTATTCTATTTCTAAATCTCCTATTCTTAATAATAAGCATGTTTGCATGGTGGCCCAATGGTATGTCTCACGTTTTGGGTGCCTGGCTACCTCGTAGTCCATGACACCTTGAATGCACAGTAGGTCGCTGTGTTGCGTTGTCTGTAAGTAATGACGCTGAACCGCATCGCTGGCAACCAATCACGGGAGGATTTCAGTATCATCGAACGTCTCCGGGAGGAAGCCAATTTGTTGGAGCCATGCAATTAAGCGGCGCCAAGACCTCGCCCTGGTAGCTGGAGAATTGGGTTTCCGACGGTGAATCTCTTCGAATACACTATCGAGATAAGTGAAATGAAGGCCCTCTTGACATGTCGTGCTCTTAACTGTTTGTATGTGAGGCGTTCCGGACAGCCTGTTTTGTTGCAAGTACGGTTCTGTACATACATGGTTTGCAATCAAACGCCTTTCCGGTATAATCGGTTTGGATGTGTCCCAGTTTGGTGCATTTATAGCAGACCGCTGCGTTTAACCTACAGCGCTTAAATGGGTGCCCTAAGCTATGGCTAGTGTAGTATTTCTGCACCCTTATGCATTTTTTAATTCTAAGTGCTTCGAAATCTAAGTGTACCCATTCTCTTTGCATAAGGCGATACCATATTCGAGGGATAATGTCATAATGCTGTTCACAGTACGTTTGTTTTTCGGTCCTGTTTTAAACTTAAGCTTCACTTTTTCATCAAACATTTCTCTGGTGACTTCCTCACTGAGGCTACTCTCGTACAGTCTCTCCAAGAAATCCTTGTCCGAAATGGGCGTGGGGACAATATATATGAGCATTAGTGGTCTGTCTTTTCGGGCCTCTTCACATTTGATGTCTTTAGCTACGATTTTCATGGCATTCGTCTTCGTCTTGGTTTCGATACTCACTGTGTTTGCTGTTGATGTGATCCCCTTTATATTGATTTAGGATGATTCCGTCCAACAGCATTCCGGCAGTCCGAGGGCAAATGGCAAAGCCAACAGTTTACGCATCCCACATCTCTCCCGCCCAAGATATCCAAAGCTGTTCACCCAAGTTCGGGTAACGTCACGATGACTTTCTTCTTGCACTGCAGGTGCTCTCTCTTCTCCGAGTTCCTTGAGCGTGGATCAGCAATCAACGCCCAGCAAAAACTGGATGGAATCATCATGATGCACGATAACGCGCACCCCACACTTCCAATCGGCAACACTTCTACATTGTGGCTGGGAAACGTTGCAACATCATCCGTAGTCTGATCTTTCACCGTGTGATTTTCACATCCTTGTTGAAATGAAGAAAAACATGCGTGGATGTCGAATTCAGTCGGACGAGGAGTGCAAGGGTAAATGCGGCTGTGATCCATCAGCAGCTGAGGGTGTTCTACGAAAAAGGAATTGTTTATTTGACGCTATAATACTGAAGCCATAGTCACCGCACATAAAATATTGTTCTTTAAAAAAAAGTGGTTAACATTATCGGTTTCAACGAACTACGTCGTCATTTTCAAATGTAAAACATCATTTGGAGGTTATCTAATGGAAATTGTGATCATACATCTGACAACAGTTACGAGAGGTAATGAGGCCAGGCAACCGAGGCAACGGTGGCACAACCAAGCCGCTACAAGTTATGCCCATGCTTGCCCCAACGCTCATAACTTGTAGTGACTTGGTTGCCTGGTCTCCTTATTTCTCGTAATTGTTGTCAGATGTATGGACATAATTCCCATTGTATATTCTCCAACTGATGTTTTTTTTTTACATTTTTTTTACATTGGGAAATAACGACGTACTTCGTTTAATCCGGTAATGTAGCCCCGTATTTTTAACGATAAAAATGTATGTACTGTGACTGTGGCTTCACTATTATAGTGTCAAATAAACATTTAAGTTATACTTCTCTCACACTCATTACGACAATTACGTCGGAATATAGAAACAGGAATTGATCGTCTCGTCTCCCAGAGGGTTAAATGTCTTAAAGCGTGTGGAGATTACTTCTGAATTGAACCATTCCACGGTTCCGTTGTATCGGGTGTAGTGGTTTTCATTTTACTGTTCCTCATCTACAAACGAAAACGAACTATGCAGAGCCAGTATCACGAGCAAATGCGGTATTCATTCGTACTTTCCATGAAACAAATCAATTAAGCAATAGGCCAGAACACTGCAGATTCAGAGAGTCTCAGAATCGGTTACAGTTGTACTTATGGGGTTGTATGTTATCTGTTCGTACTTGTTATAGAATTTAGTTTATCCTGAACTCTGTAGCTTAGTGTAACATGCAGTTTGCTTATTCTCATTTAATTGGACTTTTTTTCCTCAGCTCTATAAGTTATATTGTCAGTATTGGTGAACAAATTCACTATCTTTGGTCATAAATCAAGCTTTACAACATTCACATTTAATTTAGGCAAAGGAAAAGTAACATTTTTGTTTAAATTTATGCCAAGTACTTTATACATTAATTGCATCTGAATGAATCATGATGGGAAGTAGCTGGCAAAGTAGAAGATCTAGATTTCTTCAGCACACACTCCGCTGCAGAGTAAAAATTCATTCTTAAATTAATACTCTACATAAGACAATAATCTCTACTCTTGGCAAGATCAACCATAAATACAAAATTACCGGAAATGTACCACCGTTTATCTTCCATATAAACAAAAATTAAATGCTGTTTGTTGGTAAGCGCAACAGTTGAGAACGGCTGATTGCCTGGTTGTGAATCAAACCAATCTGTTATAGAGACGAAAAATCGATGAAGTGGTTTCTTTTTAATTGAACTGTGATTGTGTTGTACATCCACCACCTTGAGATTCGTTCTGATTTCAGATTTAATGGAAGAAAAACGTTATTTCATCGACATTAAATTCTGATTTAATTCACATGAGAGTTAAGTTTTAGAAGAAAACCTCATGGTTGAAAGTAGATCACATTCCAGGCAAATCAAACATTTTCAGCGTTTTAGCACTGTTCTACGGAAACAATTCATCTCGCATGTAAAATTTCTGTTTGGCGCACTTCTGAATGCACTGCTCCTCAGATCGAACATCCATGGCCACAATAGTTCGTAGATACAATGATCACTTAAAAATACTTTATTTTCTCATGTTCTGTTTGGCTGCACGTTTTCAATAGGTTTTCACTAATTTACAAAACGATCACAAACAAACCGATTGACATGTGGACAGGGCAATGTCTGTCGAGTCAGCTAGGTTCTAACAAAAGCTGGGGTCATAGCAACAAAATGTGAAAGCTTGGGGAGGAAACTCCTGGATTCATAAGGAAAACACTTAAATATGCAATCAAACACTCGATCACTCATACAAAACAGAGAGAGAAGCTACCACACCACCAGCTACTGTACAGTAACTTAGGTCAACGACAACAGCTGTGCACTACGTTAGTTTATGTGGTCCGGATGAAATATTTGCTGTACGTTAACTATTTCATATGACCCTAGACTGGAGCTACATAGGGCTGTAGACTGTTGCTTGAGCCACTAGGCATCGCCTTCTTCCCTTTGTACTGCTGTTGATATCCCCTCGTCACACGTCGTAATACAAGACAGCTGCCGTGTTCACGAAACACACATCAAAAAAAGTTTTGCAACCCCCAGGTTCCCAGAACTCCTGAAGATAGACGTTCACTGTGGATATTGTATGACAGACACAGTCCCTTTGACTGTTCAGAGATGTCACTAAACAACCATGAATGAGCAGAAACTATTAGACGGAGGGGGCCAGACAGCCGATGTTCCAGTCATTCCACCAGGAAGGAGGTACAAGGCTCATGTTGTCTGTAGTTCAAACTTGCCTAGACGGTCAATACCGCGGTTCGATTGCGTCCGCATAGCTACTTTGAGCCAGGAAGAGCGTCTCGGAGTGAACCAAAGCGATATTGTTCGGACATGGAGGAAATACAGGGAGATAGGAGCTGTCGATGACATGCCTCGCTGAGGCCGCACAAGGGCTACTACCACAGTGGATGAAAGCTACCTACTGATTATGGCTCGGAGGAATCCTGACAGCAGCGCCACCATGTTCAATAATGCTTTTCGTGCAGCCACAGGACGTCATGTTACGACACAAACTGTGCGGAACACACTGCAAGATGCACAACTTCATCCCCGCGTCCATGGCGAGACCACGAAACCATGCAGCGCGGTACAAATGAGCCCAACGACATGCCGAATGGGCGGCTCAGGATTAGCATCACGTTCTCTTCACCGATGACTGTCGCAAATACCTTCATCCAGACAATCGTCGGAGACGTGTTTGGAGGCAACTCAGCCAGGCTGAACGGCGTAGACACACTGCCCAGCGAGTGCAGTAAGGTGGAGGCTCCGTGCTGTTTTGGGGTGGCATTATGTGGGGCCGACGTACGCCGCTGGTGGTCATGGAAGGCGTCGTAACGGCTGTACGATACATGAAATCCTCCGACCGATAGTGCAACGATATTGACAGCATATTGGCGAGGCATTGGTCTTAATGGACGACAATTCGCGCCCCCATCGTGCACATCTTGTGAATGACTTCCTTCAAGATAACTACATCGCTCGACTAGAGTGACCAGCATACTCTCCAGACATAAACCGTATCGAAAATAGATTGAAAAGGGCTGTTTATGGACGACGTGAATCACCAAACACTCTGAGTGGTCTACGGGGGATCGCCGTTGAGGAGTGGGACAATCTGGACCAACAGTGCGTTGACGAACTTATGGATAGTATGCCACTTGCTACTGTGTATGAGAGATACCAGTGCGTACAGAAGCCTGGACCACCACCTCTAAAGGTCTCGCTGTATGGTGGTACACCAGGCAGTGAGTGGTTTCCATGAGCAAAAAAAAGGGCATAAATGGTGTTTATGTTGATTTCTATTCCAATTTTCTGTACAGGTTCCGGAATTCTCGGAACCGAGGCGATGCAAAACTTTTTTTGGTGTGTGAAAATAGCAAGAAGACTCCCCCTACCACCGAAAACAGGCACTGTCATTGAGGTAGCTGCTTGCTCGCAGCAGCCATACACGGGCCAAATAGGCTTAGGTAAACTACGGCAAAACAGAACCGAACACAACAACAATTTGCAATAGTTTCCAAAGAGGAAATACCCGTTGTCTAATCACATTAACGTGACCCCCTGTTAAAAGCCTGCGTAGCCATCTTTTCAGCGTGGACCGCTGCGAAACGTGCAAGAAGAGAGCCAGTGAGGTTCTGGAAGATATCGACTTCAGTGCCGTGGCCAGCCAGGTTTCTCGATTGAGGATTCTTGGGCCGAAGAGCCCTATCGAGGTGCCCCAGAGATTCTCGCTTAGGTTAAATCGGGACGGTTTGGTGGTCAGGAAAGCACGGTAAACTCACTTGTTGACCTCCGAACCACGCAGGTACCCTGCGAGCTGTGACATGTTGCGTTGTCCTGCTGGTAGACGGCATCGCGCAGCGGAAAAGCTAACTGAACTCCGTATAGGACTGGAGATGGTCCCCAAGGATACATGCTGTTGTGACTGGCAATTCGCAATTTTTCACAAACACAACTTTTATTTATGTACGTTTACAAGGCTGATGACTGAACAGCATAGGGTAGGTAACAATAACGTTGGCAATGAGAGTCTTCTAATTGAGGCAAACAAAAGTTCACTTCTAATTTTCCACATAGGTTCGTGGTAACACACCCTAGTAAAAGTCCAATTCAGAGACGAAGACGTAATCTTCAGTAGTCGAAGTCCACGAGGTCGGCATACTCGAGTGAACTGAACTTCAGGGTTGGTTCTAGCCCCTAAGTAGCTGTCTCCAGCCAATCAGGTTTTGGCAGTGATACTTCTACAACTACATCTACATCTTCATCCATACTCCGCAAGCCGCCTGACATTGTGTGGCGGAGGTTACTTTGAGTACCTCTATCGGTTCTCCCTTCTATTCCAGTCTCGCGTTCGCTCTAATCTCTCTGATTTTATCCTCATGGTCTCTTCGCGAGATATACGTAAGAGGGAGCAATATACTGCTTGACTCCTGGGTGAACGTATGTTCTCGAAACTTCAACAAAAGCCTGTGCCGAGCTACTGAGCGTCTCTCCTGCAAAGTCTTCCACTGCAATTTATCTATCATCTACGTAACGCTTTCACCATTAGTAAATGATCCTGTAACAAAGAGCGCTGCTCTCCGTTGGATCTTCTCTATCTCTTCTATCAACCCTGTCTGGTACGGATCCCACACTGCTGAGCAGTATTCAAGCAGTGGGCGAACAAGTGTACTGTAACGCACTTCCTTTGTTTTCGGTCTGCATTTCCTTAGGATTCTTCCAATGAATCTCAGTCTGGCATCTGCTTTACCGACAATCAAATTTATGTGATCATTCCATTTTAAATGGAATTCTTGCAGGCTATGGCTCGAGCTGCCCCTGCAGGAAGTACTGCTCGGAATGTCTGTTTCCATTACCTTGTATGTAAATAGCCGGTGTTTACCAAGGTGCTTTTGGTACGCCTTGGACAGAGACAACCCCGTCCTCTGTGGTGTAATATGGGTTGCCGACCCTCAGGGGCTACCTTGGCTCCGGCATAACAGATGCGTACTTCTGTTGATCCACTGTGCCTTCCAGAATGGCGAGGTCAACAAGAGCATGCCATGAAAACATTTTCCAGGCCATAACGCTGTTGCAGTGTGTTTGCTTTCAGAAGTTTCACGCCAACTGCCGTCTGTATAATGGAGCATAGAACGGGATTGTTGCTACTCAGTGAACGTCCACTTACGATTTTGGCGTGCAGATTTCAGACTTCATCGTCGATGAAGAGCAGTTAGCATGTGTGCATGAACCAGGCGCCTGCTGTGGAGGCCCATACGCAGCAACGTTCGCTGAACAATCATTGAAGAGACGCTGTAGGTAGGTTCTTGGTTCCTCTTAGCTGTCAGTTGCTCAACAATTACAAGTCTATTCGACCGTACACATCTCCACTGCTGTCGTTCATCCCTGTCATCTATGGCAAGTTCAGCGCTTCAGTTGTCTCGGCGCCGACTGGATAGCCCTTTTTTCCCATATACGGTATACCTCAATAGAAGCGCCATGCGAACCGTTAGGCGTTTTGGATAAACTTTCACCTTGGTTCGAAAGCCAATTATCATGTGCTTCTGGACGTCACGCATCTACATCTACATCCATACTCCGCAAGCCACCTGACGGTCTGTGGCGGAGGGTATCTTGAGTACCTCTATCGGTTCTCCCTCCCAGTCTCGTATTGTTCGTTTAAAGAAAGATTGTCGGTATGCCTTTGTGTGCACTGTAATCTCTCTGATTTTATCCTCGTGGTCTCTTCGCGAGAAATACGTAGGTGGGAACAATATACTGCTTGGCTCCTCGGTGAAGGTATGTTCTCCGAACTTCAACAAAAGCCCGTACCGAGCTACTGAGCGTCTCTCTCGCACTCTGGAGTTTATCTATCATCTCCGCAACGCTTTCGTGATTACTAAATGATCCTGTAACGAAGCGCGCTGCTCTCCGTTGAATCTTCTCTATCGCTTCTATCAACCCTATCTGGTACGGATCCCACACCGGTGAGCAGTAGTCAAGCAGTGGGCGAACAAGTGTACTGTAACGTACTTCCTTTGTTTTCGGACTGCATTTCCTTAGGATTCTTCCAATGAATCTCAGTCTGACTTCCTTTGTTTTCGGACTGCATTTCCTTAGGATTCTTCCAATGAATCTCAGTCTGACATTTGCTTTACCGACGATTAATTTTATATGGTCTTTGTGGTGTCACCGCCAGACACCACACTTGCTAGGTGGTAGCCTTTAAATCGGCCGCGGTCCGGTAGTATACGTCGGACCCGAGTGTCGACACTATCAGTGATTGCAGACCGAGCGCCGCCACAAGGCAGGTCTAGAGAGACTTCCTAGCACTCGTCCCAGTTGTACAGCCGACTTTGCTAGCGATGGTTCACTGACTTCTACGCTCTCATTTGCCGAGACGATAGTTAGCATAGCCTTCAGCTACGTTATTTGCTACGACCTAGCGAGGCGCCATTATCTGTTGCTATTGGTACATAGAATCATGTAATATCTAAAGCGCCGTTCGTCATTAATGGATTAAAGTTAAGTATTCCACCAGCTACGTCCGTTTTTCTAAAGTCTAATTTCCTTGTCATGTTCCATACCTAACGCCAGCCTGCGTGAGCTGAAACGCGTGTATTTCGGCCTCCTTTATTAACCCTGTGTTGGCTCTCCTGCCAACCACAACACTGGCGAAGAGAGTAAAAGTGTTCTTATCTAAATTGCCCTGATTGACTTGTGTAATGGCTTCGCCACAATCTCCAGATGTACTGTCAGAATTTTATCGCTTTCAGAATCAGCAGACGCAGGCCTTACTGTATGCCCTTGGACATCTCGTCCAGAGTTAATGTGCGATGCAAAACGATGCGGCAGCAGCCGCTTCACCGCTAACGCAGCCACAACACGCTGTTGCACCAACTTTTCGACCTTTTGATGCTGCACTGGAAAGCTGGACGGAGTGGTCATGCCAATTTGGATTCCATCTCGCCGCCTACAGAATTCAAGGTAACGACCGGCAGCCTTTTCTCCTTTCATCCGTCGGGGTACAAATGTACCGTGTGATAGTCAAATTATTTCCCCGACGCGACGTAGCAACTCTGTCCTACGAAGAAATTTTGTCTGCATTAGACGCATATTTCAAAGAATCAGTCAATGTAGTTGCCAAACGCTATACCTTCTTTCGTACAAAACGTACGGCAGGTCAGACTAATCGGGAGTGGGTTGCAACCTTGCAAGGCCTTACTAGTGATTGTGCTTTTGAGTGTCAATGTGGACTCCCTTATTCAGATACTATGGTACGTGATGCAATTGCACAGAACGTTTCTAATGTTCGTATAAGGGAACAGTTTTTTGAAACTAATAAATCCCTCCCTTCAACAAGTGATGGACATATTGGATCTGCAGGACCAGTTGACTTTGCTCAGGAATCATTTGAAACTTCGCCAGCAGTGTGTCAGGTTAACCAGCCCGCCGGGCGAGCTGCACGGAGCAGTAAACAGCCCTCGCGCCCGCCCGCGCCGCTGCCGCCAGGCTCTCAGCCACGTGTGCCGCGCCAGCAAGCAAATGCAGTGATCAAATCATGCCCATGGTGTGCTACTAAACATTCGCGTGAGAATTGCCCGTCACGCCAAGCTATTTGCTTTTATTGTAATGAAAAAGGACGTTCAGAGTGTTTGCCAGAAAAAGCTCAGATCGGAAGCTCAAAACAGTTCCAGGCCCTTTGCTTCGCGCCGGAATCGGAATCTAACCAAGGATACTCAGGCTCGCGACACTTCGCCCATGGAAATTCATGTCGTTCATTCCGCTCCGCGCAGTGCCACTCTCTCTAACAGTGACTGTGTTCGTCCCAAAAATAGTGTGCGTCGACTTCACCGGAACTCCCGTCAAGTCGCAAGTGATTATGTAGCAGTGTCAGTTCACGTTGCACGAGACAGTCGCTCTTGTCGTCAGCCGGACAATGAACTTTTTGTAGACTTGGACATTAACGGCAAAGTGATACCATTCCAGCTCGATATCAGAGCTGCAGTTTCACTGATCAATCAAGACACTTACAAACTGCTGGGCACACTTCCGTTGCGTGCCGCAAAGGTTAATTAAGTAGTTATTCAGGTCAAAACATCCCTGTGTTAGGACAGTGAAGCCTTCTTGCAACATACAAAGGACAAACAAAACTTGTGTCATTTTACGTCCTTCGTTCTTCTTCTGAAGTGAACTTGTTTGGTTTCGATTTATTTCAGTTGTTTAACTTCTCTATAGTAAATCAGGTCCTATTAGTGAACCAGACGGTGCCTTCAGAAAGAGTTTCTCGTCTATGTGAAGAATTTGCAGACATTTTTGCACCGGGCCTCGGTTGCGCTATGAACTATAAAGCACATTTGGAACTGAAAGTAAACGCGCAACCGAAATTTATCGGAGCGCGCAATGTTCCCCACTCATTGCGTGATGAGGTCGCAAAAACGTTACACGATTTGGAATCACAAGGTGTAATTGAACGTGTGCAGGCTTCTCTCTGGGCATAACCCTTAGTAATTTTGCCAAAACCTTCTGGAAAGTTGAGACTTTGTGTGGACTTCAAGGCAAAATTGAATCCACAACTAGTGATTGCAACTTTTCCTTTACCCCGCACGGAAGATCTTTTTGACAAACTGTGCCCGGGTAAATATTTTTCGAAGTTGGACCTCGCAGATGCGTACTTACAAATACCGGTGGACGAAGAATCCCAGCGCGTTTTGGTGGTTAACACGCATCTTGGGTTGTATCAATTCAAACGACTGCCATTCGAGAGTGCATCCGCCCCTGCATGTTTCAGCAATATCTACAAACTGTTTGTGCGTCGGTCCCTACTGCAGCAAATTATCTGGACGATATTGTGATCTCCGGAAAGACGGAAGAAGAACATTTGGCCAATCTCCGAACATTATTTCAGGTCTTGCGACAAAATGGTCTTCGCTTGCGAAAGGACAAATGTGTGTGTTTTTGCTCGGTACTTGCATACCTGGGACATGTAATCAATGCCCAAGGCATACATCCCAGTCCCACGCACCTTCGTGCCATACAAGACTTGCCTTCGCCGCAGAATTTGAAGCAGCTACAGAGTGTGCTGGGAAAAATTTCGTATTATAACCGTTATATACCACACGCATCTTCCATTTCAGCTCCGCTTCATCGCTTACGCCGAAAGGGTGTTCCGTTCGTCTGGACGACGGAATGCGAACGCGCCTTTCGCCAGTAGAAATCGGCGTTGCTTTCCAATACTTGTCTTACGCCATTCGATCCCCAAAAGCCCCTCTTGTTGATGGTGAATGCATCGGATTTCGGGATCGGTGCTGTGCTTGCGCACAAAGGTGGATCGCACGATCGCCCTATTGCCTTTGCGTCCAAATTGCTCTCGTCTGCAGAAAGAAATTATTCACAGATCGAGAAAGAAGCATTGGCTCTCGTATTTCGTGTTACAAAGTTTCATGATTTCTTGTATGGTCGTTACTGTACCATAATCACAGACCACAAAACATTGACATCGCTTTTTCATCCCACCAAGCCTCTACCTCCACGTACAGCGCAGAAATTCATTCGCTGGTCTATTTTCCTCTCGCAGTACTGCTACGATATCTTGTATCGGTCCACTGATAAGCACGGAAACGCCGATGCCTTGTCCCGCTTGCCTGTTGCTGAGGATAGGGCATTCGATTCCTCCGAACTTGCTTGCATGTTCATTGATGCGGAAACCGATGACGTGGTCGAATCGTTTCCGATTGATATTTTTCGTGTAGCTACAGCCCCAGCTGCCGACCCTGTCCTTGCTCCCGTTCTGCGTTTTGTTGCTACGCAATGGTCCTTGTCAAAGTCACGGATCGGGGACCCGTTGGTTCGCCGATTTTTTGCTCACAAGTAGAGGCTTTTTGTATGACGTGGTGTTTTGCTGTTGCGTTCTGATAATGATCAGTCCAGGGTCGTGGTACCACGTTCGTTACAGTCGTTTGTCTTACAGCTTCTCCACCAAGAACATAAGGGTATAGTGAGAACGAAACAACTTGGTTCGGAATAGATGCCGCGATTACAAATATGTGCTCTTCTTGCATGGTGTGTGCCGAACAACAATCAGCACCACCGCGGAAATTCTTTGCATGGCCAAAAGCCACTTCCCCTTGGCAACGCTTACACATTGATTTTGCAGGTCCATTCCGGAATGCTCGATGGTTGGTTGTGGTAGATTCATTCAGTAATTTTCCATTTGTAGTCCGGATGTCTTCCACTATGTCATCTGCCACCATTCAAGCGTTATCCGCTATCTTTTGCATTGAAAGTCTTCCACAGACTATTGTTTCCGACAATGGCACACAATTCATTCCCGCAGAATTTCAGTCATTCTGCAAGGCCAATGGTATTAAACATCTGACGTCCGCGCCGTTTTCGCCACAGTCGAACGGTGCCGCTGAACGCTTGGTCAGGACTTTCAAGTCACTGATGTTGAAGTTGAAAGAGTCGCATTCTCGGGAGGACGCGTTATTGCTCGTTTTGTCCTCGTGTCGCTCTCAGCCCCGAGATGGTCGCTCGCCGGCTGAATTGCTCCACAGTCGTCATCATCGAACCTTGATGTCTTTGCTACATCCGCCCCATCAGGTTCCTGTGCAGCGGCAGACACCTGCTTTTACTCCAGGCGACGTTGTCTACTATCGCCACTATAGAGGTTCACGGCGTTGGCTCGAAGGCGCATTCTTCGCAGCCTCGGACGCGCTGTGTATCTGGTTTTGGGGGCCTCTGGTGAGGCATCTCAATCAGCTGTGCCTCTGTCGCCGCACGGGATCTGCCGCTCGCCGTCTGCTTTCAGCGACGGTGCCGTCCTATCAGCGCCCTGGGGACCCGTCTATTGGCTCGCCTCAGCCCCAGGTGTTACCGACGCTGCCTTGCATTTTGCCCCATGGCGACGCGCCGCCGCCACCGCCGCCGCCGCCTGTTCTCCCGCCGGCGACGCCCGCAGTGGACGCGCCACTGCAGCCGTCGGACGCCTCCCTGCGTCACGCGCCGCCGATCGCTTCCCGGGACCAGTTGTCCTCCGACATGGAACTCTTGCCTGCTCCGGACCATATGTCGTCTTCGCCCGTCGGGTGCCCCGGCCCGATGGAGGTCGACCCTTCGGCCCCTCCTGTCTCTCTACGGGCGCATACACCGCATGTTGGCGTGCACCCTGGAGCAGGTTTTCAGGCGTTTCCTAGCTCCCCGCGGTCCGAATGGCAGGGTGCGGGTGGCACAGCCTCGCCTGTTGTTAGGCTCCCCACCTAGGGGCATACGTCAACATAGGGTCCTCCCCGGGGCGGGCGGAAGCCTTATGCCACATCAGTACGCCGATTTGCGGGGGAGGAATGTGGTGTCTCCGCCAGACATCACACTTGCTAGGTGGTAGCCTTTAAATCGGCCGCGGTTCGGTAGTATACGTCGGACCCGCGTGTCGCCACTATCAGTGATTGCAGTCCGAGCGCCGCCACACGGCAGGTCTAGAGAGACTTCCTAGCACTCGCCCCAGTTGTACAGCTGACTTTGCTAGCGATGGTTCACTGACTTCTACGCTCTCATTTGCCGAGACGATAGTTAGCATAGCATTCAGCTACATTATTTGCTACGACCTAGCAAGGCGCCATTATCTATTGCTATTGGTACAGATAATCATGTAATATCTAGAGCGACGTTCGTCGTTAATGGATTAAAGTTAAGTATTCCACCATCTACGTCCGTTTTTCTCAATTCTAATTCCCTTGTCATGTTCCAGACCTCACGCCAGCCTGCGTGAGCTGAAACGCGTGTATTTCGGCCTCCTTTATTAACCCTGTGTTGGCTCTCCTGCCAACCACAAAAGTCATTCCATTTTAAATCACTCCTAACGCCTACTCCCAGATAATTAATGGAATTAACTGCTTCTAGTTGCTGACCTGCTATATTGTAGCTAAATGATAAAGGATCTTCCATTCTGTGTATTCGCACCACATTACACTTGTCTACATTGAGATTCAGTTGCCATTCCCAGCACCATGCGTCCATTCGTTGCAGATCCTCCTGCATTTCAGTACAATTTTCCATTGTTACAACCTCTCGATATACTACAGCATCATCCACAAAAAGCCTCAGTGAACTTTGAAACGCCCCTTAGAAAAATTGTACAAGACTGTGCTTAAACTGACACACAATATTTTTAGCGCAACGCAATCTGACTTTCAAAACTCCCTACAAAAGGATGGCCCTGACTAACATTTGCTACGACTGCGGGCGTCGCCGGCGGGAGAACAGGCGGCGGCGGCGGTGGCGGCGGCGCGTCGCCATGGGGCAAAATGCAAGGCAGCGTCGGTAACACCTGGGGCTGAGGCGAGCCAATAGACGGGTCCCCAGGGCGCTGATAGGACGGCACCGTCGCTGAAAGCAGACGGCGAGCGGCAGATCCCGTGCGGCGACAGAGGCACAGCTGATTGAGATGCCTCACCAGAGGCCCCCAAAACCTATACGTTTCACATATCACTTACCTCACAAAAATCTTGGTTACTCGAACTACTGCAATACAGCGAGCGCCACTACTGCCAGCTAAATAAAAGATTCAAACTACGGAAGGCACTAACTACTGATAGGCATAGTTAGCAAATGAAAGATTTTAATAGAGAACAAACTTTGTATTTACCTTAATAGTTATAATATATATAACAGTTCATGACACCAATTCTTACAAATTTCAAAACTCCGCCATCTCTCTCCCCACGTCCACCACTGCTGGCGACACACCTCCAACTGCGCAACGCTACGCGCTGTTAGCATCCAGCTGCCGCTGCCCGACACTACAATGGCAGACAACAATGCAAACTAGCCACAGACTGCGCACAGCACAGCCAGTGATTTTCCATACAGAGCGCTATGTGGCGTTACCAATAAGAAAACCTAAACAGCCTACTTACAACTTCCAATATTAGTCACAAGGTCATATATATATATTTTGAATAGCAACGGTCGTAAGACACTCCCCTGCTTCACACCTGAAATCACTCTTACTTCGGAAGACTTCTCTACTTTGAGAATGACATGCTCTATTCTGTCCGTTTATAAATTACGACAACGTCTGCATTTTCTTCCGCGTCCCTCCTACACGATTTGTATACCATCCACTGCTCCTGCCATCCGCCGTCTGTGGATGATTATTGTACGCTGACGTCGAATATAGGCTCTACTGGACAGTGTACGATCACGTACGTATCTTGAATGTGAAGATAATGCTCGCAATGTAGGTCAGTGTTCACTCACACCGGTCTGCCTTTGAAAACTGGTCACACCCGCATCCAGTGAGAAATGACTAAAATAACTAGCAGAACATCCACTTAGACTCTTCTAGAAAGCTACGGTGGATAAGACATGATGTCGTCTTAAAGTGCGGAATTTATCCTGTCCAACTACCTGCTGATACACCCTCCGAGTGGAGCCTGGCGCCTCCTTGTATCCACTTTTGGCAAGGTGATGTGCACTTGGGAACCATTTGAGTGACGGATGGCGGAACCATAACATAATCCACGTTGCGTACGTCCTCTATGGCGTCTGACCATAAATATTTTGTGCATCTTCTGGTGAACACAACAATATTATCTTATAAGTAACGTTCAGTTTATAACTGATTTATATTGTAGCTTTGACTATGTCCTGCAGACTGTTATCTCTGATTACGAATCATTGTTGCTACGCAGACTTATTTCCTTTCGTTGGATTTGTTGAATAGTAAAATGGTTTCTGAAATGCTCTGTTTGTTAATACTGAAACACAATTAACGTAAGAAATAGGGATTATTTGTTATTTCATAAAGATTACAGTAAAGTCAGTCACGCAACAGTCTGACACGTGGCACGTTTATTATACAAACAGTGAATACTTATGTTTACTTACGGTAATCAGTTGCATTTTCTTCCATTCGACTCGGGTCGTTAAGAATTTACAGATTCATGTCTCAGATTGAGCCTCAGAATGGTGTTGAACAGCACACTATCTACGGATACTACGTTAAACATAGTTCGATAAGCTTCCTTTAATTTACGTCCATGGTCAAAAACTTTTTGCTAATAAAAATTTGTGGCCATAGACGTAAATTAAAGGAAACTTATTATATATGCGGGTCAGTGTTTTATTCGCGACAATGTCGCAGCTTGTAAAAACATAGTTCGTTCACGCTCTACGAATGCGTGCTAACGACGTCCTTCGCTCACATACTAAACACTACAGGCAGCTTAAACGCTTAAAAATTCAAATGGTTCAAATGGCTCTGAGTACTATGGGACTTAACTTGTGAGGTCATCAGTCCCCTTGAACTTAGAACTGCTTAAACCGAACTAACCTAAGGACATCACAAACACCCATGCCCGAAGCAGGAATCGAAACTGCGACCGTAGCGGTCGTGCGGTTCCAGACTGTAGCGCCTAGAACCGCTCGGCCACTCCGGCCGGCTTTAAACGCTACAGCAACGCATCTACAGTGCGTAACGAAAAGGTATGGTCGAGATTTGAAGAACCATTCGTCACATGTAGAGGAATGAAATATATGGACTGGATCTGGAATCGCTTTATTTTCATGTTAGAGCTCAGTTTCTACAACTCTTTTAACACACTTATCATGGGAAACACAAAGGAAAATAACGTGTCAACACAGTATGAAACACTTTCCTAAATGAAACACTGAAAAAGCGAGGATAACGCACCAACCCGCAGTCGTATTGAATCCCTGATGCACTGATGCATCCTTGGAGAATTACGTACTGTATCACTGCCTTCCACAATACGGGTAGACCCTCTCTCTGTGAGTTGCACAGGAGTGGGAGGTCCTGGCGCTTGACGACTGGCGTGTCACAATCGAGACGATAATGGAAAAGGTCTAAATCAGTCAATGGTCAGTTTTCATGAACTTTCAATACATTTTGTACGTGACGAGCGTTGCCGCCTCTGGATTACGACACAGCACACACGCATTAAATTAAAAAAAATTGAAAAAGTAAAATAAAATAAACGCTGAACTCAGGTATAAGCTGTAGTGTTGCAGCTGTGTTACGCTAGTCCACATGCTTTCATTACGCAACTCATCATTGAGCACGAGAAATGAGTGGTCGCTGTCACCTCTAGACAAAAGATCAAAGCCAGCTGTATAGCAGGAGGATTACCCATAGCCGAAAACAACGAAGACTCAACAGTCATCCGACAAGGTAATGCCGAGTGTCTTTTGAGACTGTCATGTTGTGCCACCAAAATATTATGCTTTAAATCTGTCATTTTTTCGGAAGTTCAGTTTTCCGGTGGGCAATTCGATCTATTAATTGCGACGTCTGTGATAAGAACGTTCTGTAAGTTGCTTATTGTGATGTGCCTTTAATTAGCTGTGTAATTGATTGTAGTTGCCACAGCTGTGAATGGTCAACTATCGGGTGAAGATGAAGTCTCTAAAGGGACGCACCGTCGTCTGACAAGAACTAACTGTCACGGAATCTGTCCAAGAGGGTATTTTTGCACCTCGACATCAGTCAGCGTATTCTGAACAGGATACACGCAAGTCGCTTCTTTGGGGTATGAAATTTTACCTCACATGAGCACCCTCCCCCCATTCCCCCATATTTGATGACACTGCAGCCAGTGACTTCATCCTCTTATCTTGGATGAAGAATTACTTGGCAAGCATTTCCAGAATGGCGACGGTGTGATTTTCGAGGTGGGATGTTTCCTGGACTTTCAAGATGCAGACTTCTACAACCAAGGTCTCCTCCGAATCACCCCTTTGTTTTCAAAAATGTGTCGCATAGAAATGTGCATACAGAGCGATTCAGCTGCCCCTACCGATTCGTTTTAAGCTACCCGTAATGCGTCTGTATGGAACGGAATCTACACAGGCGACAACAATGTAATCAAATGATTCAAATGGCTCTGTGCACTATGGGACTTAAGATCTGAAGTCATCGGTCCCCTAGATGTAGAACTACTTAAACCTAACTAACAACCTAAGGACAGCACACACATCCATGCCCGAGGCAGGATTCCAACCTGAGAGCGGAGCAGCAGCGCGGTTCCGGACTGAAGCGCCTAGAACCGCTCGGCCACAACGGCCAGCAACCACCTAATCAAAGTGAGGGTTGTCCATGAGTTACATAGTATCCTTGCACCAAGGTATACCTTACTATAAAGTGTATTTCACCATCAGAAATAACTAAAATTGCAGGTGATATCAAAATAGAAAGCATTAAAGTAGCAAGTTCCTGTTATATAACGCAGTGAATAGTTTAGTAGACAGGGTAATTCAGCTGTCCAGGCCAATTTTGTTTGCCAGCGAGTCATGTATTAACTTTTTCCTTCAGTCTGGAACTGCGCTGCTGCTACAGTCGCTGGTTCGAATCCTGCCTCGGACATGGATGAGTGTGATGTCCTCAGGTTAGTTAGGTTTAAGTAGTTCTAAGTCTAGGGGACTGATGACCTCAGATGTTAAGTCCCATAGTGCTTAGAGCCATTTGAGCCATTAACTTTTTCATTGAATTATATACCGGAAAATTGTTACTTCCCCACTTCCCATTTTAATTTCGCCTTTAATAACGTTGTTTGTGATGACGAAACACACGTTGTAAGGCAACGTTTTGTAGCATTTACTAAAGATTAAGCACTATACACGCAATAAACCTACAGACACAGCCAAAATCTGTGTGACTACACCGCTAGTTACACAAAGAAAGGTTGGAGACACTTACATAAATATGGCAGACGTATGAGCCGTGTGCGGCTTGCGTTCATGCCCTTTGTTCTTTGGCATTTTGTCACATCGAGTGGCGTCTTGTTTCTTCCTTACTTACTGGCGTAACGAAGTTGCTGGCTTCCGTCCCTGAGTGGCAGCAGCAGCGCTTATCGATACTAGTACTGTCCTACTATCTTTGGTGTGACCGCTAGTATTTCCGAGTGGTGGTGGTGTGTGTGGTGGTCAGTTGGTTGGGACGGAGCAACGGGGAAGTCTCCACGGCGCGAGCCAGGCCAGGACCACTATCGGCGTGCACGTGCTGTCGGATCGTGAGGCACTAGCTGTGAGAACGACAAAGTTCGTTACCCACCGAACCTGGACGCTGAAGTTGAGTGATCAGTTAACCTTGTAAGACGTCGTGGTCTCCTGACCTTCATTGCTTACATATTCCGCCCTCACAGTCATATTCCGCACATCAAGACGCTTCATTCGAACCCAAACTCGATAAGATAAAGTCAGTATTGTATGAATCCATGTAAACGATATGCAAATAACTAATAAATCGCAAGAGCGCACCGTGGTTGAAATACTCGAGGCTGGCGTACACACATACATTCCAGATACGACGGTCACGGGAGCTTTTAGTTCGAGAGAAGCAACCACACGCCAGGAGGCTGGTCCCAACACATCTACGTCGGCTGGTGACCGCCCGTAGAGCAGACAGCGTTTGCCCAAGTGAAAGGACGACCCCGTGTTCAGCTTAAAAGAAAATTTCGCTACATTGTGTGGGAGCGCCCAGCCTACGAATTCTTTACACATAGCACGCAGTTTCAGAGATTTTCTCAGGGGGACAGCAAACGCCGATACTACAGATTTCCGGATTGGTCGCCTTAAACTAAACGTCATTCTCCCGTTTTAGAATAGCAATGCTGGTTGGCAGACGATATTTCTGACGCCTTGAGCTGAAGGAGTAATGGAAGAGACCAAAAGATATACCCCTTCAAGTCTGGCGTGGAGATGGGCCGTTCAGTTGTCGCTCTTGGAGCGAGAACACGTAACGAGAGCGTGCGCGCTCGTACGTGTACTCAAAGAGTGAGGAACAAGTCTCTCCACAGTACTTCACTGGGAGAGCACCTCTGTCGAGAGCGAATCGAAGTGTGACTCTATATTGAGTCCTTGCGATTAAGCGTTGTTCACTGTGTTGGCCGCCACACTTATTGTGCAGTGTGAACGGACAGAGTTATAGTTAAACGCCTGCGAGCGAATTTTGAGTGGCATCGCGGTGGACTGGTTATCTGACCGGTACCACGCCAATAGTTAGACTAGGGGCGAATAGGAGTCCTTGACTTCATCAAGGAGTAGGGAGACTTTGATTGGCGAAGGTCAATCCAGATAGAACCAGAGTTATCTTAGTTGTCAGCAGCGAGCGGCGCAGACAGCAGTCATCGCAGCTTATGGTATTGTGCGCTACAGCTCTTGCGAGCCCTATATTTCCTCCACAACAGTACACTTCACTGCATTTCATACGCGACAACCTCGACCGTACCTAGCAACATTCTAACGGATAATTATTCAAGTTGAGTAGGCGCGGCTCTCAGCCATTCTGCCAAGTCAATAACAATCTTAAACTTTGTATAGAAATTTCATCAGCGAATCCGATCCTTGAGAGGTAACTTCAAATTCCGAAAAGAACCTGGAAATAACGTGTTAAATTCATAACCAAAAGCGCTATTGTGATTCCTCAGAATTTTTGCCAAAAAAAATTAATTTTCGATAGTTTCATGTTTTTCTTACACTAACTAGCATAACTCTAGTACCCAAGTATCCGACTAGTTACGTAAGAAATTTTGTGAATTTTTGTGTCATGTCCTTACAGCGGACGACTCCAGAAGATATTTATTGCTGAATGTTTTCCAGGCATTTCTATTTAGAACGTTAGGAGCGTCTGTCTGACTTCTGTAGTAGTGTGGGCGTGCAAATTTCATTTTGCAGGAGCCACAGGGTAAAGGGTACATCTCAGATTAATCCGTTGCGCAGAATGACAGAATAGCAACCCCACGCTCACAACCTTTTACGAAACCTGAGCTATTGTGACATCTCTTTGTTCATTTGCGGGCTGTTGTCCCTGGGCCATTCTGGCTAGCAGCAACGTATGATGTGTTGAAGTCGGCGAAATCTTGCAGCCATCTTCCTATATTGTGATTAATTATTAAAATGGCTGTTACTTGCCAGGGAAGTGCACCAGGGGTATTTTCTGCCTGTGGCCGTTAACGCCCCAGTTACCTTTACCTGCCGTGGTCGTTAGCGTAGTTTTCCGGCAGTGTGTCTTTCCTCGCCGTGTTGATGGTGTCCAGCACGGAGTGTAGTTCGACAGCCTTTTAAGTTGTTGTTTCACATCTTGCTTAGAGTGGTTATTGTTCCACTGACTGTATTTAGGTGCCAATTTCTGAAGACGTAGTGCTATTGGTATTCTCGTCCTTAGCCGATATTTTTTATCGTTGTGCCGTTGGTCGGACGGAATGGAATTGGTTAAATTGTTGGTACGTCCTTGGGCCGTCCCTAGTTTCGGTTGCCATCCGATTATTTAACTTCAGCTCTTGGCTGCCTGTCTCACCTCATCTTACGTTTGAGATACCTTCTCACGCCGACCCTTGGAACACTTATGAGCACTACTTGTTCTGTTTGTTTTAGGTTGTGATTTTCATTTTAGTTTTAAGTATTGTGCGAGGCCTCCTTTTCAAGTTTTACATAAAGGCCTTCATCCATGTTAAATTAAAATTTTTGAAGATTCAGTTTACTTTAAAAAAGAATGTTTTCCATAAAATTTGTTCTATCTGAAATTGTTTGTAATCCAGGACCTAAGCCGTTAGTTGTTCGATGTGATGTGTGTGGTTTCAGCTGAGGATTTACATGAAGCCATTTTAATAAGACCTTCAGCCGTGTGTATTCCTTAAAGGAAAAATTTTATAATAAGGAAGGGGTGTATTTTAAACTGTTTGTCTGACTTGTTGTTCAGGCCTTCAGCCGTTGTTTCAAATTTGTTTGTGGCATTCAGCCATGCAATAAGTTAATATTTCTTTAATTAGGCTTTCTGCCGTTCTGTTGTAAGTTTAAAAAGAAATTTCTGCGTTAAAAAATTATTTATTAATGTGTTTTAATTATAGTTGTCTTTTAGACGTGTAGTGCAGGCCTTCAGCCGCTAATTGTTTTCAATTGCATATGTTTTTTTTAAAAAATTACCATCTATTTTAATTGCTTTTGATTTCTAAGCCAGGCCTTCAGTCGTTCTTGTTTTTGGTGTGGTTTGGGGCCTTCAGCCCAGAAAGCATTTCAGGTTTTCTTTAACTAGACCTTCAGCCAATTGTCTAATTGTGATCTTTTAAAGCAATGTGCAAATAAGTGTTTCGTAGAAAAATAAAGTTGTGTGTTTGATTGTGCAACTCACAGTAACTGTTTACGGCCCCATCCACAATCGTAACCTCATCCTGTGCGCTCTCTGAGTACCTGCCAACCAGGTTTCACAGTAAGATACATCTTGGCCCAAAAACACGTGGCCAGTCCTCACATTTTTTTCGGTATGATTTCGTTTAGTAACCGTCGCCCAAAGCTCTGAGAACTTATGAGAACATTGTTGTCACATATCTGGATAGCGTTCCTGACAAAGACGTAGTGCGGGTTGCATAAAACGGATTGGTAGGTGTAGCTGAATCATCTGAATGTCGCAGTATAGTCGCAGCTCTGTTTTCTTGAGGTGATACCCATCGTATGACGTTCCTCTACTGTCTGCTCTAGAGCCGGTCTGTTGAGAGGAGGTTCAAAATGGTTCAAATGGCTCTGAGCACAACGGGACTTAACATCCATGGTCATCAGTCCCCTAGAACTTAGAACTACTTAAACCTAACTAATCTATCACGCAACGCCCAGTCATCACGAGGCAGAGAAAATCCCTGAACCGCCGGGAATCGAACCCGGGAAACCGGGCGTGGGAAGCGAGAACGCTACCGCACGACCACGAGCTGCGGACGTGAGGAGGTTAATAATACGTAGCGACTACTGTGATCACCCTGCTACTACGGTGGAAGGGCAATGTCACATGCAAATAGCGGCTTATTAGCACAGCAGACCATCGAAGCGGAAACCAGTCAAGCAGCATGCGACTAAACACCATCCGGTTTGTAACCGATCCGGCGGCCGCTTGCATAATCGGACCTGTTCCAACGCACTCACCGCTGGCCGCAACACGGTCAAGGTCCGCTGGCACCGAGAACCTCACCACGCCTCAATGGGACGACCCACGGTCTCCAAGGACTCCTCGAACCGCTCTACGAGGGCAAGGTGAACGGTCTTCAGTCAGACAGGGTCTGTTTCTCTGTGTGTCGAAAATGAACCTATTTTTGAAGGCTATCCCCTACCCAGTCCTCCTTCTTCCATCCTTGGAAAGTACACAAAAAAATCTGAAAAACCTTATTACAAGTTTATAATTTGC
Source organism: Schistocerca gregaria (assembly GCF_023897955.1). Taxonomy (NCBI): domain Eukaryota; kingdom Metazoa; phylum Arthropoda; class Insecta; order Orthoptera; family Acrididae; genus Schistocerca; species Schistocerca gregaria. The sequence continues at coordinate 153,211,759 of NC_064920.1, forward strand.
TTGCAATATTTGATGTATCTAGTTCAATACATAGTATGATCACTGTGGTACCAGTGGGTATCGATAATTTTGTTATTAAGGCAAGAACCACATATAAAACTACATTAACAGGAAAAAAATTGCAATACCGAGAAGGAATTACGCGCCATACACCAAAGTTAATAGGGGTGTAGAATGAATAGCAGGGGTGAAAGACTACATCCCTGTCATACGCCATTTTTATTCCGAGCACGTCGTTCTTGGTCATCCACTCTTAATATTCTCTCTTGGCTCTTGTACATGTTGTATGTTACACATTGATCCCTATACTTTACCGCTAATTTCCTCGGAATTTCGAACATCTTGCACCATTTTACACTGTCGAACGCTTTTTGCAGGTCTTCAAATAACATGAACATGTCTTGATTTTTCTTCACTTTTTCTTCCATCATGAACCGCAACGTCGGAACTGCCTCTCTGGTGCCTGTACCTTTCCTAGATCCAAACAGACCGTCATCTAATTGATCCTAAATTTTCCATTCTATATAAATCTCACTGCGTCCTGCTGTGGGCACCAGGGGTGTCAAGTTGACGGTTCTGTAGAGGTCCGGGATTTGTTGAACAGTGACATGGCCGCGGTATTATTGCACAAGCGAAGCTTTTGGCTCAACCATAATGCTGTACTTTTGGTAGCTTACCTTTCCTCATTTTCTATGGCTACGATCGTACGTCTCTAGGCATTCCGCCAACGAGATACTGCAAATTTATGATCATGTACCTGCCGTAAAATAATTTTACAAAATCGTTAAGAAATCTCGTTCCGTTGCCTTTAACATGAGCGTTCAGAGTATTGCGCGTTTTTTTTTTTTTTTTTCGTGAATGGTGATCTCGAATTCTTCCAACAAGTCGAGTTTAACTCCTTTGTTTTCTATCCGCAAGATTTCCATGTTTTCCTCTATTCGCTTAAGGTGTGGACTGCTCTGTATTAATGATTCGCTACAAACAATTTGTCATAGTTACTTAATCTGAATGCTAGTGTATCTGATCGAAACTGCCCTTCCTGTCTGTCCAATGTGCTTTGCCTCGAAGAGTGCACACTGCATTTTATAAACTGATGATCTTTCGAACTTTTATCTTTTCATGCTTCAAGCCATAACGCATTAGGTTATTTGTCCGACTATCTATTTTAACACTTTATAGTTTAACAACCCTTATCTCACGTCCCCACTGGATAATATTAAACACACTCTCAGCAAAAAAAAAAAAAAAAAAACGCACTACGAGGGAACTATCCGAATGGGACAGAAATCGATAGATGTGATGTACATACGGACAAAGAGATGATTACAATTCCAGAAAACTTGCATGATTTTTTCAGGAGAAAACGCTTAAAAAATTGAGGACTCCAATAACGCGTTGGTCCACGTCTACCCTACATGCCAGAATTATTCGGCTTGGCATTGGTTGACTGAATTGTTGGATGTCTTCAAGATGGATATCGTGCCACATTCTGTACAATTGGCGCATTAGATCGTAAAAGTCCCGCGCAAGTTGAAGGGTCTAGTCCATAATGCTCCAAACGTTCTCAACTGGAGAGATATCCGGCGACCTTGCTAGTCAAGGTAGGATTTAAGAAGCACGAAGACAGCAGGAACTCGTACCGTGCGCAGGTAGGGATGCTGCTACGAAACGAGATGGCACCCCCAGAACATTACACCTCGTTGTCGGACCTTATGCTGAGCGACAGTCAGGTTCGTATCCCACCGCTGTCCAGGGAGTCTCCAGACACGTATTCGGCCTCGAATCTCATTGATTGGAATACAGTTGTCTTCATTGACGAGTTCCGCTTCGAATTGAACCCCAATGACCAGTGAAGGTGTGTCTCGTGAAATACCAACCTGATTGTGGCTCTCCATAAGCCCTGACAAACAGGAGGCTCGGTTGACATTTCATAGCAAGAGCCCTGCCAAGTAGAACAAGTGCTTTCTTAAGGGCCAGAGGGAGACCAACACGTTATTTACTTGCTCAATTTGTGATGCTCTTCCTCTTGAATAAATCTTAGTCTGTAAATCTACATCAAATCTACCGATTTCTGTCCAATTCGGATAAGTCCTTGGTCGTGTGTCTTTTTCTCGGTTATCTCGAGATCCTAAATCGGCGCACACCTCAATGACCTCATCGCCGACGTGTCTCTAAACCATAACTTACCTACCTCAGTCGCATATGTCATGTGGTGGAAATAACTTATGGAACATGTTTGTACTTTACCCCAAGATATCTAAATTAGGAGGGCGTGGCAAGGCGAGGCGTGGGCGAGTCGTGGCTGCGCAGGCGCGTTTGACCCACTTGTGGCTCGCAGGCCACAAGGTCGCTCGCGAACCTCGCCCCGTCCATAAAGACGGTCTCGTGATGCCGACGCGATTGCTGCTGCTGCTCTATCGCCAGTAATGAAGTTCCCAGGAAGAAGAACGAAGCACTAATCTTAAACGAGTTGACAAGGAGCTTCAGAAGCTGTGTTCCAACATCTTTTGCGATTCTTGTTATATGGGCATTTTACCATGTCCTAAGCCACCTTTCTGTGCCTGACGCCTCACCTCCTAATGATGAGACATCATCAGAGGCTACAAAGACACAATTAGCAAGCCAATTTGTTTCTGCGTATTACACACCGCTGAAGTCGTAAAGCCGTCGGACCAGTGGAGTTGCACCAAACTGTATAATGCAGCTTCCATTGAGACGGCACTATTTGCTTTGTTGTTGTGGTCTTCAGTCCTGAGACTGGTTTGATGCAGCTCTCCATGCTACTCTATCCTGTGCAAGCTTCTTCATCTCCCAGTACCTACTGCAACCTACATCCTTCCGTATCTCTTTAGTGTATTCATCTCTTGGTCTCCCTCTACGATTTTTACCCTCCATACTTATACTAAATTGGTAATCCCTTGATGTCTCAGAACATGTCCTACCAACCGATCCCTTCTTCTAGTCAAGCTGTGCGACAAACTTCCCTTCTCCCCAATCCTATTCAATACCTCCTCATTACTTATATGATCTACCCATCTAATCTTCAGCATTCTTCTGAAGCACCACGTTTCGAAAGCTTCTATTCTCATTTTGTCCAAACTATTTATCGTCCATGTTTCACTTCCATACATGGCTACACTCCATACAAATACTTTCAGAAACGACTTCCTCACACTTAAATCTATACTCGATGTTAACAAATTTCTCCTCTTCAGAAACGCTTTCCTTGCCATTGCCAGTCTAAATTTTATATCCTCTCTATTTCGACCATTATCAGTTATTTTGCTCCCCAAATAGCAAAACTCCTTTACTACTTTAAGTGTCTCATTTCCTAATCTAATTCCCTCAGCATCACCCGACTTAATTCGACTACATTCCGTTATCCTCGTCGTTGCTTTTGTTGATGTTCATCTTATATCCCCCTTTCAAGACACTATCCATTCCGTTCAACTGCTCTTCCAACTCCTTTACTGTCTCTGACAGAATTGCAATGTCATCGGCGAACCTCAAAGTTTTTATTTCTTCTCCATGGATTTTAATACCTTCTCCGAATTTTTCTTTTATTTTCTTCGCTGCTTGCTCAATATACAGATTAATAAAATAGGGGAGAGGCTACAGCCCTGTCTCACTCCCTTCCCAACCACTGCTTCCCTTTCATGTCCCTCGACTCTTATAACTGCCATCTGGTTTCTGTACAAATTGTAAATAGCCTTTCGCTCCCTGAATTTGCTTTATTTACCAATAAAACCAACAATTTGACTAGTTTGAATACTTGTTATTTACAATTGAAATATTAGTTTGGTGCCTTTGAACTATCATTGCCCCTCTGTACATCCTAGAATACTAATAGTAGTACCCCCATGGAACTATAGTATGAGAGAAGCGAATTTGGTGGTTTCCTGGTTCCTGAGGATTATCATTTAGCGGCAGCATTGCATTTCGCCCGCTAGGGGGGCGGGAAACGGTTGTTACTGCTTTCCCACCTGGGTGGGCATTGTGGGTTTTATACTCTGGTGTGGTCAAGAAAGTTGGAAAGCTGTAAGTTCCTGTGGGACCAAACTTCTTGAATAATAAAAAGGTATGTCATTAAGTGATATTTATTCGATGGCGCCAAATACACTGTCCTCCTCAGGTGAAAAACTTTTAGAAAACTCTTGTCACTACAGCGACATATGCATATTTTTCAGGACTTCATTAGCAAATTTTGAGGGATGGTAGATCACACAAAGACAATTTTGTTTTTTTACAGATTATTTACGTTTCGTTCCATCGTATGGTCATGATGCGTACCGTACCTAACTAACTGCTACGCAGCTCCTGGTGAGTTTGCAGTTCTGTGGAGTCATAGCATTCCTGTGATTCAGCTTCTGTTGTAATGCTGTAGCGCGTCCCACCAGTGCCGTTTTAAGTTAGTGTTGTTGTACGAGTAATATCGCATCTTAGCCCGCCCGGTTGGCCGTGCTTTCCGAGTGGGAAGGGGCGCCTCGTCCCCGGCACGAATCCGCCCGACGGACTTTTGCCGAGGTCTGGTGAGACGGCCAGTCTGTGGATAGTTTTTAGGCGGTTTTACGTCTGCCACGGTGAATGCGGGCTGGTTTCCCTTATTCCGCCTCAGGCACACTATGTCGGCGATTGATAAGCAAACAAGTTCTCCACGTACGCGTACACCACCGCTACTCAACCACGCAAACATAGGGGTTACACTTGTTGGTGTGAGACGTTTCCGAGGGGATTGGGGGGGGGGGGGGGGTTCCACCGGGGACCGAACAGCACAATCACCCTGAGTTCGGAGTGGGGCGGCAGAGGGGTGAAGTGGACTGTGATAGTCGTTGTGGGGTTCTGGACCACTGCAGCTGCGGCGGGAACGGAGCCTCTCCGTCGTTTCTAAGCCCCCGGTAACATACAATACAATACAATATTGCGTCTTCAACGTCGTGCACCTTGCTAGTCCTGAAATCAGTTTTTCTTACTGTTAACGCGCAATTGATTTGATGACCTCACTGACTTAATGATGTTGTGAGGGATCCACTTGCAGGTGGAGCCCAATTTTGTAATATAATTCATGAAAAAAGACCCGAAACGATATGAAGAAGAGGTTGACGCCACTGAACCAAAGATGTCGCCTGAGTGGCAAAATCGTTTGTAAGTAGGGGGGCGCGGAGCGCAGTAGCAGTTGGCGTGGCAGTCATAGGTAGGATGTCCGCTCTCCGTAGCTGATTGGTCAGCGCGACAGAATATCACTCCTAAGGTCCGGGGTTCGATTCCCGGCTGGATCGGGGATTTACTCCGCTCAGGGACTGTAGTTACGTTGTCCTAATCATCATCATTTCATCCCCATAGACGCGCAAGTCGCTAAAGTGGCGTCAAATCGATAGACCTGCACCAGACAAACGGTCTTCCCGCGTCAAATCGAAAGACCTGCACCAGACAAACGGTCTTCCCGCGTCAAATCGAAAGACCTGCACCAGACAAACGGTCTTGCCCGCGGGAGTCACTAGTCACACAACGACGACATAGGTAGGATGTAAGACTTAAAGTTAGTGACTAGCTGCGAGAATTTAGTTGTTGGTCTATGGACGAAAGATATTATTTATACTCACACAGAGCCAGTAAGTATTAGGTCTTACTTTTATAAAAGTGTAAAGTGTGTTATTTATTTGTGAGGCTGTGAGATTATCAGGAGTTGAAGTAATACTGATCGTTATCAAATACTGAGCATTGCTCATGCCAATTACAGAAGAGTAATGAACTGATTCTGTAACTCAACGGTAAAGCAACTGGAACAAATTTGTAAGGCAATGAAATTGTGTATATTTAGCTTTAAGTATACAGAAACGCTATGTGGATTTCACTAATTTTTACAGTGCTGACACTTGAATGTAGGATCAGATTTGATGTATAGGTTGATCATGTATGCCATATTTGTAATATTTTATGTATTTTCTAATCCTGATAAGGAGAAGTTAAATTTTGCAATCTATTTTGTCATACGATGCCACACTTCTTGTCATGTTACAATCCAAGTGTTTTTAACTACGACAGTACGTGAGAATTGTAGAACAGTTGAGAAGTTCACTGATTTTGAATTAATGTAAAATGTTTCATATTAGATTTTGTGAAGAAGAAACTTTATTTTGAATACAGTTTTCAAACTGGAGCGTTTGGTCCTAGGATATCCCCTTATCAGTAGCTCAGCCTCTTGCATAAGGTTTTCCAGCGTTCCACTTTTCCAGACTAAGCTACTACCGTATTATTCGAAATCGTTGGCTAAAACATTTCCTCTGCGTGGCTCCGCATTTGTACATGGCCCTCCACGACGTTAATGGTATAGTTAACGAGCTGAAATGTCTCTGCGTGCACACATTTGTATGTTTTTAGTTGACTGTCATTCTTCTATCGTGCGACGGTCTTACATGATAAAAATGGGTCCCTCGTTATTGAATTTATCACGTAAATTGCTATCTGCACAAAAATTTCATTAGGGTTTTCTGTACAATTTTTGGGGGGAGCTATTCGGAAAGGTGAACGTATGTTCTTCGCAAGTTGGTAAATACTTCTTTTACCAGATTAAAAGTCCCCAAAGGAATATTGTTTTTTTCTTCGCGAAATGCTGCAAAACTAGTCAAATTTTGTACAGAGAACTCTCTACATAAAATATATCTATAAAGAACTCTAAAAAAATGTATATTTCTCGAAAGTCGGGTGTCAACTTCACAAGACTCACAACATCCTGCAATAGTGCCCGATGTCGACATCAGCCCACATAGTTTTGATGAACGGATATGTCAAAATCGTAGCTGCTCCGTTGACGATTGGTTGGATGTCTGAAGACGCGCAGGAAGCATTACCGTGAAGATTTTACACGCTAATATTCCAGTGCGAAAACGATGCATGTCGTAATCCACCGACTTCTGGCGTCTTCGGATTCATTCAAAATATCGTATAAAACATTTCAATGTGGAAATTTCGACTTATAATTCGTTATCGGCGACGTCACAATACTTCTCGTTCGGAAGTTTTCTCGAATCTTCAAAATTTATCATTTTTGATCCGACGTTTTCAGTTTTGTAATTCCGACGTCGGATTCCTAATATCGACCCAAGAAATCTATAATGAACACACATTTATGTACAGGTTTTGATCGGAGTTGGCGCACTGCGCCCCGGTCAGAGAGACACCGTTCGCGGACGGTCAGCAACGGCGAGGAGATATCGACGTTTTGTTCGGAGTCCCTGCGCCAGTTATTTTTTAATTTTCAAAAGAACAAAAATGAAAAACATCGGAAATGTCCTTTCCGTGTGTTGTACCTCATAAGGAAAGGCTGTCTGTTAGGAAAGATACATAATCGTGTTCCTGAGGCACTTCTATTAACTGTGATGCTTGATTATTCCGAAGGGAGGAAATAAATATTTCTTTGCTGGATAGTTACAACTACACAGCCTCGACCTAGAAGTCTATCTGATAAACCATAACCCTGTGTTATGAAATAGATCGTTAAAATTTTGACCTAATTAGCGAACGTAGAGTCATTCGCAGAAATGAACTTAATATTTTGTTTCCTATGATCTAACTGCGAGAGAAAAAAAAATGTATCGCCTGCAGCTAGCGTTACGATCTTATTTATTGTGTAGCTACCAGTTTTGGCGCTTCAACGCGCTGTCTTCAGCCTTTGTCGATGCATCAGCTAAGGTGCATTGAAGCACCGAAACTGATAGCTATACAGTAAGTAAGATCATAAGGACGGCTCTGCGTTTCGTTTTCTTACAGTAGTGAACGACCGTGCTCCCGAAGACCTCCAGTCACAAGGATGGACATTAAAAAAATTCATTGGTAAATACATCATGAGTACTTTGTATTTACTGATTAGGTAAGAAATAGAACACATTACTTTAAAAGTGTGGAAGATATTGTACGTAAAGATGTTAAGTGAAACAGCCGGCTGTATGCTTATACTTACATCATTGTTAATTTTAGTTGTATTGGCGCTACGCCGAAATCTAGGGCATCATTGTGTGCTGCAAGTTTCGTCTCTTAATGCTGAAACATCATTAGACGCTATAAAGACGTAGTTAGTTTTTTCAGATTGAAACATAGCGAGCTGAACTGTTTATATGTAGCCTTGCACATGTGAGCCAGTGTACATTGAAACTACTAAAACAACCATTAACACCAATTTTAAAGAACAAAAGAGCAATTGCCTTCTGGTCAACTTGAATAAATCGGTAGCACAAGTCCGTTACGGTGTGGACGGGGTACCGCAAAGTCAGAGAATGTTGGGACAAAGCGATCCACTTACCATCCCGACGACACACGACTGACGACACAGCCGACATCAAACTGGAAAAAATCCAATTCTCGGTGCCCAAGGTGTCACTGAAGAACTCGGCGGCAGCGTGCAGCGAACCTCTGTGCAGGGTCAGACAGTTTTCTCCGGCCAGTCAGCGGGTACGCTCCTCGGGGTCCGAAGTTCGACGCCGTCGGTATAACCCCGGACTCGACTAAAACCTTCACCTAGTCTTCGCTGACTAACCTAAGCGCAATCGCTCCGGCGTGCAAGAGTGTTGCCCCAGCTTCACCAGGTGTTACTCGGCGCCTGAGCAGGCGTGCCTGACCTTCAGGGGCTGTCGTCACCGCTAGACAGATACGAAGACCACGGCGATCGACGCCAGGCTGCGTCCGCTCGTCCAGGGAGCTCACCTGTATCTGCTCTAACTGGATGGATAATGGTTCAAATGGCTCTGAGCACTATGGGACTTAACATCTATGGTCATCAGTCCCCTAGAACTTAGAACTACTTAAACCTAACTAATCTAAGGACATCACACAACACCCAGCCATCATGAGGCAGAGAAAATCCCTGACCCCGCCGGGAATCGAACCCGGGAACTCGGGCGCAGGAAGCGAGAACGCTACCGCACGACCACGAGATGCGGGCTGGATGGATAATAAAGTTTTCCTGAACCGTCTGCCAGGCTGCACTAACAATCACCTCTAGACCCCAGCCGCGCGGGGTATCCGTGCGGTCAAAGGCGCTTTGCCACGGTTCGGCGGCTGCCCCACGTCTGAAGTTCGAGTCCTCCCCCGGGCATTGGTATGTGTGTTGTCTTTAGCGTAAGTTAGTTTAAGTCAGGTTAAGTAGTGTGTAAGTCTAGGGACCGATGACCTCAGAAGTTTGGTCCCACAGGAACTTACCCCAACTTCGCAACTTTCTAGACCACACCAGCCTATCGAACCCACAATGCCTACACAGGTGTGAAAGCAGAGCGCAGTAACAACCAGTTACCGCCACCTTAGCGGGCTGAATGCAATGCTGCCGCTACGTGATAATGCGCAGAACCAGGAAACCACCAAATTCGTTTCTCCCAGACTACAGTTCCATGAGGGTCCTACCATTAGTATTCTAGGATGTACAGAGGGGCAATAATAGTATAAAGGCACCAAACTAATATTTTAATTGTAAATACCAAGTATTCAAAATAGTCAAATTGTGGCCCTTTTTGGTAAGTAAAGCAAATAGTGCCAGCTCATTCTCAGTGAAAGCTACATTATACAGTTTGGTGCAACTCCACGGTGGCACTGGCATGGCGACTTTACGACTTCAGCGATTTGTGATACGCAGAAACAAATTGGCTTGCTAACTGCGTCTTTGTAGCCTCTGATGATATCTCCAGCATTAGGAGGTGAAACGTCAGGCACAGAAAGATGCCTTCGTTCACGTTTCCGAACAGCTCCCCAAGAATTGTACAGAAAACCATAATGAATTTTTTTGTGCAGATAATAGTTTACATGATAATTTTAATAAGGAGGGACCCATTTTTACATGTGACACTATTGCATGGTAGAAGAATGACCATCAACTAAAAACATTCAAATATGTGCACGCAGAGACATTTCAGCTCCTTAACTATACCATTAACGTAGTGGGGGGCCATGTGCAAAAGCGAAGTCACGCAGAGGAAATTTTTTAGCCAACGATTTCGAATAATACGGTAGTAGCTTAGTCTGGAAAAGTGGAGCGCTGTTAAAGCTTATGCAAGAGGATGAGGTACTGATAAGGGAATATCCTAAGACCAAAAGCTTCAGTTTGAAAACTGTATTCAAAATAAAGTTTCTCCTTCACAAACTGTAATATGAAACATTTTACATTAACTTCAAAATCAGTGAACTTCTCAACTGTTCTACAATTCTCACCTACAGACGTAGTTAAAAACACTTGGATTGAAACAAAACAAGAAGTGTGGCATCGTTTGACAAAATAGATACCAAAATTTAACTTCTCTTTATCAGGATTACAAAACACATAAATAATACAAATCTGGCATACATAATCAACCTATACATTAAATCAGATGGAGAATACTTGGTTCCTACATTCAAGGGTCAGCATTGTATAAATTAGTGAAATCCACATTGCTTTGCTGTATACTTAAAACTAAATATACACTCCTGGAAATTGAAATAAGAACACCGTGAATTCATTGTCCCAGGAAGGGGAAACTTTATTGACACATTCCTGGGGTCAGATACATCACATGATCACACTGACAGAACCACAGGCACATAGACACAGGCAACAGAGCATGCACAATGTCGGCACTAGTACAGTGTATATCCACCTTTCGCAGCAATGCAGGCTGCTATTCTCCCATAGAGACGATCGTAGAGATGCTGGATGTAGTCCTGTGGAACGGCTTGCCATGCCATTTCCACCTGGCGCCTCAGTTGGACCAGCGTTCGTGCTGGACGTGCAGACCGCGTGAGACGACGCTTCATCCAGTCCCAAACATGCTCAATGGGGGACAGATCCGGAGATCTTGCTGACCAGGGTAGTTGACTTACACCTTCTAGAGCACGTTGGGTGGCACGGGATACATGCGGACGTGCATTGTCCTGTTGCAACAGCAAGTTCCCTTGCCGGTCTAGGAATGGTAGAACGATGGGTTCGATGACGGTTTGGATGTACTGTGCACTATTCAGTGTCCCCTCGACGATCACCAGAGGTGTACGGCCAGTGTAGGAGATCGCTCCCCACACCATGATGCCGGGTGTTGGCCCTGTGTGCCTCGGTCGTATGCAGTCCTGACTGTGGCGCTCACCTGCACGGCGCCAAACACGCATACGACCATCATTGGCACCAAGGCAGAAGCGACTCTCATCGCTGAAGACGACACGTCTCCATTCGTCCCTCCATTCACGCCTGTCGCGACACCACTGGAGGCGGGCTGGACGATGTTGGGGCGTGAGCAGAAGACGGCCTAACGGTGTGCGGTACCGTACCCCAGCTTCATGGAGACGGTTGCGAATGGTCCTCGCCGATACCCCAGGAGCAACAGTGTCCCTAATTTGCTGGGAAGTGGCGGTGCGGTCCCCTACGGCACTGCGTAGGATCCTACGGTCTTGGCGTGCATCCGTGCGTCGCTGCGGTCCGGTCCCAGGTCGACGGGCACGTGCACCTTCCGCCGACCACTGGCGACAACATCGATGTACTGTGGAGACCTCACGCCCCACGTGTTGAGCAATTCGGCGGTACGTCCACCCGGCCTCCCGCATGCCCACTATACGGCCTCGCTCAAAGTGCGTCAACTCCACATACGGTTCACGTCCACGCTGTCGCAGCATGCTACCAGTGTTAAAGGCTGCGATGGAGCTCCGTATGCCATGGCAAACTGGCTGACACTGACGGCGGCGGTGCACAAATGCTGCGCAGCTAGCGCCATTCGACGGCCAACACCGCGGTTCCTGGTGTGTCCGCTGTGCCGTGCGTGTGATCATTGCTTGTACAGCTCTCTCGCAGTGTCCGGAGCAAGTATGGTGGGTCTGACACACCGGTGTCAATGTGTTCTTTTTTCCATTTCCAGGAGTCTATTAAATTTCTTTACCTTGCAAATTTGTTCCAGTTGCTTTACGTTTGAGTTACAGTATCAGTTCATTATTCTTACGTAATTGGCATGGATAATTCTCAGTATCTGTTAACGATCAATATTACTTCAATTCCTGATAATCTTACAGCCTCGCAAATTAATAACACACTTTACACTTTTATATAGCTACGACCTAATATTTAGTTGGCTCTGTGTGAGTATAAATAATATCATTCGTCCATAGACCAACAACTAGATGCTCGCAGCTAGTCACTAGCTTTAAGTCTTACATCCTACCTATGTCGTCGTTGTGTGACTAGTGACTCCCGCAGGGAAGACCGTTTGTCTGGTGCAAGTCTTTGGATTTGACGCCACTTTAGCGACTTGCGCGTCTATGGGGACGAAATGATGATGATTAGGACAACGTAACACCAGTCCTTGAGCGCAGTTGATCTCCATTCTGTCGCGCTGACCACTCGGCTGCCAGGGGCGGACATCCTACCTATGACAGAGTGTCACGCCAACTACTACTGCGCCCCGCGTGCCTCTACTTACAAGCGATTCTGCCACTCAGGCAACATCTTTGGTTCAGTGGCGTCAAACTCTTCTTTATGACAATCGTTTCGGGTCATTTTACATGGTTTTTTTTTTTTTATCAGTCTACTGACTGGTTTGATGCGGCCCGCCACATAATTCCTTTCCTGTGCTAACCTCTTCATCTCATAGTAGCACTTGCAACCTACGTCCTCAATTATTTACTTGACGTATTCCAACCTCTGTCTTCCTCTACAGTTTTTGCCCTCTACAGCTCCCTCTAGTACCATGGAAGTCATTCCCTCATGTCTTTAGCAGATGTCCTATCATCCTGTCGCTTCTCCTTATCAGTGTTTTCCACATATTCCTTTCCTCTCCGATTCTGCGAAGAACCTCCTCATTCCTCACCTTATCAGTCTACCTAATTTTCAACATTCGTCTATAGCACCACATCTCAAATGCTTCGATTCTCTTCTGTTCCAGTTTTCCCACAGTCCATGTTTCACTACCATACAATGCTGTACTCCAGACGTACATCCTCAGAAATTTCTTCCTAAAATTAAGGCCGGTATTTGATATTACTAGACTTCTCTTGGCCAGAAATGCCTTTTTTGCCATAGCCAGTCTGCTTTTGATGTCCTCCTTGCTCCGTCCGTCATTCGTTATTTTACTGCCTAGGTAGCAGAATTCCTCAACTTCATGAGTTCGTGACCATCAATCCTGATGTCAAGTTTCCCGCTGTTCTCATTTCTACTACTTCTCATTACCTTCGTCTTTCTCCGATTTACTCTCTAACCATACTGTGTACTCATTAGAATGTTTTCCCGTTCAGCAGATCATTTAATTCTTCTTCACTTTCACTCAGGATAGCAATGTCATCAGCGAATCGTATCATTGATATCCTTTCACATTGTTTTTTAATTCCGCTCCTGAACCTTTCTTTTATTTCCATCATTGCTTCCTCGATGTACAGATTGAAGAGTAGGGGCGAAAGGCTACAGCCTTGTCTTACACCATTCTTAATACGAGCACTTCGTTCTTGATCACTCTTATTATTCCCTCTTTTCCAGGTCGACAAATCCTATGAACGTGTCTTGATTTTTATTTAGCCTTGCTTCCATTATTAGCCGTAAAGTCAGAATTGCCTCTCTCGTGCCTTTACTTTTCCTGAAGCCAAAGTGATCGTCACCTAGCGCAAGTCCTCCAAAGCTCTTTTAAATTCCGATTCTAATACTGGATCCCCAATCTCTTCTAAATCGACTCCTGTTTGTTCTCCTATCACATCAGACAAATCTTCACCCTCATAGAGGCTTTCAATGTATTCTTTCCATCTATCTGCTCTCTCCTCTGCATTTAACAGTGGAATTCCCGTTGCACTCTTAATGTTACCACCGTTGCTTTTAATGTCACCAAAGGTTGTTTTGACTTTCCTGTATGCTGAGTCTGTACTTCCGACAATCATATCTTTTTCGATGTCTTCACATTTTTCCTGCACCCATTTCGTCTTAGCTTCCCTGCACTTCCTATTTATTTCATTCCTCAGCGACTTGTATTTCTGTATTCCTGATTTTCCTGGAACATGTTTGTACTTCCTCCTTTCATCAATCAACTGAAGTATTTCTTCTGTTACCCATGGTTTCTTCGCAGCTACCTTCTTTGTACCTATGTTTTCCTTCCCAACTTCTGTGATGGCCCTTTTTAGAGATGCCCATTCCTCTTCAACTGTGCTGCCTACTGCGCTATTCCTTATTGCTGTATCTATAGCGTTAGAGAACTTCAAACGTATCCCACTTCTTTGCGTAGTGATTATTCCTGACTAATGTCTTGAACTTCAGCCTACTCTTCATCACTACTATATTGTGATCTAGAGTCTATATCTGCTCCTGGATACGCCTTACAATCCAGTATCTGATTTCGGAATCTCTATCTGACCATGATGTAATCTAATTGAAATGTTCCCGTATCTCCCGGCGTTTTCCAAGTATATCTCCTCCTCTTGTGATTCTTGAACAGGGTATTCGCTATTACTAGCTGAAACTTGTTACAGAACTCAATTAGTCTTTCTCTTCTTTCATTCCTTGTCCCAAGCCTATATTCTCCTGTAAACTTTTCTTCTACTCCTTCCCCTACGACTGCATTCCAGTCGACAATGACTATTAGATTTCCGTCCCCCTTTAAATACTGCATTACCCTCTCAATATCCTCATACACTTTCTCTATCTGTTCATCTTCAGCTTGCGACGTCGGCATGTATACCTGAACTATCGTTGTCGGTGTTGGTCTGCTGTCAATTCTGATTAGAACAACCCAGTCACTGAACTGTTCACAGTAACACACCCCCTACCCTACCTTCCTATTCATAACAAATCCTACACCTGTTATACCATTTTCTGCTGCTGTTGATATTACCCGATACTCATCTGACCATAAATCCTTGTCTTCCTTCCACTTTACTTCACTGACCCCTACTATACCTAGATTGAGCATTTGGATTTCCCTTTACAGATTTCCTAGCTTCCCTAGCACGTTCAAGCTTCTGATATTCCACGCCCCGACTCGTAGAACATTATCCTTTCGTTGATTATTCAATCTTTTTCTCATGGTAACCTCCCCCTTGGCAGTCCCCTCCCGGAGTTTCGAATGGGGGAGTATTCCGGAATCTTTTGCCAATGGAAAGATCATCATGACACTTCTTCAACTACACTCCACATGTCCTGTGGATACACGTTACGTGTCTTTAATGCAGTGGTTTCCATTGCCTTCTGCATCCTCATGTCGTTGATCATTGCTGATTCTTCCGCCTTTAGGGGCAATTTCCCACCCCTAGGACAAGAGAGTGCCCTGAACCTCTATCCGCTCCTCCGCCCTCTTTGACAAGGCCGTTGGCAAAATGAGGCTGACTTCTTATGCCGGAAGTCTTCGGCCGCCAATGCTGATTATTTATCAAAATTTAGGCAGTGGCGGGGACCGAACACGGGAGCGAAGACGTTTTGATTATGAATCAAAGACGCTACCCCTTCACCACGGGTAGCGTATTACAAAATCGGGCTCTAGCTGCAAGTGGATCCCTCACAACATAATCAAGTCAGTGAGGTCATCAAATCAATTGGGCGTTAACAGTAATAAAAACTGAACTCAGGACTAGCAAGATGCACGATGTTGAAGATGCAATATTGCATTGTATTGCATGTTAACTGGGGGCTTAGAAACGATGGAGAGGCTCCGTTCCCGCTGCAGCTGCAGTGGTCCACAACCCCACAACGACTACCGCAGTACACTTCACCCCTCCGCCGCCCCACTCCGAACTCAGGGTTATTGTGTTGTTCGGTCCCCGGTGGACCCCCCCACGACGTCACACACACACCAGACGAGTGTAACCCCTATATTTGGGTGGTTGAGTAGCGGTGGTGTACGCGTACCTGGAGAACTTGTTTGCTTAGCAATCGCCGACATAGTGTACCTGAGGCGGACTAAGGGAAACCAGCCCGCATTCACCGTGGCAGATGTAAAACCGCTTAAAAACAAACCACTGGCTGGCCGTCTCACCAAACCTCGACACAAGTCCGCCTGGCGGATTCGTACCGGGGACGAGGCGTTCCTTCCCACCCGGAAAGTCCTGTGTTAGACCACACGGCCAACCGGGCGGGCTAAGATGCGATATTACTCGTATAACAACACGAACTTAAAACAGCACTGGTGCGACGCGTGCCACCTTAGCTACAGCATTACAACACAAGCTGAATCACAGGAATGCTATGACACCACAGAACTGCAAACTCACCAGGAGCTGCGTAGCAGTTAGTTAGGTGGCGGTACGCATCATGACCATACGATGGAACGAAACGTAAATAATCTGTAAAAAAACAAAATTGTCTTTGTGTGATCTACCATCAAAAAATGTGTGTGTGTGTGTGTGAAATCTTATGGGACTTAACTACTAAGGTCATCAATCCCTAACCTTATACACTACTTAACCTAAAAAAAGGACAAAAACACACACCCATGCCCTCCCGAGGACTCGAACCTCCGCCGGCATGAGCCGCACAGTCCATGACTGTGGTCTACCATCCATCAAAATTATCTAATGAAGTCCTGAAAGACTATGCATATGTTGCTGCAGTGGCAAGTGTTTTCTACAAGTTTTTCATCTGTGAAGGACAATGTATTTGGCTGAATCGAATAAATATCACTTAACGACATACCTTTTTATTATTCAAGACTATTGCACACCAACACGACAGTCATAATGATAAAAAAATTAAACTCCTCCCGAACAGATCATGAAGGTCCAACGGTACCGACCGGCCGCCGTGTCATCCTCAGCTCACAGGCGTCACTGGATGCGGATATGCAGGAGCATGTGGTCAGCATACCGCTCTCCCGCCCATATGTCAGTTTCCGAGAACGGAGCCGCTACTTCTCAATCAAGTAGCTCCGCAGTTTGCCTTACAAGGGCTGAGTGCATCTCGCTTGCCAACAGCGCTCGGCAAATCGGATCGACGGTCACTCATCCAAGTGCTAGCCCAGCCCGAAAGCACTTAACTTCGGTGATCTGACGGGAACCGGTGTTACCATGCGGCAAGGCCGTTGGCAGTCATAATGTTAACCACATCTAAAAAGCATTGTTTTCAGCCAACAACTGCTGATTATGGAAGGAAGAAAGAGTGGAAAAACTGGGTGATACGACTATGGCCGATACCAGACCAATGCCAGTTCACGGTAGGATAAGAATAAGTTCTTATTACAAACAGTAGCCTCTTGTGGGGCGTATACATCAGAGCAATTCTGCGGCGGCGTTACGACAACGTACAGATAATGACACGGCAGTTTCACTGATGAACCACAACTTTATTGCCACCTCTTTAATATCGTGTTGGTCCATTTTTCAAACACAGTCCAGTATGTGGCACCATAAGTCTACTCGTAGGCACTAAATTTCCGCAAATTACGGGACGGTGGTTTGTGGTCAAGCAGCTGGCGCACGATATGTGTTCCAGTGGTACAGATCGGGGCATTTACTAGATTAAACATCAATGTGACTTCATTATCATATTGCTAAAACCACTACAACACGAAACTGGCCTTGTGTTGCGGAGGGTTACCTTGCTAGTAGGCGTCGCCATCAGAGAATACTTCAACAATGAAGGGACGCACGTGGGGCGCAATAATGTTCTCGTAGTTCACTTCTGTCATGGTGTCTTGGAGTACTGTCGTAGTTCCTATAGAAGCTCAACTCAGTCTACCATACAGCATAATTCTTGTCTCAGTGCCTTGCATCTGTGCGCGGTGCACGTTTCAAGCAGTCATTCGCATTTGTGTGGATGACTGCGTGGGCGTGTAAGGACCCAACCATCGACCTGGTGTAACAACGAATGCGATTCATTCGACAGGCGACGCGTTTCTATTGATCTATTGGTGGTGTTTAACTAAGGTAAACACACACAAATAAGAACTCATAACTTCTTTATTATATAATTTTATAAGACGTCGGCGCTTTACTTAGGCAACGATACACTTACCACTCTCTAAAACAAGACAATCTTTTTTTGTCTCTTGTGACGTCACAGAACACATATCTCTGAAGCCAACCTTATCGATGTCAAAACACTCACTAACACACACCAAAACACCATATGGCAGAGGAACCTGCTCCCAAAGATCCGTGGTGAAAACTCAGTGATGCTGTGCCGGCTGCAATCGTAACCGACAATGTCGTTGGGCAACACAGGAACACGTAGGGGGTCGTGTGATGTAGAGCTCCGTCTCCAACACTTGCGCCTGTACCAGCATTATACTCAGTCATCAGATCTGCTACAGATCGCTGCCTGTCCTGGATTACACAGTGGGGTATTCTCAGGCCTGATGCGACGTGGTCGTCCAAAATCATTCGGCCTATACTTTATCTCACAATCCTTCAACCGCTTCCCACAGGTGATCATGACAGCTTCACCATTTCAGAGATGCTTGTTTACAGCCACTGCGCTACATCAATGTGAGCTTTGTCAAAACCGCTTGGTGGATTTCCGCATTTCCGGGCTGTATCTTATCTGTAATGAACGCCTATTCGTCTCTCTTCCATTTAACATTCTTTCCTTACTACATGCCCGCAACACCTCCGACACAGACGTAGCTGAATTCAGCAACGCTCACAAAAGCCGAAAAGAAGACCATTATTGAGCACTGGACGTCATATGGATAAACATGACAAAACACGTCTCAACGTATGATGGCCGAAGTAACACCAACATTTTGTCTTGGAGTGTTATAAAATACAGCCTAATTCTACTCTGCTGTCAGTATCTCAACGGAGGGAAGAAATTTCCTTTGTATTGTCAGCAAGCAAGTTCTCATTCTTAAAAATCATCATTTAACTTGTATCACTACTCGCGTTCGCTGCAGTGTTTTCGCTATCAGTACAAGAATTTCTTATTCGTGGTCTATGCAAGGTACGAACGCTCTACTGTCGAGTAACGAGGCCAGGTGCTAAGCATATTAAACTGGAGCGGCCAGTGGCAGTGCTTTACGTTCACACTTACTTACTTTCCCTTGATTACTCTAACGCACTCATTCCGTACCGGCTAGTAGAGTGGCCAGCAATCCAAACGCGGGAAAGCATTTGCTGTTGTTGGTGACAGAACACATTTTTCTTTTGATCAGTATATATAAATCAAATCACGTGTACCGACTTCAAAGGTAGTCTCAATGGTTACACGCCTGTGAAGAATATATAATATGAGACGCAAACATTTAGAGCGAGTAGTTGACCTTAAAGACTGTAAGATATCTTTACATTAACACATCTATGTCGTATTTCTCTTTTCGTGTTTTCTAGGGAATTTTCTTCCGAACTATGCCCTCAACAATGACAAGGCGTATGTGCCAATTCATTTTAGATCGTCGGTGTTCACCACCTTCGCCTGTCTTATTAAACCTCCGAACATCAAGCAAAAAGAGCGCAAATGTTAACAACGAAGGGGAACTCTATTCAGCAATAAAATACAGTCCACTTCATCTGTCACAGAAGAACTTCTTTTAAAATCTCTGAACCCAATTATGCATAAATGCTGACCTTGTTTAGAGTTCTTATCATGTAGGAATAACAATATACCTGGTACGCATTCCGAGGCGAACTTGTTGGTAATATAACAGGCCGTTTCAGTACTTGTTAGCCGTAACAGAAATGCTCGCGAACATCAGTGCGAATTCTTGCGAGGAAGAAGGGGCAATTCTCCCGAAACCCTGACGGCTAGATTTAGAGCACTCGCGTCGGGCCACAACAATATGCCCTTCTTCAAGGTCTCTTATGTCAACGGATTTTTGCCATCGTGGCTAGAATGATTCCCTATTCGTCTCTGCTACACTTTACTTGTCGTTCCGCAACACGACCATCTCAATCTCGTGGCGCATGATTTGTTCATTTGTTGTTATATCTTTGCAATTTTCATGCTGCTAAGTTAGTTTCGTTGTCACTGCCGCGCTGTTAATCATGGCAGCTCCGCTGTCTATTTGCACCAAAGAAGAGCAACGTCCAGTGATCGTTTTTTGTGGTCGGAAGGCGTATCAGGGGCCGAAATTCACCGGAGACTTTCTTTACATCTACATCTACATCTACATTTATACTCCGCAAGCCACCCAAAGGTGTGTGGCGGAGGGCACTTTACGTGCCACTGTCATTACCTCTCTTACCTGTTCCAGTCTCGTATGGTTCGCGGTAAGAACGACTGTCTGAAAGCCTCCGTACGCGCTCTAATCTCTCTAATTTTACATTCGTGATCTCCTCTGGAGGTATAAGTAGGGGGAAGCAATGTATTCGATACCTCATCCAGAAACGCACCCTCTCGAAACCTGGCGAGCAAGGTACACCGCGATGCAGAGCGCCTCTCTTGCAGAGTTTGCCACTTGAGTTTGTTAAACATCTCCGTAGCGCTATCACGGTTACCAAATAACCCTGTGACGAAACGCGCCGCTCTTCTTTGGATCTTCTCTATCTCCTCCGTCAACCCGATCTGGTACGGATCCGACACTGATTAGCAATACTCAAGTATAGGTCGAACGAGTGTTTTGTAAGCCACGTCCTCTGTTGATGGACTACATTTTCTAAGGACTCTCCCAATGAATCTCAACCTGGTTCCCGCCTTACCAACAATTAATTTTATATGATGATTCCACTTCAAATCGTCCCGCACGCATACTCCCAGATATTTTACAGAAGTAACTGCTACCAGTGTTTGTTCCGCTATCATATAATCATACAATAAAGGATCCTGCTTTCTATGTACTCGCAATACATTACATTTGTCTATGTTAAGGGTCAGTTGCCACTCCCTGCACCAAGTGCCTACCCGCTGCAGATCTTCCTGCATTTCGCTACAATTTTCTAATGTACGGGAGCAGTGTTTTGTCACAACGGAGTGTCTACGAATGGATTGAAAAATTCCGAAATGGTCGCACAAGTGTTACGTACGATGAAGGAGCCGGACGACCGTTTACCGCCACAAATGGAGAAACCATTGAGCGTTCACGTGAAATGATTCTCTTAGACAGACAATTAAATAGTGACGAAGTGGCACATCGTCTGTAAATTATACACGGTTGAGCCTACGAAATCATCCACAACAGACTTAGGTTTCATAAAGTTTGTGCAAGATGGGTCCCAAAACAACTCACACAGTTGCATAAACAAACGCACTTCGACATCTGCAAAAAGCATTTGGATCGCTATGGTAACGAAGGGGACAACTTCTTCGACAGGATCATTGATGGTGACGAAACATGTATCCATCATTGGGAGCCGAAGACTAAACGGCAGAGTATGGAATGAAAACAACCAAATTCGCCGTGCAAGAAAAAGTTCAAGACCCAACCGTCCGCAGGAAAACTGATGCTTATGGTTTTTTGGCACACGTAAGGTCTAGCAGTGGAACGTTATGGGGAACTAGGCACAACAATAAACAGTTTACGTTACAGTGAGGTGCTTATTGAGAGGCTAAAGCCTGCAAATTCGAAGAAAACGCCGAGGATTGCTGTCAAAAGGTGTTGTGTTGTTGCACGACAATGCCCGTGGCATAGTGCTGTCCATACTGCTGAAACGCTCCAGAAATTCAAATTTGAAGTACTGTATCATCCTCCATATATTCCCAATCTTTCCCCTTCAGACTATCACTTCCTTGGTCCACTCAAACAGGCATTAAGGGGCTGTCGATTTGGCTCGGACGAAGCAGTAAAAGAAGCGGTAAATTCCTGGCTCGCAGCTCTGCCGAGAACCTTCTTTTATGAGGGTATCAAGAAGCTTGTACAACGATGCACCAAGTGCGTTGAAACGCAAGGGGACTATGTCAAAAAATGATGTCCTTGTAGGTTTCCTACTTGATTACAACAAAATTTTATAATTTCTTTGAGGATAATAATTGACTTACCCTCGTATATCTCGAGTAGGGATCATGCGAATAAGATACGATTAAGACACATACAGAGGCATACATTTTTTCGTCTGTAGTGGTATCTGCCCGTATGCCCAGATAACTGGTTTAAATATGTTTTTACATAATTTCTAATGAAAATTACTGCCAATCGATATTTCGTCTGAAACTTTTACGTAGCTGATTCTTTGATAAGTCATCAGCGTTAGCTTTTCCTTTAACTAGGAATAGAGAGAGAGTGTTTATATGTTTATGGTCAGCGTTACTTGAAGACTGACCTAAGAATGTGCTTATTACCTCTCATTCATGTAATACTAAAAGTGCTACAGTAAAGCACTATTACTGACTTGCGGAATCGATATGTCGAGAAATTACGGCATGTAAGTTAATTCAAACATGAATAAAAGTAGAGGTAAAACCTAAATGCTCTGTTTCCATTGACAGTCACTGAACCGCCCATGTCTATCAGTACTAATGAGTGAAAAATGAAGTAAGTTCTAGTATTACATTCAGGAATTGAGCGAGAGTTTGGAGGGAATGGTAAGTCACATACAATCCACCAGCACTAAGCGAAAAGTGTAAAATTCGTAACATTACTTAATCTAATTCAAATGTTTAGAAATCCATGGATTAGACATCGGTCAATTCGCGAATGGTATAGGACAAGGAATCGCTTATTCAAGTACATCGTGCCCTGAGTTATGTACAGTATGCTTTCTTCTCCCTGTATATGTATATGTAGATGTAGATGTAAATATAGATGTAGATTCTCAATGCTGAAGAAAGATTTGAGTGTAAAGTTTGATGTACGATAGCGCTTACGGTGTTTGCACAGTGCTATCAATCCAGTATATGATAGATCAGAGGACTACGCACAACCACTGACATGTCATATACTGCTTCTCATGCATAAAGACTTAATAAAGAGACACGTCGCAGCAAAAATACTTTCTTTCTCTTTCTCTCTCTCTCTCGTCTCGTCTCGTGCCATTACTTTTCGGACAACCCTTGTAATATCCATGATCATTTTATAATTTGGCGGTGGGAAGTCGAGACGTTATGAATACGTTTGTTTCCTTGAAATGGTAAGTTAATATAGTATGAGCAGAACAGATTATTCACCTACCACTTAAGCTAACGTACGACTAAATTTATTGTAGTATAAGTGTGTGCAGTGTGATTCAGCTATGGGTTTCATGAAAGCTACAACACTTTCAAAAAGTATATGTGAGATATTAATATTCTCTCGCTCGCTACGCGCAAACTATTAGTTCTACAGAAAAAAAATGAACAGGACGTTTTTGTAAAGAAGGCCACGCTTTTAGAATTATTCAAGAAAAAGGCACAGCAAGGTCTCTTTTGTACGTTTTTCTTGAATAATTCCAAAACTAAGACCTCTAGCGAAAACTCATCCTGGGTCAAAATTTAGATATATTAAATTTCCTACGAAAAGGTCCTGTTCTTTTATTCTGTAGGACGTCCGCCCCGATAGCTCAGTGGTCAGCGTGACGCATTGCCTTCCTTGGGACCCGCGTTCGATTCCTGGCTAGGTCTGGGATTCCCTACGCTCGGGAACTCGATGTTGTGTTGTCTTAATCATCATTTCATCCCCATCTGGCGCGCATTGAATGTAATAATACCTTCACTAAGGCGACCGGACCTGCCCCGTAAGGAGCCTTCCAGCCATCGACGCCAAACGCTCATTTCCATTTTCCATTCTGTAGGAAATAGTTTCACGTACCGAGCGAGAGAATATTAAAATCATGTGTGTTGTATTTGATTGCTTTGCAGCTCGCATAAAACCCACCGGTAAGGTTGTTGTTGGGTTGTTGACCAGACAGCGAAGTCACCGATCTCATCGGATTAGGGAAGGAAGAGGAAGGAAGTCGGCCGTGCCCTTTGAAAGGAACCATCCTGGCGTTTGCCTGGAGCGATTTAGGGAAATCACAGAAAACCTAAATCAGGATGGCCGGACGCGGAATTGAACCGTCGTCCTCCCGAATGCAAGTACAGTGTGCTAGCCACTGCGCCACCTTGCTCGATCCCATAGGTAAAGGCAGGTGAATCATTCTGCATAACACTTGTTAACATTTCCGTGCGAAAACAATGTGAGCATTGTTACAACGAATTTTAAGTTACATATGTTTCTGACTGAAGAATACCATCTTAGAAATCAGTGAAGTATTACGTACATATAGGAAACCACCTCAGAACTGCAGGTATGTGAGCAGGGATTCTATGTTCTGAATCGCAGGCTTGGCGAAGCTGTATGTTTTTACAACCAGCCGAATAAAACAACGGATTTTTTCAGGTTTTTATTTATAATGATGTGAATTCATAATAAATATTTTCATGACGGGCGTGAGGGTACATGTGACTCCCAGCTTAACCGTGGTAGTAGGCGGGGGCGTGGTAGGCGGGGGCGGCGTAGGCCAGTGCGGGGGCGGCGACGTGCGCGATGGCGTCGTTACTGACGCGGACGTCGGACTTGGTGACGCTGGAGTAGGGCGTGTCGATGGTCTTGGTGTAGGTGGACACCTGTCCCAGGTTGCCGAAGCTCCTCAGGATGTTGGAGCTCTGCGAGGTGAGGGCAGCAGGTGCGTAGGCGGCGGGGGCGGCGTAGGCCACTGCGGGGGCGGCGTAGGAGACGGCGGGGGCGGCGTAGGAGACGGCGGCGGGGGCGGACAGGTAGCCGGCGCGGGCCACGGCCAGCACGGCGGCGAGGACGAACAGCTGTAAAGTGCGGCGGTGACAGTGACAGTTGTGTTTGATGACTGATTGGTACTGTGCTATACATCTGGTCCACTTGCTTCCCCAGCATTAATTACTGGGTGGGCAAAATATACCGGCCCAGTAAATAATTCATGCAACTTAAGATAGGCAAGCCAAGTGCATACCTTAACAGCTATGAACACTTGTTCTTCCTCGCCACAGTCAAATACATCCCTTCCACTGAACAAGTGCTCATAGCTCTTAAGGAACTCGCTTTAGAACCCATGCTTACTGTACACCTGTTGTTGCCACACCACCTACTCCCAATATATGAGAAACAAAGAGCTTCAGTAGAAGAGATTTGTTTCACAGTAATGCTGTTGAAGAAGTGCTCATAGTTCCTACGGTACACAGTTTGGAGCCCATTTTTACTAGACTTTCTTGCTCCAAATGATGGTTCCTGTCATATCCCTGAGTACTGAGCGTTCCTCCTGGGACCCCATGTATGTACGAGGGATATTTGAAACGTAAGGCACGTAAGGCCGCGCGGAATTAGCTGTGCGGTCTCAGGTGCTGCAGTCATGGACTGTGCCGCTGGTCCCGGCGGAGGTTCGAGTCCTCCCTCGGGCATGGGTGTGTGTGTTTGTCCTTAGGATAATTTAGGTTAAGTAGTGTGTAAGCTTAGGGGCTGACGACCTTAGCAGTTAAGTCCCATAAGATTTCACACACATTTGAACATTTTTTTGAAACATAAGGTCCGATCGGGCGCGAAATGGAAAGCACCGTGAAAGTCCGATGAAGCTTTGCACAGATGTGGTGATCAGTGTTTCTATAATGCCCGTGTATCGTGTCATGTCGCTCTTTTCAATTCTGAAGGCACAGTGAGCATGTAAATATGCCTAGAAAATACTGTCTCCCCCGATTTATCTGTGCCTTCCGTGAGGTTTCTCCTGCTTCATGCAACCCTCATATCTTAACTCTCATGACAATTCGCGACAGCACATTGCACGGGCACAGAAGATTCTCCTGGAGTTTTTCTGATGGGAAGTCTTTCATCATCCACCGTTGAGGCCGGACGTGGCTCCCTCTGATGTTCGGTCTCTGCTTACATGAACCACTGGCTATGAAGACAACATTTTGGCACAGACCAGCAGCAAAGCAGCGTAGAGAATTGCTGGAAAACACAGGCTGCTGGCTTTTACGGCGAGTATTCTGGAAAGTTGGAACAACGCTACGACAAATACTTAAGCTGGATCGACGACTATATAGACAGTAGCTGGAAGGTGTAGCTAACTGTTGTAAATAAAACATATTTGATTTTCACAGTGGTTTCCATTCCGCGACCGATCGGGTGAATAGTCCTCGTAACATATTTTGTGATGATGGATATGTGATATACAATAAACTAATGAAGTCTGTCATATGGTGTTAACTGTCGAAACTATTTGCAGATAATAAAGGTTTTGGCTGCTCTAAATGATATACAATGTGTCCCAAAATTCCATTCACATTTTAAAGTGCCCTAATTCACGGAATAATATAGATATAGTGGAAAAACTGGACAACAACTGGAGCTTGACAGTAACACGTCGGTGGAGCAGAATGAGAATCGTGTATACAACGAACTGTTCATGAGAGAGGGAGTCAGATCATCTCTAGCATGGCTACTAAACACCTACTCGAAGGTACGTCTTTTGAACAGGATTACGCTTCACCCCATATTGGCGCATCTGTGAAAGATCACTTGTGCACATCGTTTGGTGAGGATCGCATGCCGAGCCATCACTTCGTCGCTCTTGCCCTCCCAGACGACAATCAGTACAATTATTGATTGTGGGCTTAACTGAAATTGCAAATCTACCGCGATCGTCTGACCTCATCAGGGATGCTAAAAGACAACGTACGATGGCAGTGTATCACCGTACCTGCTGATATGTTGTACAGCGCTGCTGATAACATTGTCTCTCGACTAAACGTGTTGATGGTGAATGGTGACCTACATACTGAACATTTTTATAAAGAAAAACCAATTGTTATGCTAATTATTACTTATGTATCATATGAAGCGTGAACTGCTGCTCATTTTGTTTTTTGGGTTCAATAAAGCCCCATGAAATTTCAAGCATGTCTGTTAATTTTTACAACTTTACCTACATTATTCCGTGAACTAATGAATTTTCAAATATTAACGGGCTTTTGGGTCACCCTGTACAAAAAGTTTCCCTAAAATGGTGTATCAAGGGTAGTGGTCAATACGAATGGATTGGACCCTTCTTCTTAAAGTCGGAAGACAAGTTTGTGTAAACATTGTGATACTGCAATAACGGCCACAGGACTCTTACGGAAAAACAAAGAGTGCATCTCACATTGACTCCTGTTCCTTGCTTTAATAGGAAAATCGTTCTTTATGCAACAAATCTTTATAGCGTTTTGTCTTATCTCTTAGCGTCACTCATAGATTTATTTCTTTGGAAACAAACTCAAGCACTTTTGTAGACCAGCAATCAGCGCCCTTTGTCAGAACACAATATGCTTATCCAAGGCAGTTTCATTTTTGTTGTCTGCGATAGTTGAGATGATGTACGTCTCATATATCTCACGATTATATCGAGTCTCCTGTTTTTTAGTATCTATATCTTGTACTGAATCGAATGTTTGACTTAAGACTGTTCTCTCCTGAACCAGGTGATCATGAAACGGTTATTTTTTTTTATATACCCCAACGCTCAGGTTTATATGGAGTGGACCACTTCCCAACATTTCATTCCTGCTAATGCCGAAATGTACTTTCTATGTTTCACTTAAAAGAAGTTGTAGTTTCAGTAACTTCACAGTTAACTGAATCAGTCTCCTAGAGATATGGAATTTTAGAGACTGCGTAAATTGCTTGCTTAAGTGATGCCGATTCCTTCCTTCGATCCTCGACTTGTTCTCCATCTCTTCTCTGTTAAAACTTGCATCTAGTGACTTGAAATCTCTCTTTCCAAGTACACAGGCTGAAGTGGACCTCTTGCACAGACTTGATTCCTGCTAATGACGAGATAGGCTTTATTAAAAGAAGTTGTCGTTTCCTTGACTTCGCCCTTTCTCTCGTATGTGAGAAAACTGGAAATATTTAGATTACGAGCTCCGATGTTCTCATTTACAGAAGTGGCAATATTTACAAGAGATGGTATATACAATTTACACGCATCATGTGTGGACTTGAGCAACTAACCAGACAATATTTCAAGCTTCATACCATCATAGAATCTCTATTAACACCCTGACTTGCATTGTGATCATTCGTTAAGACCTCACGCAAAGTCGAAGAGCCTTCTAGGCGAGAACTGCAAACGTTTGTCACGTGCCATATTTCCTAATAACTTGAATGTCATATCACTAACGTACTGAATGCGTGAAGACTTTTCTGGATATTTCAATCCGCCTGCATGTGCACACCCTATTGCAGTCAGCGTACAGACATACCTGGGCTCACTTCCTGGCCTTCGAACTAAATAGCTTTCAACACATAGGACTTCGTTCTGTGGAGTTACAATTTGATATCTTACGGAACACTTGAAAATTATGAATGATCTTTTCTAGTACGACTTCTGGCATCGTCTGCTCCCTATCCCAGCAACACTGAACTTAAGTGTATATTCAGCGGGCAGGTGATCACTTTGCAAATTTTGAGGACCACTGGAGCATTGTGAATCATACTTAACATACAGAAAACGACTATTATAGCTAACAGTGGCTTCAACTATTGCGTGTGACAGCCTTACCACTCGTATGACAAATATTTTGGGACCAATATTGATCTGATTATTAAAGGTTGACTGTTATCCCATACGCCAACTTACATAAATATTGATAGATGGTGTTAAGTCTGTGTTAAGTTCTGTCTTTCTGCGTACCCTGTCAAATGACTCTTTCCTCTATTCTAGTCATCATTAAAACCACAAGGTGAAAGCAAGCGAAAGTTAATAGCGACATGTAATGCTTTTCGTTGCTCATTACCTGTCGCTAGTCATCTTTTGGTGCTTTCATTTTATGGTTTTGATGTTGGCCACAGCAGACCGATGCCGTTTGTGCCAAAAGAAAATGAAGTGTTGAAATTTTTGTATAGCACGTTATGTCACGACGAAATGTCATTCTTTGTAGCTTTCTCTCTGTGCTTCACGAAAACTGCGTTTAACTTCAATGTAGATAGCCGGTGAGGGCCTAACACCGATTTTCTGAATGTCTTAACTACTGCGCCATCTCGCACTGTGAAATGCGAAAAATTTGTGACAAAGTAAGCTTTGAATTCTACAATGACACTGGCCACTTTTTTTGTATAGTAATGACTTGGGCTCAAATAACGTACATAGTCAAACACTTGTTGACGTTAAAGATTCGATTTTTTGTTTTTGTGTCTCTCAGTTGGAGAGAGAATGAAAATTTTCTACCATACTGTAAGATTTCAACCAGAGGAAAAAGGTGGTGCTCTGTAGTTTTTGTGTTTGTTGTTATTATAACTTGTTCTTGTGCTCTACAATGCCTGGACTATTTCTGCAAGATGTAGATTGTTACTGGAGGGTTTACTCACTCCTGAACGATTTTGTAACAATCTTGTTTGGAACTGAGATTAGTGCTTAACCTGACGTCAATAGAATGGTCATCATTGTTGGAACACTAGCTTAATTTGTAGGCATGGAAGAAAGATCCGGCCGTGGTCTGAGGGATAAAACAATTTCGCCAAGCGTCTAATGTCATTTTCGATATTTTTTCGAAATTTTCAGAGCATGTTCGGATACTCCCTGAAATAGACTAGCATCACTTTCTCCCACCATTTATTCTCAGCTGAGATTGTCTGTTATCCCCACGGGTTATGTGAGAAACTAAATGTAAAATCTGACCTTTCGTTGCTTTCTATTCGTGCTGATTGATGCCAATACTCAGAATTATGATTTTCTCTACAAAATAATTCAACCTGACCGTGATCCAATTACAATTTCTAGTAGAACGTTAAGATAATTTGTCAACATTACGCCCAAAAGTAGGCAGTGGAATAGAAAAAATGTTCTATACGACGGTCAGTGTTTAACATTTAAAATTAGCTTCACGAATTTTAAACAGAGAACGGCAGAACAATGAACGTAGTTTGCGTTCCAATATTCAAGCAACCATGAACTACGATCCTCTTTTGAATACATGGGTTAAGAAGCTGTGACAAACTGCTGATTGCGTAACTCTGCACGAAATATAAACAGCTTCAAATTCAGGTACTGCTAGATCACGTAGACAGAACCGGTTCAGTACGTTATTTCTACCTACTCTGTGGTTAGACGGCTCAAACAGCCAGGCATTTACGTAGTGACTGGTAGATGGTTCGCTTCAACTTGCGTGAGTTCGCACTGAAACGGTTTAACTCGCAATAGACTTTTCTGTAGATACACAGCGCGTTTGACCCATCTTCTGTCTTTTTCATGGCTAATGGCCTATGCAAGTCTAGAAGTTGTGAATGATGTCACAATCAAAAATTAGATAAGTAATTTATGCTGCTTCGATTCGAGCAAGACTGGCGAAAGTGGAAGGCGTTTCAACGACAACGTTTATAACAAACGAGTAGCGTCATTTCCAGCGATGGGGCTCTAGTACGTCTCTGTCCTTTGTATGAGCAAACTATGTTATCTAATACTTTTCATCTGGTTGCAGAATGTTTGCTGATCTGAGCCACACCAGTGTTTTCGTCTTTGGCAAAGGCTGCACAGTACGTATGAGGCACTACAGGCTCTACATAGCCTTTGACTTGCGAACCTCCAGACACTAAATTCTCTACTTGCTTGCCTTTTACGTAAGCATATATACTTTACGCACCGGTTATCTAGTTTGTATCAGGGGGAACTTCTTATTGTGCAACACACTAAGCTCCTTCCTCTTTAATTCGCTGATGAAGCGTGCGGAGTATTAGTGCTCGAACACATTCTCCCAAAATATTACTAGGTTAATTCTATCGTTTCGATTGTTACGGTGTTAATACATAGGGCAGTGAACAAATATTTATAGTTTCCAATAGAGATACGGTACGCGGTACTTTCTAAGCAGGTTCTTGCAAAACACAGTACATGGTTTTTAGTCTACGGCATGTCATGTAACATATTTCAGCATTTCTGTCAAAGTATCTCTTCATTCAAATGAGTCTGTGGCCCATCACGGAAGCGTAATTTACACACTTTGGAACTCTCCCGTTAGGCTCACCAGCTACGAATCCATTACACTTGCACTACGGGCCATACGTGTCTGCTATGAATTATTTATATTGTCGACAAATTGCAAACTGCCGAGTGTTTCACCTGTATGTCGAAGACGCCATTTACGTCACGACCGGCCGTTGTGGCCGAGCGGTTCTAGGCGCTTCAGTCCGGAACCGAGCGACCGCTACGGTCGAATCCTGCCTCGGGCATGGATGTGTGTTATGTCACTAGGTTAGTTAGGTTTAAGTACTAAGTTCTAGGGGACTGATGACCTCAGAAGTTGAGTCCCATAGTGCTCAGAGCCATTTGATTTACGTCACCTGCTACTGCTCTTAGCAGTCCATCCATTTCATATGTCCACATTGTTCCTTACAGACTAACATTATTAACTTTGAGTCATTTATCAGGTTAACCACGTTTTCTACAACTCGTAAAGTATCAGCTTTTCGTTTCTGTTCGCTCACAGTTAGTTACCTATATTTTTACCAAGACAGTAATTTTTAAGAATTGATTTGTTACAACTACAATTTTACAGTGGATTAAACTTCGTTGTAGACAAGTGCATTATTTGCCGGAAGTCTCGCCCTCTAACTGAGGTCTGTAATTGATGCTATCCGCTAAGTCAGAGATTAGTAATACCATTAATAATGGTCCTATAACCCACACGCCCGTAGGGAACACCACATATTACTTTTATATCAGAATATGAATCTCCATCCAGAATAGTGTACTGCCTACAATTTTCCAATCGAATAGCGAGCCTAGTTGTATAACCTACAGCAGATGTTGGTGTGGCACTGAATTAGAAGCTTTCGGCAAGAAAGCAACATAGCAAGACCCCACTGCATCTTAGGCTATTTTAACACAGACCACGCTAACTGGAAGTATTCTGTAAGACTCTCTAGGGAGTCCAGACATTTCCAACACTTAAAGTGCCGTGAGAACACTACACTACGTCCACTGTAGGTCACGTGACAGCGTACCTTGAAGGCCATGGCGTTGATGGTAGTCGTCGGCGTGGTGGGCAGTTGACTGTGCTGTGTCGGGGCGCAGGCGGCGTTTATATAGTAGTGCGGTACAGACAGGGAGAGGGCGCGCCTGGCTGCTCGAGGACAGACGGCGACAACCCGATCGGGGGCGACCTGCTTACTGCTTACTGCTCACTGGCCACCGTAGCGTAACGGCCAGAAACTGACCCGTGTGTGTGTGTCTGCACGCATAGCAACACCACTGCCCTTGGCGAGATTATCTGCGGACCAGGAGCTCACGCATTACATAAGCAATCCATTGTTTTCTATCTTTATGACACCACGGGCGCCGGCCGCTGTGGCCGAGCGGTTCTAGGCGTTTCTGTATGGAAAAGCGCAAACCGCTACGGTCGCAGGTCCGAGTCCTGCCTCGGGCATGGATGTGAGTGATATCCTTAGGTTAGCTAGATTTAAGTACTTCTAAGATCTAGGGAACTGATGACCTCAAATGTTAAGTCCCATAGTGCGCAGAGCCATTTGAACCATTTGAACAGCACTGGTAGAGGTGGCGTAGTAGATTCGGTTCGATATGAACCTGCTGGCCACCAGTTGCTACGCTACTCACCTGGCAGCAGGTTGCCCTATTCAAGGACCTATAGTCCTCGACCGTTTACGAATACTCCAGTGATAATCCTTGAGCGTTTAAGTTTACTCCAGTGACATCTTTATTTCCCTAGTTTCATTATTTTTGTCAGTGGAGTTTTTTTTATAAACTGTGAAACTTCCCCTCAGAAAAATTAAGAATGACAGTGGCGTTAAACCTCTTACGTTATTTGATTTTCAAACAGATGAGCAAAACTGAACATACTCATACATTTCTCTCTTTACTTATTGTGATCAACAGTATACTGACACACAATATTTTTAGCGCAACGCAATCTGACTTTCAATAATCCCCACAAAAGAATGGCCCTGACTAACAATAACCTGTACCTTTCATGAATCACTTACCTCACAAAAATCTTCGTTATTCAAACTACTGCAATACAGTGAGCGCTAATACTGCTAGCTAAATAAAAGATTATAAATACTGAAGGCACTAACTACTGATAGGCACAGTTAGCAAATGAAAGAGTTTGATGGAGAATAAACAATGTATTTACCTTAATAGTGTTCAAAAGTCATTATATATATATATATATATATATATATATATATATATATATATATATATATATATATATATATATATATATATATATATATATATCGGGTCATGACATCCAGTCTTACAAATTTCCTTTTTTCTGACTGACGCTCGTCCAGATCGTCCGTTCTCAAAACTATACCATCTCTCTCCCCACATCCACCACTGCTGGCGGCTCACCTCCAACTGCACATCGCTACGCACTGTTCACATCCGACTGCCCAACACGAATAGCGAGTGTTCCAACAACGCCAACGAGCCACAGACTGCATACAGCACAGTCAGTGATTTTCACGCAAAGCGCTAAGCAGCGTTACCAACATAAAAACCTAAACAGCCTACTTACAATTGTGATGACAAAGCGATTTATGGACTGTATCGTCGGTAATTTTCCGCCACACAATATATGGCAAGTTGGTGTTAGTGAAATTTGTAATATTAATAGAATTTGGATATGCACTGACGGGAAAAAGATCGCAACACCAAGAAGGTAATGAGACATTAACGAAAGTTGGTGGCGTGTTCCTACATCTGAAGGAAGATGTCTATTCAAATTTCGCGCCAGTCGCATGAGAGGCATTAGTAGCGCCACTATGACATGGTAAATTGGGTTTGCTTTGAATACACGCTGTAACGGTCGTGAGAGTTACGTACATTTTAGACTCGAAGTGTCGAGTTGATGCTTGCCAAGAATGCATTTAAGGTGACAAGCACCCCATTATTAACACCTCACAGAGTTTGGCCGTGGTCGTAAAACAAGACTGCGAGAAATTGAATGTTCCTTCTACGATATTGCCGAAAGGCCTGGCAGGAATGTACCCACTCTATATGATTGGTGGCAGCTGTGATTACGGTTCGCAAGAAAACTTGGCTCCGGACGGTCACTTAGCACTACCTAGAAGGGAGAACATCGTGTTCCGTGTACTGATCTGGCGCATCGGACTGCATCTGCAGCAGTAGTTGGAACCACAGGGCACAAAAAACTCTTACGAACTGGTTACTTCGACGATAGCTTCGAGCCAGACGCCCTGTAGCGTGCATTCAAATGGCCTGAAACCACCGCCATTTGCGACATCAGTGCACGGCAGTGGTCTCTCGTGTTTCATAATGAAAGATGGTTCTGCCTTGGTGCCTGTGATGACCGTGCGTTGGTTAGGAGGAGGCCAGTTGACGGCTAGCAGCCAAACTGTGTGTGTGTTAGACACACTGGACCTACGTCTGGAGTTATGGTCTGCGGTGCGACTTCATTGACAGCAGGAGCACTTTCGTGGTTATCTTATGCACCCTTATTGAAGATTTATGCTCCCGTTCGTGAACAGCATTCCAGGGCACCCACGATGCGGTTCTGTAACCCGACGTGTTGCCTTGGCCTGCTCGACCACCAGATCTGTCTCCAGTCGATCACATTTGGGACATCATTGGACGACAACTCCGGCGTCGCCAACAAACAGCATTAACTGTCCCTATATTGACCGATTAAGTGCAAAAGCTCCCCCCCCCCCCCCCCCCCCCCACTACCACAAAGAAACTGACTGCTGGCAGCTGTACAGCACAACGCATGCACGATTGCATTCTTGGACTCGATGTCGTTGCCTTTATACTCGTTATTAATGTACCAGCCTTTCACATTTCTACTGGCCTACAAAAAATGGTTCAAATGCCTCTGAGCACTATGGGACTTAACATCTGAGGTCATCAGTCCCCTAGAACTTAGAACTACTTAAACCTAACTAACCTAAGGACATCACACACATCCATGCCCGAGGCAGGATTCGAACCTGCGACAGTAGCGGTCGCGCGGTTCCAGTAGTGGCCTACTTTAACCTGTAATACTGCAACGTTAATCACACAGATATGTTAGCTAGACAAACATATTCCCGAAATTTCTACATTAATTATTTGTTGGTGTTGCGATTTTTTTCCGTCAATGTACTTCAGTATGAATATGTGATGTTTTAAAAATGTGTTTTATTACTTATGTTTCATGTTCGTTGCTTGGGGCTTGGCGGAGGCCCAAGGAACAGCCACGTCGAGAGGAAAAAACCGTCGCTGCGTCCTACTGGCAACGTATCAGGAGGACCATAATGAGGAAATAAACACCCAGCATTTATTTGCTGTTATTAATAAAAAGAAAGCCTAAGCCCTCGATGATCGAACACGAGGACAGAAGCTGCGAAATTAATGAAAAATTTCTTCGGCGGTATGCAACTGGCGTTCGAGGTACTTATTACAAAAGCAAACGTTTTTAATCATTATGTAAGTAGGCTGTTCAGGTTTTTATATTAAAACGCCACGTAGCGCTCTGTATGAAAAACGCTGACTGCGCTGTGTGCAGTATGTGGCTGGTTGGACTCACTGTTGGATTTTTCGATAGTGGCCGGCCGGGGTGGCCGAGCGGTTCTAGGCGCTATAGTTTGCCATAGTGCTCAGAGCCATTTGAACCATTCCCTAGTGTAGTGTTGGGCAGTTGGATTTGAACAGCCCGTAGCGTTGGGTACTATTAACGTAAATACATTGTTTGTTCTCTATCAAAATCTTTCATTTGCTATGTATGCCTATCAGTAGTTAGTGCCTTCAGTAGTTTGAATCTTTTATTTAGCTGGCAGTATTGGCTCTCGCTGTATTGCAGTAGCTTGAGTAACGAAGATTTTTGTGAGGTAAGTGATTCATGAAAGGAATAAGTTTTTGTTAGTCAGGGCTATTCTTTTGCAGGGATTATTGAAAGTCAGATTGCGTTGCGCAAAAAAGATTGTGCGTCAGTTTAGTGATGATCGGAATAAGTAAGAGAGAACTGTCTGAGTACGTTCAGTTTTGCTCAGTTGTTTAAAAATCAAATAACGTAAGAGTTTTTCAGGCACTGTCATTCTTTACATACAAAGGGGAAGTTTCAATTAGTCAGTGTAGCATATCTCAGAGCTGAGTATGGAGGCCCACATGGCACAGTAAAACTGCCCGGGTTCGATTCCCGGTGGAGTCAGGGATTTTCTCTGCCTCGTAATGAGTGGGTGTTGTGTGATGTCCTTAGGTTAGTTAGGTTTAAGTAGTTCTAAGTTCTAGGGGACTGATGACCATAGAGGTTAAGTCCTATAGTGCTCAGAGCCATTTGAACCATTTTTGAACAGTAAAACTTGCTGCTCAGGAGTTCATATACTAATTTTAGTTTTTTATTTATAGCACTGTCGCGATCATGCAGATGCAGACTGTCCCAATTGCTGTTTAACAGTTCACAGCTCTGCGATTAATGGAAAAATACAAAAGAAAGAAGGTCCAGATAGCTTGTTAACGTTTAACATCAGAGCAAATATACCAAGAGTAGAAATTTCTGTTTTTTTAGGTCTACGGGTGGCTAAATAAGTATGCCTATGAACCGTGAGTTGAACAGCTAATATAGGTGCAAGGAAAGAAATTGCGAAGAAACCGTAGTAACAGAAGAAATACTTCAGTTGGTGCATGAAAGAAGCCAGTACAAAATTTTTCAGTATAATAGATTTAGGAGTGAAATAAACAGGAAGTGCAGGGAAGCTAAAGCGAAATGTATGCAGGAAAAAGTCAAGAAATGTAAAGATGAAGTACAATGGACAGACTCAGCGCACAGAAAAGTCAAAAGAGCCTATGACTAAAGTAAAAGCAAAGAATTCAACATTTAGAGTGAAAGAGGAATTCACTATTGAACGCAGAGGAGAGAGCGAATAGTTGGAAACAGAGCATTCCTGGTCAAAAGAAGTCTACTAGTATAAAACGTTGGTATTAATTTGAGGAAAAATTTTCTGAGAATGTTCCTTTGAAGCACAGTTTTATATGGGAGTGAATAATAGGCTGTGGAGGTAGGGGGTGGGGTGGGGGGGGGGAGGAAGCGGAAGGGAAGCGAAATGAAGAGTTCGAGATGTGTTGCCACAGAGAGACGCTGAAAATTTGGAGGAGTGTTAAAAAAGACAGCGTGTTTCAAGCGCAATCTTGTAAATAAGTTGTTTGTTTTTGTGTAGTGATGAAGTGGGCTTTTAAATTTGACGTGTGTCATGTTTTGTGAAATAAAGAACAGGTTGATGGGCACGTGTTAAGAAATCAGTGAATAACTTCCATGATACTAGATGGAGATGCAGAGAGTAAGAACTGTAGGGAAAGATGTAGAGAGTAAAAACTGTAGGGAAAATTTAGAATATATCCAACATATAATTGCGGACATTGGGTGCAAGTTCTACCCTAAGCCTGCAGCTCTTGGCAGGCTGCATCAGACTAGGAAGATGACTCTCTCCTTGTGCCTTTGTCCTGCATCTTCGCAGGGTCAGCGTGGTTGCTACCGGACGTGGCATGATGAGTTTAAGGGTTGGTCAGACACCATTCCTGCCGGCAACTCGTTACCCTCCTGGTCAGAATATGCGCACTCCAACTGTCTGCATGTTGTGTCAGTCATGGGGAAATGAGTGAAAGTTTTCTAAATGTTTCCGAATCGTGTAACTGAGGTGGAACTTTGGTACTAGCCCGGTATTCACCTAGTGGTATGTGAGAAACCACCTAAAAACCACGTCCAGGCTGGCCAGCACACCGATCTTCATCGTTTTACGTCAAGCGGATTCTGAGGCCGGCGCATCTCCCCTTGCCGGAAGCTGCGCTTTAATGCGCACGGCTATCCGCGAGTCAAACCAATGAGCTGAATGATAAAAAAATAAAATATGGCCTCGGGTACAGTGAACAAATTATGTCCGGCAGAAGAAGAAAGCGCAGGACGACATTCACTTGACCATAGTGATGTTTCGGCTCTCTACAAAACTGAGGACGGTTGTGAGCAAAAAAGGGTGAATGAAAAAGCAGAAAAAATTGAACAATAATTTGATGAAAGTCAACTGAAAGTAATTGATACGAAATACAACGTGTTTCAGGCGCAATCATGTAAATAAGTTGTTCGTTTCCTTGTAGTGATGAAGTGGGCTTTTAAATTTGACGTGTGCCATGTTTTGTGAATCCAATGAACTGGAGTGTTCGGTAAAAAAAAAAAAAAAAAAAAAAAAAAGTGTAGCTTGGATTATCCGCGTTGACGCACACAATCGCGAGCCTGAGCTTTCTGTATGTTTCACATTTTTTTAAAATATTTTAGTTGTGACAAACCTTTACATATTTGTGCTGTTTTTTATCCACAGGACAATATGGCGTGATGTCTAACTTAAAATAAACAAGTTTAATTTAAAAAATTTAAGACCTAAAGATGACAGAAAAATCAGTCGAAAGTGATTGTTTTACATAAAGAAATGTTCGTGCGATCCTGGCACAAGAAAGTTTTTAGCAAGTAAAACAGATCGCTCCTTCTGTCTTCTCAAAACGAGAAAATTCAATAACACTTTAAAATAAATAATTCTGTTCTAGGCAGACACACACCTCACCACCGCCACTCCCACATCTACATCTACATCTACATGACTACTCCGCAATTCACATTTAATTGCTTGGCAGAGGGTTCATCGATTCACAATCATACTATCTCTCTACTATTCCACTCCCTAACAGCGCGCGGGAAAAAACTAACACCTAAACCTTTCTGTTCGAGCTCTGATATCTCTTATTTTATTTTGATGATCATTCCTACCTATATAGGTTGGGCTCAAAAAAATATTTTCTCATTCGGAAGAGAAAGTTGGTGACTGAAATTTCGTAAAAAGATCTCGCCGCGACGAAAAACGTCTTTGCTGTAATGACTTCCATGCCAATTCGCATATCATATCTGCCACATTCTCTCTCCTATTACGTAATAATACAAAACGAGCTGTCCTTTTTCACACCCTTTCGATGTCCTCCGTCAACCCCACTTGGTAAGGATCCCACACCGCGCAGCTATATTCTAACAGAGGACGAACGAGTGTAGTGTAAGCTGTCTCTTTAGTGGATTTGTTGCATCTTCTAAGT
Organism: Schistocerca gregaria; assembly: GCF_023897955.1. NCBI lineage: Eukaryota > Metazoa > Arthropoda > Insecta > Orthoptera > Acrididae > Schistocerca > Schistocerca gregaria. The sequence continues at coordinate 153,250,576 of NC_064920.1, forward strand.
GTCCTGCCAATGAAACGCAACCTTTGGCCCGCCTTCCCCACAATATTATCTATGTGGTCTTTCCAACTGAAGTTGTTCGTAATTTTAACACCGAGGTACTTAGTTGAATTGACAGCCTTGAGAATTGTACTATTTATCGAGTAATCGAATTCCAACGGATTTCTTTTGGAACTCATGTGGATCACCTCACACTTTTCGTTATTTAGCATCAACTGCCACCTGCCACAGCATACAGCAATCTTTTTTAAATCGCTTTGCAACTGATACTGGTCTTCGAATGACCTTACTAGACGGTAAATTACAGCATCATCTGCGAAGAACTTAAGAGAACTGCTCAGATTGTCACCCAGGTCATTTATATAGATCAGGAACAGCAGAGGTCCCAGGACGCTTCCCTGGGGAACATCTGACATCACTTCAGTTTTACTCGATGATTTGCAGTCTATTACTACGAACTGCGACCTTCTTGTCAGGAAATCACGAATCCAGTCGCACAATTGAGACGATACTCCATACCCCCGCAGCTTGATTAGAAGTCGCTTGTGAGGAACGGTGTCAAAATCTTTCTGGAAATCTAGAAATACGAAATCAATTTGAGATCCCCTGTCGATAGCGGCCATTACTTTGTGCGAATAAAGAGCTAGCTGCGTTGCACAAGAGCGATGTTTTCTGAAGCCATGCTGATTACGTATCAATAGATCGTTCCCTTCGAGGTGATTCATAATGTTTGAATACAGTATATGCTCCAAAACCCAACTGCAAACCGACGTCAATGATATAGGTCTGTAGTTAGATGGATTACTCCTACTACACTTCTTAAACACTGGTGCGACCTGCGCAATTTTCCAATCTGTAGGTATATATCTATCGGTGAGCGAGCGGTTGTATATGAGTGCTAAGTAGGGAGCTATTGTATCAGCGTTATCTGAAAGGAATCTAATCGGTATACAATCTGGACCTGAAGACTTGCCTGTATCAAGCGATTTGAGTTGCTTCGCAAGCCCTAAGGTATCTACTTCTAAGAAACTCATGCTAGCAGATGTTCGTGTTTCAAATTCTGAAATATTCCATTCGTCTTCCCTGGTGAAGGAATTTCGGAAAATTGCGTTCAATAACTCCGCTTTAGCGGCACAGTCGTCGGTAACAGTACCATCACCACTGCGCAGCGAAGGTATTGACTGCGTCTTGCCGCTTGTGTACTTTACATACGACCAGAATTTCTTCGTATTTTCTACCAAATTTCGAGACAATTTTTCGTTGTGAAACCTATTAAAGGCATCTCGCATTGAAGTCCGTGCCAAATTTCGCGCGACTGTAAATTTTAGCCAATCTTCGGGATTTCGCGTTCTTCTGAACTTCGCATGCTTTTTCCGTTGCCTCTGCAACAGCGTTCGGACCTGTTTTGTGTACCACGGGGGATCCGTTCCATCTCTTACCAATTTATGTGGTATGAATCTATCAATTGTTGTTCCTACTATATCTTTGAATTTGAGCCACATCTCGTCTACATTTGCATAGTCAGTTCGGAAGGAATGGAGATTGTCTTTTAGGAAGGCTTCTAGTGACAATTTATCTGCTTTTTTAAATAAAATTATTTTGCGTTTGTTTCTGATGGATTTGGAAGAAACGGTATTGACCCTAGCTACAACGACCTTGTGATCACTAATCCCTGTATCAGTCATGATGCTCTCTATCAGCTCTGGATTGTTTGTGGCTAAGAGGTCAAGTGTGTTTTCGCAACCATTTACAATTCGCGTGGGTTCGTGGACTAACTGCTCGAAATAATTTTCGGAGAAAGCATTTAGGACAATCTCGGAAGATGTTTTCGGCCTACCACCGGTTTTGAATAAGTATTTTTGCCAACATATCGGGCGAAGGTTGAAGTCCCCACCAATTATAACCGTATGAGTGGGGTATTTATTTGCTACGAGACTCAAACTTTCTCTGAACTGTACCGCAACGGTATCATCGGAGTCTGGGGGTCGGTAGAAGGAGCCAATTATTAACTTAGTTCGGCTGTTAAGTATAACCTCAACCCATACCAATTCGCACGGAGTATCTACTTCGACTTCACTACACGATAAACCACTACTGACAGACACAAACACTCCACCACCAATTCTGCCTAATCTATCTTTCCTGAATACCGTCAGAGACTTCGTAAAAATTTCTGCAGAACTTATTTCAGGCTTTAGCCAGCTTTCTGTACAGATAACGATATCAGCTTCTGTGCTTTCTATTAGCGCTTGAAGCTCAGGGACTTTTTCAGCACAAATACAATTTACAATTATAATTCCGACTGTTCCTTGATCCAAGCATGTCCTGTATTTGCCATGAACCCTTTGACATTGCAGCCCACCCCGTACTTTCCCGAGGCCTTCTAACCTAAAAAAACCGCCCAGTCCACGCCACACAGCCTCCGCTACCCGTGTAGCCGCCACCTGAGTGTAGTGAACCCCTGACCTATTCAGCGGAACCCGATACCCCACCACCCTATGGTGCGAGTCAAGGAATCTGCAGTCAACACGGTCGCAAAACCGTCTGAGCCTCTGATTCAGACCCTCCACCCAGCTCTGCAACAAAGGTCCGCAGTCGGTTCTGTTGACAATGCTGCAGATGGTGAGCTCTGCCCTCACCTCGTAAGCAAGACCGGCAGCCTTCACCAAATCAGATAGCCGCTGGAATCCAGAGAGAATTTCCTCAGATCCAAAGCGACACACGTCATTAGTGTCGACATGTGCCACCACCTACAGCTGGCCGCACCCTGTGCTCTTCATGGCATCCGGAAGGACCCTTTCCACATCAGGAATGACTCCTCCCGGAATGCACACGGAGTGCACACTGGATTTCTTCCCCTCCTTAGCCGCCATATCCCTAAGGGGCCCCATTACGCGCCTAACATTGGAGCTCCCAACTACCAATAAGCCCACCCTCTCCGATTGCCCGGACCTTGAAGGCTGAGAATGATCCTCTGAAACAGGGCAGGCAGCTGCATCTGGCTCAGCCAGAGACAGTGCCTGAAACCTGTTTGTCAGACGCACCGGGGAGGCTTTCTGATCAGCCTCCGGGGACGTCTTTCGCTGCCTGCCACGCCTTGGAACGACCTCCCAATCAACCACAGGCGAGGGCTCAGCCCCACTGCGGGCAGCAACCAGGACAACCACAGCGGCAGACCGATCTGGGGACAGATGGGACGAGGTTGACATCCCCGTGATACCCAAGTCCGGCTCCCCACAGTGATGTCCATTTGGCAACAGCCTCAAGCTGCGCGACCGAAGTCAGCGCCGCTTGCAGCTGTGAGCGAAGGGATGCCAGCTCAGCCTTCATCCGAACACAGCAATCGTAGTCCCTGTCCATTCTAATCGATGTTGAACAACAGTTACTGAAACACGAGTCCGTGCCTAGATAACGCAAGCGAAACACGGAAAGAATATATCAACTAACCTGTAAATGCCTAACGACTGCACTACAATCTGCCTGAATTTACGATTACAGTAACTAAAACTCGAAATTACACCTCCTATAAGAAACTCACACGCAATTTAAGTAAGAATCTACCAAGTAAACACTAAAGCGCGATGCTACAACTCTCAAATACTATAATACGCCCGAAATATATGAATTAAACAATGCAAGTACCCAAAAACACGCAAAGAAATTAAGAATTAAACTATGTAACAAATAAGTAAGCTAGGGGTGTACGACTTGCTGCTGCAGCTGCTTATCCAACGGCGGCAGGGAACACACTGGCTGTGACCAACCGACACTGGCCGTTCAAAACAAAAACAGAAGACAGACGACTACGCGAATTGACACTATTCAGGTACTAAAACGCGATGCTACAACTCTCAAATACTATAATACGCCCGGAATATATGAATCAAACAATGCAAGTACCCAAAAACACGCAAAGAAATTAAGAATTAAACTATGTAACAAATAAGTAAACTAGGGGTATACGACTTGCTGCTGCAGCTGCTTATCCAACGGCGGCAGGGAACACGATGAAGAAATCTCATTGTTTGAGTAATGCTCTAACGTGATCACATTATGCCTTGCACTTTGTTATCCGTACAATTTATTGGTTTCATTTTCTGTCTTTTCGATAGAAAATCGCTCTAGAGCTGAAATCGTGACAGTGAAATAAATTAATAATGAAAAACACTCAAATGGCGGCAAAGATTTCATTCAAAACGTATATTATGACTGTGGTTGCCAGCCAACGGAAAACCATAAATTTCAGTGTTAGGCAGCATTGTCCGGAGTATAGATTTTTATGGATATGAAACGTGGATGATAAGCAGTTCAGGCAACAATAGAAGCTCTTGAAATGTGGTGATACAGAAGAACGATAAAGATTAAACGGGTCGGTAGATTAACAAACAAAAAAGTACTGAATCTACACTGAAGCGCCAAAGAAACTAGTACAGGCATGTGTATTTAAATACAGAGATATGTGAACCGGCAGAATACTGCACTACGATCGGCAACGTTTAAATAAGACAACAAGTGTCTGGCGCAATTGTTAGATCGGTTACTGCTACTACGATGGTAGTTATCAAGACTGAACTGAGTTTGAACGTGGCGTTATAATCGGGGCACGAGCAATGGAACGCAGCATCTCCGAGGTGGCAATGAAGTGTGGATTTTCCCGTGCGACCATTTCACGAGTGTACCGTCAGTATCAGGAGTCCGGTAAAACATCAAATCTCCGACATCACTGCGGCCGGGAAAAGATCCTGCAAGACCGGGACCAACGACGACTGAAGGGGATCTTTCAACGTGACAGAAGTACAATCCTTCCGCACATTGCTGCAAATTTCAGTGCTGTGCCATCAACAAGTGTCAGCATGCATACCGTTCAGCGGAACATAATAGATACGGGCTTTCGGAGCCGGACGCCCGCTCGTGTACCTTTGATGATTGCACGAAACAAGCTTTACGCCTCGCCTGGGCTCGTAGACAGCAGGATTGAACTGTTGATGGCTGGAAACATGTTGCCTGGTCGAATGAATCTCGTTTCAAATTGTCTCGAGGGGATGGACGTGTACGGGTATAGAGACAACCTCATGAATCCATGGAACTTGCGTCTTTGCAGGGAACTGTTCAAGCTGACGGAGGCTCTGTAATAGTGTGCAGTGTGTGCAGTTTGAGTGATATGGGCCTGCCGATACGTCTAGATATGACTCTGACAGGTGACACGTACTTCCGCATCCTGTCTGATCATCTGCATCCATCCATGTCCATTGTGCATTCCGACGGACTAGGCAATTCCAGCAGGACAGTCCGACACCGCACACATCCAGAATTGCTAGAGAGTGGCTCCAGGAACCAAGTTTAAACACTTGCGCTGGCTACCAAACTTCCCGGACATGAACATTATTGAGCATATCTGGGATGCCTTGCAACGTGCTGTTCAGAAGAGATCTCCACCCCCTCGTACTCTTACGGATTTATGGACAGCCCTGCAGAATTCATGGTGTCAGTTCCCCCCCACCACTACTTCAGACATTAGTCGAGTCCATGGCATGTCGAGCTGCGGCTCTTCTGCGTGCTCGCGGGGCTCTACACGATATTAAGCAGGTGTACTAGTTTCTTTGACTCTTCAATGTGATTGAGAAAAGAAATTTATGACATAGCTTGAGAGATGGGACCAGTTTATATGAAACATGGTGAGGTATTAAGGAATTGTTAATTCGATAATACAAGAAATTCTTGAGACTAAAAATTGTAGAGGGAGACTAAGGCTTGAATATAATAAATAGTTTAGAATGTGTGTGGGTTGCGGAAGTTATCCGGGGATGAATGAGCATGGGCATGATGAGCATAGACTGGCATGTCGGGCTGATCGAAATGAGTCTTCGGACCAAAAAGCACAAGAACACTTTGTACATGACCAAGCGATTTTGGTTGGAACAGAATTTGACTTGCAACTAGAACATCAAAAATATATGCCAAATCATTATAGTAGGAATATCGGTTCACAAAAGAAAAGATGAAAAGAGCAATGTTTGAGTGCGGAGTGAACCAGGTGGTTATTCAGTGGAACTCGTGACTGTAAACATTCTTAAGGATCAAGAGTATTACGATGTTGTCATTCACTGAAGTCAATATCCTTTGTTCCTTCATATTACTCCATAAAAATTTAAACATTTAATTTGTCGTTTCACTGTGGTAATACAGGACAGATTTTGCATGGTGTCTCTTATTATATCAAACAAATGTCGGCCAGTGATTCCTAGGATCGAAATACACGTAGCACTGTTATCAGGTTACATGCTACTGCGTTACAGGACGGGCAGCATTCATATCACTGGAGGAGCTCAAAACATTTTTGTGAGATGCATCGCATACGTGTCAGCCCCTCAGCATGGACCAGTGAAGGCGCTCGGTAATACCTGGGTGTTGCCCAATACCAGTAATGTTCCAGGCAGCTAATGTCGCTAACCAGAGTGGTATATATATATATATATCATTTTTCATGTTTTCACAAGCAAATGTCTAGGAAATTAAAGTAAGGAGACAGAGCATGCCGACGGCCGGGGTGGCCGAGCGGTTCTAGGCGCTACAGTCTGGAATCACGCGACCGCTACGGTCGCAGGTTCGAATCCTGCCTCGGGCATGGATGTGTGTGATGCCCTTACGTTAGTTAGGTTTAAGTAGTTTTACGTTCTAGGGGACTGATGCCCTCAGAAGCTAAGTCCCATAGTGCTCAGAGCCAGAGCATGCCAGTGCATTGACCAAATGGGATGTTGTGTGGTTAACGTGACTGATCCGTGGTTTACACAGTGAAATACGTTTGTTTTGTCTTCAGAACATGTGTATCGCCATAGGAGGTTGTGGCAGGGACGCAAGGTATCATATTTTGTGTAACATCTATGGGATATGTTCACAGGAACTTTTTGTCTTATTTTGATGCTAGGAACCAATCACCTCCTTGTCGTTTCCTGAGATACACTCTACACATAGCTTTCTGCAGTCTTATTTTATTTTTAGTATGTCATAATTAGTTTCGATACTGATCTCACATTCAGAAATGTTGAGGATGATACCGTGATGCTGTTACGAACTGTCAGGAACGAAGGACAAGGGCAAATGTATCAATTTGAGGTACGTGTCCCTGGTCCCCAAACGGCCGTATCGAAATTTATAAGCGACAATCGTTCTGATACCTCTGACGGCGGACCTCATCTACTGCAAGCTCTTTGCGTTCCATATTTTTGGAGAAGGTAGTACAGACCAAAAACAAGAAAATTTTTTTTTAGTATAGATGTGCTTTAAAATACATACCTTAAGAACTGTGAGCGCTTGTTCCGAAGAAGAGATGTGTTTCACAATAGCGTTCATAGCTTTTAAAGAATGCACTTCAGAGCCCTTGTTTACTGAACATTTGTTCTTCTTTTGGTCAATGTTACCGTCTCTCAAAATACAGAAAGTAAATAACTTTCAGCAGAAGAGGTCCGGTGTCACAGATATCAAGATGATTTTCGCTCATAACTTCCGACTCGGTCGTTTTCGTACCAGTGTCTCTTACCTCGTACTCACACATTTACCATTCTCCATGATCCGTATTAGGAAGAAACGGACATTTCATTATCTGCTCCTTTAAATTAATTTTAGTACCGTTATATTCCCCCCCATGAACCATGGACCTTGCCGTTGGTGGGGAGGCTTGCGTGCCTCAGCGATACAGATGGCCGTACCGTAGGTGCAACCACAACGGAGGGGTATCTGTTGAGAGGCCAGACAAACGTGTGGTTCCTGAAGAGGGGCAGCAGCCTTTTCAGTAGTTGCAGGGGCAACAGTCTGGATGATTGACTGATCTGGCCTTGCAACATTAACCAAAACAGCCTTGCTGTGCTGGTACTGCGAACGGCTGAAAGCAAGGGGAAACTACAGCCGTAATTTTTCCCGAGGACATGCAGCTTTACTGTATGATTAAATGATGATGGCATCCTCTTGGGTAAAATATTCCGGAGGTAAAATAGTCCCCCATTCGGATCTCCGGGCGGGGACTACCAAGGAGGATGTCGTTATCAGGAGAAAGAAAACTGGCGTTCTACGGATCGGAGCGTGGAATGTCAGATCCCTTAATCGGGCAGGTAGGTTAGAAAATTTAAAAAGGGAAATGGATAGGTTAAAGTTAGATATAGTGGGAATTAGTGAAGTTCGGTGGCAGGAGGAACAAGACTTCTGGTCAGGTGACTACAGGGTTATAAACACAAAATCAAATAGGGGTAATGCAGGAGTAGGTTTAATAATGAATAGGAAAATAGGAATGCGGGTAAGCTACTACAAGCAGCATAGTGAACGCATTATTGTGGCCAAGATAGATACGAAGCCCACACCTACTACAGTAGTACAAGTTTATATGCCAACTAGCTCTGCAGATGATGAAGAAATTGAAGAAATGTACGATGAAATAAAAGAAATTATTCAGATAGTGAAGGGAGACGAAAATTTAATAGTAATGGGTGACTGGAATTCGAGTGTAGGAAAAGGGAGAGAAGGAAACATAGTAGGTGAATATGGATTGGGGCTAAGAAATGAAAGAGGAAGCCGCCTAGTAGAATTTTGCACAGAGCACAACTTAATCATAGCTAACACTTGGTTTAAGAATCATGAAAGAAGGTTGTATACGTGGAAGAACCCTGGAGATACTAAAAGGCATCAGATAGATTATATAATGGTAAGACAGAGATTTAGGAACCAGGTTTTAAGTTGTAAGACATTTCCAGGGGCAGATGTGGACTCTGACCACAATCTATTGGTTATGACCTGTAGATTAAAACTGAAGAAACTGCAAAAATATGGGAAATTAAGGAGATGGGACCTGGATAAAGTGAAAGAACCAGAGGTTGTACAGAGTTTCAGAGAGAGCATAAGGGAACAATTGACAGGAATAGGGGAAAGAAATACAGTAGAAGAAGAATGGGTAGCTCTGAGGGATGTAGTAGTGAAGGCAGCAGAGGATAAAGTAGGTACAAAGACGAGGGCTGCTAGAAATCCTTGGGTAACAGAAGAAATATTGAATTTAATTGATGAAAGGAGAAAATATAAAAATGCAGTAAATGAAGCAGGCAAAAAGGAATACAAACGTCTCAAAAATGAGATCGCCAGGAAGTGCAAAATGGCTAAACAGGGATGGCTAGAGGACAAATGTAAGGATATAGAAGCTTATCTCACTAGGGGTAAGATAGATACTGCCTACAGGAAAATTAAAGAGACCTTTGGAGAGAAGAGAACCACGTGTATGAATATCAAGAGCTCAGATGGCAGCCCAGTTCTAAGCAAAGAAGGGAAGGCAGAAAGGTGGAAGGAGTATATAGAAGGTTTATACAAGGGCGATGTACATGAGGACAATATTATGGAAATAGAAGAGGATGTAGATGAAGACGAAATGGGAGATACGATACTGCGTGAAGAGTTTGACAGAGCACTGAAAGACCTGAGTCGAAACAAGGCCCCCGGAGTAGACAACATTCCATTAGAACTACTGACGGCCTTGGGAGAGCCAGTCATGACAAAACTCTACCAGCTGGTGAGCAAGATGTATGAGACAGGCGAAATACCCTCAGACTTCAAGAAGAATATAATAATTCCAATCCCAAAGAAAGCAGGTGCTGACAGATGTGAAAATTACCGAACTATCAGTTTAATAAGCCACGGCTGCAAAATACTAACGCGAATTCTTTACAGACGAATGGAAAAACTGGTAGATGCAGACCTCGGGGAGGATCAGTTTGGATTCCGTCGAAATGTTGGAACACGTGAGGCAATACTGACCTTACGACTTATCTTAGAAGAAAGATTAAGAAAAGGCAAACCTACGTTTCTAGCATTTGTAGACTTAGAGAAAGCTTTTGAAAATGTTGACTGGAATACTCTTTTTCAAATTCTAAAGGTGGCAGGGGTAAAATACAGGGAGCGAAAGGCTATTTACAATTTGTACAGAAACCAGATGGCAGTACTAAGTGTCGAGGGGCATGAAAGGGAAGCAGTGGTTGGGAAAGGAGTGAGACAGGGTTGTAGCCTCTCCCCGATGTTATTCAATCTGTATATTGAGCAAGCAGTAAAGGAAACAAAAGAAAAATTTGGAGTAGGTATTAAAATTCATGGAGACGAAGTAAAAACTTTGAGGTTCGCCGATGACATCGTAATTCTGTCAGAGACGGCAAAGGACTTGGAAGAGCAGTTGAACGGAATGGACAGTGTCTTGAAAGGAGGATATAAGATGAACATTAACAAAAGCAAAACGAGGATAATGGAATGTAGTCAAATTAAATCGGGTGATGCTGAGGGAATTAGATTAGGAAATGAGACACTTAAAGTAGTAAAGGAATTTTGCTATTTAGGAAGTAAAATAACTGATGATGGTCGAAGTAGAGAGGATATAAAATGTAGACTGGCAATGGCAAGGAAAGCGTTTCTGAAGAAGAGAAATTTGTTAACATCGAATATAGATTTATGTATCAGGAAGTCGTTTCTGAAAGTATTTGTTTGGAGTGTAGCCATGTATGGAAGTGAAACATGGACGATAACTAGTTTGGACAAGAAGAGAATAGAAGCTTTCGAAATGTGGTGCTACAGAAGAATACTGAAGATAAGGTGGATAGATCATGTAACTAATGAGGAGGTATTGAACAGGATTGGGGAGAAGAGAAGTTTGTGGCACAACTTGACTAGAAGAAGGGATCGGTTGGTAGGACATGTTTTGAGGCATCAAGGGATCACAAATTTAGCATTGGAGGGCAGCGTGGAGGGTAAAAATCGTAGAGGGAGACCGAGAGATGAGTACATTAAGCAGATTCAGAAGGATGTAGGTTGCAGTAGGTACTGCGAGATGAAGCAGCTTGCACAGGATAGAGTAGCATGGAGAGCTGCATCAAACCAGTCTCAGGACTGAAGACAACAACAACAACAAACCGTTATATTAATATCCATTTTTATAAATTAGAATTTATTTTCTAATTTAATGTCGATGAGTTCTCAGCCGGCCGCTGTGGCCGAGTGGTTCTAGGCTCTTCAGTCCGGAACTACGTGGCTGCTACGGTCGCAGGTTCGAATCCTGCCCCGGGCATGGATGTGTGTGATGTCCTTAGATTAGTTAGGTTTAAGTAGTTGTAAGTCTAGGGGACTGATGACCTCAGATGTTAAGTCCCATAGCGCTTAGAGTCATTTGACCATTTTTGATGCGTTCTCAAGAACAGACTACAGATGATCGGGACTAGAAAGTCATTTGGACGTGTTACTCCTCCATGATCTCATACTTAGTTCTTACAGTTAGTTATTTTCCGGATTGGAAACTGCAAACTACTCTAATTACAATCTTTTACCCGCGAGTACCTATTTCCTATGTTCCAAACGCTACAGCCTCCTGTGCAGTGTAATGAAGTACTGCTGCTAGCCGACGGTCTCGCTTCGTTGAATACGTAAGTTCTTGTCAGATCACAGACGTTAAGCAACGTCGACTGTACATGGATGGGTTACCGCATGGGTTACCGCTACATGCTGGTGGTTGCTTTCCCTTTCCCGTATGGGCCAGAGGAGGAGAGGTGATAGCGTAAAGTTCCTGACCACTAGTTTCTGCTCCAGTGTCCTGGGTTTAGTTCCAAATCCCTCCACAGTGTCTCATGAAATGATATTGTTGATGGTGATCCATCCGTGGGATGCGGACGTTAAGGTCAGCGGCCCGATTGTGCTATTCGAGAGTAGTAGTTTATGTGCTGCCGCCGGCTTTTACCTAAACCCCTGCCTCATCATCATACAGCACAAACATGGCGCCACAGTAGACACGCACATTACCTACACTTAACATTACACTTATACACACATCTCTCACACTTCGTGAAGGAAAGGGGCCAGTGCGCGCGAAGCATGAGAAAAACCTTTCCAATTAAGCGGCTGGAGCTGGCGTTCATGGTTTCCCAGCCTACAATGCCATACGACTTTACTTTTAACGGCCACCTGTGGAAAGGGTGATGTACAACGGCTTAGCTACAACCTAACTGTTCTCTGTTGAATAACTCTATAGTTGCGAAAGGAAAAATTTTAAAGTTATAAGACTGTATGAAACTGCTTAAGTCATCTTCAGCGTCACTTTATATTACATCTATAACATTTCACTCTATGCATCTCCCTTTCTCCCGTTGAAGAAATAACTCTCTCTAACGGAGACTACACCGTAGTAAACCACCCTGACAGCATAAAGCTCCATGCCTACGAGGGTATCTCAACCCAGGGCTTCCCGTCGGCCGTCCTGATTAACGTTTTCCGTGGTATCCCTAAGTCCCACTGGTCAAATTCCGGGATGGTTCCTTTGAAAGGGCACGGCCTCCTTCCTTGCCCATCCTTCCTTAATCCGATGAGACTGATGACATCGCTGTCTGATGTGCTCCTAGATTCTACTCCGAAGTACTGAGTGTATGCGCGCTCGTACATCCCCCTTCACACCACTCCGACCCTATACACTCATAAACATCTTCATGATAAATAGACAACGTCTGCTCTTATATTACTCTCATAGGAAACCATATAGTAATTTTAATCTCAAATACGAAAAAGCGTTAATATTATGTTACTAATAACTGGAGACTGGTAGAAGAATAACAAATATGCAAATATATTGGTTTTGAGATAAAGGTAGACACCATTTTTTATTGGCCTTAGTAAGCGGCCACATTAGCCAACTTTATTCGCTGCGCCCAGATTGCAATGTGTCAAGCGCAACAGGTTCTTATGTTGAAAGCAGTCGCATGAAATCGCTCTCGCGAATTGCGGCAGGCCGCAGGTAAAAGGCAACCTCAATCGCGGAAAGAAAAATGTAACGACTCCATTCATATTAATACGAACTTTTCTACTATCCAAACAGATTCTGTACTGCAACTCACTATAAAATCCAATATTGAAGGAATTTTTTTCCTCCTCCTCCAACATTTTTCTAATATCAGGTGGCTCAAAAAGCAGATGCAAAAGAGCTAGATTTATCTTGTTTTTCCTGCAAAAACAGCAGCTTATTCAGCATTATTGTCGTTAACCCCTAAAACATTATTATTTCTTTTTAATTTCTACAGTCATACATTCAGTACTTTCCTAATTGGTATAGCTGGGTTAGTTGACACATTGGTTCATTGTAGACGGCGGCTTTTATTTTAATCAAATTGGGTCAAACTTGTCAAACGGCATTACTTGGGATGAGAGATCCAGTTTCTTCGTTTCACCAATCCACCCTTTGAAAAAAATGTAGGAAGGAGTCTCTGCGATACTGGGAAGTAATGAATGTCTGAAAGAATTATTATACATGATTTTCTGTTAACTATATTTTTCACAGACACCATTCAGTATAAGGGTGTGTATCAATTAGAGTTGATAAATAATTCTGAAACGGACAAACGCTTTAAAGTACGACAGTTATTACTGATGACTCGTTTCAACAGGTCTTCAGACCTCCGAAACTATTTTTATGTTTTCACCGATCGCTTAATTAGGAACTTATATGACCTTACTTTTTAAGAGCTTCTTACTCTCTGAAATATTAAGCATTAACTATTTTGTTAGTTAACGTTGTCTCTTCTTCCTCACGCAGGTTATGAGGTAGAGAAAGGAATAGCGCTTGGACTATATTTTCGAAAATCGAGGTTCAAACGCCCCAGCTTTACTGCCCATGCAAACGTTTGGGTGACTACATCTATGAAACGTTGTGCGTGTGGTTTCAGACCAACTTTACAGCTGAGGACATTAATAGTATTTCTCCTAGTACCAATGGAGGTGAGAAGTTTTCAAAACTAACCAACATCATGTCCTCCACAACACAATAGCACCACCACTGACTACTTCCAACACAAGGAGCTATTTTCCTCTCCACCCAAAACTACGACGGAGAATCATCATGCAAACTTGTAACGTAGCGGTACCAAACCCAGATACACTTTTCAGAAAGTGACATAACTATCGCAATAGTAGTAGAGTTATCTGTGGTCCGTGCGACTGCTACGGTCGCAGGTTCGAATCCTGCCTCGGGCATGGATGTGTGTGTGATGTCCTTAGGTTAGTTAGGTTTAAGTAGTTCTAAGTTCTAGGGGACTGATGACCAAAGCAGTTGAGTCCCATAGTGCTCAGAGCCATTTGAACCATCTGTGGTTGCTCCTGTAACCCCTTTCTTCATTTATTATTTCATTTTGAAATATAGCTTGAAATGTCAGTATTGTGTAAAACCAAGCACCGTGGGCACCACGAGAATGTGTCATAAAAGAGAGCTACAGACACCTGCTACATACAGACTGCAGCTGCGAACGGTAACTCGTCTAGTATTCTGGTATACTTTCAGGGCCTTGCTCAGAACCGTAAGTAACTGAACAAACGCATAAATTTATGAAAGGGTTACGATTTTTCTAGCCGCATTTCAGAGACAACGTTCCCAACTGCTAAATGTAAATTTCGTTTATAGTTAAAGTTTCAGAAATACTTGAGTTCGGAATATAATCAGCATTAATATTGAATTTTAAACTTCCTATTAAAAATCCATAAACTGATTGCAGTCATTTAGAGGCCTAAATTTTTTACGAAGCCATGGGACAGTAGACTCTAATACGTGACATACATTTCAGCTTGAAAACTCTACTCGTTTTTGAGAAAAAGTGGTCTAAACTGCCGGACAAACAGACAGACAGACAGACAGACAGACAGACAAACTGATGGACAACAATGTGAGCATATCGGGTCCGTTTTTTTACAAACTGAGGTAAGACGCCCAAAAACAGTTAAGAGACAAATGTTTTGATGATTGATTCCGAAAACGGTCCTAAGTTTAAACTTGGTGGACAGTTTCTTCGGTAGATAAGAACTGTTACTCACATTACTTGACGAAATCAAAGGAACGCATTTTAACTGCCAGAAAGTCATTCCCTGATGTTATAACACATATCTTCTCTTCGTATTCTTCTTCCTTGCCTGTGTTTTGCACATAATTCTCCTCGTCAATTCTGCGATTTCTTATATTATCGGCCGGCCGACTTAATTTTCAGTATCATTCAGTAACACCTCATCTCGCAGGCTTCAGGACTCTCCTTTATGGTTTCCCCACAGTCCATGATTCATTTGCAATCCTAAACGCATATTCTCAGAAATTTCTTCCTAAGTCAAACTGTTTCACGCTACTACTCGTATAATTCTTTTAGACAGAAATGCCCTCTCTGCCTGTGCTAATGTCTTATATCCTCCATGCTGAGTCCGTCTTGCGTTATTTTGTTTCCAAGGCAGCAAAATTCCTTCACTCTATGCACTGCGTCACCTCCCAAAAGACGCTGATATAATGGTGTAATATTTTGTAAGACGTCCGAATATAGCTTTCTTTTCAAGTTTGTACATGACTGTCTCTTTAGGTGAGCCGGGAGTGGCAATAATGAACACCATACTTCTCTGCTTGGCATTTCTCTCTCTCTCTCTCTCTCTCTCTCTCTCTCTCTCTCTCTCTCTCCCTCCAGTGTGGTACACTGACGAGGACAATTTTGGCAGAAAACGGCATGGTGGAAATCTGGGTAACCAGGTGGAATACTTGCGTCATTGAGAGCTGCTTGCAGACGCGCAGTAAGCTGTGCCTCGACGCGTTTCCTATTCAGACTTCTGTTTTTCTGTTACTCACTCGTCAGTACGTCCTTTTTCCATGCGGCCCGCCAAGATATCCTCTGCTGCTGCAATCTCTTCATCTCAGAGTGCCACATACACTCTTTCAGACGAACTCCAAAATTGCCTCAATCTCTGTGTTCTGTTACAATTTTTACCCTTTACATCTCCTTCTAATTATTCACTCTAGTTATTCCCTGATACTTCAGACACGTTCTAACAAAAAAAAAATGTTCAAATGGCTCTGAGCACTATGGGACTTAGTATCTGAGGTCATTAGTCCCCTGAACGTAGAACTATTTAAACCTAACTAACCTAAGAACATCACACACATCACGGCTCGAGGCAGGATTCGAAGCTGCGACCGTAGCAGCAGCGCGGATCCGAACTGAAGCGCCTAGAACCGATCTGTCACAGAGACCGGCACGTTCTATCATTCTGTTCCTTCTTCTAGTTCGTGCCTTCCATATATTTGGAAGACATAATTCATTATATTACTTAGGTTAGGTTAGTGTTTTTTAACGTCCCGTTGACAACGAGGTCATTAGAGACGGAGCGCAAGCTCGGGTTAGGAAAGGATTGGGAAGGAAATCGGCCGTGCCCTTTCAAAGGAACCATCCCAGCATTTGCCTGAAACGATTAGGGAAATCGCGGAAATCGTAAATCAGGATGGCCGGAGTCGGGATTGAACCGTCGTCATTCCGAATGCGAGTCCAGTGTGCTAACCACTGCGCCACCTCGCTCGGTCATTATTTTACTAACCCATTTAATTTTCAGTGTTCTTCTGTAACACTGGGTCTCAAATTGCTCGATTTTTTCCGGTTTTCCCAGAACGATTTGTGTGGGCTTTGAGAAGTTCGAGAAAGCTAGTAAATCCCAGTTTAACCAACCATTTCCAGCCCACATGAGGTTTCACGGCATTTTCATTCAAGGACCAGCAAAGAGAACCGACTACTTCAACGAAAGAACTGAATGAAATGAGGAATTGACGAAATCGTATTGCACGTCTTAATCACGTAATCATTTTATCTGTTTGCAAACGTATCCCCAGACGTGTCTGGCAGAACACGACAATAATGTCAATTTTCCTAAAGTTCTGCAGCTCTTATTTATATATTTCACCTGATAAGAACGTAATATAGCAGGAAAGCCACACCATTGGTAAGAAGGTATAAATACACTATTTTATGTGCTCCTCAAAAACCTATAATTACGATTTAGAAACTAATTTTGGTATGTAATTAAACAGTAAAGAACATTCCTTATGTTTAACAGCCATAACAATAAAAAGCCACTGCAATAGCAGTGAAACAAGTCTGGGACAAAAAACAAAATCGTGTTTTGCTAAAGGCGGACCCCACTCAAAAACGTACAGGTTGAAAAGTATTTAAGCCGACAAACTCTGGGAGGTTGTAGGGGACATCAAAACAAATATTTTTTCCTAATGTGATTTTTTCCTATGAGGACTATTTAAACCAGTGGAGGCCGTATTACGCTCTTCAGTTGTTCGAGGCCGTATTACGATCTTCAGTTGTTAGAGGGCGTATTACGCTGTTCAGTTGTAGGAAACTGCTGTCCACCAGTGTAATAGTGCATCGTCTTTGTTTACTAATGGAGCGATATACAAAAAATGGTTCAAATGGCTATGAGCACTATGCGACTTAACTGCTGAGGTTATCAGTCGCCTAGAACTTAGAACTAATGAAACCTAACTAACCTAAGGACATCACACACATCCATGCCCGAGCCAGGATTCGAACCTGCGACCGTAGCGGTTCCAGACTGTAGCGCCTAGAACCGCACGGCCATTAAGGCCGGCGGAGCGATACACCAGGAGTGAGTACACTGATATGCTTGATGCGTACTACGTACCGCACCACAACGGACGAGATGCACAGCGGGTTTATCAACAGAAATACCTTAATCGCCGTATCCCGCATCATACGACCTTTGCTGCTGTGCACCAACGTCTGCGTGAGACCGGGTCATTTAGCAGATTACCTGGCCAGGGACACCATCGCACGGTAAGAAAGCTGCAATTTGAGGAAGCTGTCTTGCAGGTGGAGCGCGATCCTTCAATCAGCACTCGTGCAATTGCACGTAACAAGGGGACGAATCAGACGAATGCAAGAATGGTCCTTCAAGAGCAATTTCACTTACAGCGTGTCCACAACCTGGCACCAGTTGACAATCCACCTAGAGTACAGTTTTCGCAGTGGTATCTGGAACAATGTGAAATTCATCCTACATATCCATCCTCTTTGTTGTTTACCGATGAAGCAACGTTCCGGCGCGATCGAGTCTTCAACGTGCACAATGCGAATGTTTGGAGTGAGGATAACCCACATGCCACAGTTACTAGCGCTCATCAAGTGCGGTTCTTCGTTATCTGTGGGCCGGTGTTGTTGAGACTGATTAACTTGGCCGTATCTGCTAGTAGTCTAGAGGTAGCGTCTTTGATTCATAATCAAAACGTCTTCGGTCCCGGGTTCGATCCCCGCCACTGCCTAAATTTTGATAAATAATCAGCATTGGCGGCCGAAGACACCCGGCATAAGAAGTCAGCCTCATTCTGCCAACGGCCTTGTCAAAGAGGGCGGAGGAGCGGATAGAGGTTCTGGGCACTCTCTTGTCCTAGGGGTGGGAAATTGCCCCTAAAGGCGGAAGAATCAGCAATGATCAACGACATGAGGATGCAGAAGGCAATGGAAACCACTGCATTAAAGACACGTAACGTGTATCCACAGGACATATGGCCTGCAGTTGAAGAAGTGTCATGATGATCTCTCCATTGGCAAAAGATTCCGGAATAGTCCCCCATTCGGATCTCCGGGAGGGGACTGCCAAGGGGAAGGTTACCATGAGAAAAAGATTGAATAATCAACGAAAGGATAACGTTCTACAAGTCGGGGCGTGGAATGTCAGAAGCTTGTACGTGGTAGGGAAACTAGAAAATCTGAAAAGGGAAATGCAAATGCTCAATCTAGGTATAGTAGGGGTCAGTGAAGTGAAGTGGAAGGAAGACAAGGATTTCTGGTCAGATGAGTATCGGATAATATCAACAGCAGTAGAAAATGGTATAACAGGTGTAGGATTCGTTATGAATAGGAAGGCAGAGGGTGTGTTACTGTGAACAGTTCAGTGACCGGGTTGTTCTAATCAGAATCGACAGCAGACCAACACCGACAACGATAGTTCAGGTATACATGCTGACTTCGCAAGCTGAACAGATAGAGAAAGTGTATGAGGATATTGAAAGGGTAATGCAGTATGTAAAGGGGGACGAAAATCTAATAGTCATGGGCGACTGGAGGAGGAGGAGAATATTGTTTAACGTCCCGTCGACAACGAGGTCATTAGAGACGGAGCGCAAGCTCGGGTGAGGGAAGAATGGGGAAGGAAATCGGCCGTGCCATTTCGAAGGAACCATCCCGGCATTTGCCTGAAGCGATTTAGGGAAATCACGGAAAACCTAAATCACGATGGCCGGAGACGGGATTCAACCGTCGTCCTCCCGAATGCGAGTCCAGTGTGCTAACCACTGCCGGCGACTGGAATGCAGTTGTAGGGGAAGGAGTAGAGGAAAAGACTACAGGAGAGTATGGGCTTGGGACATGGAATGAAAGAGGAGAAAGACTAATTGATTTCTGTAACAAGTTTCAGCTAGTAATAGCGAATAACCTGTTCAGGAATCACAAGAGGAGGAGGTATACTTGGAAAAGGCCGGGAGATACGGGAAGATTTCAATTAGATTACATCATGGTCAGACAGAGATTCCGAAATCAGATACTGGATTGTAAGGCGTACCCAGGAGCAGATATAAACTCAGATCACAATATAGTAGTGATGAAGAGTAGGCTGAAGTTCAAGACATTAGTCAGGAATAATCAATACGCAAAGAAGTGGGATACGGAAGTTCTAAGGAATGACGAGAGACGTTTGAAGTTCTCTAACGCTATAGATACAGCAATAAGGAATAGCGCAGTAGGCAGCACAGTTGAAGAGGAATGGACATCTCTAAAAAGGGCCATCACAGAAGTTGGGAGGGAAAACATAGGTACAAAGATGGTAGCTGCGAAGAAACCATGGGTAACAGAAGAAATACTTCAGTTGATTGATGAAAGGAGGAAGTAAAAACATGTTCCGAGAAAATCAGGAATACAGAAATACAAGTCGCTGAGGAATGAAATAAATAGGAAGTGCAGGGAAGCTAAGACGAAATGGCTGCAGGAAAAATGTGAAGACATCGAACAAGATATGGTTGTCGGAAGGACAGACTCAGCATACAGGAAAGTCAAAACAACCTTTGGTGACATTAAAAGCAACGGTGGTAACATTAAGAGTGCAACGGGAATTCCACTGTTAAATGCAGAGGAGAGAGCAGATAGGTGGAAAGAATACATTGAAAGCCTCTATGAGGGTGAAGATTTGTCTTATGTGATAGAAGAAGAAACAGGAGTCGAGATAGGGGATCCAGTATTAGAATCGGAATTTAAAAGAGCTTTGGAGGACTTACGGTCAAATAAGGCAGAAGGGATAGATAACATTCCATCAGAATTTCTAAAATCATTAGGGCAAGTGGCAACAAAACGACTATTCACGTTGGTGTGTAGAACATATGAGTCTCGCGACATACCATCTGACTTTCGGAAAAGCATCATCCACACAATTGCGAAGAGGGCAAGAGCTGACAAGTGCGAGAATTATAGCACAATCAGCTTAACAGCTCATTCATCGAAGCTGCTTACAAGAATAATATACAGAAGAATGGAAAAGAAAATTGAGAATGCGCTAGGTGACGATCAGTTTGGCTTTAGGAAAAGTAAAGGCACGGGAGAGGCAATTCTGACGTTATGGCTAATAATGGAAACAAGGCTGTAGAAAAATCAAGACACGTTCATAGGATTTGTCGACCTGGAAAAAGCGTTCGACAATATAAAATGGTGCAAGGTGTTCGAGATTCTGAAAAAAGTAGGGGTAAGCTATAGGGAGAGACGGGTCATATACTCTATGTACAACAACCAAGAGGGAATAATAAGAGTGGACGATCAAGAACGAAGTGCTCGTATTAAGAAGGGTGTAAGACAAGTCTGTAGCCTTTCGCCCCTACTCTTCAATCTCTACATCGAGGAAGCAATGATGGAAATAAAAGAAAGCTTCAGGAGTGGAATTAAACTACAAGGTGAAAGGATATCAATGATACGATTCGCTGATGACATTGCTATCCTGAGTGAAAGTGAAGAAGAATTAAATGATCTGCTGAACGGAATGAACAGTCTAATGAGTACACAGTATGGTTAGAGAGTAAATCGGAGAAAGACGAAGGTAATGAGGAGTAGTAGAAATGAGAACAGCGAGAAACTTAACATCAGGATTGATGGTCACGAAGTCAATGAAGTTAAGGAATTCTGCTACCTAGGTAGTCAAATAACCAATGACGGACGGAGCAAGGAGGACATCAAAAGCAGACTCGCTATGGCAAAAAAAGGCATTTCTGGCCAAGAGAAGTCTACTAATATCAAATACCGGCCTTAATTTGAGGAAGAAATTTCTGAGGATGTACGTCTGGAGTACAGCATTGTATGGTAGTGAAACATGGACTGTGGGAAAAGGGGAACAGAAGATAATCGAAGCATTTGAGATGTGGTGCTATAGACGAATGTTGAAAATTAGGTAGACTGATAAGGTGAGGAATGAGGAGGTTCTACGCAGAATCGGAGAGGAAAGGAATATGTGGAAAACACTGATAAGGAGAAGGGACAGGATGATAGGACATCTGCTAAGACATGAGGGAATGACTTCCATGGTACTAGAGGGAGCTGTAGAGGGGAAAAACTGCAGAGGAAGACAGAGATTGGAATACGTCAAGCAAATAATTGAGGACGTAGGTTGCAAGTGCTACTCTGAGATGAATAGGTTAGCACAGGAAAGGAATTCGTGGCGGACCGCATCAAACCAGTCAGTAGACTGATGACTCCAAAAAAAAAAAAAAAAAAAAAAAAAAAAAAATCTGCTAGGTAAGCTATTAAATTACTGGCACTATTACAATTTTCTCGCCAGAGCATTGCCAGAATTGCTGGAAGACGTCCCGCTCCCTACAAGACAACGCATGCGGTTCCAACATGACGGGGCGCCGGCGCATTTCAGTCTTCGAGTGCGTCGATTCCTGGACCGACGTTTCCCAGAAACGTGGATTGGCAGAGGTGATCCTGTACCATGGCCTGCTCGATCCCCAGATATGTCCCCTCAGCACTTTTTTTGTTGGTTTTATTAATTTGTCGCCAGAGAAATCTTCCTCCCCCGGTTTAAATACTCCTCATAGAAAAAAATGACATTAGGGAAATATATTTGTTTTGATGACCCCTACAACCACCCAGAGTTTGTCTGTTTAAATATTTTTCACCCTGTACAATAATAACAATAGTAATGAAAATCATAATGACAGTGGCAGATGTGAAAAGAATTTATAGTTGTACAAAATAAACGTTTTCTGATATTCCGAGTTCTGGAGAAAGGAAATTCAAGGAGACCGCATCTGCCAAGAAGACTGGGAAATGAGGAAGATCTGTAACATTCAGGCTTTCCCGACGAATCTGCTGCAAATACCTAGGGTTTGCCGCCGGATCGTATTGCATAAATCGCACAACATTTCATCGATGCTCTTCAGGTGCCGGTAGCTGCTATCACTGCTGAAAAGCGATACCGATGATAATAGCGCGGCGGCGTCGAAATTTTCAGGCCGGGAGCAGGGAACGCGCTCGCTGTTAGGGGAAAGTGTCGCTCCTAATGTCTCTTGCTAGGAACCGCAGAAAGGCTGGAAGATCTGCATGGTCAGAAAGATGTACAAGGGTCACGAGTGTGTCTTCAGGGACAATGGCTACCACATCTCTTGCCTTAGTTCCTTCCGAAACTTGGGAGTTATTCAGTTTTCTAATGTAATGCAGGAAGTTATTCCAGAGTCTGTTTCCTGCTGCTCAGAATGACTTCGAGAAAGTGGATTCTCAATGGAGTGTGACAGAAAGAGTTTTGATCTGACGGAAACGAGTGTTGCTGCCCTGTTGTTCAGACAAGAGCGTTAACGTGGAGGAGAGATACGAGAGACTTTGTTCACTGATAAGACAGTAGAGAAGACACAAGGTGTAGAAATCTCTGCACTTGTCTGCAAGCAGCCAAGACAGCTGTATACATGATGGTGAAATATGACCAAAGAGTCGAATATCACAGATATAACCAACACAAGCATTTATCACAAGCTCCAGACGCCGTGAGCTTTCCTGAGAAAGGCCTTGCAGTAATTAATGGCTGGGTGTGTATAAGTCTTTTTTTTCAGATCAAGAGGGAAGAGATTTTTGTACTTTAGTAGGGCACGGACAGATGCTGATGCCTTCTTGCACATTTCAGTTACGTGCTCAGTCCAACTCAGCTTTTCATATGTTATTACTGCTAGAATCGTTAGTAAAGAAGAAAAGTTGATAGTTGTCTCATTTGGAGCTGAATGTGGTAGTGACTTCCGATAATTTGGGCTAATGATCCAACAAGTATCGCTTGGGTTTTGAATGGGTCATAAGCCACTTCTCAGCTTGTGTAAGCCACATATCATTAGTTTATATCCTTTGGTGCGACATTCAGTTGTCAAATGATGATGGTGTTAGAAGACGAAAAGTGGTTTGTGAGTGAACAAATAATAGTTGCGGAATATGGACTTAAACTCACTTACGACATCATGATAGGTGGCCCCAGACTCCAGGTTTTCTACTTACATTAGTGTACATCTCTTCAAACAGCTGTGAATATATAATACACACACTACTTACTTGACTCCAAGTGTACGTCCTCACAATTTGCATCTCTTCCCTCGTCGGTGTGAATTTTTTCGATCTTCGATATAGGACCATGTTGGTGAGCAGATTGTGACAACTACACAAATAAAACAACATCGATTATGTTATCAAATTCTTTAACTTCAATTGAAAATTCACGTCTGCCTACAAAGCAATAAATCACTCTCTGTGTAACCCAACCATACACGTTATAGTTTGGGTGACGGATTTGAGGCGCCATGCCACGGATCGCTCGGCCCCTCCTACCGGTGGTTCGAGGCCTCCCTCGGCCATGGGTGTGTGTGTTGTCCTTAGCGTAAGTTAGTTTAAGTAGTGCGTAAGTATATGGACCGTTGACCTCAGCAGTTTGGTCACTTAGGAATTCTTACACATTTGAAATTTTTTGAACACACCCTCTTTGGTGTCCCAGCTATCTTGTCCACCCAAAATATCTCTGGAACAATAACAGCTATTGGAAAACGACTTTCACCGGTGTCAACGTAGGGCTGAGGCCCATGAATGTACATATTTGGAAACATTCTAAAACGAAAACATATGTGTTTTTTTAACACAAACTTATGTTTTTTAAAAGGACCTCCTATATTTTCTCTTCAGCAATCCATAGCATGACAAAGCACATACATAATGGCGTTGATTGCATCGCAATATTCCCATTACATCCCGAGATATTAAGACGCGAAGTTGACGCTTGAAACACCCGACATGCGCTGCTAGCGCACGTCCTGAGGCTCAGGCGTGAACCACATGTTGTCCGTAATCGCGATGTGATTGACATGTGTAATCACACCTCCATACTTATCAAGAGGTCCGAAACGAATAATACGGTTTGCTGCGAGTACGGGCAGCATGGGGTTCACGCTTGAGCCTCAGGACGTGCGCTAGCAACGCATATCGGGTGTTTCAAGCATCAAATTCGCGTCTTCATATCTCGGGATGTAATGGGAATATTGCGATGCAATCAACGCCATGATATATGTGCTTTGTCATGCTATGGATTGCTGAAGAAAAAATATAGCAGGTCCATTTAAAAAAAAACATAAGTTTGTGTTAAAAAACACATATGTTTTCGTTTTAGAATGTTTCCAAATATGTACATTCATGAGCCTCAGCCCTACGTTGACACCGGTGAAAGTCGTTTTCCAATAGCTATTATTGTTCCAGAGATATTTTGGGTGGACAAGTGACAGAGCCAAATATCTCACGAAATAAGCGTCAAATGAAAAAACTACAAAGAACGAAACTTGTCTAGCTTCAAGGGGGAAACCAGATGGCGCTATGGTTGCCCCGCTAGATGGCGCTGCCGTAGGTCAAACGGATATCAACTGCGTTTTTTTTTAATAGAAACCTCCATTTTTAACTACATATTCGTGCAGTACGTAAAGAAATATGAATGTTTTAGTTGGACCACTTTTTTAGTTTTGTGATAGATGGTGCTATAATAGTCATAAACATATGGCTCATAATTTTAGACGAACAGTTGGAAACAGGTAGGTTTTTTAAATTAAAATACTGAACGTAGGTACGTTTGAACTTTTTATTTCGGTTGTCCCAAGGTTCCAAGGTACATATCTTTGTGAACTTATCATATCGGAGAACGCATGCTGTTACAGCGTGATTACCTCTAAATACCACATTAATGCAATAAATGCTCAAAATGATGTCCGTCAACCTCAATGCATTTGGCAATACGTGTAACGACATTCCTCTCAACAGCGAGTAGTTCGCCTTCCGTAATGTTCGCACATACATTGACAATGTGCTGATGCATGTTGTCAGGCGTTGTCGGTGGATAACGATAGCAAATATCCTTCAACTTTCTCCACAGAAAGAAATCGGCGGACGTCAGATCCGGTGAACGTGCGGGCCATGCTTCGACGGCCAATCCACCTGCCATGACATACACTATTCAATACCGCTTCAACCGCACGCGAGCTATGTGCCGGACATCCATCACGTTGGAAGTACATCGCCATTCTATCATGCAGTGAAACATCTTGTAGTAACACCGGTAGAACATTAAACAAGGAAATCAGCCTACATTGCACCATTTAGATTGCCATCGATAAAATGGGGGCCAATTATCCTTCCTCCCATAATGCCGCATCATACATTAACCCGCCAACGTCGCTGATGTTCCACTTGTCGCAGCCATCGTGCATTTTCCGTTGCCCAACAGTGTATATTATGCCGGTTTACGTTACCGCTGTTGGTGAATGACGCTTCGTCGCTAAATAGAACGCGAGAAAAAATGTGTCATCGTCACGTAATTTCTCTTGTGCCCAGTGGCAGAACTGTACACGACGTTCAAAGTCGTCGCCATGCAATTCCTGGTGCATAGAAATATGGTACGGGTGCAATCGATGTTGATGAAGCATTCTCAACACCGACGTTTTTGAGAATCCCGATTCTCGCGCAATTTTTTCTGCTACTGATGTGCGGATCAGCCGCGACAGCAGCTAAAACACCTACTTGGGCATCATCTTTTGTTGCAGGTCATGGTTGACGTTTCACATGTGGCTGAACACTTCCTGTTTCCTTAAATAACGTAACTATCGGCGAACGGTCCGGACACTTGGATGACGTCGTCCAGGATACCGAAAGTATTCATAGCACACGCCTGTTGGGTATTTTGATCACAATAGCCATACATCAACACGATATCGACCTTTCCCGCAATTGGTAAACGGTCCATTTTAACACGGGTAATGTATCACGAAGCAAATATCGTCCGCACTGGCGGATTGTTACGTGATACCACGTACTTATACGTTTCTGACTATTACAGCGCCATCTATCACAAAGCGAAAAAAGTGGTCCAACTAAAAAATTAATTTTTCTTTACGTACTATACCAATATGTAATAAAAATGGGGGTTACTATTTAAAAAAAACTCAGTTGACGTCCGTTTGACCTATGGCAGCGACATCTAGCGGGCCAACCATAGCGCCATCTGGTTTCCCCGTTCAAGCTAGACGAGTTTCGTTCTTTGTAGTATTTTTCGTTTGATGCTTATTTGGTGAGATATTTGGCTCTGTCACTATCAATGGACCACCCTGTGTGTGTGTGTGTGTGTGTGTGTGTGTGTGTGTGTGTGCGTGCGTGCGTGCGTGCGTGAAAAGGGGCGGAGGTTTGTAATCTTTTTCGCATTAAAAATCACCATATGATCTATATGTAACTTACCTCTTAGACTGCCTACCGTATATTTCATCCTGTTAGGTTAAAAGTTCACTAACCTTTTTTAGATGTCATATCTTGTTTTTTAAATATGTTGGTATCCGACTAGATTATTTGCAGTACAAAAATTTCATACCAGGTTACCTGTGCCCAAGCGCACACACACGATTTTAACTGCAGTGTTCAAGTAATCACATCTATATTTTCGATAAGGATCCAGCACATTCAAAATATCCCAAGATAACAGATTGCCAAATACTCACTTTTGAACATTAAGTTCCCCCGTTAGAAAACATGTTTCAGTATCCTTTTTTAGATAACACTCAGGAGGATTCTGTATTTATTGACTTCCATAAACCATTTGACTCGGTAGTATACCATTATGTATGATGAATCAGCTGTATCATATGGGGTATCAAACAACATTTGTGACTGGAATGAGGATGTCTTGGCTGGAATAAGAATTTCTTGGTAGGAAGGACGCAGCTTGTTGTGTTCGGTGGAAAGTCACGGACAGATGTAGAAGTAACTCCAAGCGTGCAGCAAGAAAGTGTGCTGATATCCATAATTTTCTTGTAGTATGCTAATGACATGGTTGACAATATTAACAGTGAAACGGGAAGGAGGGGGAGACACATTTATTTTTTAGTGTTGACGCAGTAGAATTCTGGACAAGCTCGACATACGACAAGGCGAGGAAAGGAAGTAATATCGATATGTTTTACTGCCCGTGATTAAAGTTTATAATTGTTTGACGAAATGTATGATTATGATGACAGCAAACATGCAAGAGAAGGCGAAATTTCGGGGTCGCTCTCAACGATCATTTATTTAATTATTCATAACATGGAACTTGTCTATTTTTGATGCACAGACATCTGTTAATCTTGCACTAACATTCTTGATATACACATGTGGATTTCACAGGAGATCGAAGTCATATGGCGTAAAGGAAATATCTATGATAGAGAAAGGTTCTTAGACCATAAATATTGTAATATCAACACATGATACAAAATATGAGAAAAGGCTTCTAACTTTTTTCAGTGCACTCCGTTCCTGAGCAAGTAATGAAATACACGTCGATCGCTTAACATGTATCGGCTTACGGTGCAGGAAAGGTGTTGGCTCTACTGGGAGTGAAGCCAGTCTCGTGCTCAAGAAGGCGCAACAACGAAGCAGATAGGATAACATTCGTTTGATGCGGCCGCTACGGTCGCAGGTTCGAATCCTGCCTCGGGCATGGATGTGTGTAATGTCCTTAGATTACTTAAGTAGTTATAAGTTCTAGGGGACTGATGACCTCAGAAGTTAAGTCCCATATTGCTCAGAACCATTTGATTTTTGAATTCGTTTGATCGACTCACACACAATCACAGGGAGCGAGTAGCTTCCACTACTTACTAACAAATCTCATGGAGACACTGAAATGATAGAGAGAGAGAGAGAGTGGAGCAGGAAGTGAGCATCATTATTTAGACTCATATGTGCAAGAATACTGCTAAAATTGGGAAATTAGAGAAGGAGAAGGAGAGAACACTCCTCCAGCGTATCGGTGTTCATTAGGAGCGAAATCGTGCGTTCTGAAACGCGCACAGCAGTATTGAATGACAGCTGCCAAATCAGGTACACGAGACATGATTCATGCTGACAGACCATGACTAAGTCCTGAGAAACCAACTATTCATTAAACAAAATTCACAGAAGTTTTCCGAAAACATGTACCGCGACTCTACAACTGGCAACTGCCGAAGGCGTTTATACATCACACATAACAGTTCTGTGGCCAGTACTCGTGAAATATGGTGAGTTGGTGAACAATGGTTGAGACATCATACACAGTGGTTATCCGGTTGAAAGAATGAAAAATCAATACACGGTTCAATATACAGGCCATAAAAGATTACGAAATTAAAGGAATGAATAATCGGCTAGTGAAAACTTCGCACTACGAATAAAATTCACTCACAGAACTCGTCCGAAAGCAACAAAATGCGTCCTATCAGATTACACTCAACACGCGAAATTCAAGAAGACGAAGTACAACAAGACATTGTGGAATACGTCCCTAACATATCATAACTGATATCGATTAAACAAAATTACGAACAACTATAGCTCGTACTGATACCTTCATAACCTAAGCAGATTCGCCATAAGAGCACATCTGCATAGATAAAACTTCACTGCCGGAACAAGACTAACACGAAAACTGTATGTCTGCACTGTCTGTCGCTCAGACAGATGATAGGGAGAGATCCTTCAAGCAGTGTGTAGCCAACAGACTCCTGGCCTAAATTACACATGGAACCAACCACTGTCTTTAACACTGACCACTGCCCCCACCCTCTGTTGTCTCCTTCCACCAAATTGCCAAGAACGAGCTCCACATTTCTCATTCTGAAAATGCAAAATGTTCTTAAAGTTTTCTCCCACCATAGCTAAGCCAAGTCAAACCAGGCCAGCACGCTGTGTAACACTCAGAATGACAAACAGGTAGATAGCTTCTACTGCGGTATGTGGCACATCCTGGAAGCTACTGCCTCAGCTCACTCGAACGAGAAGACGGAGTCGTTAATTCAACAACACGATCTCACTCAGGATGATCGTAACGTCTCTCTGACTCCACAGCACAATGCTGCAAGAATGAGTAAATGATCCACAAGAACACCTGCCAGCCCAATGACATGGCGGAGAAACACCAAACTGAAGCATTGAAAGCCACTGTAGTGACACCAAGGCTGTGGTGCAGAATGATGATGAGCCCAGAAAACGAGGACACTTGTGGTCATCCTCAATGAAACATAACATCATTTCCTCGGACCGACAACAATAAATACTCCGGCCTCCAAGCCCAAATTTGATTTATTTACAGTGAGCGAGTTACTATGCAGACCTTTCGCCAGATGACATCTACCTTCGAGATTGCTTCCTGCCTGGTCTGTGAACCTGGTCACTGAGAGCTGCCAACATCGCATTAAACTAATGTGAAATCTTGGGGGCTTCTATCTCCAACTTGCTGCAAGCTGAACCAGATTTGTTTGGTGCACCATCAACATGTCACTGTATCTCAGAGGTGCGAGTGTCCACACCTATCTCTGGTGGAGAAACCATGCTCAAACTATGACAATCTACATTCCATGCAGAGCTGCCAGAGTTTACTCAGGCGCACACTTCGATATCCATGAGAGTGCCCTATTGCAAAGCAGTCGACAAACTGGTGGTCGACGCCATTGTACCAGCTACGAAGACCTCCTGCTGCTCCGCGTGGTACCACAGTGTTATGAGAGAAGCCACGATAGAGACAATAGCCTCGAACACCTGTTGAGATGGACGAGTTAGTGCATTACTACAGCTGCACTCTCAACCACAGTCCTCGCCACGGCCATGGAGAAGATGATTTAGTTGTAGCACTTAAACTGAATAAATGTATGTACTGCTGATGTTATTTCATTAGTGCACAGAACACCAACTGGCCTTTGCCACTGTACGCCATTCTACAACCATAGGAGTTTCTGCACTGTGAACTTGATACAGAAAGCATTCTAGTCTTCTACATGACGTATGTCCCACATTTATGGAGTGAGTCTAGTTGCCCGCGTTTCAGTAGTAATCCCAGACATGTTGAAGTTGATGCAGTTATTTCTAATGGCGTACTAGCTAAAGTACTGAAATCCAGTCAAATTTTATACGACTTGACATTGGTGCAAGGCTTTTTAAATATCGAGACATATAAAATGTGACCTTCACAAAACGCAAAAATGCACTATGCTATGACTGAAACATCAATGAGTCACCATTGCAATTGATCAGCTTATACAGATACCTGGCTCTAACAATCTGTATGGATATGAAATGGGACGACCACACAAGCTCAATCGTACACAAGTGGAAGACTTTGATTCATTCGCTAGATACTGGGAAAATGGAAAATCACATGTGTGTCCTCTATAGAATACTGTGTTTGGTACCTAAACCAAGGATGACTAACAGGTGACACTGAATTTACACAAAGGAAGGCGTCACGAATCGTCACAGGTTTGCTTAACCCATGGTAGAGCATCAGGAAGTATTGAGAAGCCTGAATTGGCAGGCTGCTCAAGATATACGCCAATTATCCCACGAAAGCCTACTCAGAACCTTTCAAGAACGAGTGTTAAGTGAAAAATATAGAAATACTCTTCAGTCCCATAGGTATAGCCAGCATAGAATCCGTACAGACATTATAAACTACACTCCAGGAAATTGAAATAAGAACACCGTGAATCATTGTCCCAGGAAGGGGAAACTTTATTGACACATTCCTGGGGTCAGATACATCACATGATCACACTGACAGAACCACAGGCACTTAGGCACAGGCAACAGAGCATGCACAATGTCGGCACTAATACAGTGTATATCCACCTTTCCCAGCAATGCAGGCTGCTATTCTCCCATGGAGACGATCGTAGAGATGCTGGATGTAGTCCTGTGGAACGGCTTGCCATGCTATTTCCACCTGGCGCCTCAGTTGGACCAGCGTTCGTGCTGGACGTGCAGACCGCGTGAGACGACGCTTCATCCAGTCCCAAACATGCTCAATGGGGGCAGATCCGGAGATCTTGCTGGCCAGGGTAGTTGACTTACACCTTCTAGAGCACGTTGGGTGGCACGGGATACATGCGGACGTGCATTGTCCTGTTGGAACAGCAAGTTCCCTTGCCGGTCTAGGAATGGTAGAACGATGGGTTCGATGACGGTTTGAATGTACCGTGCACTATTCAGTGTCCTCTCGACGATCACCAGAGGTGTACGGCCAGTGTAGGAGATCGCTCCCCAAACCATGATGCCGGGTGTTGGCCCTGTGTGCCTCGGTCGTATGCAGTCCTGATTGTGGCGCTCACCTGCACGGCGCCAAACACACATACAACCATCATTGGCACCAAGGCAGAAGCGACTCTCATCGCTCAAGACGACACGTCTCGATTCGTCCCTCCATTCACGCCTGTCGCGACACCACTGGAGGCGGGCTGCACGATGTTGGGGCTTGAGCGGAAGACGGCCTAACGGTGTGCGGGACCGTAGCCCAGCTTCATGGAGACGGTTGCGAATGGTCCTCGCCGATACCCCAGGAGTAACAGTGTCCCTAATTTTCTGGGAAGTGGCGGTGCGGTCCCCTACGGCACTGCGTAGGATCCTACGGTCTTGGCGTGCATCCGTGCGTCGCTGCGGTCCGGTCCCAGGTCGACGGGCACGTGCACCTTCCGCCGACCACTGGCGACAACATCGATGTACTGTGGAGACCTCACGCCCCACGTGTTGAGCAATTCGGCGGTACGTCCACCCGGCCTCCCGCATGCCCACTATACGCCCTCGCTCAAAGTCCGTCAACTGCACATACGGTTCACGTCCACGCTGTCGCGGCATGCTACCAGCGTTAACGACTGCGATGGAGCTCCGTATGCCACGGCAAACTGGCTGACACTGACGGCGGCGGTGCACAAATGCTGCGCAGCTAGCGCCACTCGACGGCCAACACCGCGGTTCTTGGTGTGTCCGCTGTGCCGTGCGTGTGATCATTGCTTGTACAGTCCTCTCGCAGTGTCCGGAGCAAGTATGGTGGGTCTGACTCACCGGTGTCAATGTGTTCTTTTTTCCATTTCCAGGAGTGTATAATATGCTCAGAGGCATTAAAGCAGTCACTGTTCCTGGCTCTATTTGTGATTGAAATGGCAGCGGACCCTGTCACACACTTCAAAATGTTTTTGCAAAGTATGAAGGTAAATATAGACAGCTAACGATTTAAAGCTAGTAATGAGAAACGAGAAGGCCAGGGCAGCTGCTGGCCCATCTTATATACAGTGGTGGCAGAGCTCGTTGGTGATACGGGAGCATGATCTGAAGTCCTCGCCCTGATTCTAGTGCCGGCGGCCGGATGACTAGGCTGCCCCGAATAGTAAGCACACGTCGACACTGAATCTGCACGCACTACATGAACGCTGCTGCTTCATCTGAAATTGGTCGTTCACAACAAAGATCTATAGTTCATTTGTTTTGCAGCACCATGACAGTTACTACTGTAACATTTCCTCATTGTATACACGTATACTACACAATGAGCAAGCAGTAAAGGACACAAATGAAAAATTCGGATTAGGAATTAAAATCCACGCACAAAAAATAAAAAGTTTGAGGTTAGCCGATGACATTAAAATTCTGTCAGAGACAGCAAAGGACCTGGAAGAGCACTTGAACGGAATGGACTGTGTGTTGAAAGGATGTTAAAAGAGCTGGCCGGAGTGGCTGAGCGGTTTTAGGCTTTACAGTCTGGAACCGCGCGACCGCCACGGTCGCAGGTTCGAATCCTGCCTCGGGCATCGATGTGTGTAATGTCCTTAGGTTATTTAAGTAGTTCTAAGTTCTAGGGGACTGATGACCTCAGAAGTTGAGTCCCATAGTGCTCATAGCCATTTGAACCATTTTTTTTAATTTTTTTTTTTGAGGATTTAAGATGAACATCACAAAAGCAAAACGAGGATAATGAAATGTAGTCTAATTAAGTCGGGTGATACTGAGGGAATTAGATTAGGAAATGAGACACTTAAAGTAGTAGATGAGGTTTGCTATTTGGGGAGCAAAATAACTGATGATGGTCGAAGTAGAGAGGATGTATACTGGCAAAGACAAGAAAAGCGTTTCTGAAGAAGAGGAATTTGTTAACATCGGGTACAGATTTATGTGTCAGCAAGTCGTTTGTGAAAGTATTTCTATGGAGTGTAGCCATGTATGGAAGTAAAACGTGGACGATAAATAGTTTGGACAAGGACAAAATAGCTTTCGAAATGTGGTGCTACAGAAGGATGCTGAAGATTAGATGGGTAGATCACATAACTAATGAGGTGGTACTGAACAGAACTGGGGAGAAGAGAAATTTGTGGAACAACTTGACTAGAAGAAGGGATCGGTTGGTAGGACATGTTCTGAGGCATTAAGGGATCACCAATTTAGTATTGGGGGGCAGCGTGGAGGGTGAAAACCTTAAAGGGAGACCAACAGATGAATAGACTAATATACTAAGAGATTCAGAAGGATGTTGGTTGCAGAAGGTGCTGGGAGATGAAGAAGCTAGCACAGGACAAAGTAGCATGGAGAGCTGCAACAAACCAGTCTCTGGACTGAAGACCACAACAACAACAATAATACCACATAATGCGTTGCCACTGTTTTGACGTTTGCATGCTGTGCCCACATCAGCATTCCTCAAGCGAACTTCGTCCACTTGCTGTTTGTTACGTGGTTTATGAGCAAAACTGGCACAATTATGTTGAATTATTTACTTTTTTACGGGTCATCAGTGTTATCACTAGTTTGGTGCAACCTGCCACAAATTACTCTCTTGTGTCAAGCTTAGGGTGCCACTCGCATCCATCCTTAATAACGAGTGTTTATTGGATCTTTTTAAATCTCGGTCTTCCACTACAGTTTCTATCCTCTACAGTTCCCTCTAGTACCGCAAAAGTTATTATTTGATGTCTTAACACATGTCCTGTCATCCTGATCCTTCACATATTACAGTCTGGATTCCAGAAGGGTTCCTCGACTGAAAATGCTATTTATATAATCACTCATCAAATGCTACAGGTCTTACATAATAAAATACCACCAGCTGGTGCCTTTTGTGATCTTTCCAAGGCGTTACATTGTGTAGATAATAGTACTCTCTTAGAAAAACTCAAGTTTTGTGGAACTGACAGCTGGTTTGAACCAGGACGTGCTCATATATCACCGACGAGTTCTGCTGGTTTGAACCACACTTAACAAAGAGGACGCACATAGTTGTGCTGGATAGTTCAAACAATTTTATAAGAGCACAAAATTTTAGTGACTGGGGATAAATTACAAAGGGAGTCCCACAGGATTCAATGTTTGGTCCACTCCTATTCCTTATATATGTGAATATTAAACAGGCAGCATTGATACTTATTGCAGATGATACTTGTGTTATAATAAATCCTGTTAGAGAGAAAGCATCAGAAGAGATTGT
The DNA here is from genome assembly GCF_023897955.1 of Schistocerca gregaria. Classification (NCBI taxonomy): domain Eukaryota; kingdom Metazoa; phylum Arthropoda; class Insecta; order Orthoptera; family Acrididae; genus Schistocerca; species Schistocerca gregaria. Next base: position 153,285,238 of record NC_064920.1, read on the forward strand.
AAATGATATTTTCCAAAGAATTATTAATGGTTCTCAGAAAACTGACTCAAGCTAACCTTTGAAAAACATACTATCTTCAGTTCTGTACATCGAATAGTGTCATACCAACAACAGATGTAGCATATGAGGAGAAGCAAGTGAATAGATTAGAATACCCCAAATTTTTGTGTGTACATATTGATGAAACCATGTATTGGAAGATGTACGTAGCTGAGCTTCTCAAATAATAAAGTTTGGCTACTTTTGCTCTTCGTATGACTGCTAATCTTGGAAATAAACGAATTAACCTTATGACATATTTTCATATTTCCACTCAATAATGTCTTGTAGAATGATTCTCTGGCGTATCTCATTACTTAGAAAGAAAGTATGGATTGTCAAAAGCGAACAGTAAGAATAATATGTGGTGTACATCCAACGACGTCATGTCCTCTTCAAGAAACTAGGCATTTTAACTGTGCCGTCACAGTACATATATTCGCTAATGAAATTCGTCTTAAATAATCCACCACAATTTGAGAAAACAATTATATCCGTACCTACGACACTACAAGGAAGAATGCCCTTTATTACTCATTATTAAAGCTGCCAGTTGCTCAGAAAGTAGATTATTATGCAACGACAAAAATTTTCGATAATTTGCCCAATAACATAAACTGTCTGCCAGATAGAAAAACAAGTTTTAAATCTGACGTGAAATCATTTCTCCTAGACAACTCCTTGCATTAAAAAACCTTTTTTAAGTATAGTTCGATAAGTAGGATAAAAAAATTGTGCGTTCATTAATTTTGACGTGTATACATATTCTTTAAAGTGATTCGTTCCACATCATTTCGATAAAAGAATCGTTCAAATGATCTACGAAACATATAAATAACTTCGTCTTGGCAGTGTTTTCCACATGTTCCTTTCTTCGTTAATTCTGTAGAGAACCTTCTCATTCCTTTACTTCTCTCTCTACCGCTCAGCACCCTTTTGCAGCACCACAACAAAAATGCTTCGATTCTCCTCTGTTCAGGTTTTCTCACAGTCGATTCTTGACTTCCATAGAATGCTGTGTTCCAAATGTACATTATCAAGAATATGTTCCTCAAATTAATACTTATGTTTCATACCAGTAGACTTATTTTGGTCAGTAATACCCTCTTTGCCTACATTACTCTGCTTTTTATGCCTTCCTTACTTCGCCCATCATAATGTTAATTTGCTTTAAAGGTAGCAGAATTGCTTAGCTTCGTTTACTTCGTGGTCCTAGTTTTGATGTTAAGTTTATCGTTAATCTCATTTCTGCGGCTCCTCATTACTTTCGTGTTTCTTCGTTTTACTGTCATTTCGTATTCCGTACTCATTAGACTCTTCATTCCATTCACTCCACCCTGCAATTCTTCATCACTTTCACTGATGATAACAATGTTATCAGCAAATGTTATCACTGATATACGTTCACCTGAATTTTTGTCCCACTCACCAACTTTTATTTTTGTTGGTGCTTCTTCGACTCATAGATTGAAGAGCATGTGCGAAAGAATGCATCACCAGCATCCAGTTTATCCTCTTTTCAATTCGAGCAAATTTTTCCTGATCTTTCATTCTTGTTGTTGTCTATTGGCTCTTGTACATGTTGTATATTTTTCGTCTTTCCCTACAGCTTACTCCTAGTTTTCTCAGAATTTCGTACATCTTGCGCCATTTTACTTTCTCGGACGCTTTTCCTATGTCGACAGATCCTGCGACTACGCCTTATTTTTCTGAAGCCTTGCTTCCATTACCGAGCCTATTTACAAGGTGTTTCAAAAATGACCGGTATATTTGAAACGGCAATACAAACTAAACGAGCAGCGATAGAAATACACCGTTTGTTGCAATATGCTTGGGACAACAGTACATTTTCAGGCAGACAATCTTTCGAAATTACAGTAGTTACAATTGTCAACAACAGATGGCGCTGCGGTCTGGGAAACTCTATAGTACGATATTTTCCACATATCCACCATGCGTAGAATAATATGGCGTATTCTCTGAATGAAATTACCCGAAACCTTTGACAACGTGTCTGACGGAATGGCTTCACATGCAGATGAGATGTACTGCTTCAGCTGTTCAATTGTTTCTGGATTCTGGCGGTGCACCTGGTCTTTCAAGTGTCCCCACAGAAAGAAGTCACAGGGGTTCACGTCTGGCGAATAGGGAGGCCAATCCACGCCGCCTCCTGTATGTTTCGGATAGCCCAAAGCAATCACACGATCATCGAAATATTCATTCAGGAAATTAAAGACGTCGGCCGTGCGATGTGGCCGGGCACCATCTTGCATAAACCACGAGGTGTTCGCAGTGTCGTCTAAGGCAGTTTGTACCGCCACAAATTCACGAAGAATGTCCATATAGCGTGATGCAGTAATCGTTTCGGATCTGAAAAATGGGCCAATGATTCCTTTGGAAGAAATGACGGCCCAGACCAGTACTTTTTGAGGAAGCAGGGACGATGGGACTGCAACATGGGGCTTTTCGGTTCCCCATATGCGCCAGTTCTGTTTATTGACGAAGCCGTCCAGATAAAAATAAGCTTCGTCAGTAAACCAAATGCTGCCCACATGCATATCGCCGTCATCAATCCTGTGCACTATATCGTTAGCGAATGTCTCTCGTGCAGCAATGGTAGCGGCGCTGAGGGGTTGCCGCGTTTGAATTTTGTATGGATAGAGGTGTAAACTCTGGCGCATGAGACGATACGTGGACGTTGGCGTCATTTAGACCGCAGCTGCAACACGGCGAACGGAAACCCGAGGCCACTGTTGGATCACCTGCTGCACTAGCTGCGCGTTGCCCTCTGTGGTTGCCGTACACGGTCGCCCGACCTTTCCAGCACGTTCATCCGTCACGTTCCCAGTCCGTTGAAATTTTTCAAACAGATCCTATATTGTATCACTTTTCGGTCCTTTGGTTACATTAAACCTCCGTTGAAAACTTCGTCTTGTTGCAACAACACTGTGTTCTAGGCGGTGGAATTCCAACACCAGAAAAATCCTCTGTTCTAAGGAATAAACCATGTTGTCCACAGCACACTTGCACGTTGTGAACAGCACACGGTTACAGCAGAAAGACGACGTACAGAATGGCGCACCCACAGACTGCGTTGTCTTCTATATCTTTCACATCACTTGCAGCGCCATCTGTTGATGAAAATTGTAACTACTGTAATTTCGAAAGTTTGTCCGCCTGAAAATGTACTGTTGTCCCAAGCATATTGCAACAAACGGTGTATTTCTATCGCTGCTCGTTTAGTTTTTATTGCCGTTTCGAATATACCGGTCATTTTTTAAACACCCTGTACATACAACTTTTTATGCTGTTGTAGGAAAGTAACGCTAGTCAGAAGAAGCTTAAATGTGCTATTAAATAAATGGTACCTATTTATGCTTTTGTTGGAAAGCAACGCTAGTCAGAAGAAGCTTAAATGTGTCATTAAATAAATGGTACCTTGTCGACAGCCCCGAGACAAGGGAACAATTCAACACACCTTTAAAAGAAAAGAAAATACATGAAAGTGCCTGAAGAGTAGCATGGCAGAATCTCTTTCACAAAGAGCTGCGTTTCACTCTGTCGTCAATTATAAGCGAAAAGATAACAGGGTAGGGAACTCAACGCAGCTAAATATGGTTAATCTCGTTTTTTATACATTTCAGACTTAGGCGCACAAGTGGTATCATTGCCAATATCAACTTACTACCAAGCCACCGCTACAAATTTAAAATTAAGAACCTAATAATATAAAGTTGGTAACTGTTAAATCGCAAATTTAAGATTAAGAATTTTCTTCAGTGGGGTTCCTACAGCTGTTACCACATCCCACACATCTCCCGCCATTGGTTTCTATCTCCCCTTGTTTCCTTGTCATCTTCCGTTTCTCGTTTCTTCATGGCCCTCTTTACCCTATCTAACCCACCAGCTTTTGGTCTCCCTCTTACCTGTCTTCCCTGAGGATGGTACATTGAGGTCTACTTCGGCAATCTGCGATCTGTCATTCACGTTGTATGTCCAGAACAGGTGAGGTATCTGTCTTTTATCTGTGATCCTTTCTTGAGTCTGGGAAATTTTTACAACATTCCATATGTTTATGTTTTTTTACAGTAAGCTCCCAACAAGTAAGTTGTTATAAGCTCTACAATACTTCTACGGACCATCTTCTTTAGTTTCCAACTTAGAAGAGCATAACAGATGGTTTACATCTGGACGGTTCTTTTCCCACGGGCTACTGATTGCTATATTTCCCAATTACGTGTTCCATCTTCCGATAGGATGCCATCAAAATATTCACATAATTTATGTACCTTGATGTGCTGGACATCGACTATTACCGTTACTATATTTTATCCACTGCACAGGTATTGAATCTTCTCAAAATTTGGCTTCAGTCTCCCTTCACCGTATTCTCCTAATAATTTTCTTAGAATAAAGCAGGTATCATCCTCTTCACTACCAACCACTACCTGATAGTTTGTGAAGAACGAAGTCTACATACAGTGATACTTTGTTATCTGAATAGCTATTCTTGCACATTTACTGCTCCACAATTAAGTTTTTCTGAATGTATATTTCAAAAAGCGTAGTAGTAGAGCAGCATTCGTGCTTCTATCCTTTTGTAATTTTGGAACGATGTGACGAAATTTCATTCCCCACTTTGACTGAATACTCTGTAAACTTCTGTAGATGGCATATGCCTCTAACATACGTCTGCTCAAGCTTGCTCTCTATCAGCACTTCCGTTTCTTCATCGGCATTGTGCCATACGCGTTATCGAGATCTACGGACACTAAATGGCTACTTAAATTCCTTCCCAGTCGCATTCCCATTAACTGTCTTAAGGTAAAAATGTTTCCATTACGGCATCTTCCCTTCTGGTATCCAGTTTTCTGTTCGATATCCATCAACATTCCCTCTATTCTGTCTTTTAGGACCTAACCGTGCAACATACCAATAGAGTTTCTAACACTGAGCCCACGATGATTTCCACCTACTTTCTTACTACGCTCCTTATAAATTGGACTTAGATATGCCAAATTTCATTACTTGGACGCTTCTTCTTTCTATAACACGCATGCATTAACCATTCACACTCTGCCCAATTTCATTAATTCTGTCGGTATGTTTCCTGCTCCAGTATATCTCCCATTTCTTTCGCAGATCTTCCTACTTTTGATTTAGTTACTAGTTCTTCATTTCCCACAGATAATCCATTCTCAAAATCGAGTCTGTTTCCTATATCCGGTTCTATCTTCCACAAACAGTGTTTTGAAATTATTTTCCTATTCTCTAGTATCAGTGACTGTTACACTCATCTCTTCTTTGACGTCTCTTCTTAAATTCTTCACTGTTTTCCTGTAATCTGCTATCTTTGTACTTGCCATACATCTGTCTCCTCACATCTCTTTTTCCACGTCTCGTTTTTCCTATTAACAACTTCTTTCTTGAACTTCTTGTTTGTTTCCAACTTTCTTCTGTCCTCCGGCTCTCTCTGCCTCAGCCAATTGTTGCATATTTTCGTTTTCACATTCATCTTTTCCTCAAAGTTCTCCGTCCACCACTCTGGGCTTTGTTTTCTTTCTTCATTTCGTTGACCTAGCAGTTAATATGCTGCCTCACGAAAGCATCTTCTAAATTAGTGTTTTTCTTACAGCATTTCCTCCTTCATCCCAACCTAGCAGCTTGGTAGCTAGCCTCAGTTTATAAAAGAAATTAACACTTGCAGCTCTGGCTGGCTGGCTCAGTTGGATGTACATTAGCCTATATTTAACAGAATCCAGATTTTTATAGGAGTATCTGAAGAACCCTTTTCCCTCATGGTGGGAAGACAATCCTCCAAGGAGGATGTCAGAGCCACATTCTGGGTCTCTTTATACCCCAAGTCTAGAATTATGTGGGGAGAAACCAATCAAAATTTCCAAATTGAATGCAGTGCAGACATTTACTAATCTCATTTTGATTTACGACATCTCCTCCGAGCGCAATATTAAGAGTATTTATTTCAGTCTGGTTCTTCCATTTTTCCTTATACTCAATGACGTACTTCAGTACCGGGTTCATTATTTATATATTTACAAGTTCCTCCTGTGAAATCTCAGTTGTATGCCTCCGCAGATTTTTTGTGGTCAGTGTGTCTCAGTGTTCTGCGTAGGACCCGCGATCGATTCCTTGTTCTGTCAGGACATTTTCCTTGGTAAGAGGATTGCAACAGTATACACTCAGCCTCGTTATGCCTACTGCGTAACTACTGGAGTAATAAGCAGCGGCTCCGAGATCTAGGAAACTGACAACGGACGAGAGAGCGTTGTGCTGACACAATGCCGCTCCATACCTCATCTGAGTGGCACAGTTGGCAGAGGACGACACGACAGTCGGTGGGTACTGAATAACCAGATAGGGTTAGTAGGCGACGTTTTAGCTTTTAACAATCTCAGTCAACAGCCTGCATACGTAAGAAAACGCATTTCTTCCGTTTGCATCCCACTTCCTCCTCTCCGAGTTAATATCTTTGTCCCTTTTTCTTACACGGGGTACGTAGTGTAACAGTTCTGTGGAACTCATGTTTTACTTTCCTTTTTTTGCAGATAGTCGCGTGGTCTAACATCGTAATTCCCGAAACTGGATATTTTACTGCCTAAATCCTGAAACGTGGTTACTTGCACGAGAATGACATCAATGACAACAATAACATCGTGCACAAATTAGGCACGCTGCCTAAGGGGAACACACTGAATGTTGTCTAAACAAATTTCCAGTACCTTCCCTTCTCAGACTCACTTCAAACAAATGACAGTTCGACTTCTTAGAAAGTTTTTTATTACGCAAATTTTCGCCTAGGACTGCATATAAACGTTGTAAATCCTACGATATTTAAAAAAATATTTTTCGTCAATAGAGGAAAAATTCGAAGATCCTGTGAACCTAAATCAAATGTTTTTATCAAGTCATCATCAGCTATAAAAGTAAAGAAAAAAATAGGTGAATAGTAAAATTCTGAGTAACAAAATAGAATTCAGACCAACAACTACATACATTTCAGACAACTGTGTACATTAATTTTTAATATGTAATAACTGCAACAGAAATAGTTATGCTTACTGGAAACCTCATGTACACATTTGTGAATTTTCAATCTTTCCATCATGCGGAAGTGTTACGAGCTGTTGGTTACTATTGTCATTTTGCATTATGTATAATGAATGATCAGTTTACGTATTACAACAGTGAATATTAAAAAAAATAATTATTCTAGTCCATAGAAAGAAGCCAAGTGTACAAAGTATATCTTGGGAATCGGTACACAAATTTGTATAAATCTTGGATCTAAAATCATTTAAAAAAATCACCTGAGAGCGTTAGAGCATGACGAAACATTTTTCATCCTCCAGAAAAAAAATTCAGGTCTGAAGAGAATATACAGATAACACGCTCTCGAATACGTTATGCACCTAGTAACTCTAGATATAGATGTGTACAACACTCCAGTACAACATGACAGGAAAATACATGCGACCAGTGCATAACATTATGTACCTTGGAATCTATACAAGAGAGCGTTTTAAGTAAAAAGTAGTATTTTATTATTCACCTATTGTATTTTATTTCAAACAGATAATCTGACTGACCTCATGATGGATTTCTACTACATTCTGATACCATTTGTGTCATCCGGAAAGAAACAATAACAAAAAATTTTCTGATTAGAAAATTCCTTTACACGTGACGTTTTTTTCTTTGAATGTTTTATAATATGTGTGTGTATTGTATTGATTGTATTGAACTGGGTACCTAGAAACGAAGGAGAGGCTCCGTCCCCGCTGTAGCCCTCAGTGGTACACAACCCCACAACAGACTACAGCAGCCCACTCACCATCCAATGGACCCCCCGGGAACGTCTCAGTCCAGACGACTGTAGCCCCAATGTTTGCGTGGTAGAGTAAGTATGGTGTAAGTGTACGTGGAGACAGTGTTGCGCAGCAACGCCGACATAGTGTAACTGAGTCGGAATAAGGGGAACCAGACCACATTTGCTGATGCAGATGGAAAACCGCATTAGAAACCATCCACAGGCTGGCTGGCACACCGAACCTCGACACTAATCCGCCGGGCGGATTCGTTACGGGTACCGGCACGCCTTCCCGCTCGGGAAGCAGTGACTTAGGCCGCGAGGCCAGCCGTGCGGACTATCAATAGATAGATAAAGTAATAGAGATTACCTTCACTGTCAAGTTTTGGTCAAAAAAATTCCTTCAAACGCCATGATAATGTCCTTTTTTACATAGATACTTAAATAATATTATCTGTATACCGGTATTTAGTAGAAACCGAGAATACTCAAGAACATCTTCACTTTTAAAGAAAATGGTTGGAAGTTCCTACATCTCTGTCGAGTGCCATTGCTTACGATATGTTAGCGAACTCAGAGGCTTCACCAAAACAGGAACTTTTGAGACCAGTGCAGGAGTTAGATTTAGTTTCTGGTCCTTAGTGTGAGATACGTTACATATCCTTTGTGACATGTCACCGTCTTTTAGTTGCACTATAACAACAGTTTTGCCTTGACCAGAGTTTTTATTGACTTTGTCACATTTTTGTCGTTACAATCTGAGTAGCCCTCTTATATTGTTGCAGACGATGCTGTTATTTACCATGTTGTAAAGTCATCAGATGACCAAAACGAATTGCAAACTGATTTATGTAGGATGGTGCGAAAAGTGGCTCTTGACCCTGAATAAAGAAAAGTGTGAAGTTATTCACAAGAGTATTAGAAATCCGCTAAATTTCGATTGCGCCATAAGTCACACAAATCTTAAGGCTGTAAAGTCAACTAAATACTTAGGGATTACAATTACAAATAACCTGAATCGGAACGATCACATAGATAACGTTGTGGGTAGAGCAAACCAAAGACTGCGGTCCATTGGCAGAACACTTAGAAGGTGCAAGAGGTCTACGAAAGAGACTGCTTACACCACGCTTGTCCGCCCTGTTCTGGAGTATTGTTCTGCGGTGTGGGATTCACATCAGGTGGGACTGGTGGATGACGTCGGAAAAGTTCAAAGAAGGGCGGCTCGTTTTGTACTGTCGCGAAATAGGGGAGACAGTTCCACAGACATGATACGTGAATTGGAGTGCCAATCGTTAAAATAAAGGCGTTTTTAGTTGCAACGGGACCTTCTCATGAAATTTCAATCACCAGTTTCCTCCTCCGACTGCGAAAACTTTTTATTGGCACCCACCTACATAGGGAGAAATGAGGGCTCACACAGAAAAATGTAAGTGCTCGTATTCCCCGTGCGCCGTTCGAGAGTTGAACGGTAGAGAGACAGCTTGATGGTGGTTCACTGAACCCTCTGCCAGGCACTTTATTATGAATAGCAGAATAATCACGTAGATTAGATGTAGATGTAGAGCTTTGTATTTTTGCCCTTCGCTCTCTCGACATAAAGACTGAAGGATTACTCTGAACTATACTTGTTGGACACGTTCATTTTTGATATTTGTTGGTCCATCAGACATTGTGATCATACATTTGATACTTTAAAAATGGCGTAACAACGAAACACTTAAGATGGAACAAAGTCACTAGAAACTGTGATCAAGGCAAAAGTGTGATCAGTTCTGGGGCAGTGTGTCATTCTAGCCGCACCTGAGTTAGAACCCTGCTAAACTGGTAACCGCGCCGCCACGGACACCTTACGCCAAGGTCCTGACAGCGAAACCCTGCCGTCGCCGTGCAGGTATATATAACAGCCAGCGGCCTGCAGCAGTCCACAGTCAACCTCGACACACCGAGCAACATGGTCGCCCTCAAGGTACGAATCGATACTCAGTAGTACTCTCCTCAGGAAACAGCACAGTCATTAGGCTTAGAGTAATTCGGTTTTCTTCGCGTAAATTTTAGATGCACTTTATCGGCAGCTGTTACGTAAGTCAGTTACAAACCTGATTTCTGCAACAGCAACAGACTGATTGATGTTAATGCTACCCTTTGCAGACAAGATTTTAAACAAGTCTTTGAATGAAATGTATGTTAGAATGTAGCTAGGTTACGCCTAAAACGCTTTTTGTATATCAACGTCAGTTAGTGAAACATTTGACAGGTTTGTTGCTGAAAGTAGTGCATTGTACAGTCAATACAATCATTACATTTCTTCCCCCTTCAGGCATTCTTTGTAATCGTCACTGTTGCTTTACGACAAAACTTATTTGGGCACAATGGACACCCTATCTTCAAAACATGTTGTTATTGTTGTGGTCTTCAGTCGGAAGACAAGTTTGTTGTAGCTCTCCACGCAGATTTCTCCCGTCCAAGTCTGCTGATCTCTGCGTGACTATTGCCTCCACATGAACCTATTTACTGTAGTCTATCTTGGTCTTACTCTCCAATTACTACAACTTTCCCCAAACATTTTCTGTCATTATCAAATTAACTATTCCTTGATGCTTCAGCATGTGTCCTGCCGCGCCGGCCGTTGTGACCGAGCGGTTCTAGGCGCTTCAGTCCAGAACCGTGCGGCTCCTACGGTCGCAGGTTCGAATCCTGCCTCGAGCATGGATGTAGGTGATGTCCTTACGTTAGGTTTAAGTAGTTCTAAGTCTAAGGGACTGGTGACCTCAGATGTTAAGTCCCATAGTGCTTAGAGCCCTTTGTCCTGTCGTACTATCCCCTCTTTAAGCAAGTTAATATCTTATATTTCTTTCCTCCCCGACATGATTCAGTACTTTCACTTTAAATCACGCCGAACCCACACTCCGATTTTGAGCAGTCGACTGTGGCAACACATTTCAAAATCTTCTACTCTCTTCCTACCTGTACTGATCGTCGTTCAAGTCTCTCTTCCACGTAGCTACAGCTATACTCCGCAAGCTACTTAATGGTATGTGTTGTGGTTGGCAGGAGAGCCAACCGTGTTACTGAAGGAGGCCGAATTGCACGCGTTTTAGCTCATGCAGACTGGCGTGAGGTCTGGAACATGGCAAGCGAATTAGAATTGAGAAAAACGGACGTAGCTGGTGGAATACTTAACTTTAATCCATTAATGGAGAACGTCGCTCTTTATGGTACATGATTCACAATATCAATATAAACTAATAATGACGCCTTGCTAGGTCGTAGCAAATAACGTAGCTGAATGCTATGCTAACTATCGTCTCGGCAAATGAGACCTTAGAAGTCAGTGAACCATCGCTAGCAAAGTCGGCTGTACAACTGGGGCGAGTGCTAGGAAGTCTCTCTAGACCTGACGTGTGGCGGCGCTCAGTCTGCAATCACTGATAGTGACGACACGCGGGTCCGACGTATACTACCGGACCGCGGCCGATTTAAAGGCTACCACCTAGCAAGTGTGGTGTCTGGCGGTGACACCACAGTATGTACTTTGTTTACCACTGTCGCTTCCCGCTTTATCTTATCCAATCTTTTCCAATCACAAATGTTTCGCAGGAAGAACGTTTGTTGCCCCGTGTGAACTCCAATCTCGTTAATATCACATTCGTGGTCATTTAATGTGATACACGTAGGAGGAAGCAATCTACTAGTTCGCTCTTCTACGAGCGCTCAAGGAGTTTTAACAGTAAACCACTCCGTGACGGAGAACGCCTCTCTTGTAGCGTCTGCCTCTGATGTTGGCTGAGCATCTCCATGACGCTTTCGAACCTACTAAACGAATCTGTCACGGAACGTGCTGGTCCTCTTAGGATCTTCTCTGCTGCGTCTAACAAGCCTCTCTTGTTTGAATCCCAGACTCTCCAAAAAAAATATTCAAGTATTCGTCGACTAGGGTTTTATAACCTTCGTCCTTTTTTAGCATTTATTACACTTCTTCCAATGAATCTGGCATGTACCTTGGGTACAGTTAGCTTCATGTGGTCCTTTCACTTTAAATCACGCAGAACCCACACTCCCAGCTTTTTTATGGATGTGACTGCTTCCACTGGTTGCACTGCAATCGTCTAATTATACAGTAACGGTTCTTTCTGTCTATTTACGTGCAATAAATTACATTTCTTTATGTTGGAGGTCAATGCCAGTCCTTCCACTAAGTTTCGAAGCTCTGCAGGTGATGGAGAGAATATGAAAATTTTGCCTGTATTTGAAGGTACTGTGGGTAGAATAAAGCCCATAGGTAGCAGTAGCTGAGTCACTCTTCTACACATCGTATTACAGCAGGAATTTTAAGCACGCTTTCGGATTGACCATCAATATATGGTCAAGAGAAAGGGGAAAAAAGCTCTCCTAGTTGTATATAGCTACAATGTGTGTGTGTGTGTGTTTGTGATTGTTTAGGTAGAAGGCAGCAACAACAACAACAAGGTACATCCCCTACAGACAGAATATGTCACTAATATCGTTTTAATGCACAATACTTGAATTTACGGACGTCAGCCTGTAAGTCATACGTCCTTTGACAGCTGTTCGCCTTCGCCGCCGTGCTGGCCGTGGCCCGCGCCGGCTACCTTTCCGCCCCCGCTGTGTCCTACGCCGCCCCAGCCGTCGCCTACGCCGCCCCCGCCGTCGCCTACGCCGCCCCCGCGGCCGTCGCCCCCGCGGCCATCACCTCCCAGAGCTCCAACATCCTGAGGAGCTTCGGCAACCTGGGACAGGTGTCCACCTACACCAAGACCGTCGACACGCCCTACTCCAGCGTCACCAAGTCCGACGTCCGCGTCAGCAACGACGCCATCGCACACGTCGCCGCCCCCACACTGGCCTACGCTTCCCCCGCCTACTACCACTAACCACTGAGGCTGCACTTCAACCTCAGCTCTTCTGCTGATTATTTATTTTCCTTCAAGCTCTGCCATCTTCTGTAAATAAAATACTTCATTGGAAATTTTACTATTGTTGTTGTATCATTGTACCATTGTAGCCTCCATCTTATTACACACTCCTTCGATTTTCTAACCAGTATTTCAGAGAAGTGAGAGGTGTTGTTTATACATAACACAGTGAACAGGCGATGGATATCAGTATCAGTTTATAAAACACATTAGTAAATGAAATATTTTTGTGTCTATTTGAAAAAGTATCGCTTTGCACGTCCTTTCTATAATATTCTCCAAACAGGCATTTTAGTGAAGACAGGTATCTCATTTTTATGAGGTTAGTTTTAGCCCAGATGACGCTTGAAGGATGCAAATGAAATAAAATGTCTGACAGTATTAATAGAAAAGTGAGAGGTTGTGTAATGACTACTCAAACACTAATTTCAAAAAATGGCTCAAATGGCTCTGAGCACTATGGGACTTAACTGCTGTGGTCATCAGTCCCCTAGAACTTAGAACTACTTAAACCTAACTAACCTAAGGACATCACACACATCCATTCCCGAGGCAGGATTCGAACCTGCGACTGTAGCGGTCACGCGGCTCCAGACTGTAGCAAACACTAATTTCTGATACTTTATTCTGTATTGGGTGATGGTGTGGGTCCAACATTCAAACACAGTTACCAAAAATTACACACCAGGTACGAAAATAACTAAACCACTATAGAACGCAGAAAACATCCAAGAAAACGAATAGGAAGCACTATTGAAACGCCTGGTTAAATCCGCAGGACAAAACAGTTTGAATTGTGGAAAGGGGCCAAAAATGAACGGCTGTCAGTTACACTCGAACACATATAACTTTATTTAGTTGCCCAAACATTACAGTGCCAATTTCCGAGCTTAACTATCGACTGAATATGTCACACAATCTTATGGCTTAAGGGTATACCCTCTTTAACTTTTAAAACGGCTGAAGGCCCACGATTCAAAACACAATTACAATAAATTTTTACAAGGCAGAAAGCCCAAGGCTTTATCCTTAAATAAAATATTTTAAATGAGGCTTAAGGCCCAAACAATCTAAGACTTAACAAGTAAGGAATTTTAATTTAAAGACGGCAGATAGCCCATGATTGAAAAACAAAGCTACAATGAATTTTCAAAAGGCAGAAGGTCCAAAGCTTTATCCAAAAAATATTTTAAATGAGGCTGAAGGCCCAAACAATTCAAGTCTTGACATGTAAGGAACAACGAATTTTAAAACGGCTGAAGGCCCATTATTTAAAACTCAACTAAAAGCATATAAATTCAAACCATCGGCTATGAGCTTTTAAAATTCCCAATTAAACTCCAATAAGAAAAGGCAGTGCAACCAGCGGCATTCAGATGTTTCCGGGGGTCGGTCTGCACTTGAAATGTTAACGTTCGGTTAGGGGAGACAGGTAGTCAGCCGAACTATATCTGATCTGCCTGCAACCCAACCAAGAGACAGTCAACGGACCCACCGACAAGACGACCTGCTTTCCACCCGACCAGTGCACGGGGAACTCCAAAGCCAAAATGTAAAAGGCGTAGCCGCCCACAACCAAGTATGCATAAGCTGTAAAAACTACACACACGTGTTGGACGGCGACAACACGATGAGGAAAGGATACTGCCTGAATTTTACGTCAGCGGTTAGGGCAGGTAACCGGAACGCTAACGACCACAAGGCAGAATATTCCGCTGGTGCACTTGGATTTCAAATAACCAAAATACAGGTAAACTTCAGCGGATGGGGGCCAAACCTTCGCCAACTCGAACACTCGCTGTTGCTGACGGGAATATCCCCAACAGCCAACCATGAAAAGATGTACGCCAATCGACCGACTGCCGCACACTAGCTAGCCGGAAACTATAAGTACCAGACCATAGTACAAGATGCGAATATCGGTACACACTGGTGCAGTCACACGTAGAGAGAACCACGGCATAACCGCAATAACAGCGGGAAACCAAACGCAGAGTAACAGTCAAGGTTTAAACCAACGCATAAGCCGGGGCCAGCACGGCTCAACTATTTCAACTCAGTTACGTTAAATTGAAGCAGATAATGACGTGGTACAGAAGTGTATGTGCAACATTTCAGAAGATCAAAGGTTCTTACGACTGACAAAGGAAACAGGAATGACCAAGTTACCCAATTTCATCCTTACTAACCATTTTCTATTCAAACAAGATACTTCTGAAGTGGAGTAACTTGTAACACAACGGATACTGGGTACTTTGTGATGACATGCAGTTTGGACTTCATAGAACTCTTTATACGATCTGAAATGGCTGTGACTTCACTGCTTCATGAAAAGCATAAAGACTTCAAAATCGGAAAGACAAGAACAGCATTTCCAATCCGCATGCAATCATCCAAATATAGATTTTCTGTGGTTTCCGTAACTCGCCGAGGCGAATGTCGGGACGATTCCTTTAAAAGGTCACGGTCGATTTCCTTCCCGTATGCTAGCTTGTGCTATGTCCCCAAGCATCTCTTCGTCCACCCCATCCGTTGTATCTTTTCTTCCGAACTTCCTAAGTGCGCCAAGGGAAGATCAGTTTGTGTTCCGGAGAAATGTAGGAACAAATGAGGAAATACTGGCCCTACTAATTATGTTAGACGATAGGTTGAAGAAAGACAAAACCTATGTTTTCAGAATGTGTAGATTGAGAGTAAACTTTGGACAATACTGACTGGACCACACTCTTTCTAATTATGGAGTAAGGAAGAGTTTGATTATTTAGAAACTGCACAAAAAGCAGACTGAAGTTACAGAGGATGAAAGGACATGAAAGGAGACAGTAGTTGCGAAGGGAGGTTGTGGCATTTCCCCAACTGTCAAGCTGTGCATTGAGGAAGGATTAAGGACACTGAGGTAAATGTGCAAATTGATTTGAAGTTGAGGGAGAAGAAATAAAAACACTGCAATTTGCCAATGGCATTGTAATTCTGTCAGAACGGCAAAGGAATTGGAAGATCAGGTGAACCGAGTGGCTAGATTACTAAAAATTATAAAATGGTGATCAATGAAAGTAAAACAAGGTTGTGGCATTTCCCCAACAAGCAAGCTGTGTATTGGGGAAGGATTAAGGAAACTGAGGTAAATGTGGAAAGGGATTTGAAATTGAGGCAGAACAAATAAAAACCTCAAAGTTCAAGAACAAAAGATTGAAATAGTAATGGAATTCAAATATCTCGGAGAATGGATTAGTTGGAATGCTGGGAAAAGCAAAGCAATGGAATCCAGAAAAAAATAAACTTGTATTGGCCTTCCAACTAACAAAAAATGCATACAACAAAAAATCCCTTTCATGGCGGTCCAAAATTACACATTACAAGACAGTGATTTAGCCAGAAACACTAAACATGAATTTGAAAGGCCAAATGGAGAAACTTGAGCTAAAGGAAAGAAACATTTTAAGAAAAATCATAGTACCAAAATTTCAAGAGAATAGGATTATATACATCAAAAATGAAACTCTCTACAAGACAACTGAAAAATTTCAGATACTATGCGTAAAAGGAGGATAAATTTTTATGGTAATCTTCTCAGGATGAATTACAAAAGATTAATTAAAGAAAGAAACTGAGAAAGGCCTAGTAGAATTAAAGATTTCAGAAAATTCACTTATCGATCGAACAGCTAAAGTAATTACTAAAGATGAAAACATAAGGTTCCAAGACAAATCTATACAAAAGTCCAAACCCTTCATCTCAGAAGAAGAGAGGAAAAGAAGATCAGAAACAATGAAGAAATTCTGGGCCCTAAGAAAAGAACAGCACACAAAGAAATGATTGATACAGCGTACCCCAAAGAGGGTGAAACGAATGCAGAAGAAAGTAAAACAAGGGTAATGGATGCTGTGGGAATTAGATGCATAAATTAGATGTTGAAAGCAGCAGTAGAGTTTTGCTATTACAGCGGGTAAATAAACTGACGATGGCCGAGGCAGAGACGATATAAAATACAGACTAGCAATTTCAAGAAACCCTCCAATGATAGTGGTGGGAGAAGCCAAAAACAGAGGCAACAGCAGTCACCGCCCGACCGCCGGAAAGAGCACGCACGGCCAGCACGTTCGCACTCAACTGAGCGACTGAGCGAGTGGACGGAGGAGCCCGCCAGTGGCAGTGATAGGAGTGAAGGGGGAGGTGGGGGAAGGTGGAGTCGCAACCAAGCCGAGCGGATTCCTTCTCCGGGGCGCGGACGAGACAGCGACTACTCGTCCGGCGGCTAGGATGACTGGACGCGCCGACGTGACCTGCAGTCTGCTCACGACGTAAGGAGCACCTACCACGTTGCGACTGATGGAGCAGATTGCGGCCACAATATACGACGCTCTGTTGAAACGGAGGAGACACCAGCAGCGCCCCTCGATGTTTTCGCATGTTGTCCTGGTCGTAAGGCGAATGCCAGAGCAATTCTCATAAGTCCTGCCAAATAAATTCCTAATCAGGAGACCAATCCCTCCAGATTTCAGAATTCAGAAACTTCTGAAATGTTATAATATAAAAGATCGATGAAAACTGAATTGGTAGATCGAATAATTAATGAACCGCCGCTGGGGCGGCTGTCGAAGACGCAGCACAGCTGCATTCCCATAAGTAATTTTATACGCCGAGAGAAACTCAAGTTACTCGAGGGATCAGGTGATGGAACATGTCCTGAGACATCGAGATGGTTCAAATGGCTCTGTGCATTAAGGGACTTCTCAGGTCATCAGTCCCCTAGAACTTAGAACTACTTAAACCTAACTAACCTAAGGACATCACACACATCCATGCCGGAGGCAGGGTTCGAACCTGCGACCGTAGCAGTCGCGCGGTTCCAGACTGAAGAGCCTAGAACCGCTCGACCAAAACGGCCGGCTAGGCATCTAGAAATAGTAAATTTGGTAATGGATGGAAGTGAAGGGGGTAAGAAATTTAGGCATGAATACCGTTAGCAGGTTCAGATGGAAGTTGTCTGCAGTAGTTATGAAGCGAAAAAGAGGCTTTGACATGATGGTCTGTTGTGAAGAACTGCATCAAACTAGTATTCAGATCACAGCTATAAATATATGCTGCCAAAAGGATTAAAGGATCACGTTTTTTAAACCCCGTCATTTTCCCCCACGCGACGCAGATATGCGAAATTTGTCTGTGTAATGGTGCAAAATCGCTGCGCTCTGTGACGTCACGTTCGGGATCGGCGACGATTCAAAGAGCAAACTGTCGACACAGGCGAAAAGAACGCCAGAGCTCAGGAGTTCATATGAGGTACAGGATGAGTTAATGATGTCACTTTGGCACCAAACTTCACCACTGTGGACATATCACATGTCACAACCATCCGCCTCCCTCCTGTTAACCATATCTTACCCCTTTTCTTGACGCCACTGGCAAAACAGCGGTGTCCAGCATTAAAATCACATAGTTTTCTTATCAGTGGCCGAGGAGAATATTCTAGACAAACCGCCGCTTAGAAGCAACTTGAAAGGGCCTCAGGATGTGACATAAACAGCCTCAACTAGACTACCGCCTCCCTTAAATCGGTCATTTGCACGTATTTCGCTGTCGAATACGACAGTTTAAAGAGTGATATGCAAGACCTTGAGCGGCGGCATGTTTCAAATGTTTTCCTCCCACAAGAAAACCACGTGATTTAAACGATGAACTTTGCGGTTCTGACGTCCATCGCAGAGGCGTCAGCAGAATGTGTGAGATATACTTAAGGGCGTAGGATTTAGTTGAGGTCCTTTCCATCATGTGACACGTCTAACGATGGGCAGAACTGTGGCCAAATGTGATGCCGACGAGACATCATTAACCCACTTTACACCTCACATGAATTTCTGAGATGTGGCCTTCTTTCTGCGCGTGTCGACAGCTTGCAGTTTGAAGCATCGCTGAGTCCGAGGCTGGCGTCGCAGGGCGCCACGATTTTGGTTTTGGTTTGGTTTGTGGGTACAGCTCCCGTACAAATTCCCAACTTTTGCTCAGCCGAATCTCGCCACTTTCATGAATGATGATGAAATGATGAGGACAACACAAACACCCAGTCATCTCGAGGCAGGTGAAAATCTCTGATCCCGCCGGGAATCGAACCCGGGACCCCGTGCTTGGGAAGCGAGAACGCGACCGCGAGAACGCGACCGCGAGAGCGCGACCTGCAGACGCCACGCTTTTTCACCATTACAGAGGTTGGTTGTAGGCATCTGTCAGCCAAATTACACACATCTGGGTCGCAAAGGGGGAAAATGACGGTGCTTCAAAAAAAGTTACCCTTTAATTCTTTTGCACGGAGTGTATGTCTTGCTCAATCTTCTCCTCAATCGTTTGAAACCCTTTCCATTAACATCAGACTCTGATATTTCAACTGTTCCATGATCTGACACCTCAAGACTAAAAAACAGAGTTAAAACTGGTCCATCGAATCGAATCAAGGGGGAAAAATCGAAACTATCGAAGACAGTTTTCTCCGAAACAGAGTCCTCGTCTGACCTGTGACTACTGTAAGGGACTAGGACGTGGAGACCAGACAATAAACGCAGAATCGGAATATCTTTTTAGTGATCATACAGTATCGCGGATTTTAACTCTCCAAAGCTAGAGACTTAAATTGATGAGCAATTGAACATTATAAGCTTGTACGACATATTGAGTGTTAGTGGAATGATGGCTTGGTTTCATATTTTCGCGATCGTCATGACTTTTGAATACCTCGAGTTCATCAGTACTGATCGCACTGGCAAATCAGACTTCGCAAATTAAATGAGAAGTAGCTTCTGAATAAGTACCACAATGCGTAGCTATCTCAACGAGACTGGCGGAATGGCGACCAAGGATACTTCGTCCAAGCCCGCTATTCTCGTTCGTCCTGTTCTGCGATGCTAACTCCGTCCATGTTTCTACACTAAGACCGTAAAGGAAGACTAATTGTATCCAAGGAGTAGTTATGAAGAGGACGAATCGTAATATCGAGGGTATAGTGAAATTCCTCATGCCAGATATTATAATTCTTTCACTATGAGTCGAAATTTAAGACGTACACTTGCCACACATTCCTTAGAATGAAACATAGTTTCAAAGCCTCCTGGCCAGATAGTATGTTTTAAATAATTCTTCTTCTCTGTCTTGAGCGCATTTTACTTTTTTTATTGTGAACATATTTACAAACAACCAAATTAACATACCTAATAGCTACCTCTAATGTTTTACCCTAATTTTTAGTGACTCTGTAAACAGGAGGTTATCAAAATAATTAAATATTCGTTACATTACTTTGTAGAATATTGTGGCACTCAAGTAACACTGTAATTCTTGTCTGCTACGCAAACCCTCTCAGAAACAAGAAAAATCCTACTTCTTCGGACCAAGAGAAACCGCTGCTCTCTTTAGCAGCAATGTTATTAATTCGTAACAATGGAGAAACTTATCGAATTCTCCTACCTAAGTTACATAAAACTGATAGCCGACAGATATTCATCTAAGCCTTTCCTTCCAAATACTGTAATATGAGTGTAGTTTACAAAGAAATGGGTTACAACTTCATAGTCTGAATATCGCTAAACGTGTACCAGAGAATTGTATTAAAGAAGTAATTTGTGCAATATATAGAGTATCTTCTTATTTTCGCTATTATCCTTGCCGATTTTTCTACTATTAAATGACACTTCTGGATAGTTAACCGCACGTGGTTTGTTTTACGAGGCTCGTTTGAAACAATGGAATATTGTATAGTAGTGGTAATTTTTAATTTGTTTAACGGTTTAGCTATCGAAAAGTATCTGTGTGTGGTGGACGAATGGTATCCAGTAGGACTGACAATGGTGTTTCTTAAACGGTAAAGAAAACAAAGTCAAATCATGTTGAACAAGGAGTACGATATTTTGTTCCTGTCTTGGTTTCCCAGCTGACAGTACTTGCTGAGAAAATGGCGCATTTTTCTAAGCGCTTTACTGGAAGTCTGGAGGACCAAGACTCAAATACACGTCTGGTCATCCAAGTCGAAAGAGCTGCTTTATTCTGGTATTGACCTGCAGCTTTATGAGGCTGTCTCAGGAGGAATGTTCAGTAATGAGAAATATGGCGGGAAAGATCATTTCAAGTAAAAACCTCATGTGGACATGCCTTATTCCGAATGGTTTGCGGGGTAGATCACATTTGATGTACATTGTTATATATTTTCTGTACTACTGAACACAGAAAAACTAATTCTAAAGAGGAATTTTAACTCATGATTCTATAAGCGATCCCAAATTAGTCTCGTTCGATATCTCTTTGTCGATGAGTATTAGCAGCGACATTAACCGTAAAACCCGAAGAAGAGTCCCAGTATGGTGAAAATTATGGTGATTCTCGTGTACGACTGTAATGGCACTGGCAGCAGTCCACATAAGCAGAGGTGTGTTGGTGCATGTCAGAATACGGTGCAGCGAGTAAGTGTGCAGACGTTTTCAGGCGTGTTAATGGTGACTGTACGTTGAAAACGGCTCAAAGAACACATATTGATGACGTTATGAGGGGTAGAATATTAGGGTGACTGGAGGCTAGTCAAACACAGCAGGTTATAGCACGGGCCCTCCGTGTGCCACAAAGTGTGATCTCAAGATTATGGCAACGACTCGAGCAGACAGGAAATGTGTCCAGGAGCTACAGTACGGGACGTCCACAGTGTACAACTCCATAAGAAAACCGATATCTCACCATCAGTGCCCACAGATGGCGACGGAGTACTGCAGGTAGACTTGCTCGGTACTTTGCCGCAACCACTGGAACAGTTTCCAGAATGAAATTTTCACTCTTCAGCGGAGTGTGCGCTGATTTGAAACTTCCTGGCAGATTAAAACTGTGTGACCGACCGAGACTCGAACTCGGGACCTTTGCCTTTCGCGGGCAAGTGCTCTACCATATGAACTACCAAAGCACGACTCACGCCCGGTCCTCACAGCTTTACTTCTGCCAGTATCTCGTCCCTTGCCCTCCAAACTTAATAGAAGTTCTCCTGTGACCCTGCAGAACTAGCACACCTGAAAGAAAGGAGACTGTGGAGACATGGCTTAGCCACAGCCCGGGGGATGAGTCCAGAATGAAATTTTCACTCTGCAGCGGAGTGTGCGCTAATATGAAACTTCCTGGCAGATTAAAACTGTGTGCCCGACCGAGACTCGAACTCGGGACCTTTGCCTTTTGCGGGCAAGTGCTCTACCATCTGAGCTACCGAAGCACGACTTACGCCCGGTCCTCACAGCTTTACTTCTGCCGGTATCTCGTCTCTTACCCTCCAAACTTTACAGAAGCTCTCCTGCGAACCTTGCAGAACTAACACTCCTGAAAGAAAGGATACCAGAATGAAACATCCCCCAGGCTGTGGCTAAGCCATGTATCCGCAGTATCCTTTCTTTCAGGAGTGCTTGTTCTGGAAGGTTCGCAGGAGAACTTCTGTAAAGTTTGGAAGGTATGAGACGAGATACTGGCAGAAGTAAAGCTGTGAGGACCGGGCGGGAGTCGTGCTTCGGTAGCTGAGATGGTAGGGCACTTGCCCGCGAAAGGCAAAGGTCCCGAGTTCGAGTCTCGGTCGGACACTCAGTTTTAATCTGCCAGGAAGTTTCACTGGATCAGTTGTCTCCAGACACACAGTCTACAGACGACTGAATAGACGTGGTTTATTCGCCTGGAGACCTGAAAGGTGCATTCCACTGACCCCTGGTCACAGGAGAGCCCGTAAAGCCTGGCGTGAAGAACACAGTACATGGTCATTGGAACAATGGTCCCAGGTTATGTTCACGGACGAGTCCAGATATAGTCTGAACAGTGATTCTCGCTGGGTTTTCATCTGGAGTGAACCTGGAGCCAGATATCAACCCCTGAATGTCCTTGAAAAGGACCTATATGGATGTCGTGGTTTGATGGTGTGGGGTGGGATTATGATTGGTGCACGTACACCCCTGCATGTCTTTGACAGACGAACTGTAGCAGGTCAGGTGTATCGTGACGTCAGTTTGCACCAGTATGTCTGCCTTTCAGGGGTGCAGTGGGTCCCAACTTCCTCTTGATGGATGATAACGCACGGCTCCACCGAGCTGCCATCGTGGAGGAGTACCTTGAAACAGAAGATAATATCACACGCATGGCCTGCCTGTTCTCCAGACCTAAACCCCATCGAGCACGTCTGGGATGCTCTCGGTCGACTTATCGCTGCAAACCCCTACGACACTTCAGGAGCTCCGACAGGCACTGGTGCAAGAATGGGAGGCTATACCACACCAGGTGCTCGACCACCTGATCCACAGTAGGCCAACCCGTAGTGCGGCCTGTTTGCGTGTGCGTGGTGATCATATCCCATATTGATGTCGGGGTACATGCGCAGGAAATAGTGGCGTTTTGTAGCACATGTGTTTTGGGACGGTTTTCTTAACTTATCACCAATACCGTGGACTTACAGATTTGTGTCGTTGTGCTCCCTAGGTACCTATGAATTAGCGGCAGTTTTTGTGTAGTGCCACGTTTTGTGGCACCAATCTCTACAATTATCCTCAATTTATGAGCATGAGTGTACGAAACTGCAACTAAAACTGTTTTGTCCGTCAGTGAAACAAAGTGGATGAACACTCTAGAATAAATCAGACACTACAGAAGGATTAAAACATAAATTTATTTATTTACGATATACTACTTCTAAACATTCATGGTGGTGTCTGTTTGTTCTATATCATGTCTCCCTACCACTTTCGCGCAACGACGCTCTGAGCGTGTTTTTTAGGGAATTGACTAGTTTTAACCTGGGACCTGTTGCTGGTAAGGAGACGCCAGACCACACATGACATGTAGAATGCAGAAGAGTTCAGTGAGACTAGCGATGATATAACTAAATACTAAATGATCTCAGCGTCAGCTCCACTGCACTCCCTGTAAAAGAATCTTAATACTAACTAAATTTAGTGGAAAGGGTTCAAGGCTTTCCTATTTTTAGTTAGCTGGTAAGATAACGTCGAAAAAGCAGTTACATTTACCATTGGAAGTTTTATTCTACTCACAAAACATCGTTTATAAATTTCACTATTGATAAAAGGAAATGTTTTAATACAGGATGGTAAAATCCAACTGCGTTCAACAAAAATGTGAACGAATATTGCCTGAATGGGTTTCCAAGTTCTACAATCGATCGAAGGATGACCTATGCCATATCACATCTATAATCTAGGTTTAATTTAAGTTTCACAAAAGAGGAAACTATCAAAATGGTCTACAGTGACCCTCAATTATCTTTAATTAGTTATCTAACTTGTCGTAAATTACAGTGGCTGATGTGGCTTCTCAATAACTATATAAAAGAAAAATCATCGCGTTTCAGATCTGTTCTTCAAGTGGCAAATGTGAACACCCTGAGTTTTAATTAACGATCGACGCTAGTATTATGCAAAAAAATGGGTGTAACAGATGAGACTTCTGCAGTTCTCAGTGAAGCCTTATGCGCTCAAAAATGCGGCACCGCGTGCGTTCATTACCTTGTCGGTGTTTAGGCAGCGTCAGGGCAGCGGCGGGCAGCACAGCTCCGCTCACGTCGCCATCTCGGAAGCAACTCTCCCCTAACTTCTCCTTACTACAATTTACCGAAGTTGGTTTAAAAAAAACTATCTGGCTGTGTTTTCATCTGACCAATCAGGGTCTCAATATTAACCTTAAGCTCCGCCTACAAAGATTCTGTCTATCCAATGAGAAACATTATACTTTTCGTGGTGGGGCAATGTTTTTAAAGTTTGCAACATAACAGAGACGCTAAAAAGTCTCACGCTAAACCTGCAGCTGGTGTGGTCCTTTTAGCGTTATCGTAAGATCTATACTGTTCTTCTGGAGGGCTCTATCTTTTATCATGGGCTGGGGGGTGGTCCTTGATGTACCTGAGACGCGAAAAAGTCTCACGCTAAAACGTGCGGGTGGTGCGCCCTAGTGGTTAGCTGGCGACTTGGGTGTCCAGTCCGTCCCTTATCGTAGGGCCTTCTAGCTTAACACGGTTCTGCTCTCGGCTTCTGTTCTCGTTTCTCCCCTCGGAACTGCGTCGATCTCACGGTGGGAAGGTATGACATGCATTTAGGCATTCCTGTGTTAGTCTGTGGTATTCCATTTGCTCACTCGTTACTCGTATTACTTTGGTTAATTTAATGTCACGATTTATTCGGAGCTATGTGACATACTACTGGATTTGCTTATTATGTCCGGGTTTTCATGGAAGGTGTTGGATTTGCCTGACACCTTACATCCTTATAAGGTACACTCAACTTTTGTGTCCTAGAGTCTCTCTGCAATTTGTTTCTCTGCTCCACTAGTTCTTGTTTTGAATATTCACTATCAGTCGTAGGAGTACCGATATCGTGCTAGGTTCGTGGAGATCTCACTGCACTCTCGGCCACACGCTCGGTGCGATCGGGGAGTAGTCTGAAATTAACTTGAGGCGGATATTGAGTGCGGTGGCTTAGAAAGATCCTCGGACCAGTCTCAGCTACAGACAGTGAGACGATGCGAATTCGGCGTCCTCCGGTGGTGTATGCAGGGCCACCTGGCGAGCCCTCTATAGCTGCGGCTCGCCGAGGCCCGATTTAATTGTTTATTCTGCGAAAATGAGAGCGGCATGTGACACTACAAGTGCGGTCGTCGAAAAGACTCTCAGTACCGGAAACACCGTCATTAACGTATAACATGAACAGGAATTCCTAAACATCGTGAGCTGCAATAGAAAATCTTATTAACCGAAACTGGTTTTCGGATTTATAAACCGTCATCAGTGTCATCTGATACAGAGGAACATCGATTTATACGAAATAACAACTGTATATACAGAGTGACTTTTCCACAGCCTACAAATTCTAGGGATCGATCGATGACAGGATACGGAACAAAAAAAAGGTCTAATGAACTTATGTCCGGAATGGTTTCATACTTAGTTACAGAGATTGCATTCTAATACAGGCTGTACCGTGCTGACACAGTTACAGTATGCATGGTTTCCTCTTAGAGGGTAGTACTGTTCTTCATACGTCATACCCTAGCGCCCTCTCCTGCCATAGTAACTGATAATATTCCGTCCGATTCACTTCTCTTGCTGACTCACCTTGTAGTGGATGTGACATAGCGTTGTACGCAATTGTTCACTATTCGAATCGTGAGATTGCCTACATGGTGTTTACTTATGGAAAGGCAAATGGCAACGAGCGGCGGGCAACAAGGTTATATCAGGAGACCTATCCCCGCCGACAACAACCGCAGCATTCAATGTTTGCAACAGTGTTTCGCCGTTTGTCTGAGACAAGATCGTTCCAGGAAGCAGGAAATCATGAAATGTTCGGACACCAGGCTTGGAGGAAAATGTGGTTAACACTGTGGAAGGCGACCGCCGTGTCAGTACCGGGCAGTTGTCCCACCAGTACAGAACAGTCCAGACGACCGTCTGGAATATTCTCCATGACAATTGTTACTACCTTTATCACTTACAGCGTGTGCAGGGCTTACTAGCAACAGACGTTTCATATACGGAGCAGTTTGCCTTTGACACTGTTTGAATGCAATGGAATATTCTCCATGACAATTGTTACTGCCCTTATCACTTACAGCGTGTGCAGACTTTCCACATACGGGGCAGTTTTGTCACTGGTTTCCCCACACGGCATCCACGAGTCTCGGATTTGTGTCATCCATCCCATTCACAGATGCGGCCACCTTTACACGGAGTGGTACCTTCAACTTTCATAACAAGTATCTGTGGGATAGTATGCAGAACTCACATGGTACGGTGGCAGCAAATCAGCAGCATCGGTTCAGCCGGAATGTGTGGGCCGGGATAATTGGCGTCCGTATTTTGGGATCAGTCTTCTTCCTTCCATGTTGCCAAACAGGCCGCAACTATCGGCATTTCTTGCGGGTGACTTTACCTCCCCTGCTGGAAGAAGTGCCATTGATAATCCAAAGGGTTATGTGGCTGCTTCAAGATGGTGCCCCAGCTCACTTCGCCGTTACCGTCCGGACGCACCTCAATCGTACCTACCCTGGTCGATCGATCGGATGAGGGGGTCCAGTTGCAAGGCCTGCGATTTATCTTTATCGGACCATCTCAAAACTATCATGTCTGCAGAGCCCATTACAGATGTGGAAACACTGGAGCAGCGTATTCGTGCTGCCTTTGTTTGGATGAAGCCTGCCCGATGTGAACGTGTGAGACAAAACATGTTACGGCGCGTACACGCACGCGTTGGGGCACATGGAAAATATTTTCATCAGATGCTGTAACTGTGGCTGCATAATACAGCGCGTATTAAACCGCAACCAACTGTACCCGTGGTCTAGGGGTTGCCGGCACGGTAGCTCAGCGTGTTCGGGCTTGGCTACCCTCTGTAATAAAAAAAATGAGTGAACGGATCAACAAACAACCTGAACGGCTGACATCGGACGTCCGCCACGAACATATTCATCGACCAATATAGAGCAAAATGAGATTTTTTTTAAAAAAAAGGGGGGGGGGGAGCGTCTTTGATTCATAATCAAAACGTCTTCGGTCCCGGATTCGATCCCCGCCACTGCCTAAATTTTGATAAATAATCACCATTGGCGGCCGAAGACTTCCGGCATTAGAAGTCAGCCTCATTCTGCCAACGGCCTTGTCAAAGAGGGTGGAGGAGCGGATAGAGGTGCAGGGCACTCTCTTGTCATAGGGGTGGGAAATTGCCCCTAAAGGCGGAAGAATCAGCAATGATCAACGACATGAGGATGCAGAAGGCAATGGAAACCACTGCATTAAAGACACGTAACGTGTATCCACATGACATGTGGCCTGTAGTTGAAGAAGTATCATGATGATCTCTCCATTGGCAAAAGATTCCGGAATAGTCCCCCATTCGGATCTCCGGGAGGGGACTGCCAAGGGGGAGGTTACCATGAGAAAAAGATTGAATAATCAACGAAAGGATAATGTTCTACGAGTCGGGGCGTGGAATGTCAGAAGCTTGAACGTGGTAGGGAAACTAGAAAATCTGAAAAGGGAAATGCAAAGGCTCAATCTAGATATAGTAGGGGTCAGTGAAGTGAAGTGGAAGGAAGACAAGGATTTCTGGTCAGATGAGTATCGGGTAATATCAACAGCAGCAGAAAATGGTATAACAGGTGTAGGATTCGATATGAATAGGAAGTTAGGGCTGAGGGTGAGTTACTGTGAACAGTTCTGTGACCTGGTTGTTCTAATCAGAATCGACAGCAGACCAAAACCGACAACGATACTTCAGGTATACATGCCGACGTCGCAAGCTGAAGATGAACAGATAGAGAAAGTGTGTGAGGATATTGAAAGGGTAATGCAGTATGTAAAGGGGGACGAAAATCTAATAGTCATGGGCGACTGGAATGCAGTTGTAGGGAAAGGAGTAGAAGAAAAGGTTACAGGATAATATGGACTTGGGACAGGGAATGAAAGAGGAGAAAGACTAATTGAGTTCTGTAACAAGTTTCAGCTAGTAATAGCGAATACCCTGTTCTAGAATCACAAGAGGAGGAGGTATACTTGGAAAAGACCGGGAGATATGGGAAGATTTCAATTAGATTACATCATGGTCAAACAGAGATTCCGAAATCAGATACTGGATTGTAAGGCGTACCCAGGAGCAGATATAGACTCTGATCACAATATAGTAGTGATGAAGAGTAGGCTGAAGTTCTAGACATTAGGCAGGAAGACTCAATACGCTAAGAAGTGGGATACGGAAGTTCTAAGAAATGACGAGATACGTTTGAAGTTCTCTAACGCTATAGATACAGCAATAAGGAATAGTGCAGTAGGCAACACAGTTGAATAGGAATGGACGTCTCTAAAAAGGGCCATCACAGAAGTTGGGAAGGAAAAGATAGGTACAAAGAAGGTAGCTGCGAAGAAACCATGGGTAACAGAAGAAATACTTCAGTTGATTGATGAAAGGAGGAAGTACAAACATGTTCCAGGAAAATTAGGAATACAGAAATACAAGTCGCTGAGGAATGAAATAAATAGGAAGTGCAGGGAAGCTAAGACGAAATGGCTGCAGGAAAAATGTGAAGACATCTAACAAGATATGGTTGTCGGAAGGACAGACTCAGCATACAGGAAAGTCAAAACAACCTTTGGTGACATTAAAAGCAACGGTGGTAACATTAAGAGTGCAACGGGAATTCCACTGTTAAATGCAGAGGAGAGAGCAGATAGGTGGAAAGAATACATTGAAAGCCTCTATGAGGGTGAAGATTTGTCTTATGTGATAGAAGAAGAAACAGGAGTCGAGATAGGGGATCCAGTACTAGAATCGGAATTTAAAAGAGCTTTGGAGGACTTACGGTCAAATAAGGCAGAAGGGATAGATAACATTCCATCAGAATTTCTAAAATCATTAGGGCAAGTGGCAACAAAACGACTATTCACGTTGGTGTGTAGAACATATGAGTCTCGCGACATACCATCTGACTTTCGGAAAAGCATCATCCACACAATTGCGAAGACGGCAAGAGCTGACAAGTGCGAGAATTATAGCACAATCAGCTTAACAGCTCATTCATCGAAGCTGCTTACAAGAATAATATACAGAAGAATGGAAAAGAAAATTGAGAATGCGCTAGGTGACGATCAGTTTGGCTTTAGGAAAAGTAAAGGCACGGGAGAGGCAATTCTGACGTTATGGCTAATAATGGAAACAAGGCTGAAGAAAAATCAAGACACGTTCATAGGATTTGTCGACCTGGAAAAAGCGTTCGACAATATAAAATGGTGCAAGGTGTTCGAGATTCTGAAAAAAGTAGGGGTAAGCTATAGGGAGAGACGGGTCATATACTCTATGTACAACAACCAAGAGGGAATAATAAGAGTGGACGATCAAGAACGAAGTGCTCGTATTAAGAAGGGTGTAAGACAAGTCTGTAGCCTTTCGCCCCTACTCTTCAATCTCTACATCGAGGAAGCAATGATGGAAATAAAAGAAAGCTTCAGGAGTGGAATTAAACTACAAGGTGAAAGGATATCAATGATACGATTCGCTGATGACATTGCTATCCTGAGTGAAAGTGAAGAAGAATTAAATGATCTGCTGAGCGGAATGAACAGTCTAATGAGTACACAGTATGGTTAGAGAGTAAATCGGAGAAAGACGAAGGTAATGAGGAGTAGTAGAAATGAGAACAGCGAGAAACTTAACATCAGGATTGATGGTCACGAAGTCAATGAAGTTAAGGAATTCTGATACCTAGGTAGTCAAATAACCAATGACGGACGGAGCAAGGAGGACATCAAAAGCAGACTCGCTATGGCAAAAAAAAGGCATTTCTGGCCAAGAGAAGTCTACTAATATCAAATACCGGCCTTAATTTGAGGAAGAAATTTCTGAGGATGTACGTCTGCAGTACAGCATTGTATGGTAGTGAAACATGGACTGTGGGAAAAGGGGAACAGAAGATAATCGAAGCATTTGAGATGTGATGCTATAGACGAATGTTGAAAATTAGGTAGACTGATAAGGTGAGGAATGAGGAGGTTCTACGCAGAATCGGCGAGGAAAGGAATATGTGGAAAACACTGATAAGGAGAAGGGACAGGGTGATAGGACATCTGCTAAGACATGAGGGAATGACTTTCATGGTACTAGAGGGAGCTGTAGAGGGCAAAAACTGTAGAGGAAGACAGAGATTGGAATACGTCAAGCAAATAATTGAGGACGTAGGTTGCAAGTGCTACTCTGAGATGAAGAGGTTAGCACAGGAAAGGAATTCGTGGCGGGCCGCATCAAACCAGTCAGTATACTGATGACCAAAAAAAAAAATTTGACCGCAGTCTGTGTAACAATGTGTGGTTGAATAAATTATCTCTAGCATGGATCCCATGCTTTCCCACACGTAAGTTCATTAGACCTTTTTTTTGTTCCGTATCAACGATCACATCGATCAATCCCTGGAGATTGTACACTGTGGAAAAGTCATCCTATATTATAGCAGTAATATAAGTCTTCTTACATTATGAACCTTTAAATCAGTGACTCGAGTATCTATTAATGGATATCACCAAGCATTCAAGATTTTTTCCTTCACTGTCTGTGTACATGGATAGCGTGCTGTATTTTGACTGTCACATAATAATTTTCGATCCACTCCCGGTTACGGATATAACTGTAACCAGTTTATGTTTAGATAGCGTCGATATGCTCAAGCATCGAAACCTTTTCGAATCTTTGAAATACAGAATCAAATTCGTTTCTTACATCCATGCCTCGTTTTTGTTTTTGAGAAAGATTTCGTAAATTCGATTCAGATCTGTGCATACTTTAATTCATATAGATATTTTCATAGATATTTCATAGATTTTCATAGATATTTTCTCCACACTTGGGAATATGGAAAAAAGGTCCATTCTTTAGGCTGGGCAGAAGTTAAGGGAGGGGAAATACATGCCCGCTTATGTACCTACTTTCATTTAGACTCGACCGCACCTGGGCACTACTTGCCTAACGACGCAAGTCCCTACTAGCAATGACTGCCTGAACGACATCGAAGCATTTAAGCAATGGCGGAGTAGTCATGTACCAACCAGAAACCTAAAAGCGCCTGTTTAATTTCGTGGCACGTGACAAATGAACGATGTCTTATAGACTTGGTTATATGATGTATAGTTTTACCTGTGGAAACATGTAAAATTGCTTGAGACATTCAATTCGCCTTCTCTATTTGATTAGATGTGGAACAGGTAAGTTCTGTAACTAAATTAATTTCAGTACAAAATTGCAGTTTTGACGTATAATGTATATTTCTGAAAAAAGAAAGAGATTCTTTTCTAAAATGTGAACATTCAGAAACTGAGAGACATTTTTTGTAATTAGTATACGCCTGTGATTTAATGAAACTGTCGATACAGTCTTGATCTGTTTAATATGTTTGCTAATGCTGGACTTCTTGTAATATAATGAAAAGTGAAGAGAATGGAAGCATTTCAGACGTCGTGCTACAGACGAATGCTGAAAATCGGTGGACTGATAAGGAACGGAATGAGGAACTTCCCCGAAGAATCGGAGAAGAAAGTAACAATTGGAAGACACTGACAAGAAGAAGGGACAGGATGATAGGACATGTGTGAAGACATCTTGGTATAACGTCCATGGTAGTAGATGGAAATGTAGAGAGTAAAAATTGTAGAGAAAGGCAGAGATTAGAATACATCGAGCGATATAAGTTGTAATTGTTGCTCTGAAATGAAAAGGTGAAAAGTATTTGAACAGTCTGTCAATAAGTAGTTAATATTTTGGTTAATTTTTAATTAGATTTCTACCGTAAAAACTAATATAATGTGATTTTATTATCTTTGCCTTCTGTCTTCTTGACTGCAAAATGACTGTATGTAACGACGCTTCAAACCACCAAACTTGTTTTTCCAACAACAACAGTTAGCGCTTGATATATTCGAATTAGGCGATGCTCAGATAATTAGATTAGGCAATGAGACATTAAGCGTAGGGGATGACTTTTGCTATTTTTGCAGTAAAGTAAATCGCGATGGCTGAAGTAAAGAGGATATAAAATACCGACTCGCAATAACAAAAGAACTATTTCTGAAAAATAGAATCATTTTATCTAATGAACAAGTTTTAGGAAAACTTACCTGGAAGTTTTAATGATTAAGGAAAACCACCTCAGATGAATACCAACACATTTGTTTTATGGTACGGTCGGTTTCGTCCAAAACAGCTTCATGTAGCCTAGTTGTGCAAAAATGAAACCGGTCATTTAATAACAAATGTGTAATTCTACAGTTGAAGTGGGTCTCATTTATCATTAAATAGTGCTCGACATGATCAACTTCATTATTATCTGAGAATATTTGTCTGGAGTGAAACGCCTATGATAAGTAATACAGACCAGAAGAGAACAGAGCAGAACCTTTTGAAATGAGGTATTACAGAAGAATGCTGTATATAAGTTAACTCGATCAAAATAATGAAGAGACACTGAATCGAATTGCGGAGAAATTGGAATTTACGTCACAACTTTACTAAAACAAGGGATAGGTTGACGGGAAACATTTTGAGCCACGAAGGAATGTCAATTTGGCAAAGGAGGTAGTGTGTGTGTGTGTGTGTGTGTGTGTGTGTGTGTGTGTGTGTGTGTGTCGGATTGTATGGGGGGGGGGGGCAGGGGGTAGGGCGTGGTGAAACTTGCAGAGACCAAGGTCTGTATACAGTAGGGAGTTTCAAGTAGACTTCGATTGCAGCAGTTATGCAGAGACGCATACACAGTAGAGGCTAGCGCGAAGACCTGCGCCAAACAAGTTCTAGGACTGAAGGCCGCTGAATCAACAATACGAACATAAATACTAGAGTATGAACAACCCAGTGTGAAGAAGAGGGCATGACACCACACTATGCGTACACCGACCACAGTCCCCTACGCGCAGCAGATACGCTGAGGTGTCAAAAGTCATGAGATATTCCTTAACATCCGCTCGGACTTCCTTCTTCCCGGCAGCAACTCGACATGTCATGGACTCAACAATTCGTTGAAAATCCCCTGCAGAAATACTCATCCATGCTACCGTCCCTAATGAAGCAAAGTGTTGCCGATGCAGGTTTCTGTGTACGAACTGACATCTCTATTGATGGGTTTCATGTCGGGTGATCTAGGGTATCAAATCATTCACTTAAATTGTCAAGAAAGTTCTTAAAACCAATCGCGACCAACTGTGACCCGGATACACGCTGCTTTGTCATCCATTATACTTCCATCGTTGTTTAGGAATATCAACTCCGTGGATGGTTACCAATGGTATCCAACCAGCCGAAGATTTGTTCAGTTGAACCACATGACCCAGTCAATCCACGTAAATACATCCCACACCATTACGGAACCACCACCAGTTTGCACAATGCCTTGTTGACAACTTGGATCGGTGGCCTCGTAGGGTGTGCACCGCCACTTGAGCCCCACCATGCAGTTCTTACACTTGAAATCGGGACTAAGCTGACCAGTCGTCTAGGGTCTAACCGGCACGGTTACGAGTCCACGAGAGGCGC
The DNA here is from genome assembly GCF_023897955.1 of Schistocerca gregaria. Classification (NCBI taxonomy): domain Eukaryota; kingdom Metazoa; phylum Arthropoda; class Insecta; order Orthoptera; family Acrididae; genus Schistocerca; species Schistocerca gregaria. The sequence goes on from NC_064920.1 coordinate 153,319,098, forward strand.
AGCAGGCGATGTCGTGCTGCGCACGTGTCGATCGCCTGGTGCTATTACTCATCAACACAAAATTTCGCCACACTATTGTAACTGACACGTTCGTCGTACTTTCTACTTTGATTTCTACAGTTGCTTGACGCTGTGTTGCTTGTCTGTTAGCACTGACAACTACATAAACGCCGCTGCTCTCGGTTGTTAAGTGAAGGCAGTCAACCTCTGCATTGTACGTTGTGCGAGAAAATGACTGAAATTTGGTGTGACGGTGTAGCGAGGTTGTGAACTGGCTTTTGCGTGCATATGTTTTGATTTCTGTAGTTTTGCTACGTACATATCGCTTTTCATGGCTGAATGGGCAACCACTCTCGCCAGCGCTAGACCCTTTTTACAGACATTTAGTCGCCGAACATATACGTAACTTAACGACCCGTTTCGTAGGCTTATGTCTCGTAGAATTTCTTCTCTAATCTATGTCAGTATTAATTACTCTGAACAGCACTGCAGAATTTGTTATTCATTTCACTTCGCATCTATTATAACACAGTACAGTTCGATTGTCAGCTTTTATAGAATAGCTGAGAGTCAACATTTTAACACATGGACAGTAAGCTGTATCAACTCGAAGAAGTTTCCAACATTTCACAAATTCCAATGATGAAGAAATCAACTTTACATGTTGGATGGTTATTGCCGACCTAAATCGAACTTTACGTAGTAGCTGCTGAACCAAGACTCGATAGCGACTCACTAACGTAGATGCTTACGTATTACATGCTCGTCGCGTACTGACTAAAGAGACATACATGTTGGCTGCTCATTACTGACTGCATACAACGAGTAGTGTAGTATCTGAAATATTTGAATGCTTACCTACTACCGACTGTCGCTTTGTTCACATCGCCTATGAATAGAAGATTATCTCACATAAATGGAAAACAGTAAAATACAGGATTTTTACATTCTGCAAACGATTTTTAATACAAAAAGAAAATGTTGCAAAACGAAAATTTTAACTACGAATAACTTTTAAAACACCGAATTACGAAAAGTAAAAAATTTGCTAGAGAAAGGAGAATGATGACTTTTCAATAAGCCACGTCAGTCTTAAAAGAACTCATTTCTGTCGAGCACTTAGGTATTTTAAATTACATTTCCTTAATAAAATGTTTCCGTATGAAAACTAATTATTATCGTCAACACATCAAATTCGTGTCTTTGTTGTTGTTGTTGTGGTCTTCAGTCCTGAAACTGGTTTGATGCAGCTCTCCATGCTATTCTATCCTGTGCAAGCTTCTTCATCTCCCAGTACCTACTGCAACCTACATCCTTCTGAATCTGCTTAGTGTATTCATCTCTTGGTCTCCCTCTACGATCTTTACCCTCCACGCTGCCCTCCAATACTAAATTGGTGACCCCTTGATGCCTCAGACCATGTGCTACCAACCGATCCCTTCTTCTGGTCAAGTTGTGCCACAAACTTCTCTTCTCCCCAATCCGATTCAATACTTCCTCATTACTTATGTGATCTACCCATCTAATTCTTCTGTAGCACCACATTTCGATAGCTTCTATTCTCTTCTTGTCCAAACTATTTATCGTCCATGTTTCACTTCCATACATGGCTACACTCCATACAAATACTTTCAGAAATGACTTCCCGACACTTAAATCTATACTCGATGTCAACAAACTTCTCTTCTTCAGAAACGCTTTCCTTGCCATTGCCAGTCCACATTTTATATCCTCTCTACTTCGACCATCATCAGTTATTTTGCTCCCCAAATAGCAAAACTCCTTTACTATTTTAAGTGTCTCACTTCCTAATCTAATTCCCTCAGCATCACCCGACTTTATTCGACTACATTCCATTATCCTCGTTTTGCTTTTGTTGATGTTCATCTTATATCCTCCTTTCAAGACACTATCCATTCCGTTCAACTGCTCTTCCAAGTCCTTTACTGTCTCTGACAGAATTACGATGTCATCGGCGAACCTCAACATTTTTATTCCTTCTCCATGGATTTTAATACCTGCTCCGAATTTTTCTTTTGTTTCCTTCACTGCTTGTTCAATATACAGATTGAATAACGTCGGGGATAGACTACAGCCCTGTCTCACTCCCTTCCCAACCACTGCCCCCCTTTCATGTCCCTCGACTCTTATAACTGCCATCTGGTTTCTGTACAAATTGTAAATAGCCTTTCGCTCCCTGTATTTTACCTCTGCCATCTTCAGAATTTGAAAGAGAGTATTCCAGTCAACATTGTCAAAAGCTTTCTCTAAGTCTACAAATGCTAGAAACGTAGGTTTGCCCTTCCTTAATCTAGCTTCTAACCTAAGTCGTAGGGTCAGTATTGCCTCACGTGTTCCAACATTTCTACGGAATCCAAACTGATCTTCCCCGAGGTCGGCTTCTAATAGCTTTTCCATTCGTCTGTAAAGAACTCGCGTTAGTATTTTGCAGCAGTGACTTTGATAGTTCGGTAATTTTCACATCTGTCAACACCTGCTTTCTTTGGGATTGGAATTATTATATTCTTCTTGAAGTCTGAGGGTATTTCGCCTGTCTCATACATCTTGCTCACCAGATGGTAGAGTTTTGTCAGGACTGGCTCACCCAAGGTCGTCAGTAGTTCCAATGGAATGTTGTCTACTCCGGGGGCCTTGTTTCGACTCAGGTCTTTCAGTGCTCTGTCAAACTCTTCACGCAGTAGCATATCTCCCATTTCATCTACATCCTCTTCCATTTCCATAATATTGTCCTCAAGTACATCGCCCTTGTATAGACCCTCTATATACTCCTTCCACCTTCTGCTTTCCCTTCATTGGTTAGAACTGGGTTTCCATCTGAGCTCTTAATATTCATACAAGTAGTCCTCTTTTCTCCAAAGGTCTCTAATTTTCCTGTAGGCAGTATCTATCTTACCCCTAGTCAAATAAGCCTCTACATCCTTACATTTGTCCTCTAGCCATCCCTGCTTAGCCATTTTGCACTTCCTGTCGATGTCATTTTTGAGACGTTTGTATTCCTTTTTGCCTGCTTTATTTACTGCATTTTTATATTTTCTCCTTTCATCAATTAAATTCAATATTTCTTTTGTTACCCAAGGATTTCTACTAGCCCTCGTCTTTTTACCTACTTGATCCTCTGCTGCCTTCACTACTTCATCCGTCAAAGCGACCCATTCTTCTTCTATTGTATTTCCTTCCTCCATTTCTGTCAATTGCTCCCTTATGCTCTACTTGAAACTCCATACAACCTCTGGTTCTTTTAGTTTATCCAGGTCCCATCTCCTTAAATTTCCACCTTTTTGAAGTTTCTTCACTTTTAATCTACAGGTCATAACCAACAGATTGTGATCAGAGTCCACATCTGCCCCTGGAAATGTCTTACAATTTAAAACCTGGTTCCTAAATCTCTGTCGTACCATTATATAATCTATCTGAAACCTGCCAGTATCTCCAGGCTTCTTCCATGTATACAGCCTTTTTTATGATTCTTGAACCAAGTGTTACCTATGATTAAGTTGTGCTCTGTGCAAAATTCTACCAGGTGGCTTCCTCTTTCATTTCTTTGCCCCAGTCCATATTCACCTATTACGTTTCCTTCTCTCCCTTTTCCTACTACCGAATTCCAGTCACCCATGACTATTAAATTTTCGTCACCCTTCACTATCTGAATAATTTCTTTTATATGATCATACATTTCTTCAATTTCTTCATCTGCAGAGCTAGTTGGCATATAAACTTGTACTACCGTAGTAGGTGTGGGCTTCGTATCTATCTTGGCCACAATAATGCGTTCACTATGTTGTTTGTAGTAGCTTACCCGCATTTCTATTTTCCTATTCATTATTAAACCTACTCCTGCATTACCCCTATTTGATTTTGTTTTTATAACCCTGTAGTCACCTGACCAGAAGTCTTGTTCCTCCTGCCACCGAACTTCACTAATTCCCACTATATCTAACTTTAACCTATCCATTTCCCTTTTTAAATTTTCTAACCAACCTGCCCGATTAAGGGATCTGACATTCCACGCTCCGACCCGTAGAACGCCAGTTTTCTTTCTCCTGATAACGACATCCTCTTGAGTAGTCCCCGCCCGGAGATCCGAATGGAGGACTATTTTACCTCCGGAATATTTTACCCAAGAGGATGCCATCATCATTTAATCATACAGTAAAGCTGCATGCCCTTGGGAAAAATTACGGCTGTAGTTTCCCCTTGCTTTCAGCCGTTCGCAGTACCAGCACAGCAAGGCTGTTTTGGTAATTGTTACATGGCCAGATCAGTCAATCATCCAGACTGTTGCCCCTGCAACTACTGAAAAGGCTGCTGCCCCTCTTCAGGAACCACATGATTGTCTGGCCTCTCAACAGATACCCCTCCGTTGTGGTTGCACCTACGGTACGGCTGTCTGTATCGCTGAGGCACGCAAGCCTTCCCACCAACGGCAAGGTCCATGGTTCATGGGGGGAGGTTCGTGGCTTTATTGTTCAGCTAATTCGACCTTTCCAGGTGTTGTAAGCTAACAAACACAGGTTCAATCGCTGTTTCCTCGCCTCCATGTGTCCTGCTGTCCTCACCCAGTTGAAGCGTTCGACATTCTTCAGTTCTTTATCCCAAACGTCGGGTCTGTTTTGTGGTGATCGTCCTCCTCTGGAGCTCCTCTCTGGTACAGATTTTGTCATCTTCCGTCACTTCTCTTTTCTGAGTGCGACATATGCTACCCATTTCCGTTTTAGAGTCTTTACCCGTTTCGCAACGCCTGTTGTTGCTCTTACGTCTTCACTTGTTTTCCTGTCTTCCCTAATGAGACCTAAGAATTACCTTTCCATAAGTCTCTGATACCCTTCCAACTTTCTTGTGAAAATGTTTAAAATAAAGGTTTCACAACCATATGTTAGTATGAAGGAAACATACTGTTCGAAAACAATATTTTAGTTTGTTGGCTTATTAGATTTAAAAACAGTTGCGTTTCATGAATTAGCTCTCCAGCTTAGCTTGATTGGGTCAAAAATTTTAGGTTTTTAAATCTCCTTGGTTAATTAACTGTCCCAGATAAAAATATTCGGTAAAACGTTTTAGACAGTAGTAGTTCGATGTTGTTTGTCTTTCTGCTAGCGACATGTTGTACGAAATGTTTCATTTGGACAGATGTATCTTGAGGCTTACTTTTTCGCAATTATATTACCTGATAAATCCATTGCAATGCATTGCAGGTATTTCGTATTGTTGGCTATGACAACTAAGATGATGATGGTGGCAATGTTTGGTTTGTGGAGCGCTCAACTGCGCGGTCATCAGCGCCCGTTCCAAATCTAATCTTTCCACAGTCCAATGCAGCCACTTTCTCGAATGATGATGATGAGGACAACATAAACACACCGTCCCCGGGCATAGAAAATCTCCAACCCGCCCGGGAATCGGACCTGGGACCCCGTAATCCAGAGGCAGCAACACTAGCCACTAGACCACGAATTGCAGACTATCACAACTAAGCTCACCGACCAAAAAAAAAGAAATCACTCCATAGGAAATGCATCACAAGCCCCCTTCAATACCTTTTAATTCCGCCCCTAGACATGATAAGTGCCTGGGCTTGGTTCGATGTGAGTCCACATTGTTCTGTTCTTACGTCGCATCCAGGTCATACCACTCATTGAGGGTTTGATCGCACAATTCCACCAAATTTCGGCGATGCTGAAGGCTTTTTACCTGCTATTCCAACATTCGCTTCACCATTCCATGAGGTCCAAGTCAAGTGAGTTTGCAGGCCAGTAGAAATGTAATAGGTTGGGGAAGTGCTCAAAAAAACAGTCATATATTCTTCTAGCCCAATTAACTTTGCTGTTGTCGTCCTTACGTGCTTGTGTGAGCAATGGCCTCTTGCGAGGTGACAGGCTACAAACGCTTATTACAAGTATATGCAGTTCCCGTTGCAATAAGTCTATCGCTAACCATCATTCACTGCCTGCAGAAATTCCTCGCGGGTTTGGAAGCGATTTTGACTGACAAGCCATGAAATGCGTGTCTGCTCCCTCTCAGTCAGCATCTTTTTTCCGACCACAATTCTGCCGTTGTGCTTCGTCGCCACATGTGTTATGTCACAGCTTGTAGAAACGTCTAACAGCCCGTCGCAAAACATCAACAAATCCACCAACTTTACACACTGTATGGCCGTGGGTACGGCTAAAGACTATTGTCCCTTTTTGCCTCTCTGCCTCGTTTTTCCATTTACCCACGTTTACGTACTATGTCCGGGTGGAACATAAATTTCGCACCGTTCTGTACTGGCCTATGCTCGCGTAGAGGTAATGCGCGCAAGCTTGAGAACGAGCCTGGATCGCTGCTCCATCTGTCATCTGTAAAGGCTTATATGACTAATAGCATTTACACACTGGGGTGACTCTTCATGGGGAACAACATGCTCTTCCAGTCTCCGGCCCATTCAGCGACTTCAGAACCGGTGCTTGCGTCTCATCCTGGGGGCACTGACATGAGTCCTGGATCAACACGCTGAGCTGAATCAACAGACTGTTCAAGAGTCGATCACACGCACCACACAGAAGTTGCTGGATAAGGTCGAATTTCTGCGTCCGCACTGGAAACTTCTGGAATACACGGGCTGTGTCACACCTCGGCGCTGGCACCGAATTAGGGTGCTACGTGCCATCATTGAAGTCCGTCGAACCACATCAACCACAGTAATCTACATATTATAAGGGCTTAAGGAACATGAGCCCACAGTCCTTACGAGGTATAAATAAAAATATCTATCTCTCCCATGCAAGTCCAGTCACGAAGTTGGTAGCACTTCAATTTCATAAAAAACGGGGAACTGATATATATATATATATATTCCTGGAAATTGAAATAAGAACACCGTGAATTCATTGTCCCAGGAAGGGGAAACTTTATTGACACTTTCCTGGGGTCAGATACATCACATGACCACACTGACAGAACCACAGGCACATAGACACAGGCAACAGAGCATGCACAATGTCGGCACTAGTACAGTGTATATCCACCTTTCACAGCAATGCAGGCTGCTATTCTCCCATGGAGACGATCGTAGAGATGCTGGATGTAGTCCTGTGGAACGGCTTGCCATGACATTTCCACCTGGCGCCTCAGTTGGACCAGCGTTCGTGCTGGACGTGCAGACCGCGTGAGACGACGCTTCATCCAGTCCCAAGCATGCTCAATGGGGGACAGATCCGGTGATCTTGCTGGCCAGAGTAGTTGACTTACACCTTCTAGAGCACGTTGGGTGGCACGGGATACATGCGAACGTGCATTGTCCTGTTGGAACAGCAAGTTCCCTTGCCGGTCTAGGAATGGTAGAACGATGGGTTCGATGACGGTTTGGATGTACCGTGCACTATTCAGTGTCCCCTCGACGATCACCAGAGGTGTACGGCCAGTGTAGGAGATCGCTCCCCACACCATGATGCCGGGTGTTGGCCCTATGTGCCTCGGTCGTATGCAGTCCTGATTGTGGCGCTCACCTGCACGGCGCCAAACACGCATACGACCATCATTGGCACCAAGGCAGAAGCGACTCTCATCGCTGAAGACGACACGTCTCCATTCGTCCCTCCATTCACGCCTGTCGCGACACCACTGGAGGCGGGCTGCACGATGTTGGGGCGTGAGCGGAAGACGGCCTAACGGTGTGCGTGACTGTAGCCCAGCTTCATGGAGACGGTTGCGAATGGTCCTCGCCGATGCCTCAAGAGCAACAGTGTCCCTAATTTTCTGGGAAATGGCGGTGCGGTCCCCTACGGCACTGCGTAGGATCCTATGGTCTTGGCGTGCATCCGTGCGTCGCTGCGGTCCGCTCCCAGGTCGACGGGCACGTGCACCTTCCGCCGACCACTGGCGACAACATCGATGTACTGTGGAGACCTCACGCCCCACGTGTTGAGCAATTCGGCGGTGCGTCCACCCGGCCTCCCGAATGCCCACCATACGCCCTCGCTCAAAGTCCGTCAACTGCACATACGGTTCACGTCCACGCTGTCGCTGCATGCTACCAGTGTTAAAGACTGCGATGGAGCTCCGTATGCCACGGCAAACTGGCTGACACTGACGGCGGCGGTGGACAAATGCTGCGCAGCTAGCGCCATTCGACGGCCAACACCGTGGTTCCTGGTGTGTCCGCTGTGCCGTGCGTGTGATCATTGCTTATACAGCCCTCTCGCAGTGTCCGGAGCAAGTATGGTGGGTCTGACACACCGGTGTCAATGTGTTCTTTTTTCCATTTCATATATATATATATATATAATTTTTATTTTTTGCTCCGGTGAGCTTATATGATCGGCAGATCTCAGTGAGTTTTTTCCTTATTTATTCTAATCCTCCTTTCTTTCCAAATAATTTTGGACGTAGCCATCTCTATGTCTGATGTCATTTTACTCCCCTTCCAACGAAAAATTCCCTTGTGTATTTTCCTATCCAGGCAGAAGCCATATTATATTTATGCACTTCGTTCCATACCTTGTGCGGTCAGGGTCTGTTTAACTGCAGCGTAAACGACAAAATCAAGAGCCTTTTTGAAGTCAAAAGCTATGCATAGTGGCATTTCGCATTCATCGGCTCGACTAATTACTTCTCGCGTGATGTGTATTCCGTCAGTTATACTATGAACATTACGGTATCCAGTTTGTTCTATGGGTTGCACATTTCCCCACAACAGCACTGAAAGGATTTGTCAAGACTTTAGCAAAAACTTGTTAGAGAACAGGAAGTAAACGGATGGTGCGCTAATTCTTCAGATACTGAATACTTCCTTCTCGGTACAGAAACACAACATTTGCTATGTTAAAAGAGGCGGGGATGCTGCATTTTTGTACATAAATAGTAAAGACCTTAAGCAGATATTTTTCTGTTTCTTCACTGGTAAGCTTAAGTATTTCAATCAGACCATTATGACCCCCTTGCTTTGCCATTCTGTATTTCGTTTATAGCTTTTCTTATCTGTTTTGGAAGGATTGCTGGGACTTCATCATTTTCATTTGCCTATTAGCGGTTCAGGCTAAATTGTATCGCCCAAAATAAAATTTAGTGAAATACAGTGTCAATTAAAAATAGCTCACTTCATGTCACTATAGTATGTGCACTATTAATTAAAAGAGACCATAAAATAAAAAATAAATATTGACATCAGGAATGGTTTTAACAACGAGTGGGATAGGCATACCTAGCTCCGTTACAACCACTTACTATGTACGGGTTGTATAGTAATGGTGAGAGAATCACGAATTAGGTACTTCTGCATCAGGGTAATGGTGAATTAACCGTTTACCATTCACATAGACACATTTCGGTCTTTTATCTAGTATTGGCCTTAGGAAGTGGACGACGTTTGCTGAGACTCCATAGGCGGAAAGATGAGATAGTCCTATGAGCCATTATACAACAGCGTAATACATTGAGCTGGACATCCTTCAGATGTCATCCGTCACATTGATGTTACGGGAACAGTGCTAATGACAATGAACTCCAGGATAGCGCGGCGCGCGGGGTTAGCCGATCGGTCTAGGGCGGTGCACTCATGGACTGTGCGGCTGGTCCCAGCGGAGGTTCGAGTCCTCCCTCGGGCGTGGGTGTGTATGTTTGTCCTTGGGATAATTTAGGTTAAGCTGTGTGTAAGCTTAGGGACTGATGACCTTAGCAGGTAAGTTCCATAAGATTTCACACACATTTGAACATTTGATAGCGCGGCCAGAAGAGAGACAGCAAAATATGAGACCGGCGATGCAGTTACGCTCGCAGTCTCATTTTTAATGTGCCTGCATGACTAATACTGGGGCACTGTGTCATACTGAACGAGTTCCTCGCCAAACTGGCCGTCGTCACGGACACCTTGCGCCAAGGTCCTGGCAGCGAAACCCTGCCGCGGTCGGGCAGCTATATAACGGATAGCGGCCGGCACAGCTCCACAGTCAACCACCTGTACATCAAGCAACATGGTCGCCCTCAAGGTACGGGTCTATGTTAGCTAGTATTCTCTAGAAGCAATGCCGTCTGTAAATACTCCCGTTTCTGACCATCTGAAGCTGAGACATATAGCGCAGCAGTTGATCCACAACCATTACGTAACGCTTATTCAAACATAATTTGGCGCAGCACCAACAGTCCTTGATTTTAACTACGTCTTCGGAAGCCTAACAGTAATAAATAAGACACAGAGACCGTTTCAGTCTACTGAAGATATATTCTCAACATACCTATATAGGTTTAGGCTACGCAGTTGCTATAAATTTCGAATAAACTCAATTTTGGTATTAGGCCCGGTAATTACGAAAACTTGAAACAACTAAACTATCGAGGTTTCGAGCAACTTACCAGCGGTCCTCTTCAGGGCGGCTAACAACTGGATTTTAGTGAACTTCTTCCCTTATCTACTGACAACTTCGGTTGTCTGAGCGCCATTGGACAGTCTACGCTCCTCTGGCAGGTTACTGGTAGCAATGGCTAATCTGCAGCTTGAATAATGGTGAGTGTTTTCCTGCAGCGACATCCCACAGCATTCCTCTTGTGGCCGATTTTTTATAATGTTGAACGTGAGTGACGTGTAGGTGCTGGCTGGAGAATAACACACGCGGTCCTTATGGACTGGTGTAGCTGGCAGCCGAAGGGTAACTTGTATGTGTTCATGCTGTTAGGACGTCATCAGAGACGCTGCCGAAATAATTAAACGCCCTAACAGCAAGAACGGGGATAACGGCTACAAGTTTCCGAGCTGGCCGCATGAGTTCGCTAGCCAGCAGCTCAGTATAAACATGCGGCCACGAGAGATCTGCCGTGCAGCATCGACGTCTTGCTGCGGGAAAATACCCCTGCGTACAAGCTGCCCATCCGCTATTGCGTACCAGCCACGTGTCACAGGAGCACAGCCAATAACCTACCGTTTAGCTACTCCTCCATAGCAAGCTTTTCCTCGAATTGTCCAGTGGCATCCCAGAGCGTGACGTCGGTAGCCATCTTACAACTCAAACAGACATTCACTACAATCGACCAGCTGGTTGCCCTGAAGAGATCGCTGCAAAGGAGATCGCAATGTCAGCAGCATTTTCGTTGTTTTTACAACATCGGTCGCTGTCCCGTGGGCAGTACGTTGAAATACTCGCTCCACCAGTTAGGCCACCGCCGGTTCAATGAGCCCTCTGCCTGACACTTAAGTGTGATTTGCGGAGTATCCATATGAAGTAGATGTAGATGTTTCCCACAGCAGCCACCGCGGCACGAGGTCGCAGCCACGAACGATTACGCTGCTGCCAATAAGATGCAAGCATCCAGTCTCCGAAGCTCCAGCGACGGGTGTACTTATGTTCGAATACACAAGCAATGAGCTCATTTTGCGTGTTTGCCAGTTGAATAACATTTACAGACTTTCATAGTGGCTAGGGCTCGCGATCTACTGAATAGTTATTGTACTCAAGAGTGACTGATTTGTAAATCTGCGCCGCGTGGGATTAGCCGAGCGGTCTAGGCGCTGCAGTCATAGACTGCCTCCCTCGGGCATGGGTGTGTGTGTTTGTCTTTAGGATAATTTAGGTTAAATAGTGTGTAAGCTTAGGGACTGATGAGATTAGCAGTTAAGTCCCATAAGAATTCACACACATTTGGACATTAGTTTTTGGAAATCTACGATATTTGTATATCCAACGTTCAAAATTACTGGTAGCAACAGACGCTGCAAGTACAGCAACAAAGTTATGTATTATTTATTATTATTTGATATGAGATGTAGTATAAATTATTATCTGAGGTCTCTGTACATCAACAGCATCTGTTCCTCTCTCCTGTATCCACTAAAGAACGACATAGCATGCAAGAAAGTTGCAACTGCTTGAACGTTTCATAGGGACGCGGCCTAATAACCAAACTTATTTTATTCAGACTGACACTGGTCGTGGAAGTCTACAAATATGCACTACAATTTTGTTCACACGACGACCTGCTTTGTGCTATGTATTCCTTTTCTGTAACTATCCTCCTAATACACTGACATTGCGATTTATTAAAGAGAAGAAAGTTAACATACGTTTACATAAAAGTAGCGTGTATTTTCTGCACTGCTTAATACAGAACTACCCAGTCTCTTCTTCCTCCTACAACAACCACCTCCATTGTTATTATTTTAGTTTCATGAAATAATTCCACTAAGTCAAAATACAGAAAATAATTCAAAAGAATGGAAAATATTAGTTCATTTTATTGTTGTTCTACTCATCAGTTACTTTTGTACACTACATGATACTAACGGAGCAGGAGACGTAGAAATTATTCAGCATTGCTATCATGGCACTTAAAATATCACCTGTGACGTTCGTACTGACAGGAATATCTGGCTACATGAGGCACTATGAATGACATTTTTAAAGGTCAGCATGGATCAATATTTAAGTATGGTGCAGTGTGCTAACTCTACAGTTTATTTCAGTCCATCGATACATAAATTGTTTAATGGTTATACTGGTTACAGCTGACGGTGTCAAACCCCACAAGGTGGCAAGATTCACATTTGGTTCCTATTATAGGATTTTTGTGTATTCTGTTCCGCACAGCTTAAGTATAGTTGAGCAACAGCATCATGGAACCACCAAAATCTGTTGTGAATAACACTTACTCAGACGAAACAGGTTTCAAGGAAGTGACCATCTTCAAGTGCTGGCATCCTTAAATTTGTTGCTATTTTGATCCATGATTTCAATATGGTCGCTTGACCAAACTAGTTATGTGTGGATAAATATTATTTACAGACGTTTTTGGTACTTCCAATACTCCTTTCTTAAAATGAAATGTAAAAACTACGTGACTAGTGTCGGGAGACACATAAGTCATCGACTGTATTGTCCTCTTCCTACGGCGTATTTGTACATCAGTATGCAGGTGGATGCGGCTATTGCACCGGATTCATGATCGTTAATGGCTATCCTCCAAGGCAGGAAAAAAGAAAATGGGGTTTAAAGTCTGAACACAATTAGGTCATTAGAAATAGACTGCAAACTCTGAATGTGGGAATGGGGTAAATCATCCATGTCGTGTTCAAAGTAATTATCTCAGCATTTGTCTCAATTCTTACTGGTAATTGAGCTAGAGATCTTAACTGATCACTCAGGAGTTTATACAGATTGGATAAAATACAAGTGGGCCGGAAAATATTTCATCCGTCTTACGTTAAGCAATACAAATTACATCGCCGGCCACGGATGCAGATCATGTAAGATGGGTCTTTTATTTTCAGGGGCAGGAAATAATTTCTGGCCCGTTTTTATTTTACCCACACTGTACAACGATAATTTACTAATGATAATGAAATCCACGAAACATCTTAACTTCGATGTTAAAGACAAAATATGAACATTCGATGTAGGAAGAAAGAAAAGAGAAACATGATGGTTAACATTGGCAATAAGTTTTTCGTCATTCATTTAAACGAATCTTTCACTGAAAAAATTCTCAAAACGACAAAATGCAACACATTTACGACTTTCAATAGTTGGCCAAGGAGTGTGGTGGTATCGGAAGTGAAGAAGCAATACTTTTTACCGAAGTCAGAAATGTGGTTAGATGTCGGTTAATTCCTTTCATTTTTCATCCAGTTCATGCTTTTTTGGGGTCAAGTAATGTGGGAAAGACCTTTATACATTACAATGAAACAGAGAAACAAATTGGTTGATGGAGTGAGCATCATAAAATAGAACAAGTAAAGAATCATTTGCAAACAGGAACAGATATGGATCTTCCATCGCAGACACCTTGCTAGATGTTAAAGAAGATTCTTTGAAAGTGTTAAAAGTACTTCATCGGTACCACCTACCATAAGGTAAAAGCTGCTCTTAAAAACACACCTCAAAAAAAAGTTTTGCATCAACCCGGTGCCCACAACTGCTGAAGATAAATGTTGACTGTGGATATTGTATCACAGGCAGAGTCCATTTGACTGTTCAGAGATGTCACTAAACTCGCCCAAAGATGTAAACAACCATGTATGAGCAGCGCCTATTTGACGGAGGGGGTACGACAGCCGATCATTTCCAGTCAGTCCACCAGGAAGGAGGTACACGGCTCGTGTTGTCTGTAGTTCAACCGTGCCTAGACGGTCGATACCGCGGCCACATTGTTACTTTGTGCCAGGAAGGGCTCTCAACAAGGGAAGTGTCCAGGCGTCTCGGAGTGAACCAAAGCGATGTTGTTCGGACATGGAGGAGATACAGAGAGATGACTGTTGGTAACATGCCTCGCTCAGGCATTCATGGACGAAAATTCGCGCCCCCATCGTGCACATCTTGTGAATGACTTCTTTCACAATAACGACATCGCTCGACTAGACTGGCCAGCATGTTCTACAGACGCGAGCCACCAAGTACGAGTACTCTAAGGGATCTACGCTGAATCGCCGTTTAGGAGTGGGACAATCTGGACCAACAGTGGCTTGATGAACTTGTGGATAGTACTCCACGACGAATACAGGCATGCATCAGTGTAAGAGGACATGCTACTAGGTGTTAAGAGGTACCGGTGTGAACAGCGATCTCGATCACCACCTCTCAAGGTCTCTCTTTATGGTGGTACAACATGCAATGTGTGGTTTTCATGAGCAATAAAAAGGCCGGGAATGATGTTTATATTGATCTCTATTGCAATTTTCTGTACAAGTTCCGGAACTCTCGGAACCGAGATGATGCAAAACTGTTTTGATGTGTGTATCTGGAGTCTACAAAGTCTTTTCTCAAAAGCAGGATATGCTCTATTAATAACACTATAGATTGAGGAACAACTTCTGCCAAAAATATTATTTTTACAGTCGGTAGACATAAAGATATTGGACATATTTATTGATTAATAACGTTGAGTTTTTACGCCATTTAACGAATTCATCATTTGTCATGGATGTTAAAAATATTGATAATCTGGCGTCGATTATTATCAGCCAAGGATGTTTAGACGTAGAAAATAAAATCCAAATCAGCACCGATGATTTGCCAACATTTCACATCTTTAGTTTGAATTGTCACTCTCATAAATATTAATTCTGCTCCTTCGTTCATGTTCATTTAAGTTCTCGCATGAAGGAAAAAGCCTTGGCAGAAGAATACGCAGTGTCAATGTATTTTGGGTATTTTCTGAAGGCCGAACATGTGGCTTATTCTCACCTTACTAAGAAACAAGAAGCCTTAAAGTGAGGTGTGGGTCACTGTATTTTATGCCGTCTTTCGACAGCTGTTCACCTTCGCCGCCGTGCTGGCCGTGGCCCGCGCCGGCTACCTGTCCGCCCCCGCTGTCTCCTACGCCGCCCCCGCCGTAGCCTACGCCGCCCCCGCCGTCGCCTACGCCGCCCCCGCGGCCGTCGCCCCCGCGGCCATCACCTCCCAGAGCTCCAACATCCTGAGGAGCTTCGGCAACCTGGGACAGGTGTCCACCTACACCAAGACTGTCGACACGCCCTACTCCAGCGTCACCAAGTCCGACGTCCGCGTCAGCAACGACGCCGTCGCCCACGTCGCCGCCCCCGCACTGGCCTACGCCGCCCCCGCCTACTACCACTAACCACTGAGGCTGCACTTCAACCTCAGCTCTTCTGCTGATTATTTATTTTCCTTCGAGCTCTGTCATCTTCTGTAAATAAAAACTTTCTGCGACATTATTACACGACTTTCTTATTGACATCAGACTGTAAGAAGGTCATCAACTAACATACAGAACTACAGTACTCAATCATTCCGTTCTTTGACTCTCGTAAACAATTCTGTATAGGTATGGATATTCTAGATTAAATCAGTGTGATGTTAAGGAGATCGGGCTGAAAATATAAAGCATTTCTGCTACGACAGAATGTTGTACCTGACATTCCCATCAGAAAATGCATGTTATAGAAGATCTAGAGGGGTCCAAAAATAACACTCACTAAAAACATGACAGATGAGATCCTGAAATGTTTGTATTATCTTAAAGTAGCGTAGAGAGTGCCAGGGATATAATAAGCGACGTGGGGTGCCAATGATTAAAACAAAGGCTTTCACGTTGCAGCGAAATATTACAATGATTGATTTGAAATGATTAATGGTAGTGCCACACCAAAATCACAATAATAATCCGTGGTAGTTGCTACATATTTTTTTACAATCAAAAGCATTATAAAATCACAAACATAATATTACAGGAGACTGCCTTACAAGGCCAGATCACTTGGACAAATAACAAATAAATTTCTTTAACCGGAACAAGACCCATAAAACTTGAAATCCGAATATGTCTACGTAAATATACTCAGATAAAGCTTTTATCAAATAGGACAAATGTACATACAATTCCCATCACAACTCATTACTTCCAATCAGCTGAGCAACAGTTTAAGGGTAAGAACACAGATCTTTTAAGGTTTGGCTAGCCAACTTTCCTAAACAAAACTATATACAAATGACTAAAACAATTAGAGAGGTGCTTTATTTTTAACCAAACAAATCTTCAAATTTACTTACTCAGTTGTTTAATCAACAATATTCGTAGAATTATTACAACTAGAACATGACCATATGACAATATCACTAAAACGAGATTCCTTCAATATTGCGCGTGAATTAGCGATAGATGCGAGCAGACCAAGGATTCAAATCAATACGAGAGATCCACGAGACAGGAAATGACATAGAAGTGTACTCAACTTGGCACTGCAATTGAACTTCAGATGCCACAATTTTCCACTGGAAAGATGGAATCATGCAACTGTCACAACTTGCTCGCGTCGACCGCTGTCAATTATCTGTAACACAACACACATGAACGGCAGACAATATTCTGAGACATAAACTACACAATCTTACCTAGAGAACAGGTGATCAATACAACTGAATAGGAACAAATTAGCCTCCGTGAGTTACTTGGCCAGTGCCAGCCCTTAAACTTTGATTAGTAAGTTCGCGAAAAATCATGCCCTAAAGTTAAGATGACAAGAATGGTCTCGGCGCACATTTACACGCCACACTACCAAACGAACTACAGAGTAGAATAGAGGACGTATCTCGGTGTTTGTTGAAACGCCAAAGCCGGACTTACCTCTTGTCGCACATCTAGCTACATCTTTAACCACGCTTCCTGTCGGTTGGTTGGGCGTAGCCACATTTCCTGAACTGCCGTCAAGATAGTTAGTCACGACACTGAAGTAAGTGATAAAAAACTGAAACAATTCCAAATGATTTTTAGCACACTGGCATATTCAATTAAGCCGCACGCAACCCACCGAAGCAACTCGGCGACTCCAATTCAATCGGCCGGCGTAGATTATAATAGACTCGAAAGAGCTTGTGCTTCCGACCTGTAGGAAAACCAAATCACCATGGGCGGTGGATCTGCGCTCACGACTCAACACGCCGTAGCCGCTGGCCCCTCTCCTTCGTTGTCCGACTCATCCTCTTGCCGTCCTGCCTACGTACACAGTCCCACGTGAATCTCGCTCACCGCCGATCCCGACGAACCTCCCCGGCAGAGCGCACGCGCTGCCGTTAAATCCACGCCGCCAAAGATGAGCAGAAAACAAATAAGCATCGAAGTCGACTCAAAGATCAAAATGACGATCGGCGGAAAGTGGCGCCAGAAACGCACCAGCTAAGATTTTCCTCAATCGAAAACCACAATAAAAAAAGATTTTCATTACCTGCATATCTGCAAACATGTCTGTGCTTACATTGAAACGGAGCATGGAATGAAAAAGTAAGCTTTCTGAAACTAAATATTAATTTTGCTGTTAAATAAGAACAAAAGCAGTAACCAAAACAACGGCATACTAATAAAAGTGCACGTGTGTATAATTACAATCTATTGCAGCGTAACATACAGTTTCGTGTTGCTCTGTTCCACGCATTACAATGTGCTTGAATCCTCAAGGTAGTCGAAACATTGCAGCTTAGTCTTATCCATCTCTTCATAGGCGGCCCTGTTTAGGTCAGCCAATGTAGGAAAACGGTTCTTGCAGCAAGTTACAGCTGGTGTTAAAAATGCTCAATCGGCTTAATATTCGCACAGAAGGTACATTTTCTCAGTATTATTACAATCTTTTCATTGGCTAACAATACGAGCCCCTGACTACCAATACATTCTGTGAAAAACGCACATCAATAGCTCTCCCCATTTGTGCAAAATTTTATGTGATTCGCCCTGTACATGGTATTCAGCGTCGTCAGAAACAGTCTGAAGAACGTGTGTAAGGGTGTTTCAGGATAAACTGTGCTGAGAAATAATTGTTAGATAAAAATTTCTCTATGTTGTGCCGTTTTCTATTTAATTAGCATTAAAGTTAGCAAATCAGTCCGTTGCAGGCGCATATTTGAGAGGCCATTCAGAGACATGTTCTTCGTTTCGTTTCCTAAAACCGATCGAGAGAGCGGTACAAAAATTGGACATTATGGCGGTAGTAAGGATCGAACCCGATCCAAAGACAGAGCAATCTCGTTTCTAATCGTCTACAGTAAGAGAACAATTGATACTAAATATATGTGGTTGGCGGCCTGAATTTGCTCGCATAATGACCTTATCGGCTAACTTCAGTGCTAGTTAAATCGGAAACGGCGCAACGCGTTGTATTTTTTTCTTAGCAATTACACAATATACCCTGCAACGCCATTACAGGCCTTTCAGACTGTTTCTGACAATACGCACAATTTGTGGCGATTAGTTCGAGGAACATTCTGGGCAGTTAGAGCGAATGAATCGGCCACTCAGATCGCCCGACATGAGTCCAATATAACATTTATGGGACTCAATCGAGAGTTCAGTTCGTGCAAAAAAATCCTGCACCGGCAACACTTTCCCAATTACGGACGGCCTTAGAGATAGCATGGCTCAGTATTTCTGCAAGAGACTTCCAACGACTTGTGGAACCTTTGCCACGTGGAGATGCCACACTATTCCGTGCCCCGACAAAAGAGACACGACAGCGGGAGGTAACCCATCACTTTTGTTGTCACATCAGCGTACACTCAACCGCACCTCTCCCCTCTTCCCCTCTCCCCCAATTCCCCCCCCCCCCCCACCACCACCACCACCACCACCACCACCACCACCCACTGCGTCCCCCACAGTTTTAATCACGAGATAATGGTTACGAACACAACGAATTAAGTTAGACATTTCCACTTCCTTTTATTTCGGCATAGCTTTTATACCAGACGACTACGTTGCAATGCCTTTCTCAGGTTGCCCCCGCTAGATATGAGGATCCTGAGATTCTTCGTTACAATGCCAACAGCATTTACACCATAGATCTTATGCTACCAAAGCTTATCGAGCGCAGTCATAAGACAAATGAGTGGAGTGCTTTAGTCATTCAGGTCCCCTTTTTATTCGAAATGTCATAACATTCTCGCACAGTTCAGTAAGGTTATACTTAGCAGAGTGATAGGACTTCATCGCAATTTATTCTGGATTCATGCCACATCGAGACGTGCCTTTTATAAACGCAGAAACTGCTATCATTAAATATAATCCTTTTACTAGTCTGGCAAAGGCCTTGCCGCAGTGGGTACACCGGTTCCCGTCAGATCACCGATGTTAACCGCTGTTGGGCGTGGCCGGCACCTGGGTGGGTGACCACCCGGGCCGCCATGCGCTGTTGCCATTTTTTGGGGCGCACTCAGCCTCGTGATGCCAACTGACGAGCTATTAGACCGAATAGTAGCGGCTCCGGTCACAGAAAACCATCATAACGACCGGGAGAGCAGTGTGCTGACCACACGCCCCTCCTATCCGCATCCTCAGGATGACGCGGCGGTCGGATGGTCCCGATGGGCCACTTCTGGCCTGGAGACGGAGTGCTTTTACCAGTCTGGGATTACCTGTTTTACACTTGAAATGTAAATAGTTGTCGATAAATAAGTGAATTTCGGATTCTGGGGACTTGATGAAGTAATCAGTTACACCCTTTCAACAATATTTAAAATCTTTCAGTCAATGAGTTGAAAAATATTGAAACTGTAAAATACGATAATAATATATTGTATAATATGCGTTTTTTCTCAATACTCTAAAGTGGACTATGAAATAGATAGAAATATTTCAATTACTCTACTACTGCAGAAAGTAGGCATTTTGGCATAGAAGTAGGTGACCTTGTTCTCCCACTCGTTACACAAGACAGTCCACATAACGTTTATTATGTGCTATGACTGATTTTGCACGAATTAAGCCATGTCCAGTTTTAACACTAAAACAGAGGACTGTTGCCCGTTATCAACTGGTGTGCATCGTTGTTTATATAACAATAGTATTGGTGTCTTAAGAGACAAGACAGCTCTAAAAGACATGGTATTCACTCTCCACAGAGTTTAAGCATTTGTCCTCACTAAAATAAAACCTCCGTTTAAGTACATACTAGCAATTTGATGTTCATGTTAATTAATAGTTAATATTACATAATGAAGAAAGCAGTTGGTTAAAATTGTAAAATGAAACTCCCACGGCCGAGATCACACACTTATAATCCGGGTTTACATGCTGTTGTCGAAAGAATTTAATGGAGAAAAGCAACGTTCCAACCCCGTGTGCGATGCACGGCCGCGCGGGATTAGCCACCCGGTTTCAGGCGCTGCACTGATGGACTGTGCGGCTGGTCCCGGCGGAGGTTCGAGTCCTCCCTCGGGCATGGGTGTGTGAGTGTTTGTCCTTAGGATAATCTAAGTTGAACAGTGTGTAAGCTTAGGGAATGATGACCCTAGCAGATAATTACTCTAAGATTTCACACACATATGAACACTTTTTTTGCGGAGTACGTCTTCAGAGGCAGTTGTAGTTTGTATGAAGTGCCACTAGCACTTTGGCTCGCTTCTGACTGAGGGCGATTACCGTGTCCCCATGGTCCCGCGCCTGTTTCTAAAACTCAAAGGCAGTTGGCCTTTATCGGTTGCCATCATCCATTACCATTATCTAGATACCGTTCACTTTCACAAGCTACTCTTTCAGATTAAAATTGTCTCCGTATAGCCTTCCGTAATATCCGGTCTCGTTATCCGGGACCTGAGTCTCATAACATCGCACTCTCCTAGCTGCAAAATGTGTTCCGCAATAGCTCATCTGTTTTTCCTCTTCCACATCTGTCCTTTTGTTCTTTTACCTGCCGTTTCACCGTTCTTCTAGTAGTATCCAAGTACATTTGTGGCAGGGAAGGCGAATAGTCGACTTTAGTTTATTGTGAGAATTTTTGGAATTGTGGTTCATCTGTAAAGGAGACAGCATACAGGACGCCAGGGCGACTTCTTCTTGAGTACTGCTTGATTGTTTGGTATCTGCACTAGGTAACATTAAAGGAAAACATCGAAGTAATTCAGAGGCTGGCTGCCAGATTTGTTACCTGTAGGTTCGAAACACGTATGTTTCGGGAACGCAAACGGTAATCCCTGGAGGGATGGCGACGTTCTTTTCATTTGAAGCTGACTGCCCAACGATCCAACTTCCGCCAACATACACATCGCGTGAGGACAACGGAGGTAAGATACGAGAAATTGGGTTTCATACAGAGGCATATAGATAATCGTTTCTCCCTTGTTCTGTCTGCGAGTAGAACAGGAGAGGAAGCCGCTAGTGGTGGTACAGGGTACCCTCCGCCCCGCACCGTACGGTGGCCTGCGGTGTATGAAATCAGATATAGATGTAATCCTGTAAATTATTTCATTTCAGCGTGCATCCTTGCAGGGCCCTGGGTATTGCCATTCTTTTTTATGTTCTTGTGAACTACGATGATATTCCGTTTCCTCAAGATCCTTCCAATGTGGCCATTAACGTCCTGAATGGATGGAAGCAAAATGTGGCTGTATATCACTACGACATTTACGAGGCGATCTAAATTTTCAGAGAATGAAGAACCATTTTCCAAATCTGCATAAAGCAGTTCAGGTTCAAAGACTTTTATCGCCGGAGCAGCTAATATTTTTGTAATAGCTCACTTTTGCCTTGGATAATGATATGAATCTCGATCTAGGCAATTGTGTGTGTTCATGGGTTCTTGGTATACTTCGTTGTCCAAGTTACCAACTTCTTTTTTGTTCACCAGCACATACAGAAAATATCTGACATGAACGAATTAATTTTATTCGAATTTTCATGGAAAAAGGCTCGTTACTATTTGCCTTTTCTCGACAAAACAAACGCTTCGTGCACGTAACATACCCAGGCGTTCGGTTTTTTGGAAACAATTCTCAGTGGCTATTACAATTTTTCGTGTTTCAGACGCTCTCCATTAGCCTGCCGTGCATCTACTGATAAAACTGTTCACTGTATTGAAAGTACTGACACACAAAAAAATTGATTCAGTTTGCGGCGGGGCGGGTTGTTCTCTATTTAAACAATCTCCACCTACCTGCATAGGCTTCAAGTTGTCTGCTCCTACACTCTGCAATGGTAGATATACTTTTCCTTCCTTTCTCCATATTCATTGTACCTCACGATATCCTCTCTTTTCCTGCAGCAACGTACAGTTACCTCACATAGCTCACCTGCCGGATGTCGCTTTCTTCCTGCAAATGGCACTGTCAGACGCTTTCCACATACTGTAACAGCCTCGTTATTCAGAAAATTGAAATTCCCTCTGTATTTCTTCAGAAAATCAGCTCCAGCCAACATCTCCAAAACTAGCATGACCTCGTGAGGTACTGCTTTCTTACTTTTACCGATGGTTACTACGATGTTTATTCTGGAGACGGTCATAATAACTATTTTTATACGTTTGCGAATAGCATCGGTAAACCTTTTTGACACTGCATATAAATCTGAACTACTATCAAGTAAGCAACGTACTTTTTCACCAAAAACCATCGGGTGTACTGATGGTTTTTCAACGGTTTCAGAATCTGGTTCCTCCAATAAATCACGCACTACCTTGCGGCTGTCGAACCCTATAACTTCTGCGGACATAACACACATATTTATGAGGTCTCCTTCCTCTTTAATTGTGGCAGCTTTAATTAATTTGTCTACCAATGACAAGTCACAACATTTCTCCAAAAATTCACCTTCTCTAATATTCTCAGATTCTGCAACTCTCCTTATACGTTGTCACAATTTTCAAAATAACCCACAGGTCCATCTACTGCTGTAGATGAATCACTATCTGATAAGTTCTCTTGCGCTCTACCTCCACCTTCTCCTACATCTCAAACTGCTCCATCACTATCAGACAGAATCTCCTCCATTCTACCTAAAACTTCATTTGCTGGTATACCTTCCTCCTCTGCTACACAGTCCCCATGCACACGGCTTTCTTCCACGTTCCCTATAGGATCCTTTTTCTTATTACAGTGCTCAACTGGACTAATATCTTGCTCCACAATCTCATCAGGTAGCACCTGTTCCTTCCTAAACTGGTTCCTAGATTCGTGGTTTTCGTCTCATCTTTCACAAAATTCTGCTACTGTTCCTTAAGAAGGGAAATATTCTCACTTCTTCTGCTTCCTCAGATATGTTTACTGTGCCTGTACCGCTGCTGTGATGTTGTGTTGATTGCTGACTTACAAAGCGCTCTGCTAGCGAATTTAATCTATGTTTTGGCAGCCTGAAAACGCTAGCACCCTTACATACTGCTATTATTTTTCCTCACAGACTACTCTGGCATTAGCCGTAGCGTTCCGTTCATTCGGCTGTCTGGAATGCTGTTCCACTTTCTCAGCTGACTGCTGATTTTGCTAACTGTCATTCCTGTTCCTGTCGTAATTTCCATATCCATTAAAGCCCCCTCCTCCTCTGGACCTTCCTCTGTGACAATTTGCTCTCTGCACACCTATTCTGTTTACTTGCACTTCAAAAATCGCTCTAAGCACTATGGGACTTAACATCTGACGTCATCAGTCCCCTTGACTTAGAACTACTTAAACCTAACTAACCTAAGGACATCACACACATCCATTCCGGAGGCAGGATTCGAACCTGCGACATTAGTGGTCGCGCGGTTCCAGACTGAAGCGCCTAGAACCGCTCCGCCACACAGGCCGGCCCCAGTTTCTGGGACTCCACAGCTCCGTCCACGGCTGCCAACTGCTGCTGCTGCTGCTGCCGCTCTGCTACGGACGCTTCCCCCCAGCCGTTTCCGTCGGCGTTCCTGTAGTTCGATGACTTTTCTACCTGGTGTGTGCCGAATCTCCGCTAATACTGTTCACAGTTCTGCACTGGGTATAAGTCGTCCTCCGATGCTTTGGTTACAAATTTTATCTGCACATGCGTGCTTCTTCCTAACACGTGTTTTACACCGCTTCTTTTAAAGTTCATTGAACATTACTCTTCCCGGAGCGCTAAATGCACCAAATGCCACGGGGTTCCTTGTTCTCTCACTATCCTTTAAACAATGACTCCACCTACCTGGATAGGCTTCAGGTTGTATGCTAATTCACTCTGCGGTGATTGAAACTGGTTTAGCTGATAAAAGCAGGGTTGACGAAAAGTCGGCTATATACCTACCACACAAAGACCACATAACTCCACTCCATTGGCAGCATCTGAAAGTCAGTTAAACTATACGGCGTTCGGGATTCTTTCCTGAGTCTTTTGACAATTGTGGCTCAAAAATGGTTCAAATGGCTCTGAGCACTATGGGACTTAACATCTGTGGTCATCAGTCCCCTAGAACTTAGAACTACTTAAACGTAACTAACCTAAGGACATCGCACACATCCACGCCCGAGGCAGGATTCGAACTTGCGACCGTAGCAGTCGCGCGGTTCCGGACTGAGCGCCTAGATCATCTCGAGCACTTCTACACTCGCTGAATTTCGTATATCAGCTAATCGGATTCCAATACGTGATTTAGACTAGAAATTTTGTAATTCCAAAACTAGGTAAAATTTAATGAATACAAAATACGATACCTTTCCACAAAATAAATTACTAATAAATTTTATGCGTAACAGCCCTTCCGGCTGCCTTTTACAAAATCAAGCTCACTCGAACATACGTCTCAAATGCCCCAACTACACAACAGCTTTCTCGCGCTTACATTTACACAGTTTTAATAAAATATCACATTCTCAGTATCTCATTAAGCGGATCTGTAGAGAACAGTGACGTCACATCGAAGCTGACTAATATGTCCTCCAGTTGGATAAGTTTACCGATGAACTGTACCGAATTCCAAATGTACGAGTGCGATCACCCTGCTTGCAGCAGCAATAATGCTGTCAGGAAGTTTCAAAATAAATAGGTACATGTACCAATGACGCTTACTATAGGTCTTATCAGAGCCTCTTCTTTCTTAATTTTTGGGGACCTCTGTAGCCTCTAGGGTAGCCCCATGGAATTAAGTAGACCTCTATGAATAACGCGGTAACGGCTGTGCCGCAGTGTGTACACCGGTTCCCGTCAGATCATCGAAGTTAAGCGCTGTCAAGCGTGGCCGGCACTTGGATGGGCGACCATCCGGGCCGCCAAGCGCTGTTGCCACTTTTCAGGATGCACTCAGCCTCGTGATGCCAATTGAGGAGCTACTAGACCAAATAGTAGCGGCTCCCGTCGAAGAAAACCATTGTAACGACCGGTAGAGCGGTGTGCTGACCACACGCCCCTACTATCCGCATCCTCATCTGAGGATGACACGGCGGTCGGACGGTACTGATGGGCCACTTGTGGCCTGAAGACGGAGTGTTTTATCAATGCTCAGTTCGAATAAGGAGTTCCATTGTCGTCCGTATAATAATTATCCGAGTTTCAGTAGTAGACTACTTCCTCAATTTCGTATATACCTGCGGATCTAATAAGTTGGTAGTCATACTGATATAGTCGATTATTTTCATGACTACCGTTCCATTGCCCTTTTCAGCAGGGAGGACAATAATGTAGTCCTCCTCCAGGAGTTGTATAGCATACCTCTACCTATAGTTAGGTTACTTTTTGGTAATGTCGCCCGAGGTAAACCGCTTTGTGCTTCAGATGTTCTTCAGCTATACCACACTATGGAAACCTCCTTCCACACAGGCTGAATTTTCCTCCGTGGCCACAATTTGCGGACTAGTAGCATAATTTCCCCCATAAGCAAGCATCGAGCACTTATCGTCAGATAAAGAATGTTTGGATATGTCAATAACGTTGCAGAAAGTACCTAAACACCGGGTCATTAGATTGCGATTTCTCTACTCCTAATAGCATCAGGCAATAATTTATTAATTTTATCTCAGTTACCACTAGCTGTCGCGTCTGAAAAACATGCTCCCATAGAAACACCTCCTCCATCGAATCGAAAATCCATTGCATGTTTATTCCCAGAAACTTCAGAATCTCACTGACAGCTCTTCAGCCAGACGGGAATGTGAGGAAAAACAAGCCCTGCTCTCTTCTTCTGGAATCATTTCAGGTTACGCTGATCTCTTGGCCTCTCTCCCATACTGAAGCGTCTCTTAAATGAAAATGTTCACGGCCAGAAATATTACACTTATTTAAACATTATGGTTTATTGTGCCGCAGTCGAAAGAAATGCTAGGAGAAACCTAAGTACTCCAGAAGAGATAATCTGAGACAAACATTTCGACAGAAGGACGGTGGTGGTAAATGTTTGTTATTTCAGAAGTAAAGCAGATGAAAAGAAATACAAATTTGTAAAATGAGACTGATAGGAAACGCAAAATGACTAAGCAGGAATGGCTAGAGGACAAATGTAAGGATTCAGAAGCATATACTACTAGGGGAAAGGTAGACACCGCTTACAGGAAAATTAAAGAGGCCTTTGAAGAAAAGAGAAGCTCAGATGGAAACTAGTCCTGATCAAAGAATGGAAAGCTGAAAGGTGTAAGGAGTCGCTTAAGGGAGATGAAGGCAATCGTACAGAAATGGTAGAGGACGTAGAAGATGATGAGATAGGATATATAATACTACGAGAAGAATTTGACAGAGCACCGAAAGACATAAGTCGAAACAAACCACCTGGAGTAGATGACATTCCGCCAGAACTATTGACAGCCTTGGGAGAGCCAGTCATGACGTAACTCTTCGATCTGGCTTGCAAGATGTATGAGACAGGCGAAATACCCTCAGACTTCAAGAGGAACGTAATAATTCCAAATCCAAAGAATGCAGGCACTGCATACTATCGAACTGTCAGTTTAGTAACTCATGGTTGCAAAATACTAACACGAATTCTTTACAGAAGAGTGGCTTTCGGAGAAATGTAGTAGTTCGCGAGGCAATCGTGGCTGTACGACTTATCTTAGAAGATATATTATGGAAAGGCAAACCTACGTTTACAGCATCTGTAGACTTAGAGAATGCTTTTGACAATGTTGACTAGAGAATGCAGTTTGGGGTTATCACTACACCCGCCGGCAGTGGCACTTGCTGCTCTGTATATTTTTGGCTCTGCATACACTATCAGTGAACACGTGCCTCACGATGCATGTATACTGCATTTGTGAGGTTTTAGCGTGGGCCTATTATCAGGTGCTTCAGAGTAGTATACAAGGGAGGTCTTGTAGGGAAGGGCACCAGGTGGGTAAGTCGTAATCCAGAATTTGTCAGGTTCCGATAACTTAATATACTTGATTGTACGTTTTACGATGTTCCGTAAACATGGAGCTGCTAATTGCTATACACCTACTGCACTCCACTGACTTAAGCCCTTGTAAGTTCAGCTCGACTTCTAAACTGAAGGAAACACTGCATGGCATTCACTTCAGAACTACAAATTCGTGAGGCAAAAGACAGCCGCGCTCGAATTGTGA
The DNA here is from genome assembly GCF_023897955.1 of Schistocerca gregaria. NCBI lineage: Eukaryota > Metazoa > Arthropoda > Insecta > Orthoptera > Acrididae > Schistocerca > Schistocerca gregaria. The sequence goes on from NC_064920.1 coordinate 153,346,787, forward strand.
TCACAACTAGCCGACCGCGGTGGCCGAGCGGTTCTAGGCGTTTCAGCCCGGAACCACGTGACTGCTACGGTCGTAGGTTCGAATCCTGCCTCGGGCATGGGTGTGTGTGATTTCCTTAGGTTAGTTAGGTTTAAGTAGTTCTAAGTTCTAGGGGACTGATGATCTCAGATGTTAAGTCCCATAGTGCGCAGAGCCATTTGAACCATTTTTTGTGATCACAACTCTGGTACTGCTAAGAGTATCCTACAACGTCCACATCGCTGCCAACATGTTGTATACAGGGTGTTACAAAAAGGTACGGCCAAACTTTCAGGAAACAATCCTCACTCACAAAGAAAGAAAATATGTTGCGTGGTCATGTGTCCAGAAACGCTTACTTCCCATGTTAGAGCTCATTTCATTACTTCTCTTCAAATCACATTAATCATGGAATGGAAACACACAGCAACAGAACGTACCAGCGTGACTTCAAATACTTTGTTACGGGAAATGTACAAAATGCCCTCCGTTAGCGAGGAGACATGCATCCACCCTCCGTCGCATGGAATCCCTGATGCGCTGATGCAGCCCTGGAGAACGGCGTATTGTATCACAGCCGTCGACAATACGAGACGAAGAGTTTCTACATTTGGTACCGGGGTTGCGTAGACAAGAGCTTTCAAATGCCCCCATAAATGAAAGTCAAGAGGGTTGAGGTCAGGAGAGCGTGGAGGCCAGGGAATTGGTCCGCCTCTACCAACCCATCGGTCACCGAATCTGTTGCTGAGAAGCGTAAGAACACTTCGACTGAAATGTGCAGGAGCTCCATCGTGCATGATCCACATGTTGTGTCGTACTTGTAAAGGCACATGTTCTAGCAGCATAGGTAGGGCATCCCCTATGAAATCATGATAACGAGCTCCATTGAGCGTAGTTGGAAGAACCTGGGGCCCAATCAAGACATCACCAACAATGCCTGCCCAAACGTTCACAGAAAATCTGTGTTGATGGCGTGATTGCACAACTGCGTGCGGATTCTCGTCAGCCCACACATGTCGACTGTGAAAATTTACAATTTGATCACGTTGGAATGAAGCCTCATCCGTAAAGAGAACATTTGCACTGAAATGAGGATTGACACATTGTTGGATGAACCATTCGCAGAAGTGTACCCTGCAGGCCATTCAGCTGCTGATAGTGCCTGCACACGCTGTACATGGTACGGAAACAACTGGTTCTCCCGTAGCACTCTCCATACAGTGTCGTGGTCAACATTACCTCGTACAGCAGCAACTTCTCTGACGCTGACATTAGGGGTATCGTCAACTGCACGAAGAAATGTCTCGTCCATTGCAGGTGTCCTCGTCGTTCTAGGTCTTCCCCAGTCGCGAGTCATAGGCTGGAAAGTTCCTTGCTCCCTAAGACGCCGATCAATTGGTTCGAACGTCTTCCTGTCGGGACATCTTCGTTCTGGAAATCTGTCTCGATACAAATGTACATCGCCACGGCTATTGCCCCGTGCTAATCCATACATCAAATGGGCATCTGCCAGCTCCGCATTTGTAAACATTGCACGACTGCAAAACCACATTCGTGATGAACACTAACCTGTTGATGCTACGTACTGCTGTGATTGATGCTAGTACTGTAGAGCAATGAGTCACATGTCAACACAAGCACCGAAGTCAACATTACCTTGCTTCAGTTGGGCCAACTGGCGGTGAATCGAGGAAGTACAGTACATACTGACGAAACTAAAATGAGCTCTGACATGGAAATTAAGTGTATTGGTTGGCAGGAGAGCCAACACAGTGTTACTAATGGAGGCCGAAATGCACGCGTATTAGCTCACCCAGGCTGGCGTGAAGTCTGGAACATGACAAGGGAATTAGAATTGAGAAAAACGCACGTAGCTGGTGGAATAATTAACTTTAATCCATTAATGGAGAACGTCCCTCTTTATGGTACATTATTCACAATATCAATAGTACGGATACTGGCGCCTTGCTAGGTCGTAGCAAATAACGTAGCTGAAGGCTATGTTAACTATCGTCTCGGCAAATGAGAGCGTCCAAGTCAGTAAACTATCGCTAGCAAAGTCGGCTGTACAACTGGGGCGAGTGCTAGGAAGTCTCTCTAGACCTGCCGTGTGGCGGCGCTCGGACTGCAATCACTGATAGTGGCGACACGCGGGTCCGGCGTATACTACCGGACCGCGGCCGATTTAAAGGCTACCACCTAGCAAGTGTGGTGTCTGGCGGTGACACCACATTCCTCCCCCGCAAACCGGCGTACGGTTTTGGCATAAGGCTTCTGCCCGTCGTGGGGAGGACCGCATGTAGACGTATACGACGAGGTGGGGAGCCTAACAACAGGCGAGGCTGTGCCACCCGCACCCTGCCATTCGGACCGCGGGGAGCTAGGAAACGCCTGAAAACCTGCTCCAGGGTGCACTCCAACATGCGGTGTATGCGCCTGTAGAGAGACAGGAGGGGCCGAAGGGTCGACCTACATCGGGCCGGGGCACCCGACGGGCGAAGACGACATATGGTCCGGAGCGGGCAAGGGTTCCATGTCGGAGGACAACTGGTCACGGGAAGCGATCGGCGGCGCGTGACCCAGGGAGGCGCCCGGCGGTGGCAGCGACGCGTCCACTGCGGGCGTCGCCGGCGGGAGAACAGGCGGCGGCGGCGGCGGCGGTGGCGGCGGCAGCGGAGGCAGCGGCGGCGGCGGCAATGGCGGCGCGTCGCCATGGGGCAAAATGGAAGGCAGCGTCGGTAACACCTGGGGCTGAGGCGAGCCAGTAGATGGGTCCCCAGGGCGCTGACCTGACGTCACCGTCGCTGAAAGCAGACTGCGAGCGGCAGATCCCGTTCGACGACAGAGGCGCAGCTGATTGAGATGCCGACGCACCTCACCAGAGGCCCCCAAAACCAGATACACAGCGCGTCCGAGGCAGCGAAGAATGCGCCCTTCGAGCCAACGCCGTGAACCTCGATAGTGGCGATAGTAGACAACATCGCCTGGTGCAAAAGCCGGTGTCTGCCGCGGCACAGGAACCTGATGCGGCGGATGTAGCAAAGACATCAAGGTTCGATGGCTACGACCGTGGAGCAACTCAGCCGGCGAGCGACCATCTCGGGGCTGAGAGCGATACGAGGACAAAAAGAGCAATAACGCGTCCTCCCGAGAATGCGAATTCTGCGGACATGAATTGTGGGCCATTGTCGGAAACAATAGTCTGTGGAAGACTTTCAATGCAAAAGATAGCGGATAACGCTTGGATGGTGGCAGATGACGTCGTGGAAGACATCCGGACAACAAAAAGAAAATTACTAAACTAATCTACCACAACCAACCATCGAGCCTACCAGAATGGACCAGCACAATCCTTGTGTAAGCGTTGCCAAGGAGAAGTGGCTTTTGGCCATGCAAAGAATTTCCGTGGTGGTGCTGATTGTTGTTCGACACACACCATGCAAGAAGAGCACATATTCGTAATCGCGGCATCGATTCCGAACCAAGTACAGTGCTGACGAACAAGTTGTTTCGTTCTCACTATACCCCAATGTCCTTGGTGGAGAAGCTGTAAGACAGAGTACTGTAACGAACGTGGTATCACGACCCGGCACTGATCATTATCAGAACGCAACAGCAAAACACCACGTCATACAAAAAGTCCCTCCTTGTGAGCAAAAAATCGGCGAACCAACGGGTCCCCGATCCGTGACTTTGACAAGGGCCATTGCGTAGCAACAAAACGCAGAACGGGAGCAAGGACAGGGACGGCAGCTGGGGCTGTAGCTACACGACGAAAATCAATCGGAAACGATTCGACCACGTCATCGGTTTCCGCATCAATGAACATGCAAGAAAGTTCGGAGGAATCGAATGCCCTATCCTCAGCAACAGGCAAGCGGGACAAGGCATCGGTGTTTCCGTGCTTATCAGTGGACCGATACATGATATCGTAGCGGTACTGCGAGAGGAAAATAGACCAGCGAATGAATTTCTGCGCTGTACGTGGAGGTAGAGGCTTGATCGGGTGTAAAAGCGATGTCAAAGGTTTGTGGTCTGTGATTATGGTAAAGTTACGACCATACAAGAAATCATGAAACTTTGTAACACTAAATACGAGAGCCAATGCTTGTTTCTAGATCTGTCAATGATTTCTTTGCGCAGACGAGAGAAATTTGGACGCATAGGCAATAGGGAGATCGTGCGATCCATCTTTGTGCGCAAGCACAGCACCGATCCCGAAATCCGATACATCCACCATCAACAAAAGGGGCTTCTGGGGATCGAATGGCGTAAGGCAAGTATTGGAAAGTAACGCCGATTTCAACTGGCGAAAGGCGCGTTCGCAGTCCGTCGTCCAGACGAACGGAACACCCTTACGGCGTAAGCGATGAAGCGGAGCTGAAATGGAAGAGGCATGCGGCATATAGCGGTGGTAATAGTTTATTTTTCCCAGCACACTCTGTAGCTGCTTCAAATTCTGTGGCGAAGGCAAGTCTTGTATGGAACGAGTGTGCGTGGGACTGGGATGGATGCCTTGGGCATTGAGTACATGTCCCAGGTATGGCAAGTCCCGAGCAAAAAACACACATTTGTCCTTTCGCAAGCGAAGACCATTTTGTCGCAAGACCTGAAATAATGTTCTGAGATTGGCCAAATGTTCTTCTTCCGTCTTTCCAGAGATCACAATATCGTCCATATAATTTGCTGCAGTAGGGACCGAAGCACAAACAGTTTGTAGATATTGCTGAAACAATGCAGGGGCGGATGCACACCCGAATGGCAGTCGTTTGAATCGATACAAACCAAGATGCGTGTTAACCACCAAAACGCGCTGGGATTCTTCGTCCACCGGTATTTGCAAGTACGCATCTGCGAGGTCCAACTTCGAAAAATATTTACCAGGGCACAGTTGGTCAAAAAGATCTTCCGGGCGGGGTAAAGGAAAAGCTGTAACCACTAGTTGTGGATCCACTGTTGCCTTGAAGTCCACACAAAGTCTCAACTTTCCGGAAGGTTTTGGCAAAATTACTAAGGGTGCACACGTTCAATCACACCTTGTGATTCCAAATCGTGTAATGTTTTTGCGACATCATCACGCAATGCGTGGGGAACATTGCGCGCTCTGAAAAATTTCGGTTGCGCGTTTACTTTCAGTTCCAAATGTACTTCATAGTTTCAGCGCAACCGAGGCCAGGTGCAAAAATGTCTGCAAATTCTTCACATAGACGAGAAACACTGTCTGAAGGCACCGTCTGGTTCACTGATAGGACCTGATTTACTATAGACAAGTTAAACAACTGAAATAAATCGAAACCAAACAAGTTCACTGGAGAAGAACGAAGGACGTAAAATGACACAAGTTTTGTTTGTCCTTTGTATGTTGCAAGAAGGCTGCACTGTTCTAACACAGGGATGTTTTGTCCTAAATAGCTACTTAACATTTGCGACACGCAACGGAGGTGTGCCCAGCAGTTTGTAGGTGTCTTGATTGATCAGTGAAACTGCAGCTCCGGTATCGAGCTGGAATGGTATCACTTTGCCGTTAATGTCCAAGTCTACAAAAAGTTTATTGTCCTGCTGACGACAAGAGCGACTGTCTCGTGCAACGTGAACTGACACTGGTACATAATCACTTGCGACTTGACAGGTGTTCAGGCGATGTCGACGCACACTATTTTTGGGACGAACACAGTCACTGTTAGAGAGAGTGGCACTGCGCGGAGTGGAATGAACTACATGAATTTCCATGGGCGAAGTGTCGCGAGCCTGAGTATCCTTGGTTAGATTCCGATTCCGGCGCGAAGCAAAGGGCCTGGAACTGTTTTGAGCTTCCGATCTGAGCTTTTTCTGGCAAACACTCTGAACGTCCTTTTTCATTACAATAAAAGCAAATAGCTTGGCGTGACGGGCAATTCTCACGCGAATGTTTAGTAGCACACCGTGGGCATGATTTGATCACTGCATTTGCTTGCTGGCGCGGCACACGTGGCTGAGAGCCTGGCGGCAGCGGCGCGGCCGGGCGCGAGGGCTGTTTACTGTTACGTGCAGCTCGCCCGTCGGGCCGGTTAACCTGACACACTGCTGGCGAAGTTTCAAATGATTCCTGAGCAAAGTCAAGTGTGTCCTGCCGATCCAATATGTCCATCACTTTTTGAAGGAAGGGATTTACTAGTTTCGAAATCTGTTCCCTTATACGAACATCAGAAACGTTCTGTGCAATTGCATCACCTACCATAGTATCTGAATAAGGGAGGCCACATTGCCACTCAAAAGCACAATCCCTAGTAAGGACTTGCAAGGTTGCAACCCGCTCCCGATTAGTCTGACCTCCCGTACGTTTTGTACGAAAGAGGGTATACCGTTTGGCAACTACATTGACTGATTCTTTGAAATATGCATCCAATGCAGACAAAAATTCTTCGTAGGACAGAGTTCCTACGTCGAGTCAGGGAAATAATTTGACTATCACAAGGTACGTGGTCACCCCTACTGAAGACAACAAAAAAGGCTGCCGCTCGTTACCTTGAATTCTGTAGGCGGCGAGATGGAATCCAAATTGGCGTGACCACTCCGTCCAGCTTTCCAATGCAGCATCAAAAGGTCGAAAAGTTGGTGGAACAGCGTGTTGTGGCTGCGTTAGCGCTGAAGCGGCTGCTTCCGCATCGTTTTGCATCGCACGTTGACCCTGGACGAGCTGTCCAAGGGCATCCAGTAAGGCCTGCGTCTGCTGATTCTGTAAGCGATAAAATTCGGACAATACATCTGAAGATTGTGGCGAAGCCATTACACAAGTAAATCAGGGCAATTTAGATAAGAACACTTTTACTCTCGTCGCCAATGGTGTGGTTGGCAGGAGAGCCAACACAGGGTTACTAAAGGAGGCCGAAATGCACGCGTTTTAGCTCACCCAGGCTGGCGTGAGGTCTGGAACATGACAAGGGTATTAGAATTGAGAAAAACGGACGTAGCTGGTGGAATACTTAACTTTAATCCATTAATGGAGAACGTCGCTCTTTATGGTACATGATTCACAATATCAATAGTACGGATACTGGCGCCTTGCTAGGTCGTAGCAAATAACGCAGCTGAAGGCTATGCTAACTATAGTCTCGGCAAACGAGAGCGTACAAGTCAGTGAACCATCGCTAGCAAAGTCGGCTGTACAATTGGGCGAGTGCTAGGAAGTCTCTCTAGACCTGCCGTGCGGCGGCGCTCTGTCTGCAATCACTGATAGTGGCGACACGCGGGTCCGACGTATACTAACGGACCGCGGCCGATTTAAAGGCTACCACCTAGCAAGTGTGGTGTCTGGCGGTGACACCACATTAAGCGTTTCCGGACATATGTCCACATAACATCTTTTCTTTATTTGTGTGTGAGGAAGCCGGCCACGGTGATCTAGCGGTTCTAGGCGCTCAGTCTGGAACCGCGCACCTGCTACGGTCGCAGGTTCGAATCCTGCCTCGGGCGTGGATGTGTGTGATGTCCTTAGGTTAGTTAGGTGTAAGTTGTTCTAAGTTCTAGGGGACTGATGACCACAGATATTAAGTCCCATAGTGCTCAGAGCCATTTGAACCATTTTTTTGTGTGAGAAATGTTTCCTGAAAGTTTGGCCGTACCTTTTTGTAACACCCTGTACAATGCTAGTGACTATATTGAAATTCAGTAAATAAATAGTTGCCACTATTAAAGTTTCAACCCTCGTACTTAGATGGCGTCGATGTGGGCAAGCATCAAAGCATTTTCGAAAGTTTAACATACAAAATCAGCTTCATTTCCTCCATATATGTCTCAGAGTTAAAACGCTTTACTGATACTTACGCGAAGGATTTCGTAAATTCGATTCAAATTTTTGTATACTTTAATTCTGTATATAGATATTTTTACTTCAGACTTGAGAATCTGAAAAAAAAAATGTTCCATTCTTTAGGTTGGACAGAATTTGAGGAAGAGGCAATTTTTCACTTAGTCTGGACCACATCTGGCCACTACTTATGTGTTTGTTGTTGTTGTCTTCAGTCCTGAGACTGGTTTGATGCAGCTCTCCATGCTACTCTATCCTGTGCAAGCTGCTTCATTTCCCAGTACCTACTACAACCTACATCCTTCTGAATCTGCTTAGTGTACTCATCTCTCGGTCTCCCTCTACGATTTTTACCCTCCACACTGCCCTCCAATGCTAAATTTGTGATCCCTTGATGCCTCAAAATATGTCCTACCAACCGATCTCTTCTTCTAGTCAAGTTGTGCCACAAACTTCTCTTCTCCCCAATCCTATTCAATACCTCCTCATTAGTTACGTTATCTATCCACCTTATCTTCAGTATTCTTCTGTAGCACCACATTTCGAAAGCTTCTATTCTCTTCTTATCCAAACTAGTTATCGTCCACGTTTCACTTCCATACATGGCTACACTCCAAACAAATATTTTCAGAAATGACTTCCTGACACTTAAATCTATATTCGATGTTAACAAATTTCTCTTCTTCAGAAACGCTTTCCTTGCCATTGCCAGTCTACATTTTGTATCCTCTCTACTTCGACCATCATCAGTTATTTTACTTCCTAAATAGCAAAACTCCTTTACTACTTTAAGTGTCTCATTTCCTAATCTAATTTCCTCAGCATCACCCGATTTAATTTGACTACATTCCATTATCCTCGTTTTGCTTTTGTTGATGTTCATCTTATATCCTCCTTTCAAGACACTGTCCATTCCGTTCAACTGATCTTCCAAGTCCTTTGCCGTCTCTGACAGAATTACAATGTCATCGGCGAACCTCAAAGTTTTTACTTCGTCTCCATGAATTTTAATACCTACTCCAAATTTTTCTTTTGTTTCCTTTACTGCTTGCTCAATATACAGATTGAATAACATCGGGGAGAGGCTACAACCCTGTCTCACTCCTTTCCCAACCACTGCATCCCTTTCATGCCCCTCGACTCTTATGACTGCCATCTGGTTTCTGTACAAATTGTAAATAGCCTTTCGCTCACTGTATTTTACCCATGCCACCTTTAGAATTTGAAAAAGAGTATTCCAGTCAACATTGTCAAAAGCTTTCTCTAAATCTACAAATGCTAGAAACGTAGGTTTGCCTTTTCTTAATCTTTCTTCTAAGATAAGTCGTAAGGTCAGTATTGCCTCACGTGTTCCAACATTTCGACGGAATCCAAACTGATCCTCTCCGAGGTCCGCATCTACCAGTTTTTCCATTCGTCTGTAAAGAATTCGCGTTAGTATTTTGCAGCTGTGATTATTAAACTGATAGTTCGGTAATTTTCACATCTGTCAACACCTGCTTTCTTTGGGATTGGAATTATTATATTCTTCTTGAAGTCTGAGGGTATTTCGCCTGTCTCATACATCTTGCTCACCAGCTGGTAGAGTTTTGTCATGACTGGCTCTCCCAAGGCCGTCAGTAGTTCTAATGGAATGTTGTCTACTCCGGGGGCCTTGTTTTGACTCAGGTCTTTCAGTGCTCTGTCAAACTCTTCACGCAGTATCGTATCTCCCATTTCGTCTTCATCTACATCCTCTTCCATTTCCATAATATTGTCCTCAAGTACATCACCCTTGTATAAACCTTCTATATACTCCTTCCACCTTTCTGCCTTCCCTTCTTTGCTTAGAACTGGGTTTCCATCTGAGCTCTTGATATTCATACACGTGGTTCTCTTCTCTCCAAAGGTCTCTTTAATTTTCCTGTAGGCAGTGTCTATCTTACCCCTAGTGAGATAAGTTTCTACATCCTTACATTCGTCATCTAGCCTTCCCTGTTTAGCCATTTTGCACTTCCTGTCGATCTCATTTTTGAGACGTTTGTATTCCTTTTTGCCTTTCATCAATTAAATTCAATATTTCTTCTGTTACCCAAGGATTTCTAGAAGCCCTCGTCTTTTTACCTACTTTATCCTCTGCTGCCTTCACTACTTCATCCCTCAGAGCTACCCATTCTTCTTCTACTGTATTTCTTTCCCCTATTCCTGTCAATTGTTCCCTTATGCTCTCTCTGAAACTCTGTACAACCTCTGGTTCTTTCAGTTTATCCAGGACCCATCTCCTTAATTTCCCACATTTTTGCAGTTTCTTCAGTTTTAATCTACAGGTCATAACCAATAGATTGTGGTCAGAGTCCACATGTGCCCCTGGAAATGTCTTACAATTTAAAACCTGGTTCCTAAATCTGTGTCTTACCATTATATAATCTATCTGATACCTTTTAGTATCTCCAGGGTTCTTCCACGTATACAACCTTCTTTCATGATTCTTAAACCAAGTGTTAGCTATGATTAAGTTGTGCTCTGTACAAAATTCTACTAGGCGGCTTCCTCTTTCATTTCTTAGCCCCAATCCATATTCACCTACTATGTTTCCTTTTCTCCCTTTTCCTACACTCGAATTCCAATCACCCATTACTATTAAATTTTCGTCTCCCTTCACTATCTGAATAATTTCTTTTATTTCATCGTACATTTCTTCAATTTCTTCGTCATCTGCAGAGCTAGTTGGCATATAAACTTGTACTACTGTAGTAGGTGTGGGCTTCGTATCTATCTTGGCCACAATAATGCGTTCACTATGCTGTTTGTAGTAGCTTACCCGCATTCCTATTTTCCTATTCATTATTAAACCTACTCCTGCATTACCCCTATTTGATTTTGTGTTTATAACCCCGTAGTCACCTGACCAGAAGTCTTGTTCCTCCTGCCACCGAACTTCAATAATTCCCACTATATCTAACTTTAACCTATCCATTTCCCTTTTTAAATTTTCTAACCTACCTGCCCGATTAAGGGATCTGACATTCCACGCTCCGATCCGTAGAACGCCAGTTTTCTTTCTCCTGATAACGACATCCTCCTGAGTAGTCCCCGCCCGGAGATCCGAATGGGGGACGATTTTACCTCCGGAATATTTTACCCAAGAGGATGCCATCATCATTTAATCATACAGTAAAACTGCATGTCCTCGGGAAAAATTACGGCTGTAGTTTCCCCTTGCTTTCAGCCGTTCGCAGTACCAGCACAGCAAGGCCGTTTTGGTTAATGTTGCAAGGCCAGATCAGTCAATCATCCAGACTGTTGCCCCTGCAACTACTGAAAAGGCTGCTGCCCCTCTTCAGGAACCACACGTTTGTCTGGCCTCTCAACAGATACCCCTCCGTTGTGGTTGCACCTACGGTACGGCCATCTGTATCGCTGAGGCACGCAAGCCTCCCCACCAACGGCAAGGTCCATGGTTCATGGGGGGGACTACTTATGTAACGAAGCATAACAGTGACTGCCTGAACGTCTCAAAGCATTTAAACTATGGCGGAGTAGTCATGCGCCAATCAGAGAATTTAAAGCCCTAGTTAAATTGTATTGCACCTGATAAATGAACGATGTCTTATAAATTTGGTTATATGCTTTATAGTTTTATCTGTGGAAACATGGAAAAGTGCTTCAGACATTCGATTCACGGACTCTTTTTGGCTAGATGTGGAGCAGTAAAGTCTGAAACTTATTTCTGTAGAAAATTACGGTTTTGATGTATAATGCAAATTTAGGAAACAGATTTTTTCCTCAAGTGTAAATATTCAGAAATTGAAAGGCATTTTTTGTAGTTAATATGCGCGACAAATTTATTGAAACTGTTGATACAATGTTGATCTGTTTAACATGTTTGCCAACACAGAATTTATTTTGTAATACAGTGAAGCGTGAAAAGAATCTAAGCATTTGAGATTTGGTGCTACAGACGAATGTTGAAAATTAGGTGGACTGATAATGTAAGGAATGAGGAAATTCTCCAAAAAGTCATAGAAGAAAGTAACAAATCGTACACACTAACAAGGAGAAGAGGTAGAATGATAGGACATGTGTTAAGTCGTCCCGTAATAACCCCAATGGTACTAGCTGGAGCTGTAGAGGGTGAAAACTGTAGAGGAAGTAACGGATTGGAATACATCCAGCAGGTAAATGAGTACGTGCATTTAAATTGCTGCTCTGAAATGAAAAGGTCAAAAGTATTTGAATAGTGTGCCAATAGGTAGTGAATATTTTTGATTAACTTTTAATTAGATTTATCTTGTAAAAATTAGTGTAATTTTATGAGCTTGCCTCTTTCTGTCTTCCTCATTACAAATTGATTGACTACTTAAACCTAACTAACCTAAGGACATCACAAACATCGATGCCCGAGGCAGGATTCGAACCTGCGACCGTAGTGGTCACGCGGTTCCAGACTGTAGCGCCTAGAACCGCTCGGCCACCCCGGCCGGCTACAATGCTTCAAACCACCAAACTTTTTTCCCAATGACCACAGTTGGTGCATCGTATATTCGAATTAGGCGATACTCAGAGAATTATATTAAACAATGAGACATTAAGAGTAGGAGATGCCTTTTGCTATTTTTCCAGTGTAGTAACTCACGATGGATGATGTAAAGAGAATACAAAACACCGATTTGAAAATAACAAGAGAACTATTTATGAAAAAGAGAATAATTTCATCCAATAAACATGTAAGTTTTAGGAAAACTTACCTGGAAATTTTAATGATCAAGGGAAACCACCTCAGCTGTATACTTACACGTTTGTTTTATGCTACGAGCGGTTTCGCCTAGAACATCTTCATGTTGTCGAGTGGTGCAAGAATGAAATTGGTCATTTAACAACAGATGTGTAATTCTACAGTTGACATGGTTCCCATTAATCATTAAAATTTCTCAGCTCTGGTGTTCAACATGATCAACTTTGTTATTGTCTGAAAATAACTGTATTGAGTGAAACACACACGATAAGCAGTATAGACCAGAAGAGAACAGAACAGAACTTTTGAAACGGGATGCTACAGAAGAATGCTGCACATTAGTTAACACGATCAAATAAATAATGAAGAAATACGGAATCGATTTGCGGAGAATTTGCGACTTATATATGTATATTTTGAACTTTTCCTCGTTACAGAGCCTTATCTCCAACACAATAATTTACTCGGAAATTACAATACAAAGAATAAACATTCTTTAACTATACACTCCTGGAAATGGAAAAAGGAACACATTGACACCGGTGTGTCAGACCCACCATACTTGCTCCGGAACCTTCGAGAGGGCTGTACAAGCAATGATCACACGCACGGCACAGCGGACACACCAGGAACCGCGGTGTTGGCCGTCGAATGGCGTTAGCTGCGCAGAATTTGTGCACCGCCGCCGTCAGTGTCAGCCAGTTTGCCGTGGCATACGGAGCTCCATCGCAGTCTTTAACACTGGTAGGATGCCGCGACAGCTTGGACGTGAACCGTATGTGCAGTTGATGGATTTTGAGCGAGGGCGTATAGTGGGCATGCGGGAGGCCGGGTGGACGTACCGCCGAATTGCTCAACACGTGGGGCGTGAGGTCTCCACAGTACATCGATGTTGTCGCCAGTGGTCGGCGGAAGGTGCACGTGCCCGTCGACCTGGGACCGGACCGCAGCGACGCACGGATGCACGCCAAGACCGTAGGATCCTACGCAGTGCCGTAGGGGACCGCACCGCCACTTCCCAGCAAATTAGGGACCTGTTGCTTCTGGGGTATCGGCGAGGACCATTCGCAACCGTCTCCATGAAGCTGGGCTACGGTCCCGCACACCGTTAGGCTGTCTTCCGCTCACGCCCCAACATCGTCCAGCCCGCCTCCAGTGGTGTCGCGACAGGCGTGAATGGAGGGACGAATGGAGACGTGTCGTCTTCAGCGATGAGAGTCGCTTCTGCCTTGGTGCCAATGATGGTCGTATGCGTGTTTGGCGCCGTGCAGGTGAGCGCCACAATCAGGAATGCATACGACCGAGGCACACAGGGCCAACACCCGGCATCGTGGTGTGGGGAGCGATCTCTTACACTGGCCGTACACCTCTGGTGATCGTCGAGGGGACACTGAATAGTGCACGGTACATCCAGACCGTCATCCAACCCATCGTTCTACCATTCCTAGACCGGCAAGGGAACCTGCTGTTCCAACAGGACAATGCACGTCCGCATGTATCCCGTGCCACCCAACGTGCTCTAGAAGGTGTAAATCAACTACCCTGTCCAGCAAGATCTCCGGATCTGTCCCCCATTGAGCATGTTTGGGACTGGATGAAGCGTCGTCTCACGCGGTGTGCACGTCCAGCACGAACGCTGGTCCAACTGAGGCGCCAGGTGGAAATGGCATGGCAAGCCGTTCCACAGGACTACATCCAGCATATCTACGATCGTCTCCATGGGAGAATAGCAGCCTGCATTGCTGCGAAAGGTGGATATACACTGTACTAGTGCCGACATTGTGCATGCTCTGTTGCCTGTGTCTATGTGCCTGTGGTTCTGTCAGTGTGATCATGTGATGTATCTGACCCCAGGAATGTGTCAATAAAGTTTCCCCTTCCTGGGACAATGAATTCACGGTGTTCTTATTTCAATTTCCAGGAGTGTATTTTTAAAATATTCCTCCAGGTGTTTCGATCCCGTGTGTCCTGTTCCTCTGCGCCCATTCTCCTCATTGTGAGCTGTACATTTTGAAGCCAGGTGGTCACAGGTCGTCTTCTTCTTCTCCCCTCCGGTTGCCACTCCAGCATCAATTTTGGTATTCTCGCTTTCTCCATTCGTCGTAAATGCCAATACTACTGTAATTTCTTCCTGTCCATTACGTCATATATTCTTTCTTTTATTTCCATTCTCCTTATTATTTCGGTGTTCCTTATCTTTTCTTTCCTGGAGATTCTTGCCGATCTTCTCCAGAAGTCCATCTCTAGAACTTGTAATTTTTTTAATCTGCTTCAGGTTAATTGTCCAGGTCTCCGTTCCATACAGTACCACACTTTCTATTATGGATTTGTATATTAATTTTTTAGTTTTGTATGCTACTGATAGTTGATTTTCCCTCTATTTCTAAAATGGATTTATGGTTCAAATGGCTCTGAGCACTATGGGACTCAACTGCTGTGGTCATGAGTCCCCTAGAACTTAGAACTACTTAAACCTAACTAACCTAAGGACATCACACACATCCATGCCCGAGGCAGGATTCGAACCTGCGACCGTAAAAGTCGCACGGTTCCGGACTGCGCGCCTAGAACCGCGAGACCACCGCGGCCGGCAAATGGATTTATGTCACAACTTTATTAAGAGGAGGTATCGGTTGACAGGAAACATTTTGAGGCACGAAGAAACATCAGTGTGGCAAATGGGAGGGGGGGGGGGGGGGTAATGTGCGCATACGGGTATGTGTGTGTGTGTGTGTGTGTGTGTGTGTGTGTGTGTGTGTGTGTGTGTGTGTGTGTGTGTGTGGAAGAGAGGGGGAGGGAGTAGGCGCGGTAAAACTTGCAGAGAGAGACCAAGGTTTTTATACAGTAGGAAGGTTAAAATGGACTTCAGTTGCAGCAGTTATGCAGAAACGCATACACAGTAGAGGCTAGCGTAAAGACCAGCACCAAACACGTCCTACGACTCAAGGCAACAAATCAACAATAGGAACATAAATGCCAGCGGGTGAGCAACCCAGTGAGAAGAAGATGGCATAGCACCACACTAGGCGCGCACCTATCACAGTCCCCTACTAGCAGCGGATACACTGAGGTGGCAAAAGCGATGAGATACTTCCCAACATCGGCTCGGACCTCCTGTTGCTCGGCATAGTGCAGCAAGTGGGCGTGACATGGACTCAACATGTCGTTCGGAATCCCTTCAGAAATGCTGAGCCATGCTGCCTCTAGAACCCTCCATAATTGCGAAAAATGTTCCCCGTGCTGGATTTTGTGCACGAATTGACATCTCGCTTGTGTCCCATGAAAGTTCGATGGGTTTCATGTCGGTCGATCTGGGCAGCCTAATCATTCACTCGAACTGTCTAGAATGTTCTTCAAACCAATCGCGAGCAATTGTGGCCCAAAGACATGCTGCATTGTCATCCATTATATTTCTATCGTTGTTTGGGAACATGAAGTTGGTGAATGGCTGCAAATGGTCTTGAAGTAGCCGAACATAGCCACTTCCCTCAATGATCGGTTCAGTTGGACCAGAGGACCCAGTGAATCCATGTAAACACATCCCAAACCATTGCGGAACCACCACCAGCGCACATAGTGTCTTGTTGGCAACTTGGGTCCATGGCTTCGTATAATGTACGCCACACTCGAAGCCTACCATCCAGCTCTTATCAGCTGAAATCGGATCTCATCTGACCAGTCGTCTAGACTCCAACCCACACGGTTACGACCCCAGCAGAGGCGCTGCAAGCGATGTCGTGTTGTTAGCAAAGATACACACGTCGGTCGTCTGGTGCTATTGCCTGTCAACACCATATTTCGCCGCACTATCCTAACGGATACGTTCGTCGAACGTTCCACTTTGATTTCAACAGTTATTTCACGCAGTGTTACTTGACTGCTAGAACTGACAACTCTGCTCTCGGTCGTGAAGTGAAGGCAGTCGGCCACTGCATTGTACTTAGTGGGAGACAATGCCTGAAATTTGGTATGACGGTGTAGGGAGGTTGTGAACTGACTCTTGCGTGCATGCGTTTTGATTTCCCAAGTTTTGCAACGTTGTTGTTGTTGTGGTCTTCAGTCATGCATCTTGTCTAGTGATGAAGCTACATTTACCAATCATGGCGATGTAAACAGCGGAAACATGGACTAGTGGCATGCTGAGAATAACAGTTGACTTCGTCAGGTGGAACGTAAACGTTCGTTGAGAGTAAAAGGTGGTATAGGATAGTGAACCATCAGCTCATAGGCCCGTTTTTCATAGACGTAACACTGAAAGCGAATTACTACAGCATGTCTTTACGAACTGTTTCCAAATATTTTGACTGGACACCGAGGGCTTTACCTTGGCCGGCCCTTCCTCGTATCTGACGGCAGCAGAGTTTTTTCTGTGGGGAAAGCTGAAAGACACTGTCTACACCCGATGATGTGCAGAGACATATTACTGGAGTCTCCCCGGACATCTCCACTGACTTGTAAGCACGTGTGCAACAGTCGTTCCATACCAGACTGGAAGCGTGTACTGCCGCTGCCGGTGGTCATTTTCAACACAACCTGTGATGGTCAATCGTCTCGTTACTGGTCAGAATCCACATAACTAATGTACGCACTGTGTTGTTGTTGTGGTCTTCAGTCCAGAGATTGGTTTGATGCAACTCTCCATGCTACTCTACCCTGTGCAAGGTTCTTCATCTCCCAGTACCTACTGCAACCTACATCCTTCTGAATCTGCTTAGCGTATTCATCTCTTGGTCTCCCTCTACGATTTTTACCCTCCACACTGCTCTCCAATACTAAACTGGTGAACCAGGCGAGGTGGCGCAGTGGTAGCACACTGGACTCGCATTTGGGAGGACGACGGTTCAATCCCCTCGTCTCCAGCCATCCTGATTTAGGTTTTCCGTGATTTCCCTAAATCGTTTCAGGCAAATGCCGAGATGGTTCCTTTGAAAGGGCACGGCCGATTTCCTTCCCAATTATTCCCTAACCCGAGATTGCGCTCCGTCTCTAATGACCTCGTTGTCCACCGGACGTTAAACACAAACCTAACCTAAACTAACTGGTAATCCCTTGATGCCTCAGAATATGCCCTACCAACCTATCCCTTCTTCTAGTCGTCCCAAAAATTTCTCTTCTCTCCAATTCTATTCAGTACCTCCTCATTAGTTATGTGATCTACCCATCTAATCTTCAGCATTCTTCTGTAGTACCACATCTCGAAAACTTATCTTCTTGTCCAAATTATTCATCGTCCATGTTTCACTTCCATACATGGCTACACTCCGCCGGCCGCGGTGGTCTCGCGGTTCTAGGCGCGCAGTCCGGAACCGTGCGACTGCTACGGTCGCAGGTTCGAATCCTGCCTCGGGCATGGATGTGTGTTGTCCTTAGGTTAGTTAGGTTTAAGTAGTTCTAAGTTCTAGGGGACTGATGACCACAGCAGTTGAGTCCCATAGTGCTCAGAGCCATTTGAACCATTTGAAGCTACACTCCATACAAATACTTTTAGAAACGATTTCCTGACAAATCTATACTCGATCTTTGCAACGTACACATCGTTTTTCATGGGTGGGCATTCCTTGTCGTCACCGCTATACCCTTTCTAAAGATATCTGGTCGGAGAACATGTAACTTACCGACCTATTTCGTATGTTTCTGTCTCGTAGAATTTCTTCTTTAAACTTCATGTCGCTACTAATTACTCTGAACCGTTATTACATGCTGTATAGAGCGCTTCAGTTTTTTATTTCACACCATATCTACATCTACATCCAAACTCCGCAAGCCACCTGCCGGTGCGTGGCGGAGGGTACCTTGAGTACCTCTATCGGTTCTCCCTGATGTTCCAATCTCGTATTGTTCGTGCAAAGAAGGATTGTCGGTATGCCTCTGTGTGGGCTCTAATGTCTCTGATTTTATCCTCATGGTCTCTTAGCGAGATATACGCACGAGGGAGTTATATACTGCTTGACTCGTCGGTAAAGGTATGTTCTCGAAACTTTAACAAAAGCCCGTACCGAGCTACTGAGCGTCTCTCCTGCAGAGTCTACCACTGGAGTTTATCTATCATCTCCGTAACGCTTTCGCGATTACTAAATGATCCTGTAACGAAGCGCGCTGCTCTCCGTTGGATCTTCTCTATCTCTTCTATCAACCCTATCTTGTGCGGATCCCACACTGGTGAGCGCTATCCAAGCAGTGGGCGAACAAGCGTACTGTAATCTACTTCCTTTGTTTTCGGACAGTATTTCCTTAGAATTCTTCCAATGAATCTCAGTCTGGTATCTGCTTTACTGACGATAAATTTTATATGGTCAATTCATTTTAAATCACTCCTAATGCCTGCTCCCAGATAATTTATGGAATTAACCGCTTCCAGTTGCTGACCTGCTATATTGTAGCTAAATGATAAAGTATCTTCCTTCCTATGTATTTGCAGCGCAATATCCATTATCACACAGCTTATTTCGATTGACAGTCTTTTCAGAAAATATGAGAGTCAACTTTTTAACACATGGGGAGTAATCTGCACCAAATCTAAGTTTCCAACATTCCACAAGTGGTAATTATCAAGAAAATAACTTTACATGTTCGATCCTTATTGCCGGCCTATTAAGAACTTTACGTAATAGCTGGTAAACCAAGGCTCGATGGCTAGTAACTAACATAGATGTTTACGTAATGCGTATTCACCTCCGACTGACTACAGAAGCTTACACCTTGGCTGCTCATTACAGATTGCATACAACGAATAGCGTAGTGTCCGAAATATTTGAATGCTTACCTACTACCGACTGTCGCTTTGTTCACAATGCCGTTATATTGACGCTTATATTACATAATTTGAAAACGGTAAAATAGAGAATTATGTGATTTTGCATAAAGAAAGGAAAATTGATAGGTGCAAAGGTACAATAGAGGTTGAAGTAATTTTTCTGCACACAAAATCTATGTTATAAGAAACTGATAAAAAAATAGGTATTCTTTTATGAAGGGTAAGTTTTAATTTGCAAGTTGATTCTCAAAGCCTGCGAAGAACTTTCGAGTGAATGAAATTTTCTAACTTCATTAACTAACGAATTAACAGGTCAATCAAGTAAAAGTATACATTTTCGGAAATACAAAAATCGGGCATGCAAAACTATTGCACTGAACTTTGTATAGAACTACACTTTAATATTGGAACATGATGCAAAACGAAAATTTTACATAAGAATAACTTTTGAATACTGAGTTCTCGAAAAGTAAAAATTGCCAAAAAAAGGAAAACGGCGACTTTCAAATAGGCTACGTCAATTTTAAAACAAACAAGTTTTAGTAGTATTGAATTACGACGTGCACTTAGGTATTTTAAATTTTATTTCTTTAATAATATAGTTCAATATAAAAACTGATTGATGTCATCAACACCGTTTATTTATTGTTCAGTAGCCTCTTTAATTTTAAGTTAAAAAATACAGTTTCGATCGCAGTTTCATCGCACCACGTATCTTGCTGTCCTATGCCACTTAAAGGCTGCGACTTTCTTCAGTTCTTTATTCCAGAACTCGGGTGGTCTGTTTTGTGGTCTAGGAGTCCACGCTAGTACTGGTTTTGTGCATCTTCCGTCATTCCTCATCTCTTCGTGCGTCAAGTGCTTCCCATTTTCGTTTTAGAGTCTTTACAGTTTTCACAACGCCTGTTATTGCTCTTAAGTTTACCTCTTGTCCGGTCTTTGTTAAGGAAACCCAAAAGTGACTTTCCATAACTCTGAGCTGCTCGAAACTTTATTTTGAACAACCAGTTTAGAATCAAAGTTTCACAACCGTATATTAGCATGGGAAACACATACTGTTCGAACACAAACTTATTTAAGCCTAGCTTGATAGAACGAAAGATTTCAGGTTTTTGAATCTCCCTGGTTAATTAACTGTCACATATAAACATATTTGGTAACACTTTTTAGACAGTGGTAAATCGATATTGTTTTCGTTTTGTTAGACAGATGTTGTGCAAACTGTTTGATTTGGACAGCTCTATCTTTGAGGCTTACTTTTTCGCAATTACTTGATGAATCTTTTGTACGGGATTACAGGTATGTCATATTGTTCGCTAGGACAACAAAGCTCATTGAACAAAAAAATAGTCACTTCTTGAAAAGTCAATACAAGGATCCTTTAATACCTTGCTATTCCGCCCATAGACATGATCTGGTTGGGAAGTGAGCTCACATTGCCTGTAGTTACGTCGCATCCAGATCAGGCCACTCGTAAAGGATTTCATCGCACAATTCCACCAAACTGCCGGGATGCTGACGGCATTTTACCTGCTGTTCTTCCAACATGTTTTCACGTTTCATTGGGGTCCAAGTCAAGTGAGTTTGCAGGCCACTAGACACGTAATAGGAGGGCAGCAAGGGGGACGGTGCAGTGTTCACAAAACCAGTCATGTATTCTTGTAGCCCAGTGAACTTTTCCGTTGTCTCCCTTACGTGCTTGTGTGAGCAGTGACCACTTGCGAGGTGACCAACAATGGTCATTATATGCAGTTCCCGTTGCAGTAGTCTACCGCTAACAGGTTAGGATGGACCATCATTCACTGCCTGCAGCAATTCTTCTCGGGTTTGGAAGTTATTTTGATTGGAAAGCCACGAAAAGCTCATGTGGTCCCTCTCAGTCAGCATCTTTTTCCGACCACAATACTTTCGTCGTGTTTCATGACCACATGTGTACGTCACAGCTTGTACACACGTTGCGCAGTCCGCCGCGAAACACCAACAAATCCAGCCAAATAAGACTGCCCTTTTTTTGCCTCTCTGCCACGTCCTTACATATGCCCATTCTTGCGTACAGTATATGATTGAAATATAAATGTCACAGCGGTCACCACTGCCGTGTGGTCGCGTAGAGGTAATGCACGCACTGTTGAGAACGTCACTTGATCGCTGCGTTACCTGTAAAGGCCTAAGGATTATTTGCGGATGCACACTGAAGCGACATCTTTTGTCCGGTTAGCATATGTCATCTGAAAATCTCAGTTTGTTCTTATTTATTCTAATCGAGCTTTGTTTGCAAATCATGTTGGACGTAGCCATCGCTATGACTGATATATATATAATGTTGGGGGTAATGCGCCATCCTGCTTTACTTTTCAGCCTATGGGAATTTCCATCGTGTGTTTTCGTATGGTGACAGAAGCCATATTATGTATTCCTCAAATCCTGAATACTTCCTTCTTGGTATAAAAAGATAACATTTGCTTTGTTCCACAAGGCGGGGATGCTGCATTTTTGTAGACAAACAGTAAAGATATTAGCCAAATATTTTTCTGTTTCTTTACCGGTAAGCTGAGGTATTTCCATCATCAGACCATCATAACGCTCTTGCTTTGCCATTCTGCATTTCGCTTACAGCTTTCTTTATTTCTTTTCGAAGAGTTTCTGGGTCTTCATCGTTTTCATTTGCATAAAATGTTCTTAGCGATTCAAACTAAATTTATATTGCGCAAAAGTCGGTGGCATACAGTATGAATTAAAAATTAGTTATTTAATGTAACTATCGTATATAAAATGTTACTGAAAAGAGATCATAAAAGAAAAAAAAACAAATATTGACATCAGGAGTGGTTTTAACAACACACCTTGCTCTGTTACAACCATTAGCTGTGTACGGGTTATATAGTAGTAGAGAGAGAAACGCAAAGTGAGGTACTTCAGCAAAAGGATAATGGGAAATTAAGCGTTTGCCATTCACATAGATACATTTCGGTTTGTTATCTAGCATTGCCGTCACGAGGAAGTGGAGAAACGTGACAAAAAATTTATTAAAATAAAATTATAAGAACGGCTGTAGGTGTTTTTTTATTTTTTGTCACGATAGTAAACGGCCGTCGTCCCAGTGACGTCCTGATAAAAGGATGGACATACAAAAGAAGTGGACAAAGTTCGGTGGAATTTAATAGGCCCAAAAAAGAGACATTCCGATGAGCCACTGTACAACCTTCTGGTACTTTGAGTACCAGATCATTCAGATACAATCCGTCACACTGATCTTACGGGAACAGTGCTAATGACAATGAAATCCGGTATAACGCGGCCATATAGCGATAGCAAAATTTGAGATCCGCTATGCAGTTACGCTCGCAGTCTCATTTTTAATGTGCCTGCATGACTAATACTGGGGCACTGTGTCATACTGAACGAGTTCCTCGCCAAACTGGCCGTCGTCACGGACACCTTGCGCCAAGGTCCTGGCAGCGAAACCCTGCCGCGGTCGGGCAGCTATATAACGGATAGCGGCCGGCACAGCTCCACAGTCAACCACCTGTACATCAAGCAACATGGTCGCCCTCAAGGTACGGGTCTATATTAGCTAGTATTCTCTAGAAGCAATGCCGTCTGTACATACTCCCGTTTCTGACCATCTGAAGCTGAGACATATAGCGTGGCAGTTGATCCACAACCATTACGTAACGCTTATTCGAACATAATTTGGCGCAGCACCAACAGTCCTTGATTTTAACTACGTCTTCGTAAGCCTAACAGTTATAAATTAGACACAGATACCTTTTCAGTCTGTTAAAAATATATTCTCAATATACTTATATAGGATTAGGCTACGCAGTTGTTATAAATTTTGAATAAACTCAATTTTGGTATTAGGCCCGGTAATTACGAAAGATTGAAACAATTAAACTATCGAGGTTCCGAGCAACATTCCAGCGGTCCTCTTCATGGCGGCTAACTACTGGATTTTAGTGAACTTCTTCCCTTATCTACTGACAACTTCGGTTGTCTGAACGCCATTGGACAGTCTACGTTCCTCTGGCAGGATACTGATAGGCAATGGCGAAGCGGCGGCTTGAATTGGAGGGAGTGTTCTCCTGCAACGAGATGTTGATATCCCACAGCATTCCTCTTGTGGCCGTTTTTTTAAACTTTTGAAACTGAGTTATATGTAAGTGTTGGCCGCAGAACAACACAAGCGGATCTGATAAACTGGAGTAGCTGGCAGCCAAAGAGTAACTTGGAGCCAACATCCGTTCATGCATGTGTTCATGCTGTTACGACGTCATCGGAGGCGCTGTGGAAATAATTAAACGCCCTAACAGCAAGGAGAATGGCTACAAGGTATCGAGTGCCTGGCTGCCAATGATCCCACTCGAGCTGGCCGCATGAGTTCGCCAGCCAGCAGCTCAGGATAAACAAGCGGCCACGAGAGATCTGCCGTGCGGCATCGACGACTTGCCGCAGGAAAATACCCCTGCGTGCAAGTTGCCGATCCGCTATCGCCTCTACCAGTCGCGTGTCACAGGAGCACAGCCAATAACCTACCGTATAGCTACTCCTCCATAGCAATCTTTACTTCGAATTGTCCAGTGGCATCCCAGAGTGTGGCGTCGGTAGCCATCTTACAAATCAGACAGTGTATGTGGGGCGACATTCACCACAATCGAGCAGCTGGTCGCCCTGAAAAGATCGCTGCAAAACAGGTCGAAACGTCGGCATTTTAGATGTTTTTGCAATATCGGTCGCTGTCCTAACGACCGCACTTTCAAATACGCGCGCCACCAGTTAGGCCACCGCCGGTTCAGTGAGCCCTCTGCCTGGCACTTAAGTGTGATTTTCGGACTATACATGTAGAAGTAGATGTAGATGTTTCCCACAGCCGCCACCGCGGCACGAGGGCGCTGCAGCGAACGATTACGCTGCTGCCAATGAGAAGCAAACATCCCCTCTCCGAAGCTCCAGCGACGGTTGTACTTAATTTCTAAAACTCATGCACTGCTCTCATTTTGCGTGTTTGCGAGCTGAATAACATTTACAGACATATATAGTGGCTCGGGTTCGTGAACTACTGTATAGCAATTGTTCTTAAGAGTGATTGATTTGTAAATCTGCGGTATCTGTGCATCCAACATTCAAAGCTACCGGTAGTAACTGACGCTGCAACTACAGCAACAAAGTTATGAACTATTTTTTACTATTTGATATTAGACGTATATTAAACTAATATCTGAATTCTCTGTATATGAACAGCATCTGTTCCTCGCTCCTGTATCCACGAAAGAACCACACAGCGCGCAATGAAGTTGCAACAGTTTTAATGTTTCACAGCGACGCGGCCCAATAACCAAACTGATTTTATTCAGACTGACACTGGTCGTGCAAGCCTACGGACATGCACTGCAATGTTGTTTACACGACGACCTGTTTTGCACTGTGCATTCTTTTCTCGAAGTCCGTTACTAATACACTGATATTGTAATTAATGAAAGAGAAAAGAAACGTGCACTTTCTGCACTGCACAGTACAGAACTCCCCGGTCGCATATTCCTGCTACAACAGCAACATCCATTGTTATGAACTATGTCAGTTTCGTGAAAGAGTTCCACTAATTCATAAGACAGAAAATATCTCAAAAGAATGGAAAATATTAATTCATTTTATTGTTGTCCTATTCATCAGTTAATTCTGTACACTACGTGATACCAACAGAGCAAGAGACGTAGAAATTATTCAGCATCATTGCATATCAAGGTATAACGTTCGTAGCGACAAGACGATCTAGGTAAATGAGGCACTTTGAATTACTTATTTGAAGGTCTGCATGGATCAATAGTTAAGTATAGTGCAGTGTGCTAACTTTAAAGTTTATTTTACTCGATCGTCACATAAATTGTTTAAAGTTTATACTGGCTTCAACTCACTGTGTCAAACTCAGCAAGGTGTCAGTATTTTCATTAGGTTCCTATTAAAGAAAATTTTTTGTGTACAGTTTCGCACAACTTAAGTCTAGTTGAGCAGCAGCATCATGAAACCACCAAAAGCTGTTGTGAATAACACTTACTGAGACGAAACTGGTTTAGATAATGTGACCATGGTCAAGTGATGGATTCCTTTAATGTGATGTAATGTTAACCCATGACTTCAACATGGTCGCTTGACCAAATTACTTGTCTGTGGATACGTATTATTTGTAGCAGTTTTTAGTAGTTCAAAGACGCCGTTCTTCAAATAAAACATAAGAAATATGTGATCAGTGTCGGGAGTCGCAAGTCAGCGATTGTGTTGTCGTCTTCCTGCGGTGTATTTACATATCAGTATGCAGCATTCGTGACCATCAGTGCCTATCCTCGAAAGTGGGGGAATTGAAACTGGGGTTTTAACTCGGTACACAATGAGGTCATTAGGGACAGAGTGAAAGCTCTGAATGTAGGAATGACCGTGAGGAAAATCAGCCATGTCGTTTTTAAAATAATTAACTCGGCATTTGTCTTAATCCGTACTGGTAACTGTACTAGGAATCTTCAATGATCCCTCAGGAGTTTATACAGGTTGGGTAAAATGAAAGTGGGATGGAAAATATTTCATTCACCTAAAGACAAGCAAACCAAATTACACCGCCTGCCATAAGTGCTTATCATGTAAGTTGTGTCGCCTTGCGGGATTAGCCGATCGGTCTCGGGCGCTGCAGTCACGGACTTTGCGGCTGGTCCCGGCGGAGGTTCGAGTCCTCTCTTGGGCATGGGTGTGTGTGTCTCTGTCCTTAGGATAATTTACGTTAAGTAGTGTGTAAGCTTAGGGACTGATGACCTTAGCAGTTCAGTCCCATAAGATTTCACACACTTTTTAACGTTTTTTTTTAAGTTGTGTCGTTTATCTTCTGACCCCATTTATATTTTACCCACTCTGTGCATTGATCATCTGCTAATGATAATGAACTCTTTTGAAACATCGTAACATTGATGTTGAAGACAATATACTAACATTCGATGTACGAACAACAACAACAAAAAAAAAAACGGGCTCGTTAACACTGGCGATAAGTTTTTTCGTCATTTGGAAGAAACTCTTTCTAAAAATTTCTCAATACGACACAAATACAACACAACTACGACTTTTCAAACTTGGCGAAGGGGCGTGGAAGTATCGGAAGAGAGGAAGCAATATTTTTTATCGGACTGAGGCGAAAACATTGGCTATTGTGTTTTGCTTTCGTGTGGTCGAGTAGTGTGGGAAATATTTCGATACATTGCCACAAAACAAAGAAACTAAATGTGGTTTATGGAGTGGGCAATATAAAAATAGCACAAGCAAAGAATCATTTGCAGGCAGGAACAGATATGGACCTTCCACAGAGCTCACCTATTATCTGAAAGAGCGCCTTCTAGATATTAAACAAGATTCGATAAGAGTGTTAAAAGTACTTCATCAGTACTTCCTACTGCAATATAAAAAATCGCACTGAGATGTTTGAGCTCTAAAAAGACTGTTCTCAAAAGCAAGATACGTTCTATCAACAACACAGTAGATTGACGAACAACTTCGGTCAAGAATATTATGTTTACAGTCCGTAGACATAGATCCTGGACATATTTATTGACTAATAACATTGGGTTTTACGCCATTTTGCTATTTCATCATTTGACTTCGATGTTAAAAGTATAAATAATTTAGTGTCGACTACTATCAACCAAGAATGATCAGACGTCAATAATTGAATCGATTTCAGTATGGATGATCTGTCAGTATTTCACATCCCTAGTATGAACTACCACTCTTCTGAATACGAATTCTACTCCTCAGTTGTCCAAATGAGCTGCATGTACATTTAAATTCTCGCAGGATGGAAAAACCTTGGCAGAAAAATACGCTGCACCAATTCAATCTCAGTCCAGTGTGTGGAGTGAGCCTCAAAGTGAGGTGTGGGTCACTGTATTGTGTGCCGTCTTTCGACAGGTCTTTGCCTTCGCCGCCGTGCTGGCCGTGGCCCGCGCCGGCTACCTGTCCGCCCCCGCTGTGTCCTACGCCGCCCCCGCCGTAGCCTACGCCGCCCCCGCCGTCGCCTACGCCGCCCCCGCGGCCGTCGCCCCCGCGGCCATCACCTCCCAGAGCTCCAACATCCTGAGGAGCTTCGGCAACCTGGGACAGGTGTCCACCTACACCAAGACTGTCGACACGCCCTACTCCAGCGTCACCAAGTCCGACGTCCGCGTCAGCAACGACGCCATCGCACACGTCGCCGCCCCCGCACTGGCCTACACCGCCCCCGCCTACTACCACTAACCACTGAGGCTGCACTTCAACCTCAGCTCTTCTGCTGATTATTTATTTTCCTTCAAGCTCTGTCATCTTCTGTAAATAAAAACTTTCTGCGACATTATTGCATGACTTTTTTATTGATCTCAGACTGTAAGAAGGTCATCAACTAACATACAAAGGCTCAGTACTCAATCATTTCGTCCTTTGACTCTCGTAAACAATTCTGTATAGGTATGGATATTCTAGATTAAATCAGTGTGATGTTAAGGAGATCGGGATGAAAGTATAAAGCATTTCTGCTACAACAGAATTATGTACCTAACATTTCCAACAGAAAATGTGTCTTATAGAACAGGGGTTCCCAACAAAATTTTCTCGAGGACCCCCTCATCGAGCATGATTGGTACCAAGTCTCATCACAGTATCATGTACCTATTAAAGTCAAATTAAGAATCTTTTTATACGTTTTCTACTTTTGGTACTTAGAAAAAACGTTGACATATTCATTGTTGGAAAAATATTGAGCTTAAAACTTTTTCAATTTAGCTATCATTGTTATTGTTAAATTTTTGATTATTGCTCAAAATCTTTGTCTTCAAATCTGTGTGTTTAGTATAACAAATGCATTATCTTCCTCTTCATCTGTAGGCCTTTCTCGTTTCACCGAACCACTTTTTAACCAACGGTCCATTTTTAACTGCGAGAACTGTAGCTTCCTCAAAAAACAACGCTTTACATACATTACTCTTTTAATACAGAATATTGAATATGTAAATAATGTTGTCTGTGAAAGTACTGAAAATAAATTAACAGTGGCCCATTGTCGTCTGCAATGCGAGTTTCCGTGTAAAGTGACTATCAGTTGTCAGCTGCAAAGAGGCACCGCGCGTAGTCTAACGGCATACAGCACAACTATTTACATATATCTAATTCTAGTTTTGCACCAGAATGTGCTAGTGTCAGTTCGCTCTAGGAAGACGCCAGACGCAGAAGTTAGCGTTCGCTAAAGCTCTGCTCATGCAGGAAGCGGCCAAAACTAAAAATCTGCTATAATACGAAATACATTTAATATATTTTTTTATTCTAATAGTGTCTTGAGGACCCCTCTGGCATAGCTGTTGGGAACCACTGTTATAGAAGATACAGAGGGTCCAAGAAATAACGCTCAGTATAAACTTGACACAAGAGATCCTGAAATTTTTGTATTATCTTGAGCTAGGGTAGAGGGTGTCAGGGATACTATGATCGTTGTGGAGTGCCATTGACAGAAACAGAGGTTTTCTCATTGCAGCGAAATATTTTCACAAAATTTCAATCAATGATTTATCTCAATGGAATACTTGTATCACCTCTATATCTGCAAAGGTGTCTGTGCTTGTTTTGAAAATGAGCTTTGTGAAACTAAACATTAATTTTGCTGTGAAATAAGAACAAGAACAGTTGCCGAAGCAACGGCAGACTGATTGAAAGTGCACATGTTTACACGTCTGTAAATTTAAACTCTGTTGCAGCGTTGCGATGTTGTTACGTTTACTTAAAGTGCTCTTTTCTGTTCTTAACTGCACTGTGACTTGCTAGTCAGTTAGTGTGTGACAATGTAAGCAGTAGGTCGTGAGTATTCGGTAGCATTTGCCAATGCAGAAAAAGCCGACATGCTCAAGGCTTAAGGAGAATGTAAGAAGAATGCACTTCATTCTTGTACAGTTTATGTGGCAAGACATCCCAATAGACATCAATCATCTCAGCAATTATTTGTCAGTTTCTTGAGCGATTTATGTGAAAGTCGTTGTGTAGCACCGAGACAACTTAACAGAAGAAAACAATGTCGACAGAAGAGGGGAAATCAATTACTGCTGTTGCAGTTGATCCACATCTTATCTCCCGTGCCACGAAGAAATGGCATGAGAAAGGCTAGTGTTCTACTCATTCGCCATCGATATAAGTTCCATCCCTATCACATCTCTCTCCATCAAGAGCTGGATGGAAACGATTATCAGAATCGAGTTAACTTCTGCGTGTGGGCATTAAGACAGAATACTCCAGATGTATCATGCATCTTGTTTAGTGATGTAGCTACACTTACCAATCATGGCCAGGTAAACAGCCGAAAGATGCACTGATGACCTGTTGACAATCGCAGTTGGCTTCGTCAGGTGGGACGTGAACGTCCGTTGAGTGTAAAAGGTGGTATGGGATGTTGAACTATCAGTTCATAGGCTCATTTTTCATAGACGGAACACTGAAAGCACACAAGTATCGACGCCTTCCAACAGACCACCTTCCACCGATACTAGAAGATGTTCCTCTGGAGACTAGGAGGAACCTGTGGTACCAACGTGATGCCTGTCCAGTCCTCAGTGCAAGAATTACTACAGCATGTCTTCACGAACTGTTTCCAAATGTTTGGACTGGACGCCGAGGACGTTTACCTTGGCCGACCCTGACGATAGCAGAGATTTTTCTGTGGAGAAAGCTGAAAGACACTGTCTACACCCGATGATGTGCAAAGACATATTACTGGAGTCTCCCCGGACATCTCCGCTCACTTGTTGGCACGTGTGCAGCAGTCGCTCCATACCAGACTGGAAGCGTGTACTACCGCTGCCGCTACTCATTTTCAACACAACCTGTGATGGTCATTTGTCTCATTACTGCTCGGAATCCATAAATAATGTATGCACTGTGTTGTTGTTGCGGTCTTCAGTCCTGAGACTGGTTTGATGCAGCTCTCCATGCTACTCTATCTTGTGCAAGCTTCTTCATCTCCCAGTACCTACTGCAATCTACATCCTTCTGAATCTGCTTAGTGTATTCATCTCTTGGTCTCCCTCTACGATTTTTACCCTCAACTCTGCTCTCCATTACTAAATTGGTGATCCCTTGATGCCTTAAAATATGTCCTACCAACAGATCCCTTCTTCTGGTCAAGTTGTGCCACAAATTTCTCTTCTCCCCAATTCTATTCAATACCTCCTCATTAGTTATGTGATCTACCTATCGAATCTTCAGCATTCTTCTGTAGCACCATACTTCAAAAGCTTCTGTTCTCTTCTTGTTTAAACTATTTATTGTCCACGTTTCACTTCCATCCATGGCTCCACTCCATACAAATACTTTCAGAAGCGACTTTGTGACACTTAACTCTCTACTCGATGTTAACAAATTTCTCTTCTTCAGAAACACTATTCTTGCCATTGCCAGTCTACATTTTATATCCTCTCTACTTTCACCATCATCAGTTATTTTGCTCCCAAAATAGAAAAAATTCATTACTACTTTAAGCGTCTCATTTCCTAATCTAATTCCCCCAGCATCACCCGATTTAATTCGACTACATTCCATATCGTCGTTTTGCTTTTGTTGATGCTCATCTTAGATCCTCCTTTCAAGACACCGTCCATTCCGTCTAACTGCTATTCTAGGTCCTTTGCTGTCTCTGACAGAATTACAGTGTCATCGTCGAACCTCAAAGTTTTTATTTCTTCTCCATTAATTTTAATACCTACTCCGAATATTTCTTTTGTTTCCTCTACTGCTTGCTCAGTATACAGATTGAATAACATCAGGGGTAGACTACAACCCTGTCTCACTCCCTGCCCAACTATTGCTTCCCTTTCATGCCCCTCGACTCTTATAACTACCATCTGGTTTCTGTAGAAATTGTAAATAGCCTTTCGCTCCCTGTATTTTACCCCTGCCACCTTCAGAATTTGAAAGAGAATATTCCAGTCAACATTATCAAAAGCTTTCTCTAAGTCTAAAAATGCCAGAAACGTAGGTTTGCCTTTCCTTAATCTATTTTCTAAGATAAGTCGTAGGGTCAGTATTGCCTGGTGTGTTGCAACATTTGTACAGAATCCAAATAGATCTTCTCCGAGGTCGGCTTCTACTAGTTTTTCCATTCCTCTGTAAAGAATTAGTGTTAGTATTTTGCAGCCGTTGCTTATTTAACTGATAGTTCGGTAATTTTCACATCTGTCAACACCTGCTTTCTTAGAGATTGGAATTATTATATTCTTCTCGAAGTCTGAGGGTATTTCGCCTGTCTCATACATCTTGTTCACCAGATGGTAGAGTTTTGTCAGGGCTGGCTCTCCCAAGGCTATCAGTAGTATGTATGCACTTGTGTTGCTATTTAGTTTGTGTCACCACAGGTATTGCACAAATATCCGTGGTGGAACTTTTCAAAAGACGGTATCTCGTAAACGACTCGCACTAGAAACCTGCAACAGACAGCACTGATCATCTAATGACACTACTTTTAGTTTGTTGATGTCAACAGTCATCGTTTCAGTTAAAGATATGTATATTTGCACAAAAAATACACATTCTCTGTACTATTACAATCTGTTGAGTGGCTAACAATACGTGTCCCTGACCAGCAATCCACTCTGTGAAAACCGCACATCACTAGCACTTTCTATTTCCGCAATATTTACAGTGCAAGTTTTAGGTGATTCATATTGTATATGGTACACACCGTGGTCGTAAACATCCTGAAAATCGTGTACGGGTGTTTCAGGGTTAATTTGCTGAGAAACAACTGTTAGATAAAAATTTCTGTATGTTGTGCCGTTTGCTGCTCAGTTAACACTGAAATTAACAAACCAGTCCGTTGCGCACCATCCAGAGATAGTGTGACCAAACGTGTTCTTTGGTTTCCTTAAACCGAACGAGGGAGCGATAGGAAGCTTAGACACTAGGGCGGTAGTAAGGATCGAACCCGAGCGAAAGGCAGAGCAGTCTCGTACGTAATCATCTACTCTATGAGAGCAACTGATGCTAATTGTATGTGGCAGGCGGCTTGAATTTGCGCACACAACGGCCTGATTGGCTAATTTAAATGCTAATTAACTCGGGAAAGGCGCACCGTGTTGTATTTGTTACTTAGCAATTAATTCTCAGCACATTATGTCACTGGCCCACAATTTTTCGCGATTGGTTCCAAGACCATCCTGGGCAATGAATGAATTCTGCTACCTAGATCGCCCCACATGAATACAGTCGAACATTTAAGGGAAATAATCGAGAGTTCACTTCGTGCACAAAATCCTGCACCGGCAACACCTCTGTAGTTATGGACGGCTATAGGAGTAGCATGGCTCAATATTTTTGTTGAGGACTTCAGAGGTATTTCTGAGTCCATACCACGTCGAGATGCTGCACTGAAGATCTGACACGATATTACGAGGTTACGAGGTATCGCACGACACGACTTTTGTCACCTCGGTGCTCGGTGGATTTCCCCCTCCCCTCCCCCTTCCCACCGGCTAGCCCACCGCTTTAACCACGAGGTGATGGTCACAAACACATCGAAGGAAGTGTCTCACATTTCCATTACCTTTTATTTCGGCAAAGCCTTTGTACCACGTGACTATGTTGCAACGCCTTCTTCAGTTTGCTCTCACTCGGTACGAGGATTCAGAGATTTTTAGTTATAGTGCCAACAGTACTTACGCCATAAATCTTATGCTACCAAAACTCACCCAGAGCGAGCATAAGACAAAGTAGTGCATTGATTTAGTCAGTGTGGTCCTCCTTTTATTCGAAATGTCATGACGATCTCACACAGTTCAGTAAGGCATATATGGCAGAGGGGTAGGACTACATCGCAATTCATTCTGGATACATGCCACATCGAGACGTGGCTTTTTCAAATACAGAAGGTGCTGTCATAAAATATAACCCTCTTACCCATCTGGTATTGCCCGTTTTACTCTTGAAGTGTACATACTTGTCGACAGACACATGAATTTCAGACACTGACGACTCTACGAAGCAGTCAGTTACCCCCTTTCAACAATATTTAAAATCTTCCAGTCAATAGGCTCAAAAATATTGTAATTGCAAAACATGAAAATAATACATTGTATAATACGCGTTTTTATTTCAAAATACTGGAAAGTGGACTATGGAATAGAAAGAAATATTTACATTACTCTAATACCTGCAGGAAGTCAGCATTTTAGGGTAGATATCGGTGATTTTGTTTTCCTACTCATTACACGTTTCATATATGTTATGTTTTGCACGAATTAAACCATATCCAGATTTAACACTAAAACAGAGGACTGTTGCGCTGTCATCAACTGGTGTGCATCTTTGTTTATAAAACAACAAGTGGCAAGTCAGCTCTGAGCAGGGTGATTATAATTAAAGTTAGTTTCAAACCAATGTAGAAATAACACCACTGGTCAGAATGAAGTCAAATTGCAACGGAATACTATCGGAGAAGGGGGAAAACTTACGGCAGAAGAAAAATAAATAGTTACAAAATGTAGCAATAGATGGCACTGTAATCATCATAACTTAATAGTGGTCGACTACAAATAACAAATGAATCATACTACAATGCTTAAGGTGTACATTTGACATTAAACAAACTGTACTACTCAGTGTGCATGGGTATACAGGTGTAATACTGTTATTTACGTAAGTCTGTCCACCACGCAAGGTCATATCACTTCGGATGGGAAAAATCTGTTTTCAATTGTCTTGAGGCCAAAAACTGCATAAAAAGCACCCTTCCTTCCAACTGTAACCTGGCCTTGTTCCCCCCCACCCTTCTCTGGAGCCCCCTTTTACCTCTCCCCTCCTTCTCCCTCCTTGAGTCCCTGCACCCCCTCCTTGACTGCTTCCCTACCACATTCTTCCCTCCCCAGACCTTCTTTATGAATCGCTAGTAAATAAAGGAAATTCTTACGAAAAAGTTTTGAAAATAAATTCACGTTTCTGTGACACTGATGGTTCTTCAACTACACGGGAACGTGAGCAAAAAAATTTCTGATCTCTTTTCTTCTACAATCTTTCCAGGCTACATTTATCTCTTGGCATCTCTCTCATATAGATGCGTGTAATTGAAAAATGAAAAATTCGCGGTCGGAAATATTTAAAATACTCCAGTTCATTGCCCCATAGTCAAAAGACTTGCAAGGAGAAACCTAAGCACTGCAGAAGAGATAATCTGAGACAAATATTACTAGGAGAAACCTAAATACTCCAGAAGAGAGAATCTGAGACTTATATTTCGGCGGAAGGAGGGTGGTGGTAAACGTATATTATTACAGAAATGAAGCAAGCGAAAAGGAATGCAAATGGCTAAAAACGAGACTGTCAGTAAATGCATAGTGGCTAAGTAGGAATGGCAAGAGGGAAATTGTAAGGATTTGGAAGCATATATATAACTAGGCGAAAGATAGACATCGCCTACAGGAAAACTGAAGAGCCCTTTCGAGAAAAGAGAAGCATCTTTATGAATATCAAGAGCCCAGATGCAAAAGCCAGTCCTAAACAAAGAAAGGAAAGATGAAAAGTGGAAGGCGTATATGTAGGAATTACAAAAAGGAGATGAACTTGAGGGCAATAGTATATACAAGGAAGATAAACTTAAAGGCAGTATTATAGAAATGGAAGAGGACGTACATGAAAATGAGGTGGAATACATGATATTTAGAGAAGAATTTGATAGAGCACTGAAAGACTTAAGTCAAAATAAGGCCCCTAGAGTTGATTATATTCCGCCTTGAGGGAGCAAGCCATGAAAAGACTATTCCATCCAGCGTGCAAGATGTATACCCTCCGACTTCAAGAGGAAACTAATAATACCAGTTCCAAAAATAGTAGGTTTTGACACATGTGCATATTAACAGACTATCAGTTTAATTAGTCATGTTTTTGAAATATTAACACAAATTCTTTACAGGCGAATGGAAAAACCGCTAGCAGCCATCCTCATGGAAGATCTGTTTGGATTTTGGAGAAATGCAGGAACACGCGAGGTTAACTCTGACCGTACAACGTATCTTAGAAGATAGGTTAAGGAAAGGCAAGCCTACGTTCATAGCATTTGTAGACTTAGAAAACGTTTTTGACAATGTTCACAGGAATATCGTCTTTGAAATTCTGAAGGTAGCAAGAGTAAAATACAAGGAGCAAAAGATAATTTACAACAGGGCCAGATGGCAGTAATAAGAGTCGAAGGGAAGCTGTGATTGAGAAGAGAGGGAGCTATAATTGTAGCCTGTCCCCGACACTATTCGGTCTACACACTGAGCAAGTACTAATGGAAACCAAAGAAAAATTTGGAAGGAATTAATGTTCAGGGGGAAGAAATAAATGACACTACAGTAGATGAAGAGGCTAGCACACAATAAATAAACATGGACAGCTGTATCAAATCACTCTTCATACTGAAGACCACAACAACAGAGAAATGAAATTTCATAGAGGAAAAGGAAGTGTAGGGAAAATATACGAGCAGGTTCCTTACTGGATCACCAACAGAAAATTTTATTTCCTGGCTAAATTTCCAGACCTTATTTTCTGATGTCCAAAAAGAGAGAGACCATCGATATGTTGCATCTATGGATCGGAGTTCTTATGTTATTTAACGCCTTTATTGCGTACCAGTTTTACAAGTAACAACATGTTCAAATGAGAACCACACATTCGCCTTTGATATCACTGATGATAGTTAAAGTTGACACAGGTGACAGGGACAGATTAATGTAGACGTGTAATGCATCTACATGAGGCTGATCTGCAGAAAGGTTAACGACATTATACACTGATTCCGAAAATCTGTTAGAAACGGTTTTTAGATAACTGCTCAAGGCTTGTAGTTGGTCTATGTGCCAACAGTAATGCACAATGGAGGCATCAGTGGGCACAGAGGAAGCAAACTGACAGACAGTCTGTTATTTAACTTTTTCTAAATCTTCATTCATTTATGTAATTAAACATTTTCAGTAAGCATTACAAATTCTGAATTTAAGTCAATTCTTTTTACCATACCTAATTATACATGCAACTGTATCATTACATATATTTTCATTAAAAATTGCAAGTAATTTCACTGATGTTTTTTGAGTAGTTACAACATTCATTATTCTAGACATATTTCTTCCATAATTAGGATAATTTTGATTAAAATGGAATGGACTAACATTTACATCTTTTTTAAATTGTGTTATTCTTTTAAAATCTTTGAATGGACCATAAGTTTTTAAAAAGTTACGCAGCAGTCAAGTTTCAATAATTATTGA
The DNA here is from genome assembly GCF_023897955.1 of Schistocerca gregaria. NCBI lineage: Eukaryota > Metazoa > Arthropoda > Insecta > Orthoptera > Acrididae > Schistocerca > Schistocerca gregaria. The sequence continues at coordinate 153,383,350 of NC_064920.1, forward strand.
GGAAAAATTTCATTTTATCTATTATTACATAGATATTATGTAATTTAAAATGATCGAATAAAGAAGAGTCATTAATCAATAATTTTATCGGTTAGTTTGGTAAACAATGAAAATAAAGTAAAACATATCAAATTCAGCAGAATTACAATAATTCTTAATAAGTAGTTCAAAATTTCTTTTTTCATGTAATCCAGCAAATTCATTTGTTTGTAGTTCCAATAATTCTAATGGATAAAGAATTTCATTTTGCTTCTTATTAATTTTACCATTGTTATTACTATATCTTTCCATATCTAATTCATTTAATAAAGATAAAGTTAATTAAATAACAGCTCATGAAATAAATGGCTGTTCTATTGGAGACAAAATATTGTTTCCTTGTTTAACTGTAATAACAGCCAACAATTTTAATACATAATTATCAAATACTTTAATAATCGATTTACCATCATGTGCCAAAAATCTCTTCCATCTCTTTGAATAATATCAAATGTCATATAAATTTGGGGACGATTAGGGTGAATCCAACCATCACCAATATTAATATTAATCCTTGTAAGGAAGATATTAATATTTTTTGTTTTCGTATTTATGGAAAATGAGTAAAATTGCTAACTCTCAAATTTGTTCATTGTTTATCAATGGAAAAAGTTATTAATTTTCTTTTAATATTACTGTTACATATGCTCCATTGAAGTCAGTCAAATCAGGATTTTCATCAATTATAGTTACTTCCAAATTCTGAATAGTATCAAAAATTGGAATATTTATAGGATGATTTGATTCATAAATTATTGGTTCTAGTAATTCAGTATTTGGTTTGAATGAAGAAGTAATGGTATTTTCTCTATGCAAATAATCATTACGTTTAACAAACATTATATCAGGGAAATTAGGATTAATGTTCATTAAGTGAAATTAAACAATTTTAGAAACATTGTTAGCAACATTTTTTCATTATCTTCAATAATTTGGTTATTAAATTCTAAAACTTCTGAAATTCTATCTCCTTCATCCATAAATAATTTAACATGACTTTCAATAACTCTATCAAAAATTTTGTCTTCTTTATTACTCGTATCAGGTTTTATGATTGAATATACTTCTCTAAATTTCTCAAACTATATTTGCAAACAGGAACTTCTATCGTTTCTTACTTAGCATACAATTAACTACTCTTTCATGTAATATTTGAAGTAGGAAAACACCTTTAAAGTTCCTCTTATTGGAATAGTTTTTTTTCTTCATAAGAAATGAAGTATCACTCAATGGAAATAATTTACTCGTTATTGTTAATAAAAATTATGTAAGTAAATGACAGATTGGGAACCAAAAATTTATATTTTAACAGTGAGAGAGTACAGAATTTTGATGAATTTATGTGTGGACATTTGTATCTATTCATTTTAAAACTACACTCCTGGAAATTGAAATAAGAACACCGTGAATTCATTGTCCCTGGAAGGGGAAACTTTATTGACACATTCCTGGGGTCAGATACATCACATGATCACACTGACAGAACCACAGGCACATAGACACAGGCAACAGAGCATGCACAATGTCGACACTAGTACAGTGTATATCCACCTTTCGCAGCAATGCAGGCTGCTATTCTCCCATGGAGACGATCCTAGAGATGCTGGATGTAGTCCTGTGGAATGGCTTGCCATGCCATTTCCACCTGGCGCCTCAGTTGGACCAGCGTTCGTGCTGGACGTGCAGACCGCGTGAGACGACGCTTCATCCAGTCCCAAACATGCTCAATGGGGGACAGATCCGGAGATCTTGCTGGCCAGGGTAGTTGACTTACACCTTATAGAGCACGTTGGGTGGCACGCGATACATGCGAACGTGCATTGTCCTGTTGGAACAGCAAGTTCCCTTGCCGGTCTAGGAATGGTAGAACGATGGGTTCGATGACGGTTTGGATGTACCGTGCACTATTCAGTGTCCCCTCGACGATCACCAGAGGTGTACGGCCAGTGTAGCAGATCGCTCCCCACACCATGATGACGTGTGTTGGCCCTGTGTGCCTCGGTCGTACACAGTCCTGATTGTGGCGCTCACCTGCACTGCGCCAAACACGCATACGACCATCATTGGCACCAAGGCAGAAGCGACTCTCATCGCTGAAGACGACACGTCTTCATTCGTCCCTCCATTCACGCCTGTCGCGACACCACTGGAGGCGAGCTGCACGATGTTGGGGTGTAAGCGGAAGATGGCCTAACGGTGTGCGACACCGTAGCCCAGCTTCATTTAGACGGTTGCGAATGGTCCTCGCCGATACCCCAGGAGCAACAGTGTCCCTAATTTGCTGGAAAGTGGCGGTGCGGTCCCCTACGGCAGTGCGTAGGATCCTACGGTCTTGGCGTGCATCCGTGCGTCGCTGCGGTCCGGTCCCAGGTCGACGGGCACGTGCACCTTCCGCCGACCACTGGCGACAACATCGATGTACTGTGGAGACCTCACGCCCCACGTGTTGAGCAATTCGGCGGTACGTCCACCCGGCCTCCCGCATGCCCACTATACGCCCTCGCTCAAAGTCTGTCAACTGCACATACGGTTCACGTCCACGCTGTCGCGGCATACTACCAGTGTTAAAGACTGCGATGGAGCTCCGTATGCCACGGCAAACTGGCTGACACTGACGGCGGCGGTGCACAAATGCTGCGCAGCTACCGCCATTCGACGGCCAACACCGCGGTTCCTGGTGTGTGCGCTGTGCTGTGCGTGTGATCATTGCTTGTACAGCCCTCTTGCAGTGTCCAGAGCAAGTATGGTGGGTCTGACACACCGGTGTCAATGTGTTCTTTTTTCCATCTCCAGGAGTGTATTATGTATGAATAACGAGTTTACTGATATTATAAATTTAATAAGTGGACACTTTAGGAAATAAGTGATTTGGTAAACACAATGACGATTAGAACCAAAAATTTAACACAAAAGTGGTTTTTCTCTGCCCTTTCAAAATTTGAAAATTTTCAGTATAAAATAAAAATACTAAATATCAGTTGACTCAAAATTAATTAAAGTGATCAAACAATTTCACAAAGAATTAATTCTCATTTTTAAAGTAACTAGAGGAGATATTGATTTTAATGATACATGAAATACGAATGTAAATGATTCAATAGGTGTAAAAGGTGTAGTGGACAAACATTATTTGCAGAATGAGTCATCAGATCTTGCTACAAAACATTGTAAGAGCTCCATGATTAAGGAATTTGTTGTTAGCGCAATCGAGCAGATGTAATTTTGATGGATTGCTCACGCGCTGCCTGCGATATGTAAGCTGTAAGAGAATCTGAGACCAAAGAGCAGTGTTGACTGCAGTAGGAACTGTGTGGCAGTAGGAGTAAGTTGCTAGCGTGCAGTCCGGTGTATCATGTTGGCTGGGCCGGTCATGTGCCGCGATGGCGGAGCCTGAGCGTTGTAGTATAAGGTAAAAGCAGCCTCGCGCATATGTAGTATTGTTATATCAATTCCCATGTAAATGTTTTTAAAAAAATCGCTTAGTAAGCATCTTTCTCATAAAAAGTAACTTTTCACAATCATTCATTTCAGTTTAAAGAATTTACTAATTTCTCCAATCCTTGGTCATCCTGATTATTGAAAAGAAAAATCAGTTCTTTCCTTTTATATAAGACAAATCTATCGGCCAGCATTGCACTTAGCTGGCCAGAAAAATTTCTTATAGGAGCAGATATATACGCGTTATCCGGCGACCTAATTAAGGTAAGATTTTTCAGTTTATTCAGAATGATGTATGAGGGCTATGACGCAGCACTGCTGATGTCCAAAATTTACCAGGTTAAATTGACAGTCAATTATTGAAAGGTTATAAGTGAGTCGCAATTTTATAGAGAGATTAGTTGCATTGTATTCTTGGTAGGTTACAGAATTTATCTGTGGGAGGTTACGCTGAATGCTATAAATAATTATATTTCTTACTGTTAGGAGGTTACGGAAATTATTTTGTGGTGAGGTTACACCTGTCGACAACTGGCCAGGATCGTATTTTTGTGAATTTCTGAGAAGTAGTCAGTTATATATCTGCTCTTATTTACTTAATATTAAAAGTAGTTTGCATCTGGCGCAACGAATTTACTAATTTGTCACTCTTTCTTTCACATATCATCGGCAATTTATTGCTCTTTGTTGTAAATGTATTTGTTCCATTTTGTTTTGACTTTGTTTGATTTTGTGCTTAGCTTTGATCTGTAAAAATGCCGCGAAAAACTACTAACAGTTCATCGCCATGTGTAATGAGTGAAAAAGCCGATTCAAATAATTTGACCGATAATACTAGCGACACTCAGTGTAATAGTGATAATCCTCTAATTACACATAATCAGTGCATGCCGATTACTAGTAATGATTCTAATCTAAATGATGAGCAAACAAATTCAATTGTGTCCAATGTAAATTTAACAACTGATGACGCGGCACTTTCCCTTACAATGAACGCTGCCCAGTTTAACACACCTGATTTGCTAAATTTACACAGTGAACAGACAAATGTTTCCAACGAAAATGAACAATGTATTCAAAATATGTCAGATTTATTTGATTCCGGTGTAGGGGCCAACAGTGCACATCCAATTGGCAAAATTTTTCGTGAATCAGAGAATGACCAAATGGTTACACAAAACGTGACAAATGCAGATACACCATCATGCAGCACAGAAAATAGAGTCACTAATTTTTTCTTGGATCAAGTTATGGCATTATTGCTACAAGTTAATGAATCGAACAAACAACTTAATGAAAAACTAGACAACAATTCCAAACAGTCGAACAAAAAACAAGACAAAAATTTCAAACAGCTTAGTGAACAGATTAAAGCCATTGCTGTGCAATGTCATGATACTAAAGAACAATTATGTGAGGAAATTAAGGATTATGCTAGGAATTGTAGTGAAGAAATTAGATCCGTTGCACAAGAATTAAGTAATACACAAGCAGCCACAACCAAATTACTTAAAGATGAAATTAGTGCAGTCGCTAAACAATGTTCTGAAAACCCAACACAGTTACGCGACGAGTTTAAATTAATGTCAGCAGAACTTTCACACACACTGGATGCGGAAGTAGACAAGAAATTCGAACAACAGAACAGCCTAATTGACGAACGTTTTAATCACCACCTACAAAACAGTGAAACGTGTTACCGCAAATTCATACAGGAACAGAACAAAGTAAAGAAACGAGTCATGGAAACAATTACTGCACACAGACAGGAAGATAAGCGTAAAATGTTTACGAAGGCGAAAACATACGTAGATAACAATATTGCAACAGTATCAGACGAAATCAAACAGTTGAACACCGAATTGCATGATGAAATCTGCGATCGTAAAACAGAAACAGACACACATACAGTAGACTTTCAGACAGTGACCAACAGACTTGAAGAATTAGAATTAATACAGGATGCCGATGCCATTAAAGCAGACGTTAAGAAATTGAACAAAACCACATGTAAAATACAAAAACAAATTAATGCTTGTGACACTAAAAACGACGATCACGTAAAAGCACTGACTGAAAAATTTGATGAATTGGCCAGTCGTATTGACGTTATCGATAATAACAGTGACATCAAATCAGACAATACTTCACCAGTTTCGTTTAATCAAACACCCGAATTCCAAAATTTACAACAGACAGTCAGTGAGATACGTTCGTCCAATAATACATTGCGTAGAAAAGTGTCGTCTTTATAGCAAGAAGTGACGGAGATGAAAAATGTCTCCGCCTGTAACACGACACAGCATACGCCACTCTCCGAACATTTCTCACACTCACACAGCCAGTACAATTTAGGTAATTTACAGAGAGTACGTGATTTAGATTCCGAACAGTCACAGACAAACAGATTATCATACAATCTTGAACCTGTTCAGACATTCAAAGACGAAAATTTTGATTACAAGCACTTTCTATCCGTTAGGACATTTAAAGTATTTAAGAATGACAGGACACAGATTCACCCCTTGGATTGGATACAACAATTTGTTTTTGAATTTTCACCGACATTGCCTGTAATGCAGAAATTAAAAATAATTTGCAGCATGTAATTGACCTCAGGGGATTCATTACACTTCGATGAATATGTGCCATAGCATGCACAGGGCCCCGAGCCGTAGTAATGCTATTTCATCTTTAGTTTTCTGCACTGCTGCCTTCTCTTCTACTATCCTTTTTATCTATCAAAACAGCTCTTCCACTATTGATCTATCTAGGATTAAGAGTAAGTTAGGAAAACCTGATATGAGAAGTTTCACCAAAAGTGACAGTTTTCATTAGAGACTCCCGAAATGACAGGAACTACCAGCGTAATTTTAATAACAGGGCAAAATTGTAATCATCAATATGTACAAAATTTTCAGCAATCGCAGACACATTTTGGCAACAATAGAGGGTTTTCACTACAACAGCAACAAAACCAGCCGGTTAGCATACCTAACCAACAATGTTATGTGCAAGGTCAACCAAGCTTTAATGTTTCGCCGCCTACACATACAGCGTCGGCTCCTCCAAATAGTAATGTAGAACAAGGAAATCATTACGTGCAGAAGACACATCACTTCATTTCCTATCGCAACGCGCCGTATAGTAATGACTATCATGACAGACGTAAAAGCTATGAGCACAGTTTTCAGCGTACATTTAATAACAGTAGGTCTTACCAGCAGCAGAATCATCCGCAACAACAGATTATCACCACTGTGGTTGTTTAATTCGTTTCTTTTACACGGTATTGCTTTCTGAAAAATGATGAATAAGTATTAATATCTTGCATTTAATTACATACTCATTAAATGAAAACTTGTTTCTAGTGATATAATTAAGCATACAGCATAGCATGACAGAAAACATATTAGGTCAAAAACATAGACAGTTTTCAAGTACAAAAAATGTACACACAGTATCATAATGTAGTAGCGAAAAATGTAAAATAGTCATGATGTTGAGATATCGTAAAGCAAAATGTCAATGTCAACTGGTGTTTGTTACATCTTAAATATCTCATAGTACATACAGACAAAAATTCTACTTTCGATAGGAAAACAATCATACATATACAAAAACTCGAAAATGTGTACGGTCTGATATATAACGACAAGAAAAGCGGCCTGCCAACCTTACCTTGCCGGGCACTTGCCAGGAAAAAATATGATAATCATCAGTAAGTGTTCATATCAATAACCGGAAAAGGCATTACAATGTGATAAATCAGAAAGTATTCTCATTCAATAAAGGGTTTAATATTGGAGACATGGTGATTGCCTTTGCTTTTTCTGGTTCTCAAAGTTTTGACGTGCACTACATTAGGCTGAGGAATGCTTCGTATTCTATGTGGACCTGCGTATAGAAGCTCAAATTTGCTGCATCTACTCTTTCCTCTGTTGGATAAATAATGCGTGCGTACTAATATCTTCTGTCCAATGTGAAAGTCACAGTGCGTACAAACCTGTTTCTGCTGTCGTCTCCGGCGCTCTGTGGCACGTTTGATGTTGTTGAGCGCAATGTCAATTATTTCATGGTGACGAAGTCGATGAGATGTAGGAAAGGATACTAATTCTTTAATTTTGTTAGGTGGTTCAACATTTTTCAATATAACAGTCGGAGATAGCATAGATTCATTTGGTATGGAGTTAATTACATCCTGGAATGAGAGTATGTGTGAGTCCCAATCAATACGCTTTTATGGCAGTATATTCTACATAGTTTACCAATTTCTTTCATCAGTCGTTCACAAGGGTTCAAAGAAGCGTGATACTTGGATATATAGATCAGAGAAATGTTTCTACCTCGCAACATATGGGTCCATATCACAGATCGAAATTGTGGTCCATTGTCGGAAATTACTTTCAATACATGCCCTACATGAAATATAAAATCTTTTACAAATGCATTTGAAATAGTTTTAGCAGTAGCTTTGCGTAACGGAGTGAAGGTAACAAATTTCGTTCAACAGCGACAAAGATGTAAAAAAAACCTGTATTAGTTCTGGGAATCGGTCCAAAAATGTCTACAGCGGCCATGTGCCTCAATTTAACAGGTACAATGGGATGTAACGGAGGAATATGTGAAGTCGCGTCTGATTTAGCTTTCTGGCGGATTTTACATGACGCTAACACTCGTCGAATACGTTTCTCCATATTGGTAAAATAACAGTTCTGTCTCTGTATAAGAAAACATTTTCTGGCTCCATAATGTGCGTAACTCATATGAGTATACCAAATTAATTTGTTAATAAGTTCGTCAGGAATGCATAATAACCAGTTGTTGCCGTCAGGGTGAGACCGCCGGAACAGAATGTTATTGTGTACCGTGTAATGGTTTCTAATAGTAACGTTATTCTTATCTTGCCAAAGGTGTTTAATTTCTTTCCATACGTTGTCTCTACTCTACTCTTGTGCTATGCCTCGTAATGACGATGAAATGAAATTTACAAATGCGACATGTTGAATATACATGACGGTAGAATTTGCTTGACAGAAGTGGGTTGCGATGTCTTGCTAAGTGTTGCAGAGAGAACGGGATAGTGCGTCTGCTACAATATTTTGTGTACCGGGAATGTGAACAATTGCAAAATTGAATTCCTGTAAATAAAGTTTCCATCTGCTTAATCTGTCATGTGTAAATTTAGCGGAAAGTAAAAACTGGATAGCTCTATGGTCTGTGTAAGCGGTAGTATGTCTTCCATAAAGAAAGTCCCTAAATCGGGTAAATGCCCATATAACACATAATGTTTCAAGTTCTGTAACAAAATAATTGCGTTCAGCAGATGACAGAATGCGACTTGCAAAGTCGATGTTTTTAATTGCTGTATTACCGTCTTCTTCAATTTCCTGAAAAATGTGTACGCCTAAAGCTGTGTTAGAACTGTCGATGGCAATGGAAAAATTTCTAGTGAGATCTGGGTGTGATAAAAGTGGTGCGTTCAACAAAGCTTGTTTAAGATTGATAAATTCAGACTGCGCTTGGCTATCCCAGGACCAAATAGCGTTTTTACCCGTCAGTTGGCACAATCTAGGGGTGTCTAAAGCAGAGTAATGAATAAATTTAGGGAAAAAGTTAATTAGACCCAGAAAGCTGCGTAGTTGTTTCTTCGTCGTTGGAACACTAATGTCAGGTAAAGCTTGAAGTTTTTCCGGGTCAGGCGCAATGCCTTCTGCTGAAATTACATGTCCAAGAAATTTTATGGAAGTTCTGCCAAAGTGCGATTTGTTAAGATTAACTGTGAGTTCTTGTGCACGAAAAGTTTGCAACAGTGGTTCCAGATTCAGATTATGTTCAGACCAGTCAGCTTCTGCATTAAGAATGTCATCTACATACGTTGTGATTCTGTCTTTTAATTCTGTCGGAAGTATAGTATTCAAACCGCGAATAAACGCTGCTGAAGAAATTGTTAAACCGAACGGTAATTTACAAAATTGCTGACACTTACCAAAACAGAGAAATGCTGGCTACTTTCTGCAGTTCAGGTGGAGCTGAATTTGCCAAAAATCCCGATTTCAAATCTAATGTGGAATAAACAGCAGTAGCATGAAATTTCTGTAGAAGTTCTTCTAGTGTTTGAGGGCTATCTGTTTCATTAATAATAATGTCATTGATGTGACGCAAATCAAGTACGAGCCGAAATGAGCCATCCTTTTTCTTAACAATATGGAGCGGGTTTGTGTACGAACTAACTGCCGGTTCCATAATACCTTGGTCAAGCATAGCTTGCAATTCTTTCTTAACTTGTTCTCTGTGAATATACGGAATGGGATAATGTTTGGCTTTAAACGTGTCGTGCTGCTTAACATGAAATTCATACATGAAACCGGACATAGTACCAGGGATGTTGTGCAAAACAGGAGCTTGCTGAAAAAGAATTTTGCGTAGTTGCGTACGTTCGTCGTCAGTATTTGCTGTGCTTTGTTTTACTTTACCAGAAATCATTTGCATAACGTCATAGTCAGCTTCGTCTGGTGTATTGTAGTTGTGAACATACATATCTGTGAACAACGTGGAATGACAGTTTATGTTACGTGATGCAGAAATGACCTCTGTCCGATTAATTGTTTGTTATTCTGCAGATAAAGAGTGCTGAAATTCTAGTGCCAGTTGTACATTTTCATCCTTTAACATTAAATAGCAATTTTGAAAGTCAATAATTGGGTTGTGTTGTACCAAAAAATTCGTACCTAAAATAACGTCTGTTGTCAATAAGGGAACAATCCAAAAATTTGAGTGGAACGTATGACCAGCAATACAAAATGATAAATGTGTCTGTAATTTTACATCTACTGCTTTACCAGATACTGCTCCTTTTACTTTCGTTTTGCCTAATGGTAACGTAGGATAAGGATTCTCTTCGTTACATTCGTTGAAAGTTTCCTCATTTATAACTGACATAGGTGATCCAGAATCGATTACTGCTGAAAATGTGGATGATCCAATCTTTACTTCAATGACAGGGTGGGAAATGGTTTTTTGAATAACAGGTTTTTCATGCAAAAGAGTGTCTTGGATGTCGTCAAAAGTAATAACATTTTCGTGACCAACATTCTGCGTGTCAAAAGTAGTGCTTACGTTGTTGGAAGATGCAACCTGTACTGTATCTAGTCAAATTCCTTCTGACGTGCTGTTATTTGCGGGAGGATGCTGTGGCATCTCGACTATTTGTACTGTTGTGTTATTTTCAGTTTATTCATAATGATGTATCAGGGCCATAACGCAGTACTGCTGACGTCCAAAATTTACCAGGTTAAATTGACTGTCAGTTATTGAAAGGTTATAAGTGAGTCGCAATTTTATTGAGAGATTAGTCGCATTAGGTAAATTCCGTAACCTACCAATAATATAATGCGACTAATCTCTCAATAAAATTGCGACTCACTTATAACCTTTCAATAATCACTGTGAATTTATCTGGTAAATTTTGGACATCAGTAGTGTTGCGTCATAGCCCTGATACATCATTCTGAATAAACTGAAAAATCTTACCTTAATTAGGTCGCCGGATAACGCGTATATATCTGCTCCTATAAGAATTTTTTCTGGCCAGCTAAGTGCAATGCTGGCCGATGGATTTGTCTTATATAAAAGGAAAGAACTGATTTTTCTTTTCAATAATCAGGATGACCAAGGATTGGAGAAATTAGTAAATTCTTTAAATTGAAATGAATGATTGTGAAAAGTTACTTTTTATGAGAAAGATGCTTACTAAGCGATTTTTTTAAAAACATTTACATGGGAATTGATATAACAATATTACATATGCGCGAGGCTGCTGTTACCTTATACTATAACGCTCAGGCTCCGCCATCGCGGCACATGACCGGCCCAGCCAACACGATACACCGGACTGCACGCTAGCAACTTACTCCTACTGCCACACAGTTCCTACTGCAGTCAACACTGCTCTTTGGTCTCAGATTCTCTTACAGCTTACATATCGCAGGCAGCGCGTGAGCAATCCATCGAAATTACATCTGCTCGATTGCGCTAACAACAAATTCCTTAATCATGGAGCTCTTACAACGTGAATACACAAGTATTCTAACATTTGCTCAGTAAATACATTGCTAAACAAGAACTAAAATAGAAAACTGGAAAAGCTTTTACATATTATTTCTCAAAAACAGATTTAGCTCCCTACTTAAACGAGTAAAGTAAAGTATATGATAAACAAATTATTGAATTTACTTTTATGACTGGAAGTGAACAAAAAATGCAGTTTGAATTAATATGATTTCATTCTTAAATAAGTTGGTGGTGGTGGTGAAAATATATACAAAGATTTATCAATTAATGATTTTGATCATTCAATAAGAGTTATTGACAAACATTAATAAGTAACACCTGGCATCCAGTCAATCAAAATAGTATGCAAATGAAATTTCTGTCTGTAAGATTAAAAGACTCTGTTAAAACTCTTCCAGTTGATGTAAAGTTCATTATATTTGGTAAAATAAGTTAATTAATTTTCCCTGTGTGGAGTTTGCTGATCTCCCATTAGGCGCCTCCCCAGGTGGCGGATAGGGGAATGCTCACCGGGTATGGTGGGTACCAGGGAAATAAAATACCCGGGGTGGACCAAAACTAGCAACTGCTGCCTTGCATTATGATATTGGCTAGTCAAAGGCTAAAGGAAGAAAACCTTGAGTAAAAATTACCTAGTCCTCTGGGTTGGGGGTTGTGCAGTGGGCCAGCTCCTCACTCACATAAAAACATAAAAATGCTAAAAAACCTAATAATGTGCCTCGGAAAAATTGGAACTTTGGACAACAAACTGGCAATGAGAAACGGAAAATTAAGTTTGGATGCTGGAATGTGGAAGGTATTTCCACTAAAATAAATTTACTACCTGCAGAACTTGACATGTTCAACATGGATATTGTCGTACTTCCTGAAACAAAGAAGAAAGCCCAAGGAGAAGAAGAACTGGATAATTATGTACATATATGGAGTGGGGTATCACAAGCAGTAAGAGTCAAAGCAGGAGTCTCCATTATGATAAAGAAATCATGGAAAGAAAGAATCACAAATTGGACATTCATCAATCAAAGTATTATAACTGTTGAAATGACGTTATTTGCTAGGTAAGTTGTGACTATTGGCGTCTATGCACCCACGAACGACACAAAAGATAAGGAGAAAGATACATTTTGGGACACCCTCAGGGATACTATTGAAAAAATCCCAAGAAGAAAGGAACTGATTATCATGGGAGATCTGAATGGAAGGGTAGGAATTAGAGAATCTTGTAGAATAGTAGGAAAACATGGAGAGGACGAATATAATGACAATGGGGAATGATTGATTGCAATTTGTGAACAATTTGACCTAAAAATTACGAACACATTTTTCAAACATAAGGACATTCATAAATATACACTCCTGGAAATTGAAATAAGAACACCCTGAATTCATTGTCCCAGGAAGGGGAAACTTTATTGACACATTCCTGGGGTCAGATACATCACATGATCACACTGACAGAACCACAGGCACATAGACACAGGCAACAGAGCATGCACAATGTCGGCACTAGTACAGTGTATATCCACCTTTCGCAGCAATGCAATCTGCTATTCTCCCATGGAGACGATCGTAGTAGAGATGCTGGATGTAGTCCTGTGGAACGGCTTGCCATGCCATTTCCACCTAGCGCCACAGTCGGACCAGCGTTCGTGCTGGACATGCAGACCGCGTGAGACGACGCTTCATCCAGTCCCAAACATGCTCAATGGGGGACAGATCCGGAGATCTTGCTGGCCAGGGTAGTTGACTTACACCTTCTAGAGCACGTAGGGTAGCACGCGATACATGCGGACGTGGATTGTCCTGTTGGAACAGCAAGTTCCCTTGCCGGTCTAGGAATGGTAGAACGATGGGTTTCATGACGGTTTGGATGTACCGTGCACTATTCAGTGTCCCCTCGACGATCACCAGAGGTGTACGGCCAGTGTAGGAGATCGCTCCCCACACCATGATGCTGGCTGTTGGCCCTGTGTGCCTTGGTCGTATGCAGTCCTGATTGTGGCGCTCACCTGCATTGCGCCAAACACGCATACGACCATCATTGGCACCAAGGCAGAAGCAACTCTCATCGCTGAAGACGACACGTCTCCATTCGCCCCTCCATTCACGCCTGTCGCGACACCACTTTAGGTGGGCTGCACGATGTTGGGGCGTGAGCGGAAGACGGCCTAACGGTGTGCGGGACCGTAGCCCAGCTTCATGGAGACGGTTGCGAATGGTCCTCGCAGATACCCCAGGAGCAACAGTGTGCCTAATTTGCTGGGAAATGGCGGTGCGGTCCCCTACGGCAGTGCGTAGGATCCTATGGTCTTGGCGTGCATCAGTGCGTCGCTGCGGTCCAGTCCCAGGTCGACGGGCAAATGCACCTTCCGCCGACCACTGGCGACAACATCGATGTACTGTGGAGACCTCACGCCCCACGTGTTGAGCAATTCGGCGGTACGTCCACCCTGCCTCCCTCATGCCCACTATACGCCCTCGCTCAAAGTCCGTCAACTGCACATACGGTTCACGTCCACGCTGTCGCGGCATGCTACCAGTGTTAAAGACTGCGATGGAGCTCCGTATGCCACGGCAAACTGGCTGACACTGACGGCGGCGGTGCACAAATGCTGCGCAGCTACCGCCATTTGACGGCCAACACCGCGGTTCCTGGTGTGTCCGCTGTGCCGTGCGTGTGATCATTGCTTGTACAGCCCTCTCGCAGTGTCCAGAGTAAGTATGGTGGGTCTGACACACCGGTGTCAATGTGTTCTTTTTTCCATTTCCAGGAGTGTACTTGGCAACAGAACACCAAAGAACTTCGTTCTATAATAGATTATATTATCATTAGGCAAACAAGTAGTTTCAAATCAGTAGACGTCAGATCTTATAGAGGAGCCCAGTGCAGATCAGACCACTATCTACCGAGCGACGTGGCACACTGGACTCGCATTCGGGAGGACGAAGGTTCAATCCCGCGTCCGGACATCCAGATTTGGGTTTTCCGTGATTTCCCTAAATCGCTCCAGGCAAACGCCGGGATGGTTCCTCTGAAAGGGCATGGCCGACTTCCTTCCCCATACTTCCCTAATCCGATGAGACCGATGACCTCGCTGTTTGGTCTCTTCCCCCAAAACAACCCAACCCAAGACCACTATCTAGTTAAAATGAAATCTTTCTGGCCATGGAAGAATGCAAGGAGTGATACAAGTAACACAAATAAAACGAACCAGACTGAGAAACATGAAAATTTAATATTGACAGCCTACAAGACAAAAGTATCAGAACACTCTCTGCGGCCAGGATGGAAAGGAAACTGATTGAATCATTTGAAGGAAGTACAGAGGAAATATATGACTATATAAAAGCTAATGTGAAAATCATAGCAACAGAGATGTTGGATAAAAAAAATAGCAACCACAACCGTGCAGCAGAGTGGTGGTCAGAGGAACTAGAGGGCCTCATTAGAGAATAACGAAATGTGTTCCTTCAGTGGTTGAATGATAAATCAGAAGAAACAAGATCAATATACAAGGAAAAGAAGAATGAAGTGATGAAAAAAATAAGGATGGCAAAAATGAAGCATTGGAAAAAACATGTGCCAAGGTGAATAGCAAATTAGGATTTGGGAGCGCAAAAGAAGCATGGTCAGTATTGAAAGGGTTTCAACAGAATACAAAAAGCAAAACTAATCTCCAACTGATAACACAAAAGGAATGGGAAGCATATTTCCAAAAATTATTAAATGGGGACAGAGAAGAATATCTAGAAGAAGGAACAGGGGAAGATAAAGGACATGAAGATGATGAGATCCAGATTTTAGAAAGTGAAGTACTTCAGTTTTGAGAACAGGAAAGAATGGTAAATCACCGGGACCAGGCAATATCAATCTGGAGTGTCTGAAATATGGGGGTGACAAAATTGTGAAACTGATAACACGGCTCTTCAACAAAATGGCACATGGAGATTCAATACCCAACGAGATGCAGCTGGGTTACATTAATACATTATTTAAGAAAGGGGATCGCAAAATTTGTTCAAACTATCGAGGAATTTTTGCGAAAGTAATTAAAAACAAACTGGGAAAAAATTTTAGAACCCAAGAAGAACATTGTGGATTCACGGCTGGGAGATCACGTGTACATCATATTTTCACATTACGACAAATTTTGGAGAAACACAGGGAAAAATCAAAAAATATAGGATTAATTTATAGATCTAGAAAAAGCGTATGATATTGTTCCAAGAAAATTGCTTTGGAGAGCGCTACATATAGCAAACATAAACCCTTCCTTGATTAAAATAATACAACAGATGTATAAAGATAAAATTTGCCAATTGAAACTTGTAAAAAAACTTTCACAGAAATTTAGAACAAGAAAAGGCCTTTTACTGGGCTGTCCCATGTCACCATCATTACTTACACTCTATATAGATATTAGCTTTAGAACACGGTCTCGTAAATGCAATAGTATGGGATTAGAAATAAGAGACTGAGTTTACCTACATCATTTATTATTTGCTGATGATCAAGTAGTCGTAGCACAAGATGGGGAGGATGCTAACTATATGTGCAATCAACTATCAGTAGCATACAAAACTTGGGGTTTGAAGATTAATTACCAAAAAACAGAATACTTGACTAATGATTCAGATGAGCTATACATTGAAGGAAAGAAAATCAGAAAGATAAACACTTTCTGTTATTTGGGATCCATTTTAGAAATCGAGGGAAAATCAGAGACAGAAATCAATAAAAGAATTAGTAGCAGACGGAGGGTCATTGGGAGGCTTTACCCAGTCTTATGGAGCAGGAATGTAATAAGCAGAACTAAAAAACTAATATACAAATCCATATTAGAGAGTGTGGTTCTGTATGAAACGGAGACCTGGACAATTAACATGAAGCACATTAAAAAATTTCAAGATCTACAGATGGACTTTTTGAGAAGATCGGCAAGAATCTCCAGGAAAGCAAAGGTAAGGAACACCGAAGTAATAAGGAGAATGGAAATAAAAGAAAGAATATATGACGTAATGGATAGGAAGAAATTACAGTGGTACGGGCATGTACGACGAATGGAGAAAACTAGAATACCAAAATTGATACTGGAGTGAGAACCACAGAGGAGAAGAAGAAGAGGATGTCCTATGACCACCTGGCTCCAAAATGTTCAGCACACAATGAGGAGAATGGGCGCAGAGGAAGATGACACACAAGAGAAAAATTTTGAGATTATAGTTTAAGAACGTTTATTGTTTGTATTGTAATTTCCAAGTAAATTATTATGTTGGAGATAAGCCTCTGTAATGAGGAAAAGCTCAAAATAATATTAAAAAATTTTATCCATATAAATGGATAATAATTAGCACATTTATTGTTAGAAATGTGGTATGTTTACTGAAACAGGTAATCCTCATGGATTAACAACTAAAAATGGACAACAAAGAACTGAGGGACTTTGAGCAGTAAATAAAACTGAAAAGAACAAATTCTTTTGGTATAGATGATTAGTGGCAATCAGATCAAGTCGAAATGGGTTCTGGAAAATTAAAATAAACTTAAAAAAATTAAAAGATGTAATATTTATTAACTGTTATAGACGTCTTTTTCAAAATTTGCATGTGCTATTCCAGTTAAAGATAAAAGAGGTAAAAATATAGATATTTTTCAAAAAAGTTAAAAATAAATCACAAAAAATTTACAAAAATATTATGGTAAGGAATACTGTAGTAAAGAATTTCAAGAATTAATGAAAAAAATTAACTTTAATCATTATCCAAATTTTAGTTATGTAAAAGCTGTTGTTGAATGATTTAATGGAACATTAAAAGAAAAGATGTGGAAGAAATTTGCTCTTCGAGGAATTTATACTTAGGTTGACTTAGTCACTAAATGAATTGATGAATAGAAGAACACAAATTATGGATCAAGAAGAATGAACCTGAAAGATGTAAACCCAAAAATTAAAAAATCTTATTAAAAAGTGTTTATGTAACAAATTTGTTTGACACTAATTCCAAATTTAAAGTACATAATAAAGTATGAATAAATGAATTAAAATGAAATTTTGAAAAACGATACACTGCTGACTGGTCACCAGAAATTTTAGAATCTGAAGACGTTATTAATTCTTATCCAATCAGATATAAGTTGAAAGATTTAAATGGGGAACAAATAAAAGGACATTTTCATGAATAACAACTACTGAAAACAAAGTTTTCAGATGTATATCTTGGTGAAAAAGTTGTAGACAGAAACATAATAAAAAAATGTTAAATTGTAAGGATTGTAATTCACTTAAGAGTTTATTAAATGAAAGTAATCTAATTTCTTCAAATGTTATAAAAAGTTAAAATATAATTAGTGTTAATTATTGAAAATTTTAACGTTTTTGGTGTTGAATATAATTTTCATTGTGCTTACTATTTTACCAAAGAAGAAAACTGACTTAATAAAATTTACAGACGCGCGAAATTTGGCACGGACTTCAATGCGAGATACCTTTAATAGGTTCCACAACGAAACAATGTCTCGAAATTTGGTAGAAAATCTGAAGAAATTCTGGTCATATGTAAAGTACACAAGCGGCAAGACGCAGTCAATACCTTCGCTGTGCCGTGCAGATGGTACTGTTACCGACGACTGTGCCGCTAAAGCGGAGTTATTGAATGCAGTTTTCTGAAATTCCTTCACTAGGGAAGACGAATGGAATATTCCAGAATTTGAAACACAAACAGCTGCTAGCATGAGTTTCTTAGAAGTAGATACCTTAGGGGTTGTGAAGCAACTCAAATCGCTTGATACGGGCAAGTCTTCAGGTCCATACAGTATACTGATTAGGTTCCTTTCAGATTACGCTGATACTATAGCTCCCTACTTAGCAATCATATACACCCACTCGCTCACCGATGGATCTGTACCTCCAGATTGGAAAATTGCGCAGTTCGCACTGGTGTTTAAGAAGGGTAGTAGGAGTAATCCATCAAACTACAGACCTATATCATTGACGTCGGTATGCAGTAGGGTTTTGGAGCATATACTGTATTCAAACATTATAAATTACATTGAAGGGAAAGATCTATTGGTACGTAATCAGCATGGTTTCAGAAAATATCGTTCTTGTGCAATGCAGCTAGCTCTTTATTTGCACGAAGTAATGACTGCTATTGACAGGGGATCTCAAGTTGATTCCATATTTCTAGATTTCCGGAAAGCTTTTGACACCGTTCCTCACAAGCGACTTCTAATCAAGCTGCGGAGCTATGGCGTATTGTCTCAGTTGTGCAACTGGATTCGTGTTTTTCTGTCAGGAAGGTCGCAGTTCGTAGTAATAGACGCCAAGTCAACGAGTAAAATTGAAGTGATATCAGGTGTTTCCCAGCGAAGCGTCCTGGGACCTCTGCTGTTCCTGATCTATATAAATGACCTGGGTGACAATCTGAGCAGTTCTCTTAGGTTGTTCGCAGATGATGCTGTAATTTACCGTCTAGTAAGGTCATCCGAAGACCAGTATCAGTTGCAAAGCTATTTAGAAAAGATTGCTGTATGGTGCGGCAGGTGGCAGTTGACGCTAAATAACGAAAAGTGTGGGGTGATCCACATGAGTTCCAAAAGAATTCCGTTGGAATTCGATTACTCGATAAATAGTACAATTCTCAAGGCTGTCAACTCAACTAAGTACCTGGGTGTTAAAATTACAAACAACTTCAGTTGAAAAGACCACATGGATAATATTGTGGGTAGGGGAGCCAAAGGTTACGTTTCATTGGCAGGACACTTAAAAGATGTAACAAGTCCACCAAAGAGACATCTTACACTACACTCGTTCGTCCTCTGTTTGAACATTGCTGCACAGTGGGGGATCCTTACCAGGTGGGATTGACGGAGGACATCGAAAGGGTGCAAAAAAGAGCAGCTAGTTTTGTATTATCAGGTTATAGGGGAGAGAGTGTGGCAGACATGATACGCGAGTTAGGATGGAAGTCATTAAAGCAAAGACGGTTTTCGTTGCGGCGGGATCTATTTACGAAATTTCTCTTCCGAATGCGAAAATATTTTGTTGAGCCCAACCTACATAGGTAAGAATGATCACCAAAATAAAATAAGATAAATTAGTGCTCGAACAGAAAAGTTTAGGTGTTCATGAAAGGTTTGGGTGTTCGTTTTTCCCGGGTTTGATTCCTGGCGGGGTCAAGGATTATCTCTGCCTCGTCATGGCTGGGTGTTGTGTGATGTCCTTAGGTTAGTTAGGTTTAAGTAGTTCTAAGTTCTAGGGGACGGATGACCATAGATGTTAAGTCCCATAGTACTCAGACCATTTGAATCATTTTTTTTGTTCGTTTTTCCCGCACGCTGTTTGGGAGTGGAATGATAGAGAGATAGTATGATTGTGGTTCGATGAACTCTCTGCCAAGCACTTAAATGTGAATTGCAGAGTAAACATGTAGATGTAGATGCAGAAAAACAATTATTTGAAAATCTTAAATCTGAATTAACAGAGGTTTGTGTATTACATGTATATAAAAATTTGTATAAATGTTATTTAAAATTTAATTAGGGAATAAATACTTGCAAACCAAGTTTTATATTCTAAGAAACGTGTGCTGAAAAGCTACATCATCATACAATTGTTCTCGTGAATAATTAGCCAATGTGACAAACAAAATCGTTGAGAAATACTTTCTTTCATTTGTTGATATTAATTTATTGTCTACATACATAATTACATCTTAAAAAATATTCATTTTAATGTCTATTTCTCACACTTTCTATTTGATTTTCTACATTTTTAACTGTGTAGGAATAACATAATATTCATAATTAAAATGATACAATCTTAAAATAACAAAACTTGGTCTTAAATTTTCATGACTTAATAGAGGAACTTAATAAGGGAATACAGTGCTTATTTGTTCATTTCTCTTATACAGAATTCCTACAGTTCCATCATATATTACGTGTGATATTTTTATATAATCATCCTTAATATTATTTAGATCTTTCATATGATTTATTTGACCTTTATAATGTTATTCTCTGTAATCATAATTTTATTATTGACAGGAAAACTTCTTGATAAACCCTTTTCTAAATTATTTTGCTTATTTTTTTAGTTTAACATTAAAGAATATGATGATGACACAATTATAAATATGCTTGTTTTTTCATTTCTTAATAAAAATACCAAATCCCGATAATTAAAATTTTCTAAATTTATTATCTTCTTCATCTATATTTGTTTGAATATGCTTTCTACATTTTTCGTATTGTTAAGGTTTAGCCATGCCTTTTGGTTTAAACTATGGATTATTATTTTCATCAGTAATTATTAAACATTTTTATCAATATATACATTCTTGTTATCTTTTAAACCTAAAAGCGACATCATTTATATATAATAAAATTTTATACATTTTTATTTTTTAAATACAATTTTTTTTCGTTATGAACTGAAAGTGATAAGAAAATAATTTGATCATTGTGCAGTCTAGAGAAAGAAATGCATGCAGAAATAAAAATTACACACAGGGATATGTCTTCAAAAATCTATTGTGTGGTTTGTATAACAAAGACACAAAAGGAATATAGCTAAAATAAATAAGAACTTACAAAAGAACTAATTAATAACGAATAAACAAATATTTATTTATGAAAAATCTGAGAAGGAATTTAAAAACTATTCTACATTTATTCGTAACTGTGACCATGACCAATTGAAAAGAAAGAAGGAGTATTAATTTATGAAGAACGTAAAGAACGAGATTATCAGAATGTTGAATGTCTTCGTGGAAAATTGGTTTCCAAACTATATTTAGAATAACTTCAGAAACAAACACGTCAGAAATATTATTAAAAACTGATTAATTTTTTATTTTAGTTAATCTTCTGTGCAACTGATAATTCCTGTTGGAAAGAATTCTTATCATGTAATATGACATGTGGATTTAAATTATAATTTCCAGATGGTAATTGTATTAATTGCATCTTATAATGTAGCACATTTATCATCAGCAGCACTTAAAACAATTTTATTTCATTCAACTGTATTCATTTTATCTTTAAACGATCTAATTAGATTGATTTTTCTATATTGTTTTATTTTGTTATCTAAACAACTCCTTTAGATTTTATTCTCTTCTTCATCACCAACTTCATAAGCACTTTTTTTGGTTTTAAGAGTAAGTGCTAAATCATATTTTTTCCGATAATAATCTTCTTTCATTTTTCCTACAACTTTTGAATTTACAAGTGGAATTCCATAATATTAACTTTTGAATTCCTCTTGTGTAATATACCTTTACCATAGACTTCATGTCTTCATAAAAATCTTCACTTCTTATATCATAAATGAAAGAAATGACATACATGTAACATAAATCGATATTTTAACAATATTTTCGTTTCATAACATTATAATAGAAATTGTAGATATGTATTTTCTAAAATACTCATTGCAATATAAATAGGTTTGTAGAATATATTTTTTTCATATGAACTGCTACTGTATTTTCTAACAGTAATATGTTATTAATTTGCTTTTGAAATATAATTCTTATTTTTCGTGGATCTGCTATTATTCACATAATATGTCTAATTCTAATATTTTCCATTGTTTTTCCAAATACTGAATAATCATTAACTTCTAGAAATCTTTTTCGAATTCGTTAGCTGCATTTTTCTCATTTGTGTTTTAAAATCAATGTATTTTTTCAATCAATCTGACTGCTCAAATCATAAGATGCTATATATTTTGGTTAATTTTTATCCAAGAATTAAACATTGTTAAAGATTTCTATAATGTAAACCATATTTTTCTTAATTATTTAATGTTGTTAACAACTTATTTCCTCTCTATGGTGCTAATGTTAAATTCTTAAGTAAATTATGTAATTATTTTATATTCTAAATGCACTTCTTAAATATAATTATATTTATTATGAGTTGATTTTTTAAGTGTTTTTTAAAAATAAAAATGCTTTGGTTCTAACCAACTGAAATGTGTTAAATAGCGATAGTGGTCAATTATATTCATTATTTGCATCTAAATATGTGATATAATTTGCTTGTTTTTGGGCTTACAATTTTTCATGTATTCAGCACATTTTTGAGGAATTCACGCTGAATTCCTTTTTCAAGATATGAAATTATGTCAAAATCGGTTATTAAATCTAATTCAATTTGTGTAATTTTTAACATAGCATCCCAAGAAAATCATGGAGCTGTAAAAATATCAAGATGGATCACATTTACAAGATTTAATATATATTTTCAGAAATAGCATCTACAATTAGTATGTCAGATTTAGTATATAATCTTGTATATGTATCTAAATTTTTAATATTAAATTTTTTCTAAACTGTTTCTGCATGATTACAATCTTCATCAGGAATATTACCTTAATTAAGTCTAGAATGAAAACGTTCTGTTTTAGGTTATTTAGTTTTTTGTAATTTTACTCCAGAATCCATATATTTTTTAAGGATAGATTCCTTTCTTAATAATTAAATGTAATTGTTTTACTTCAAGATACTTTGCTGTTTCTCTAGATTGTTCTTTTCTCAGCTTAGAAGATAATTTATCAATACTTCAGGCTATAAATTTAAATCTATCAAAAAATCTTAATGAAATCCATTCTCAACCAATTTACTAAAAGAAATATATTTTTTGGCATTAGTTGGGATACCATCAATATCTTCATTATGTATTGCAAATGCTTTGATAAAAAATGAACATCATAACTTGTTAAACTAAAATACAAACTGGAATAAATTTAGGATTTTGATCATTAAGATAACAATGTTATGTGTCACTCTGCAATATTGGCCTCTAGAATAGTAATGATTTCTTTCTTTCTTTTTTTCTTTTAGTAGATTTCTCATCACAGTTTTAACTAGCTTTTGAATTTTAAAAATTTAGTTAATATTTATTTATCATTATAATTGGAATATTTCATTTATGTATTTTAACAATTGCTTGAGATTTTTGTTTTAACAATCGAATGTATTTTTTTGCTGCATCGCTACCAGCATACATAATACGATTTTTATAGACAAAATCAGAATATTTAAGATAGTAATTAAATTAAATGAGAAATGTTTTTATATTTATTGATATTAGCTATTTCAGGATTTGGTTGTTAGGTGTTAATATATTTCAACAGACATTCAAAATCTGCATAAATTACCAAAGATGCCCACAAAGAATTATTATAATTTTCAAAATCAAAGTTTAACATTATCTATTTCATATCTGTTTTCTTTGTAATCGTTTTTATGATTGTTTAAATTTTCTAGTGAATAAAAAATTTTTAAAGATCGATCTCAAAGATAAAATCTGTTGACCATTTTTAGTTGATTGTGAACTAATTAATCTAGATAGATTTTTCTTCAAGCATAATGTGAATTATTTTCTTCTTGAATTAGAAGAAGATTATAATGCTTTTATTTTTTTGTATCATTAATAGGGTATAAAATGAGTGTTTCTTCTTCTTCATTACTTTCATATACATAAACATTAATGAAATATTTGATTTGTTTTCAAATTTAGGAATAACTGTTAACCAAACAGGAATTTTAATTTTCTCTTTGTAAAAAACTACCTCTGATTCTTCTCCAGTATTTTTATACCTACTAACTCTTTCTCCATCACGATCTGTTGGATATAAAGTTGATTGTGTTGAATAAAGAAAGCATTTTTGATGTGTGTTTTTTACATTAATTACAGCTTTTTTATCTTTAATATCTTTTGGTAAATAGATATAAGAAGAATTAGGAATTGGTTTCGGTCTATTAACACTTAATTCTAAACTAGCTATGTAAAAGAAAAACTAACCAGATTTTTTCCTTTGTTTTCCTTCCATTCCAGAAAATAATTTATACATTGGTGTTTGATAATGATCTTCTAAAGCAAAACTTGATTAGTTGTTTCAAAATTAAATTATTGTATTTCATCTTCGCTTTTAAAGTCACAATAAAATTTTCAGTGCTCTTCTTTTGATTAAAATATTTTTTAAATTGGTGATTTTTTCTGCTTTAGTTTTATTAAAAAATTGTTGTCGTTCAACAGTATTATCATTATTACTTCTGTAAGTTATTGTTCTTTATTTAAGGCAGAAGCTGTCTTATAAACTCATTAAGGTGATTTGAAAAAATCGTAATCATCCAGAAAATTGACATGTGGTAAATTTTTCTGGTAACTTTTTCTTAAATTTCTTGACACTCATCTGCTAGAAGCTTCTGAAAATAAATCTCATTATGATTATCATTGTTCTTAATATTGTCCTCAGATCCATTAATAAGATCGATTAATTATTGTTTATTAAGTTAAGAATCTTTTATTTTTCATTTAGCGATTATACAAACATCATTTAAGCATTTATTACTCAAATTGTTATCGTTAGCATTAATTTTATTATCAGATCTTTTATAAGTGCAGTTAATTTTCTTTTATTAAGTTTAGCATAATTTTTTATTTTCTACTTTCAGAGATTTTATGAATATATTTTAAAGGTTTACTCTTCAATACATTATCGTTATCATTGTTATTAGTATTGTCAACAGGATTTCCAATAATATCGATTAATCTTTCTTTATTAAGTCAATTTCTTAAATTTTTTAGTTTACAGATTGATTTTAATCCCTTTATATTTTAATATTTTAGTTTCCTCTACCTCATTTTTTCTTCATTTCTTTCTAATTAAAATAATTGACGAATTCCACCAGATATGGTCTAGTTACATTTGAATAACCTTTCTCTTTGCAATAATTTTCTACATCATTATAACTTAATCTTTATTCTCCTTTATAAACATTTTTTAAGTTTTGAAATAGCTCAGCTTTGGAGTACATTTTTGGTTTGTTTTCATTTATACAGAAAAAATTTGTTTTCAAAAACTAAAATGTGTACAGTGAAATGAACTTTTCGGTTTTTTAATTTAAATTTCAATGACATATATAGATGAGGTTTGGCAGATTTTATTTATGAAAAGAATCATTTATTCATTCTATTTTTTAAATAAATAAGAATTTCATTCGTCCATATAGACGGTTAACACTTGGTACCATTTATCTATAAAGAAAAAATTATAAAACGTTTAAAATTTTGAATAAAATGTGAATTTCATTCAAGGATATGGTTAGATGGGTTTTGGTGGCTCTTATTTATAAAGAAAAAAGTTTACTGGATTTTTAAAATTTTTAATGATAATTTCGTTTTTGGGCCTAGATAACTTTTTGGTGGGGTGTATTTCGAAACTAAAATCTTTTTTTATACTCTGGAAGTTTTAATAAATATTTTCTTTGCTCCAGAATTGGCATAGATACACCACATAAAATAACAGCTGAAAGGAGCTGTATTTACCTTCAAAGCTCTCGATAGTAAAGAAAACGTTCATAATGCGTGTGTGAATGTCTGACTGATTGCAAGAGTAACTACCATTGTCAAAACTGAGGCGCCACCTACGAGCACTGTATCATTAATTTGCCTAACTAAAAACTACATTCTGTCTAGAAAGTTCAAACCCAATTGCTGAAGACAAGAAGTGAGGAAGATGGCACTCAAGTACAATTTAGTTATGCCAAGAACTTTAGGTTTCAGAGGAAGGCCGAAAATGCTCTTTTACAGCAGCGACTCTATAATAAAAGAACTTCCCACCTGGAAGTTCAGGTGTGCCAATGTAATCCACCGCAGTATCATAGTAAGTTCCTCTTCAGTAAATACAGCGGGTAATGGTGACTCTGATACCAACTGCCGTTCAGCTACTGCGTCCCAATACCACATGCAGGGCAGAGCACAGCTACAACACATTTCCTGTAGCCGCCTCTGTTAAACAGGCCCCACTTTACAAGTGCTGTTTCATGGCTCACCGCATACTGCAATCTCCATACCCTCCTGAAACTCCTCTCGAAAGGCTTACAGGTTGCGCCGCTAGCCAAAGGTCTTCGTTACCAGTCGAATGTGCCTGCAGTCAGCAGTAAACATTCGACATGAACTTTTTAGGTTATACATGGTTAGCAAACAACTTTCTTTTGTCGTGGGAAAAAGAGGACGTGATGCAACAGCGACGAAAGTTTCTAACAAACTTGACTGGAAAGGTGAAAGAATCGAACCTAGTTAATGAAAATTTTATCCAGAGAATGCTAAGGACGAGCAGTAGTATGAGGGACACACTGCTGCTTGTCAGGATGTAAGGTACTTTGGCTTACGATATGTCTGTTGTTTTGCTAATTTTCTTTCTTTTTTTTGGAAATGTAGGAAACAAATATTGCTCATTATGTGCTGCTTTACGTGGCTCCAAATGCCGACAGAATTGGTCGGATTGCTTCTCGTTAGCAAAAAATCGTATTATTAAAGTGGAAGGTTGTTTTTACACTCGATAAAGCGGTCCCAAATTAGTGCTTTGTGATATTCGCTTTTATGATACATGTTAACAGGGACAGTGAAAGCGCTTGACAAGAAAATGTGCTTCACTGAAAAACGTTTTACTTCTTTAGCCGAAGTTGCCCGGACCACTGATTCACATGAACCTCTGGCAGTGCCAGGGGACGTAAATAACGAAAATGGATGGGCATGTGGAACAGGTCTCAGTTCCACATGGGGCTAGCCTGGGTAACTTGCTTTCTACTGAGCTGCCATTTGATGATGCCCGACTTCGGCCGTGGTCAGTGCGCCGGGCATGCATGCATGCAGTGATCTGTCAGACCTGTAACACCTTCGCCTCTGCAGCAGCTGGGCTTCCGTGTCAGTCACGGCATTTTCCTGGTAGGAGACTCCCAAGTGTGGCAGCACGCACTCTCACTGTTGCACCCTCCACATCCTCCATCGTCCTACTTTTCCTAACGGAGTATGGTGTCGGTGGCGATCACTCCTGTGGTTCTAACCTAACCTAACGTAACCTAACCTTCCGCTGCGGAGCGTAGGAAATTGGAACTGGCACCTTCCTTTCCTCACTCACCCATGGATGAATCTCCGCCTCCACCGATTCAGGTAAAACTAGCCATTACACTAACCACCACAATCTTCCGCCAATCCGGCAGAGTCAGTTGTGTCGCCATTACCTCCTTCAGTGGTACATCGACTGCTTGAAAATCTTGCACCCTCTCTGGTTTGCGATGGAGGTAACAGCACAAACATGGTAACATGGTCATTTTCGGCCCTATGTAGCGTTTTCATAAGGGAGATACTTAGTGTCCTCTCCATCGGACATCGTGTGAACGCGGATGAGCTGGTGTGGGTCTCGCGGCAGAATAGTGCAGCAAGCTGTCATCGACGGCACGCGAGAAGCGTTTCACGGGCGGAACCGCTGACTCTGGAGTTTGCCAGTGGCTATAGACCCGGCACATCAGATCATTGACCAGATCTGTCCTGGCATTCCCAGTGTGCTGTGCTTTTTCTTCGTGTGTTAGCTGTTCCGTTATTCGCGCTTTTCTCTACGTGTTGTTTCTGCCCTCTTCTCCACAGCAGAGTGCCCACACATCAAGTTTGTTTTTCCTCTTCCTGGATCCAGCTTACCAGCTTTCGTAGCTAAGCTGACGCTCGCTAGAGTAGTTAACATTTGTGCTGACAGCACGGTTTCGTGGCGTTGCCATGCCCGTGCACCTACAGTTCTTCTGTATAACATGCTCCAGAATTCTTGAACGTGCAGAAATAATGTAGGATTAACATAGCCGATCCAAATATCGACCGCCTACAATTGATCCAAACTCGCGGTATCAAATTCTCTTGGAATCTACCTTAGGATTTCTCTGCGATGGAACTAAGCCAGGTAGTTGGAACACTTTACCTTCGGCAGATGTTAAGGAGATGATTCACTGACTTCTCCGCGAAATGTAGAATGTGATTTAACTGACAATAGAGGTTTTTGGAAAACGTGTAATCAAATAAGGCAGAAGGTATAGATAACGTTTACTGCTAACTCTATTCGCAACACATTTTGCATACAGTGTCTACATATACGACTGCATGAACCTGAAAAGTTACATTATTATACGACAAAAAGTTCAGGAGGTTTGATGAAATAAATATTCAGGTACGTATAAAACTAGCTTCTATTGAAACGGGTCATAAATTACACAGACTGTACTGAGCCATGGGAGTTCGGTTCTTTAAAGAGTCTGGAGTGAAGGGAGTTATCGGTTTCTGAAGGAAAGAACTCGCGTTGAACGCAGGCAATACTAGACACCTTCGAAATATGGAGTCACATTCGCTACGTCATTTCGCAGATGACAGCCATACACTACGACCTTTAGCAGATAAACACGTCGATTCACTGAGTTTATTGTTTTCCAGACCACAAACAATAGAAAATTAATCAGGCAATCTAATTATATTTTCCAATGTCTTGACATATTTTTAAATAATGAAGTATTGAAACAAACAAAGAAAAGATAAATACAGAAAGAAAGTGTAGTCAAGTTATATTAGTGACTTGACAACAAATGGTTCAAATGGCTCTGAACACTATGGGACTTAACTTCTGAGGTCATCAGTCCCCTAGAACTTAGAACTACTAGAACGTAACTAACCTAAGGACATCACACACATCCATGCCCGAGGCAGGATTCGAACCTGCGATCGTAGCGGTCGCGCGGTTCCAGACTGTAGCGCCTAGAACCGCTCGGCCACTCCGGCCGGCACTTGACAAGAGTCTTGCTTTCCGAAAGTTCATGTCTGAAACTGTAAACGTATCTTTACCTGTTCAGCGAACCACAGTAATGTCCAAACTTTAGTTCTTTTCTGTAACCAGTTTGATGTAGCATTTCTAATGAGTAATAAAGCAGCACTAAAGCAATTTCGTTGCCCAATTACGTCAGAAGAATTCGTTATTTGTCTGTTTTAAGTTTTTCTGTCATATGTAATTAATAGCACCCTAATGTAGGTACGTTAAAAAGACTTATTGACTGATTCTCCACTGACTCTTTAGGCAGATGTCATATAAAATTAAGTTCTCATGTCAATGCACTGTTCATTTTGTGTCGGTATTTTGTCTCGTTAATGTGTCAGATATGTAAAGTGAAAGCTGAACCTGTCTCGTACAGAAGTTAGCATGTATTCTGAAAGGATACATAAACCAATTATGTAAACAGAGCAGAACGGCTGCGAATCAGCATTAACGGCACTTTACCCCGACCTGTCATCACAGTTGTGACGTCATGTTTCACAGCTCGTCCTCATGGGGAAGCTCTCCAGTTTAATATTCATCTCACTGGTCTAAAAGTACGTTAGTATGGAACATACAGAACGTCTGAATGAACACCCAATACGGCTCCTCAGCCCTCAAAAAACGATCCTCACTAGACATTCTCGTGTCTTTGGGGCAGATAGTTTCTCGCTTTCCACAAACGTGTTGGTTTTGAAGGCAGTTTAGTTTTTGTTTGTACATCAATAGCTCAGAATCCTCCCGTAATCGAAGAAACTAGCAACACGCTCGACCTACAGGGAAATGACGTCAAGTGACACGCGATGCAACAGACACCATACTGATTTTGTCGTACTTCGCTGTTTTTATATTTTAACTTATAGTGTGCCGTTTCAAATAACAGCGCACTGAAGATTTATCACAAACACGTCATCCTTGGTATCATTTGTTAAAATGAAATGTCAGTTAAAAATGCACCGGAGATAAATGCCTACAGGTGATACTAAAATGAACAACGACGAAGCTGACAGCTGCATATTATATCATAGTTTAATACAGAATCAAAGGAAGTAGGTTTGTGTCCTGCAATATTTCAATATCTTAGCTTTCTAAAACATTCTAAAACATTTTTATGAATGTAATACAAGTATATTCTGCAATATCCGATGTTATTCACATACATGAGCGCGCTATCTCAGGAAAGAGTTGCTTCGATTTTGTGACCACTGTCTGACTAGGAAACGAGGGATGAAACTGTTGGGACTGGAATAACCGGCAGTGAAATTAATATTCTTGCTCGTGATAAATATTTGGTCGTTTTTCTTCCGAACATTTGATTTCACACAATTTGGGTACGCATGACCAGAGTACAGATTAAATTGCTCCGAGTGAAATATTTAGCTGTTGTTTCTGCAGGGTCCACTTACATTCGGGAGCAGCTGGTATCAACATTACACTCATCTTACTCGAAATCTGCTGGATATGTACTCGTCATTTGGACGTCACTTCCAAGTAACCTGCGCTAGCGAATAGCTTCCCCCTCTCAGAACGCACTGATAGTAAGTCTCCCAAATCCCTCGATGAAAGTATCAATATAGCACAAAGAAATGTCAAAAGCTCTCGTAACTGCCTGCTTCTGATAAAGCTGCAAGGCTGAGACGTCGAGTTCGATGCATAAACTGTTCACTAAATTTTTATTCCCACTAAAAAAAGCATTCTGTCTTCAGGCCACGAGTGGCCTTCCGGGACCATCCGACCGCCGTGTCATCCTCAGTGGAGGATGCGGATAGGAGAGGCGTGGGGTCAGCACATCGCTGTCCCGGTCGTTATGAAGGTATTCTTGACCGAAGCCGCTACTATTCGGTCGAGTAGCTCCTCAGTTGGCATCACGAGGCTGAGTGCACCCCGAAAAATGGCAACAGTGCATGGCGGCCTTGACGGTCACCCACCTGAGTGCCGACCACGCCCGACAGCGCTTAACTTCGGTGATCTCACGGGAACCGGTGTAACCACAGCGGCAAGGCCGTTGCCTTTTTCCCGTTTAGCAGAACATAATAAAAACTTTAGTGGGAAGACCATAAAAAATGTCATGAGACAAGCGTTATAGTCGAGACAGTGCAGTTTCATTTCCACTTGAATAGAGGCAAAAGAAATTTATAAGTACCATAATAATTTTAACAAAAAGGGAAAGTGTGTTAAATAAAGTAAATGTAAACGCCGAACTTGCAGACTGACAGGAATGCTAACGATTCATTATATTTATTCGACATTTACGTCGCCGGCATCGCATGACGAGTGCTGGTGCCGCCTACACAGGCCCAATGCACTGTAAATCCGGTGCCTTTTGAGTTTTCGATGTAGCTGTAATTTATCCTAGAAGATGTCATCCTCACACGTGGACGAAAAATTATTTATTGAACAATTTTAGGTATCTACCACTGCCTCTCAGCTCAGAATATTAGCATAAAGCGGTTAAACAGTTAGTGGCCTTATTCAAATATAACATATATGTTTTGTAATATAAATATCGTATGACAGTAATCATGTAATATACCCAAAGAGATAATAGGAAAGCGACGTACATGCAGTTACACGACGACAAATGATCTTTGTTTTTGGTTTATAAAACCGTAACGTCATAGATGTTGAGTTCTCTCTCATTGTGAAGCTGATTGAACTCATGTATTGTCTTCGGTGTCATCCTTGTGAAAGTGGTTAATATTATTGGAATAATAATCAAGTTCACTTAAATGTGTGTCGTGTTCTGATTTAAAGTTACATTCCCCGCCAGTTCAATGATCATTAAATTAAGTGTAAATGTGGCCATCTTTCATAAATAGAATAGATTGGTAATTTTAGAAAAGTCATTGTAGAGCGTCGTTTATCTTTATTTTCACTTGAATTTTGTAAAAGAAGTCAGATTGCTTTTCAGATTCAATTTATTTTTACACATTATCATTTTGTAATCATGAGTGTATGCAGTTTCAAAACGAATCGACGCCAAGCAGATGATGAGCCTAGCTACGAACGTGAATATTCACTAAAAGATAATTTCAAGTAAACAAAGATTTTACTAAAATAATGAAAAGTATTATAAGCCATTGTACATCGGTTTGTAGAAAGAGACGAGAAAAATATTATTTTTTATCTACTGTTAGCTAATCACCTCAACGCGAATTTTAATTAGAAAAGTGTGGGAACTACACACCTTGTAGCATACGAGGCACACAGTAGAACAGCGAATTTTTTCTAGATGGATGATCAAGGAAGGGACACATAATCGACGGTCAGACGGACAGAGCCAATCCGTCATTCGCTGTAAGTGATGAATACCATGGAAAGCATACAAAGTGTTCAAAAAAAAGCAACGAATGTTTTCAGAGGCCCTAGTACTCATCGAAACAATAAACATGGGTCCGGAAACGCGAAACGCATGCTTACTGAAATCTGCATATATTTGTTTGTTGCATTGGCTCTCGGGTAACATGATCAACAGATTGGTTTGATATCTCTCTGCATCACAGTACCCTATGCACATATTTGTCTGAGCATTAAGTGACCCGCAGCCAGTTGTGTGGTTCGAGTTGTGTTGAGCTGCAGATCCGCTAAATATCCCATACGCTTCTCCATATGCGACGTGCGGACTGGGCGCCGCCATCAATTTTGTACTTTTCAGGAATCTACGAAACCTTTGTTCTTAACAAGCGACCGAACAACTCAACAAATGGTACTTTACGACTTCGATTTTTTTCAATCGGAAGAGCACAGGTTCGCAGATTTCTGCCATTTGTTACATCGTAGCAGAAATCATTTCCATAATAACACTCTTTGAGGCATTGGTTTCCATTGCTAACAAATGGTAGGAAAGAGAAAATAAAAAGTACTGAATTATTCGTTCGAACAAAGAGTACACTAACAGCACACACAGAAGTGAAGTCACATGTGTAAGTTGTAAGAGACCATGATACACACCCGTAGGTGCGAGTAATTTATTTATTTATGTATGTATTTATTTCATCTGACAATATTAGGTTTTCCAGAACCTCTCTTACGTTTAACTAGACTTCCTCAAGGAGTAAATATTGCAGTTTGTATCTTACATGAGAGGTAAACTGGATGTAGCAGATGTAAGTGTAGGTAATCTTATTGGTGACTGAGGCCACTGTACTGGACAACATTACATCAGTTGTTACTTCATTTGCAGACTAATACTTATAGCTGTTAGGAGTTGGTTACTTTTAAGTTGGTAAGTACCTCCACGTATATGTGGCAAGAACAAGCTGTTAATGCTTATTTTCCCTGGATAACACCTGAGATATTAAGCGTGGACATATGGACGCAAAACTGTTAGTCTATACTGCAGGCGTAATACACTTAGTAGAGCAGTTACGACTGTGCAGCTAACATCGTAACATGTCAGAATCAATTTTGAACAGTTTCATGTCGTTCCGTAAATAACGCGGTCGTTTCAGTTTATCATAATAGCAACAAAATGTCATATAGCAGATAAAGGGTGTAAAAAGAAAAGAACGCATAATCCCCAAGATTGGCAAAGTTTTACAGAGGTTCGAAATATGGCGCGTACTTCAATGCGAGATGCTTTTAATAATTTACACAACGAAATTCTGTCTCGAAATCTCCCAGAAAACCCAAAGAGATTCTGGTCGTACATAAAGCAAACTCGTGGCAAGACGCAATCAATACCTCCACTGCGCGATAACGAAGTCACTGATGACAGTACCACTAAAGCAGAGTTATTAAACACGGTTTTCCGAAACTCCTTCACCAAAGAAGACGAAGTAAATATTCCTGAATTCAAAAAATGGTCCAAGTGGCTCTGAACACTATGAAACTTAACATCTAAGGTCATCAGTCCCCTAGAACTTAGAACTACTGAAACCTAACTAACTTAAGGACATCACACACATCCATGCCGACCGTAGCGGTCCCGCGGTTCCAGACTGTAGCGCCAACAACCACTCGACCACCCCGACCGGCTCCTGAATTCCAATCAGAACAACTGCCAAGATGAGAAATATAGAAGTAGATATCCTCGGAGTAACGAAGCAGTTTAAATCACTTAATACAGGCAAGGCCTCCAGTCCAGATTGTATACCAGTCAGGTTTCTCTCAGAGTATGCTGATAAAATAGCTCCATATTTAGCAATAATATACAGCCACTCGCTCACAGAAACATCCGTACCTAAAGACTGAAAAATTTTTCAAGTCACACCAATACCCAAAAAGGGAAGTAGGAGTAATCCACTGAATTACAGGCCTATATCACTAACGTCGATTTGCAGTAGATACTGTATTCGAACATTATGAAGTAGCTCGAAGAACACGATTTATTGACACATAGTCAGCACGGATTCAGAAAATATCGTTCTTGTGAAAGACAACTAGCTCTTTATACTCATGAAGTAATCAGTGCTATCGACAGGGGATGTCAAATTGATTCCATTTTTTTAGATTTCCAGAAGGCTTTCGACACCGTTCCTCACAAGCGTCTTCTAACCAAACTGCGTTCCTACGAAGTATAGCCTTGGATATGTGATTTCCTGTCAGAAGGGTCACAGTTCGTAGTAACAGACAGAAAGTCATCGAGTAAACAGAAGTAATGTCCGGCGTCCCCCAAGGAAGTGTTACAGGCCCTCTACTGTTCCTTATCTATATTAACGACATAGGAGACAATCTGAGTAGCCGTCTTAGTTTGTTTGCAGGTGATGCTGTCATTTACCGTCTTGTAAAGTCATCAGATGATCAAAAATACTAGCAAAATGATTTAGATAACATATCTGTATCGTGCGGAAAGTGGCAATTGACGCTGAATAAGGAAAAGGGTGAAGTTATTCACATGAGTATCAAACAGCTAAATTTCGATTACGCGATAAGTCACACAGATCTGAAGGCTGTAAATTCAACTAGATACTTAGGGATTGCAATTACAAATAACTTAAATTGGAACGATGACATAGATAATAGTGTGTTTAGAGCAAAACAAAGACTGCGATTCATTGGCAGAACACGTAGAAGGTGCAACAGGTTTACTAAAGAGACTGCTTACACCACGCTTGTCCGCCCAATTCTGGAGTATTGCTCTGCGGTGTGGGATCCGCTTCAGGTGGGACTGACGGATGACATCGAAAAAGTACAAAGAAGGGCAACTCGTTTTGTATTATCACGAAATAGGGGAGATAGTATCACAGACATGATACGTGAATTGGAGTGGCAATCATTAAAGCAAAGGCGTCTTTCGTTACGACGGGATCTTCTCATGAAATTCCAATCGACAGTTTTCTCCTCCGATTGCGGAAAACATTCTGTTGGCACCCACCTACATAGGGAGGAATGATCATCACGATAAAATAAGAGAATTCAGGGCTCGCAAGGAAAAATTTTATTGCTCGTTTTTCCCGCGTACCGTTCGAGAGTGGAACGGTAGAGAGAGAGCTTGAAGGTGATTCATTGAAACCCCTGCCAGACACTTTATTGTGAATACCAGAGTAATCACGTAGATGTAGATGTCTTGTAACTAACGTCAGTTGTATGTATATATGTTCTAGAAAAACCAGTGTTGCTACCAGCTGTACAAATGTGAGGTGGTGCCTGACAGCAGCAACGCACGCCAGAGATCATCATGGGCGAGCCGGCCGCTATACACGAAACGACAGCCACAAGAAATTATACATTGATTGTTAAAGAATAATAGCAATGTCCTACGTTTGTTGAGGAGTCGAAGAGCACATGAGCTTGAGTCGGTAAGACGACCGGTGTGTTACTCCACGTGGGTCGAGACACGTTCACGTGTGTCGGTATCGATGCTTTGCTAGGAGAATTCGGTATCGATTACCAAGACAGTTTGAGATATTCCGTGAATTTTATTGGAAAGGCTTCGGAAATTTGTAACGAGTGGATTTAGATTTTTAAAAGCAATGTTAGATATTTA
Source organism: Schistocerca gregaria (assembly GCF_023897955.1). Taxonomy (NCBI): domain Eukaryota; kingdom Metazoa; phylum Arthropoda; class Insecta; order Orthoptera; family Acrididae; genus Schistocerca; species Schistocerca gregaria. The sequence goes on from NC_064920.1 coordinate 153,419,470, forward strand.
TTATTTTATAGCTAATAGAAAAATATCATAGAATTAAATTACATATACATATGTACATATTTACACACAAGAAACCTAAGTTTGGCTTTACACCTGAATATCCAGTCCTTCAGTCCAGCGCACTGTATTTGGAATTGTTAGCAGGAAGTCCTCTTCAGCATCTTGATAGGCTCGAATACTGTACTCACTGACTATGTGGTGAATAGTCTGGCATGGAGCCACGCAGCCACAGGCTGGATTAGGCAGCTTCTTCCACTTAAAGAGAGCATCCTTGCATCGGCCATGGCAGGTACGGATTCTGTTGAGAGTAGTCTAGGTCTTGCGTGGTACGTCGAATCCACTTGGAATTTTAGCATCTGAGGAGATGTTACGCAGGCGCATATCTTTCACTGCTTCCCACCGACCTTTCCATTCTTGAAGGGGTTTGAAATCCTTAGCAAATATTTCAGCAGCATCGCACAGAGTTGGATGGCGTGATGTAAGTCCCATACGATTTAAAAGTGGCAGTTCGCTATGCACAGATAGGTTTGAATTCCTGGAGATCTTGTGGAATTCCCTCATAAGGGCAGTACATCTGCGTAGATCGGGAGGCATTATACCGGTTAACAGTGGAAGCCAATAAACTGGAGTAGATCTGACTGCGCCAGATATTATGCGCGTTGTCGTATACAGCTGGGTGTCAACAAGCCTTGCATGATGACTGTTCACCCAAACAGGTGCACAATACTCAGCACTTGAGTTTGAGTACACCAAGCACAGAACTGAAGATCGCAGGGTGGTTGCTGAAGATCCCCAGGTAGTGCCACATAGCTTATGGAGGATTTTGTTTTGACTTCAAAAATGGTTCAAATGGCTCTGAGCACTATGAGACTTAACTTCTGAGGTCATCAATTCCCTGGAACGTAGAACAACTTAAACCTAACTATCCTAAGGACAGCACACACACCCACGCCCGAGGCAGGGTTCGAACCTGCGACCGTAGCGGCCACGCAGTTCCAGACTGTAGCGCCAAGAACTGCACGGCCACCCTGGTTGCCTTGTTTTGAGTCCTCAACTTTTGAGCTAAGTTAAGGTGTTGGTGGAAGCATAGTGTACGGTCCAGGATGACACCAAGATGTTTTGGGTTCCAATTATGGAGAAGAATTCTGCCTCTGAAACTTGTTTCCACTTTTACGTTCGTCAACCTATTATTTAAATGGAAGCAACATACCTCTCCAGATTTTGAAGTAATTATCTGACACAGACGGGTCATTGGTTAGAATCTCTTGTGTTGTCTTCATTTCCTGGTGTTGTACACCTAGAGCCAGGTCATTGGCATAGCAGAATTTTCTGGACGAAGTGTCAGGTAGATCAGATTCATATAGATTGAAAATATCCTACACGTGCCTCCTGGTGGTGTTAATTGACCAACAGTGATTACAGACAGCCAGACTATGCATAGGATCTTCTCTCAATATCAGCTAAATAGCACATTAGGTAATGCTGTGACGAGACTAGAGCACAATGTGTGCACCTGTCTGAAAAATTTTCTTTGAAAGTAGCTCCTCGTGATTTTGTTTTGAACTTGAAAAGCGATATTTTGAGTTACGGACTTATGTAATGTTGCTGGTACGCTGTGTTAGTTTGAAGATTAGTACTGTATTTGTGTGTTGTAGGTATGATCGTAAATGAAAGTTTTAACGTCAGGAATAGTGTCTGACGAAGTCCGGCTTTGTTGTCTGTGATAGTTTGTTGCACACGCCAAAGGACTTGGGTGTTGCGTATAGTTTGGAGGTTATTGTTACCTATTTGTGTAGATTTGAGGAGGATAGTGTTAATACGAGGTAGTAACTTGTTGTATATTATGGAGTATTTAATAGTCGAGCGTCGTTTTTCTTGATCGTATGATCAACTACAAGAACAAATGCACCGCAATTTAGTCGTGATTACCAGTGTATTTAGCCCGCACTCATTGTTAGTGACGCAATTATAGAGATTCCCTTGCTCTAGCTGAACCATTTGAAGATGGAAAATCCAACTGTCACCAGTATACTAGTAGTAAGTGACCAGTCACATGCGATTAGATTTGTAGGGTACGCGAGAAGCCAACGCCTGAAGTGAGTGAGGTTTTGAAAATCTGATCTTAAGCTGCCCTTGAAAGTGGTGGTAGCGTGTAGGTTTATTTTTTCATTTCTATCTCGTTCAGTCGCTCACGTCAACATTGGCCTATGCAAAGATCTGATTCACTTTAAGGAGCTAACATTCATTAAAATTAAAACCAAGTCACTGTATTATCATTTTAACGACTATTCTAAATAAAGTGAAAGAGAATAATCCAGTTCTGAACCATGCAAAGGGAAGTGAAAAAAATAAATAAAGGTTGAAAGTTTAGTGATATAATACAAAGAAATAAATGACGAGTCGTTAAAAAGAAAGCATAGAAGTATTTTATCATGGTTTAATGACTCAGAGTTTATTACATAATTTCTTTTGACGTAACTTTGGAGTTACAGTTAAAAAATATTTTAACTGAGAACTTACTACAGAATTACGATTTAGCACAAGAAACTACATTTAGAGTTTATTAGCACAGTTATGACTAATCAGATGATGTAAATAACTGTTGTTTATTTCCATAGTAACAAATATCTCTTTTGTCTGAGACGTCGACTGGCTTTTAAAAATAATCAAATGCAGAACCTTTTTATATATTTTGGAATGCGTAAATGCTGTGATTAATATTTGGGATTAATTAACTGAAATACTTTAATCCCAAGTGCAACGTCGTTATCATCCGAACAACGAATTAACTGATGTCAATATTATGTGGTTGAGTTCGACTGTCAAGTATAATTTTAATTAATAGTAGTTTGTACTGTGCACTCGTTTGTATTGTGTTGATGACCTCTACAATCATCCATGAGCTTAACTAAAAAAAGACCATGGTATCGTTATAACATTATGGTGTTGGAAAGCTTATTTACGAATTCGATCAGGTACACGAGTGCTGATTGTTTTCAGAATTGCTCATACAGTGTTTCTAAGAAACTTATCTTCTGGGAGGTTATATTTAGATCTATTGAGCCTCTCCACGAATTATTGACAGTTTATTGCATCTACATCTTTTTTTCGATTTCGCATTGTACTGACGCCTGAACGTTTTATTAGGGCTAAATAATGTGGACACACGTAGGAGGCAATTTCGGCATAGTGTAACATTAGGTAGTAAATTATGTTACGCGTTTGTGGAAAGACTGTTTGACATAGAGGAAAAACAATGAAGACATTGATGTGTTTACATATTAAGGTATCACATATAAAAATATCGGCACTTATACCCATCACATTCCGATAATTATAATAATACTAAAAATATGTACAGTAATAAATTTGTGGGACATAAGAAATCTCAATCTTAATAATAATGAGTAATTTCCTCGTCTGGCCCCTCTGTGATTTAATATTTATATCACAGATCAAACGCTGTCTTATAACACACGAAGTTTCACCGACCCTGATGATCTCCACACTGTTCGCAGACTCAGACCACTGAACTGATAGAACTAAATCTTAACGCTGCTTTGGAGGAAATGCAGGGTGGTCCATTGATTGTGACCAGGCCAAATATCTCTCGAAATAAGCATCAAACGAAGAAAACTACAAAGAATGAAACTCGTCTAGCTTGAAGGGGGAAACCAGATGGTGCTATGGTTGGCCCACTAGATGACGCTGCCTTAGGTCAAACGGATATCAACTGGGCTTTTTAAAAATAGGAACCATGATTTTTATTACATATTCGTATAGTACGCAAAGAAATATGAATGTTTTAGTTGGAGCACTTTTTTCGCTTTGTGATAGATGGCGCTGTAATAGTCACAAACGTGTAAGTACGTGGTATCCAGTAACATTCCGCCAGTGCGGACGGTACTTGCTTCGTGACACATTCCCCGTGTTAAAATGGACCGTTTACCAATTGTGGGAAAGGTCGATATTGTGTTGATGTATGGCTATTGTGATCAAAATGCCCAACGGGCGTGTGCTATGTATGCTGCTCGGTATCCTGGACGACATCATCCAAGTCCTCAACCGTTCGCCGGATAGTTCCGTTATTTAAGGAAACAGGAAGTGTTTAGACACATGTGAAACATCAACCACGTCCTGCAACAGATGATGATGCTGAAGTAGGTGTTTTAGCTGCTGTCGCGGCTAATCCGCACTTCAGTGGCAGACAAACTGCGCGAGAATCGGAAATCTCAAAAACGTCGGTGTAGAGACTGCTACATCAACATCGACTGCACCCGTACCGTATTTCTATGCACCAGGAATTGCATGGTGACGACTTTGAACGTCGTGAACAGTTCTGCCACTGGGCACAAGAGAAATTACGGGACGATGACAGATTTTTTGCACGCGTTCTATGTAGCGGCGAAGCGTCATTCACCGACAGCGGTAACGTAAACCGGCATAATATGCACTATTGGGCAACGGAAAATCCACAATGGATGCGACAAGTGGAACATCAGCGACCATGGCGTGTTAATGTATGGTGCGGCATTATGGGAGGAACGATAATTGGTCCCCATTTTATCGATGGCAATCTAAATGGTGCAATGTATGCTGACTTCCTACGTATTGTTCTACCGATTTTACTACAAGATGTTTCACTGCATGACAGAATGGCGACGTACTTCCAACATGATGGATGTCCGGCACATAGCTCGCGTGCGGTTGAAGCGGTATTGAATAGCATATTCCATGACAGGTGGATTGGTCGTCGAAGCACCATACCATGGCCCACACGTTCATCGGATCTGACGTCCCCGGATTTCTTTCTGTGGGGAAAGTTGAAGGATATTTGCTATCGTGATCCACCGACAACGCCTGACAACATGCGTCAGTTCATTGTCAATGCATGTGCGAACATTACGGAAGGCGAACTACTTGCTGTTAAGAGGAATGTCGTTATACGTATTGCCAAATGCATTGAGATTGACGGATATCATTTTGAACACTCATTACATTAATGTGGTATTAACGCTGTAAGAGCATGCGTTCTCAGAAATGATAAGTTCACAAAGGTACACGTATCGCATTGTAACAACAAAAATAAAATGTTCAAACGTACCTACGTTCTGTACTTTAATTTAAAAAACCTACCTGTTACCAACTGTTCGTCTAAAATTGTGAGCCATACGTTTGTGACTATTACAGCGCCATCTATCACAAAGCGAAAAAAGTGGTCCATCTAAAACATTCGATTTCTGTACGTACTACACGAATATGTAATAAAAAATGGTGGTTCCTATTTAAAAAGAAACGCAGTTGATATCCGTTTGACCTATGAGAGTGCCATATAGCGGGCCAACAATAGCGTCATCTGGTTTCCCCCTTAAGGCTAGACAAGTTCCGTTTTTTGTAGTTTTTCCGTTTGACGCTTATTTCGTGAGATATTCGGCCCGGTCACGATCGATGGACCACCCTGTGTATAAATACTACTGTAGGACCCAAATAAAGTCAAATCCGGCAAAACACACGTGTGCGCATTCGAACTAAGGAACAGACAGGCTCTCAGAAAACTTCCAGTGACTTGAAGAGAAGTTGAGCTGGAACACAGTTTCCAGCTCATATGTCTGGTTGTCACTCCTGACCGTATACTATCCTTAATGCAGCACTGTCTGAATGCAAAACGAAAAGTATCTGCGAGGAACGACATAGTGCGCAAAATTACGGTAACATCATGGAGCGTAGCAGCAAAAACAGTGTAAATTACACCTTTACCTTTGTGTTACGCTGCAGGTGAACATTCGAGCTCTGTTTGGTGTAATTTTGCTCATACTGAACAAGTGGATATTGCTCTTAATGAGTCGTGTAGACTAATAACTGGTTGCCTGAATCCTACACCGCGGGGTAACATCTACCATTTAGCTGGAATTGCCCCACCAGACATCAGACTTGAGATAGCTTCAAGCGGAGAAAGGCATTAAGTATCCACTTCCGTAAACACCAATTATATGGTCACAAGCCCCCCCCCCCCCCCTAATTCATGACTGAAATCACAGGGATGGAGAATTTAAATATCAGTTATTATGAATGTGCATCATTTTTGTGAAGAGTGAACATGGAAAAACAAGGTATTACAACGTATGTAAATGTTGGACACAAGGTCAAAAACAGTGAAACAAAGATTTTATCTTCATGAGAACCTAGAAACATGTCTTTGTGAGCTGTTACTGCAGAATACTTCTCTGATAATTGTAACCGTCTACAGATTCCCTCTAGGAAAGTTTCAGCTATTTATGAGAAATCTAGATGCTCAGGCAGCAACAGTTAATGTGTATCCAACTGTTAATCGACTATCTGATCATGATGCACAATTAATGAAAATTAAGAGTATGGCACCTTGCAACAATGAAGCAGGTTCATACAAAGCATTGAGGCTTGTTAATGAAAACACCACACAATGTTTCGAGAGTAAACTAAAACTGGGGGGGGGGGGGGGGGGGGGGGTACGGAATGAAATACCTGCAGAAAAAGATACTATTGCCAAATTCAAATTATTCCATAGCAAATATGTGAAAGTTGCTTTCTTAGAAAAATACCCAGAATATCCACTAAAAAACAAGTAAGCTATGGATAAACAAGAGAATTAGAATCTCATGTAAGACGAAGAGAGGAAATTTATGCAACTGCCAGAGTAAGTCAAGATCTGGCATTACCTGCATACGTACTTTTTCTGCAAACATTTTAGTTATTTTGTGATAGAAAAGGCAATTACGACTATTAAGTAACAATAGAAAGGAATTTTGTGAACGCTGATAGCAGAAGCCTTGCGAAATTTGAGGCATTTATGCACCCCCTATTTAGAGCGGCGATATGTGCAACGATGGACTTCCTTTTCCCTGCTCCCTGCAGTATCTTTAAACTCGCTCAAAACTAAGGAACTGTAGCACTTCTGCTGCGACCCGTAGTACAATAAAATTATTCTTGGGAAAACTTAGTGCTTATTTCGTCTCTAGAAGATATTTAGCAGAAATTCACCATCAAACATGCGTTAGGTGGCACAATGTATAGTGTATTCGACTGCAGATGAAGAGGTCACTTGTTCGAATCCTGGAAGCGTCACATATTTATAAAAGTTTTCCTTGAAATACGAAAATAGCGTTAGCAAGTACTGATTGTAGCAGTTGTTTCGATTGTTGGATGTATTATATATAGCTCCACGTTAGTCGTAGTCTCAGAAATGGACAACAAAGGTAAATGCATTTACTTCGCGAACAAACAATTCACTTTTCTGGAAAGCATTGATAGTAGTGAATATACCAGCACACGTCCACAGTGCAACGAGGTGTAGGACGATGATATTATACGGAGAGATAAAAAGCGTGTACAACACGCATGTGACACAAACGTAAGGGCTGTGATGTTTGTGAATGTAAACTAACGCTAACGTCTGAAGCAGGCTTACATCAACGTGATGGAAAATGATGAAACTGCATAAGTTTTGTAAGTAGGCTGTTTAGGGTTTTTTTTATTGATAACGCCGCCGCCACGTAGCGCTCTGAAAATCACTGGCTGTGCCGTGTGCAGTCTGTGGCTAGTTTGCATTGTTGTCTGCCATTGTAGTGTCGGGCAGCGGCAGCTGGATGTGAACAGTGCGTAGCGTTGCGCAGTTGGAGGTGAGCCGCCAGCGGTGGTGGACGTGGGGAGAGAGATGGCGGAGTTTTGAAATTTGTAAGAATTGGTGTCATGAACTGATATATATATATTATGACCATAAAGGTAAATACATTGTTTGTTCTCTATTAAAATCTTTCATTTGCTAACTGTGCCTATCAGTAGTTAGTGACTTCGTAGTTTGAATCTTTTAGTTAGCTGGCAGTAGTGGCGCTTGCTGTATTGCAGTAGTTCGAGTAACGAAGATTTTTGTGAGGTAAGTGATTTGTGAAACATATAGGTTAATGTTAGTCAGGGCCATTCTCTAGTAGGGATTATTGAAAGTCAGATTGCGTTGCGCTAAAAACTATTGTGTGTCAGTTTAAGCACAGTCGTGTATAAATTTTACAAAGGGGACGTTTCATATGTCGACCCTCAGCCGAGGATACCTCACTGGAATCTTCCGATTTTTTCCTTGTAGTTTATGTAATTAGTGTAGGTTTTGTTTATTGCGAGCGCGTAATTGTAGAGAGAATCTCCTTTGTAGTTGTAGTCTTTCATTGTTGTACAGTAAAACAGTTGTAGCATCCATGTAGAGTTGCACCAAGTATTTCGCAGCTACGCTTGCAATTAACTAGATATTATTTTCTATGTTAATGTATTCTCTTATTTTTGCTCTTCAAATTGTTTTTTTCTGTGTTGTCGTGTGAAATATTGTGACAATAATGGCGTGTGAAAAACGTAATACTAGGCTCCAAAGTAAACTGAGAAATGACAGTGAAGACGAAAGCAGTGTGTTAGCGCCACCGAGTAATGAATTAATTAATGTTCAAAGTAGTAATTTGGTAATTGTACATAGGGAAATGGAGCGGGCTGCAAACAATGGTGTAGACAGTGAAACAAGTAGTAAACAGGGAACAATTATCGATCGATCAGTCGGCAACAGCTCGCCTCAGGATTCCGAAATGACAGGACACATTCTTGCAAATACTGTAGATTCAGGTTTTGCGTCCTCACCGCTTTCTCAAATAAGTCAAGACACATTTTCTGTTTTTCAAACTGCGAATATTGCCGGTTCAACTGCATTGCCCAATAGCACTAAGGAACATGTTTCAGACACCAGTGCATTGTTATTACAATTAATGCAACAAATGGGACAAAAGCTTCAAAAGTTAGACACAATGGAACAAAATCAGAGACAAATATAGCAAAAGCTTCAAATGTTAGACACAATGCAACAAAATCTGAGACAAACACAGCAAAAGCTTCAAAAGTTAGACGCAATGGAACAAAAGCTTCAAAAGTTAGACTCAGTGGACATACACTTGAACAAACACGTGAAGATTTAACTACTGAATTACATAAAATCGAATCGAAATGTCAAAAAGTCTGTAATGACGTAAAAACACAAATTTGTGAGCATTTCCAACCTATTTTTTCGCGGCATGAAAATGCATTACAGAATCACGAAGCAGCCATAAAATAACTGCAAACTATTGTTCATGAAAATCATGAGACCTTGCAAGCTAAAACTGACTCAGTTGCATTTACCGATTCGGTTACGCAACTTGCAAAAACTCAAGCGAACTTAAAGGACACAGTAGATACTCTGAAAATTGGTTCAGAAAGACACATGGAGGACATTAGTTCATTATCAGAGAAAGTAGTTGAACTTTCAGATCAGCTAAATAATTTATCTACGAAGGTAGATGATAATCTGAATGACACAAAACCGGTAGTCTTTAATGACACAGAAGAGTTCGAACAAATTAGGAAATTCAAACAAAATCAGAATCAAATTAATACGCAACACCAAAGAGAAATCCGGGAAGTACAAGATCAGCTGACACAGGTAATACAAGAATTACGTATTTCAGAGGACACTCGCAGTCCAATACGGGAAGAGGGACATAAAAATACGGAACTGCCACAAAATAATAACACAGGGCACTTTGGAGATTATGAAAGAAATTGGCAAAGTACACCGAATTTTGAGATGGAACCGCCGAAACGACGTAACAATGACCGACATGCGACCCGCGGACACGATGATTTTGACTATAAGCTGTTCATTACTACACGTAAATTCAAAACTCCGCCATCTCTCTCCCCACGTCCTCCACCGCTGGCGGCTCACCTCCAACTGCGCAACGCTACGCACTGTTCACATCCAGCTGCCGCTGCCCGACACTACAATGGCAGACAACAATGCAAACTAGCCACAGACTGCACACGGCACAGCCAGTGATTTTCAGAGCGCTACATGGCGGCGGCGTTACCGATATAAAACCTAAACAGCCTACTTACAGTTTAAACAATGAGGTCCCCAGATGGAGAGCACGAAGATATAAACCTTGTTTCTAATTAAGTGAAAAATGTGTGGTCATATTAACAAGAAATAACTTTTTGAGCGTGACGTGTGTGAACAGCGATTGTAAATTTAAGCGCATGTAAACAGCAAGGATAATACAATAATATTTTGTTTCTAAACGATGTATTGAAATTTTGTACTTCTAATGTGATTTTCATATAGGAGGACTAGAGTCGTTTTGCGAATAAATTAAAACGTTCTTTCGGCTTAGATTCGAACCAGCTATCTACGGACATCATCTTGTAAAATTCGACAGTCTACCGCTCTAACAACTGAGCTAACAAATAAATGCCGTCTACTTGGATAAAACGACAATTTACACTAAGAGTTTAATTTCGTTGAATGGCGCTATACTTCGTTGTAAAGGGGGAAGAGCATATCTCGGAGGTAAAGTAATATTAACTTCACAGCGCAACACATTTTTAATTAAGCTAGTGAACATGTGCGTCGAAATGGTGCCAGTTTTCCGGTACAGTGCAACCACATTTTTCTCAACTTCTCATTCTCTGAAACACTCAAAAACAAGGTTTCTGGCGTTTTTATCGATGTAATTGCACAGTATGGTACTATACATCATTTGTAACCCATTTTTCAAATCATAAATTCCAAAAGAAGACATCACTGTGAATTAGCGGTATGAAAGTTAGAATTTTGGGCTTAGGCGAAAAGAAGTGGAAGAGAAAAGGTGAGAAGAATTTGAGAGGAGGAGGAAAACTGTACTGGAGTGGGAATAACAGGTTTGGAAGAAATGGTGTGGCAGTGATGGTGAATAAGAATGTACAAAGCTGTATTGAAAGTGTGAGATATGTATCAGACAGGATCATAATCTTAAACCTGAAATTCCAAAAAGAAACGCTAAAAATTATCCAGATTTATGAACCTCAAGTGGAATGTAGGGAAGAAGAGAAGATATACTTTGAAAGAGAGTTAGAGAACCATGTAGAGAGCGCTTAAATAGTGATGAGAGATTTTAATGCACAGGTAGCAAAGACAGAAATGGATTTGAGCACGTATTGGCATGTTTTGGATAAGGAGGCACAAATGAAGAAGGGGAAAACTAGATTTGTACCAGAGGAATGGAATGAAAATAGCAAACAGCTGGCTTATGAAGAGAGAAAGTCATATTATCACCAGATACAGTTGGTATGGAAGAACCAAGAGTGTAATTGATTATATTCTAGTAGATAGGGAATGGCGAGAAAAGTAACAAATGTGAAGGTAATTCCAAGTGTGAGTGCAGGGGGAGACCACAGATAACTGGTGGAACAATGGAAAATGAATCAGTGTTTGAAAAATAGAAAACAGAAGAAACTGATGACGATGAGGGATTGGAAACTGAAGAAGAGTGAATGTGCTGAGAAGTATAGAGAATTAATTACATAAAAATTTCCAAAAGACGTTTTCTGTGATGTAGAAAAAGAATGGAGTTTATTCAAAGACCCTTTAGTCGAAGTAGCACAAAAAGTATGTGGTACAACATCTGGAAAGGAAAAAGTAAGACAGACAAGTCGGTGGAATGATATCACTATCCAAGCAGTTAGAAGAAAAAATAGAGCGTGTAGAAAGTGGTGGAAAACTAAAAAAGATGAGGACCATACAAGATACGTAGAGGAAAAGAAGAAGTGCACAGAAATAGTGGAAACAGCACAGAAAAAGGCATGGGAAGTGTTTACAAAAAAACTTGAAGAGGATTTGAAGAGAAATAAGACAATGTTCTATAAAATGATGAAAAATAAAAGGAAGGCTTCTGAAGTACCAGTATAGATGGAAACAGAGGATGGTACTGTGATTGAAGATCCAGGGAATATAAAAGATCTCAGGAGAGAACATTTTAAGAAACTGTTAAACGCTGAGAAGCACGAACAGGAGGAAACAACAAATAATGGAGAAACTGGAAGAAGCTAGGAAGCAGAATTAGACGAATTACATGGGAAGAAAGGGAAATAGCAGAGAAGAAGACAAATGAGGGGAAAGCCCCGAGACCTGATGAAGTATCAGTGGACATGATAAGAGCAGCAGTCCAGTGGGAATGCAGTGGCTCTATAGAGCACTGTCAAATGTGTGGAGAAATAATACAATACCTGACGATTGGAAAAGAGGAGACATTGTTCCCATCTTCGAAAAATACATTAAAAGACTTTGTAAAATCCACAGAGGAAAAGTGGCTGTGTGAAGAACAGTGTGGTTTTAGGAAAGGAAGAAGCACAATCGACCTAATATTTTCTGTCCACCAACTAATTAAAAAAAGTTAAAAGTATAACGACAGGGTTTTTATAGATATAGAAAAGGAATATGACTCAGTTAACAGGGAAAGACTCTGGGAAGAAATTAAGAAAATAGGTATAGAAGATGGATACATTAATGTAATAAGGATAATGTACAGAGGACACATTTGTAGAATTAGAACACCATTGGGGAACAAGGAAGTATTCTATCTCCTGCACTTTTTAATGTTATGATGGAGGGAGTGAATAGGTCAGTTAAAGATATAGCAACAGAAAAAGACAAAAAGATGATTTTTGCAGATGATATGATAATATAGGGGATAAAGAGGTAGATGTACAGTTACGACTTTATGTGTGGAAGGAAATAATGAAAAGGAATGGATTAAAAATAAATAAAGATAAGAGTGAAGTAATGGTATCCAGAAAAGACAAAGAGACCAACTGGAATATTACTTTGAATGGAGACAGTTTCACTTATTTAAGGAGTGAAATACCTAGTGATGGAAGAATAACCAATGAAATTAATAGGAGGTTACAGAAGGAATTTCTATCAGACAATAAAACACCTGATTTGGAATAAGGAAGTTTCAGAAAAAGCAAAACTCCTTATGTATAAGAGCTATTACTTCCCTATTGTCACCTGTGGAGGAGAAACATGGACAATGACAGTAAGGGACTGGAGCAGACTGCAAGCAGGAGACATGAAATTTCTCAGAGCAGTTACAGGAAAAACAAGAATGGACAGAGTCAGGAATGTAGATATTAGAAACGACATTAAATAAGAAAGTATGAGAGAAGAAATCGAAAAAAAGAGACTAAGATGGTACAGGCATGTTAACAGGATTCCCAAAATTATGGAAGAGCTAAAGATGGATGGAAAAAGACTTAGAGGACGCCCAAGAACACGATGGAAAACTGGAGTGAGGCTATCTGTGGAATGGAGAGGTCTGACTTGGCACTCATCAGCTCCCAGACGTGGCAGTAGCTGGAGAGGGTCTCGATACGTACATACATACAGTAGGAGCATCGAGTTAGCCTGTGAATCACAGGTATCACATGACTCAAATCGAGCGTCTTAGCGGGCTTTCAAATTATTTAAGTTTCATTTCCGTTTTTATAGAAGAGAACTTAAATTCAAGTGGGGAAAAAAGCATTTTGGGAGCATAAAATGACATAATTAATCATTTAAGACAATCTACAGAAAACAGTCATATACCCTATTATTGTCTAGTTTCCTTACTGATATCTTTTTCCTATATATTGGAAAGTAATGTGCTCAAGAACTGTCACACACTTAATTGGAAACAATTTACTCACCATACCATAGTTTGGATTCCAGAAGGGTTGCTCGACTGAGAATGGTATTTATACATTCATTCATCAAATAATACAAATAACAATATATCGTCACTTAGTATTTTTTGTGATCTTCCCAAGACATTTGATTTTATAGATCATATTACTCTCTTAGAAAAAATCAAGTTTTATGGAACTAATGGCTTCATGCAGAGATGGTTTGAATCATACTTAAGAAACTGAATGCAAAACGTTGTGCTGAGTAATTTAGACAATGTCAGAAAAATAGAAAATTTTAGTGACTGGGGGAAAAAAATGGTAACAAAGGGAGTCCCACAGGGTTCAATTTTGGGTCCAGTCCTATTCCTTAGACATGTGAATAACCTTCAGCTTAACAGACAACGATCAAAACTGGTACATTTTATAGACAACACTAGTATTTTAATAAACCCCATTAGAGAGAAAGCAACAGGAAAGCTGATAAATTATATTTTCCAACGAATTAAGTGGTTCTCTGAAAACACTCTCTCTAAATTTCAAAAGCACAGACTACAGTCAGTTCTATACAACAAGTAGAATCATATCAACAATTGATGTAGCAGGTGAGCAGGAGTCAGTAAATAGGGTAGAATGCCCCAAATTTTTGGGTATACATATTGAAGACAATTTGAACTGTAAGAAGCATATTACTGGGCTTCTCAAAGAGTTAAGTTCAGCTAGTTTTGCTGTTTTTCTGCGGTGAGATCTGGTACCAATCTGACATCACTAACAGACCTTATGCCCCACATGAACTTCTGAACTCTGGCTTTTTCTTCGCAAGTGCTATATCTTGCTTTTTGAAGCGTTGCCGAGCACGAGGATCACGTTAATGGGCGCCAAACTTTTGCACTAGTACAGACGAAGGTTTTAGGCACCTCTGAGCCCAATTTAAACCTGATACCTAGTAATGGCAGACAATTACGGGATTTTTAAAACGTCCCCCTTGAATTGTGTTGCGCAGTGTTTCTTCGATGCTTAGACACGAATAGATAAAACATGTTACGTTCTTAATGAATGTGAGTAATCACATTTAACCCTTTAAGACCTGAATTTTTCTGGTGGAAGGACAATTTTTATTTTTGTGGTAATGTTCTCAGGTGATTTTTAAAATGATTTTAGGTGCAAGATTTATACAAAATGTACCCGTTTTCAAAACGTATTTTGTACACTTGGCTTCATATTGAGGACTAAAATAACTAGTTACGAAATATTCTCTATTGTAATAAATATAAAATGATCATTCAATAATTACCATTGCAAAAAAACAATAACAATATTCAACTATACAGTAGAATGTAGCAAACTAACTACGTCCGTTTATTCTGGTGGTCACGTGCTGCTTCCCACTGCTGCTTTGACTTGCTGATATTTTCATAGTGATGCCCAACAGCTGGCAGCACTTGCGCATGATGAAATGGTTGAACATTCATAAATGTGCGTAACGCAGGTTTCCATTGGGAAAAAGTAATTCTGTTGCAGCTAAGACACAGTAAAAGTTAATGGACACAGTTATAGCCAGAGGGTCTGAAAGGGTTAACAGAATGGTGAGACAACAGAACAGACTGACTCGAAGTTGGGAAAAAGTTGACTGTCAGGAAAAGAGATGGAAAGCAGAAAAAAGGAAAACAGGTGGGGAAAACAATCAGAGGGAAGCTGCATCAACGACAAAAGGTAAATTTTTAATCTCCTCTTGAATGCAGGGTGGGTTTGGATTATAGGCTACAGGGTAATCTGTTTCACAATCGTATGGCTGAAATGTAGATGCAGAAAGATTTAGTGTTCCGAAAAGATGCAGCCAAGGAGAAGAATGTAAGTGATGATAAGTATTTGATATGTTAGCAAAGATATTTCGACACAAATGACCACGGAAGGGATGAAGTAAACAGAGCGGGTCAAAATCTCACGGCGATCCGGTCGCATAATAAGTATAGGAACTGAGTGTAGGAACCACTGTTCGAATGTTGTTCACGTATCTTACGAAAACATTATTCGCTGGCTCTATTCGTCTAGAGTTTCCATTATAAGTGCTGTGTCGAACTGCATCACTGTAGTAAATATCTCGCACGACTTAAGTCTGGACTACGCTTTGCTTAATTTTAGGTTGAATTTTTCCCCCCTACGTTATAGGATTGTATGTAGGCAGGAGAGAGAGTTCCTGTAAGCTGCAACAGTTTCTCCTCACCAATTCAGATACTCATCCAAGATTATGTCCAGCACTATTGCCGTTTTATTGTAACGCTAATTGGATATCATTGAGAAATACTGAAGGGCTTGTTTGAAGAATATGTTCGCTGGTTAACTATCCGAGATATATGTGGATGATAGACCTTTTGGAGTTTAGTTTAAGATCCAGGTTTTGTGCCCTTCGTGATACGTATCAAAGATCTTCATTCACACATGGTACAGCAGTAGCAATTTTCTTATGGCTGACATCTACAACTGGATATCGTCAACGCATAAGTAGTTAGAAGAGAGAAACACAGATGAAAAATTAGTATACACGACGAGAAAAGCAATGGATGAAGGACGGAACCCTCAGGGACAACAGAGAGTACATTTCTCCATGAGGACTTCTCCAACGCACAAATGACTCGCTCACATCTTACACTAACACCACAAAAAGTACGATGCACGTAACTCGAAACACACAACTAACTGCACACTAGAGCGGATCGTGAGTACTGTGATACAGAAAGACACCAAAACACTACGTTAACGAAGCGTCAGTTCCACGATTGTGCTCATATCCGCGCCCAAACGCCAGTTTGTGAAGCATATTCCCTTTCCGGCAGATAAAAGTGAGAGAAAAATTTGAATTTTGATGAAAGTATGCAATGCAGGAATAAAGATTTGGCGTGGGAAAGATGCACTTCAAAAGTGATGGCACGATGTGGTTAGTAACATTACACACACAACTTTCTACCGCACTGAACTGAAGTTATCTAAGTAGGTATGCCATCGAGCATCATGATCTTTTGATGTATCAGGCCCTGGTGGCTATTGAACATCATCACTGTTCGAAGTCCCATTGGCTGTAAAAATTCTATGCTGACTTCCACGTAAAAAATGGTAATATACATTAATTAGGACTTCGTATAAATACTGTGCAATTTTGAGTTGTGGAGAATACAGTACTTAAACGTCGTGGTGGAGAATACAGTACTTAAACGACGTGGTGCTATGAGCAATCGGTCGTTCTGCCCTCAAACAATGTGTGCGAAATTTCCTGTTACAACTGCCTGAAACACATGAGATCATTAAATAAAATTAATATGGTAATGAGCAATGATAAAGGTTTCAACAATAACTGCAGACACCAGTAATTATGAATAAAATGATTATTATTCGATAAATCTGATAAGACACGGGGCTAACGACACATAACTCCTAATACATCGAGCTTCCAAAGAGTCGCCTGTTTCCCAAAAAACAGAGAGAGAGAGCGAGAATGTAATATATGTACTGCTTATTACGCCTGTCGCAGCTAACATCTGTTCTTCCATGTTTACCTTACATACACGTTTCCTTGTACAACAATTTCTTACAGGTTTATAGTTTCTTCGTAAACTCAATAAAAAATAAAACATCTTTATACAATACGCTTCAAGCTGTTCATATCTCAGACAATACCCATTTTCAGACCCTTGTTTTCTGGACTTGTTTTCAATGAGTACCTCCATAACTCTAAATATTAGACATATTTTTCTCGTCCTGTGAAGGGCGTATTAAAAATATGCCAGAGACTTTCGGGATTTATTCTTAACATCAAAACACACACACACAATCATATAAACATGGGTCATAAACTCTTCTTACTTATAGTCGGCCTTCGCATTTGTTTTGTTTCGCCTGATTGTCGTTGTGGTTTAGAATAACTTCCATCACAACATACCACAACGATACATTCAGTGTCTGAAATGACGGATATGCACTGCATGTACAGACTAACAGGTGGTAATGGAAAGGCTCCAAATTTGTGCTGAACGTTACCGTGGGAGGAAGTTAAGATGTGCGATAACGTTTGTACTACTTCACCAACACTTGCAAGAGGCAGTCTCATTTGAGAAGCGAGTTGCAGATAGTGGGAAACCATGCGATGTCGGCACACCTCAGGTTGAGGAACGGATGCTTCGTACTGTGGATGAAACTCTATCAAGGCAAGATGTTAGTCACATAACGACCTGGAACATTCCGCTTAAAAGTGTTTCGTAACCGCATTACCTTCAATGGACGCGAGGATCAAATGAGCAGACTTTCAGCCAAGAAGAGTTTTATGTAACTCCAAGTTAGGGCAGCAGTTGTTAGTATGTACCCTATTAACTGATGAGGGTCTTCAGTTATCATAACAAACACGTCTGGGCATATGAAAACGCTCATGAAGTGCGACAAGACAGATATCAATAGCAGTTCAACGTGTGGAGTGGAATCGTTCATGATCCTATCACTGTTCCTTACGTCTTTCTCAACATCTTACAAAATAAGCGCATCTGCAGTTTCTCAGACACGTTGCTTCATTTACTTGACGCTGTACGTATGGACATCATCTAACGAATGTGGCCTATGCGCGAATGTGCTCCACTTCACTTTCCAAGAGGGAGTTCGGCAATATCTCAAAATCATTTTCCGTATAGGTGTATTATGAGGGGGATGCATAACACAGCCTGCTCCATTATCAGATTTGAATCCAGTGCACTTTTTGCTTTGAGGACGTCTAAAATTCTTTGTGTATTCAACTCTCCGTAAGCAGTGTCGATGTTCAGAGGCAGCGTATCCAAAATGGTTTTGACCGAATATGGGACACAAGAGCTTTCCATAACGTACGGGGAAGTATGGAACGGAGGCTCACAGGATGGATTGCGAAACAGGAGGCGATCACTTCGAGTAATTTCTGTAAATGTAAATGTTTTAGGTAAATGTGTTATTTTTGCCATAAGTAATACACGAGATGAAGAACTCAGAGCTTATTTTCTAAAATTTTAGGTGCCGGAATGCACTTCTTCAACCACAGTTTCGGTTTTTGAAAGCTTGTGATAAAACTTATAATGAGAAATCGTTGTTTACAAAATACTGTTCTGGAATCCAGGTTTTTAAAACCACCAGATTTAATATAAAAAAACAGGTGCTGCCGTCTGTCCCAATAGCAGATACACTTTGTTCCCCAGTTCTACTCTCTACATATCGGCACAAGTCAGTAGTTTTCCTGACTATGACATCATGTTTTAAAATGCTGCCATATGAAACGTTCAGACACTTGCACTGTAGCTGCTCGGTCAACGTGTGTCCAGTATTAATTAAAAAGCATTTAGCGGTGAATGACGATGAAGCTGTTCCTGACCCATCGGGGTCATGTTCCTAAAGAGTTAGGAAAAACAAAACACGGCATGATATGAGACACGGTGTTTAGTAAATGCTTTAAATGTCATTTGTCTTCTACTCATTGAGTTGTATTACTACTGGATTGATTTAAGTTCATATTCATTGCTACAAATAAGCAAAGTATTTAAACAATAACGTCCCTATAATGCGAACGCCGCTCGACTTAACTTGGTTACACGGTAGATCTCTGAGGTTGCTGGCAGTTATCTTGTCATTTACAAATAAGCAAAGTATTTAAACAATAACGTCCCTATAATGCGAACGCCGCTCGACTTAACTTGGTTACACGGTAGATCTCTG